>NC_069696.1:33528602-34161007 GCF_023699985.2 Odocoileus virginianus | reverse complement strand
ACAGCCTAGGTTGTGTGTGCATGCTCAGGTGTGTCTGACCCTATGGACTTTAGCCCACCAGGCTCTTTTGTCCATGGGATTTTCCAGGCAAGAATACTGGAGTGGGTTGCCATATCTTTCTCCAGGGGATCTTCCTGACCCAGGGATCAAACCTGCGTCTCTTACACTGGCAGGTGAATTCTTTACTACTGAGCCACCAGAGAAACCTGCCTTGGCTGTAGAAGAGACTTTCTGCTGGTCCAAGTTGTTTTCAGTGAGAATTGCTCCATGTGTAGTTGTATTTTTGATGTGTTCATCAGAGGAGTTGAGTTCGGTGTCCTCCTAATCCACCATCTAGATCTCCACTCTCATATGACCTATCTTGTTTTAAACAAAATATTTATTTTGTTTATCTGAAGATTACAATAGTAATTTAAAATAATCAGCATCTTTACATGTCTGATGTCTATGACATACAGATGAGAGCCTTTTTAATTAAAAAAATCAACCTTTTTAGTTATAATTTGCATGCAATAAAATCCTGTGATTTTTAACATGAAATTTGATAAATGTTAACAAATAACACAACTGGGTAATAACAACTACAACTAATTATGATGTATAAAGCATTTCTATTGTCCTCCAAATTTTTCTCATGCTTGTTTGTCGTAAATCTTTTCCCCTCATTCCAGGACCCTGGCAATCAATGATCTATTTTCTGTCACTCTAGATTTATCTTTTCACCATTTCATATATAAGTGGAATCATATAGAGTGCAGTCTTTTATGTCTGGCTTCTGTCACTTAGGATAAGTCTTTTGAGAATGATCCATGTTGTTGTGCATATATTAGTACATTTCTTTTTATGGTGGAGTTTCATTTTATGAATATAACACACTTTGCTTATCTATTTACTAGTTGATTGACATTTGGACTGTTTACAGTTTTTGTTCTCCATGTTGCCGCTTATATTTTGTGGACATGTCCATTTTTTCCCTCTTGGTAAATACTTAGGTATAAATTTCTGTGTTTTATTGGAGTTTCATGTATACACTATAAAAGACTATGTTTTAAAGTGCCACTATCATTTTGAATTTCCATCAGCAATGTGTGAGTTTAGTTGGTCCACATTCTTGTCAACACTTGGTGTTATCAATCTATTTAATTTTTGACATTTTAATGATATCTCACTGTGGTTCTAATTTCCTAAAAATGATACTGATTTTTTAAAATAGACATTTGTTTGCTACATCTTCATGTGTTTGATGAAGTATCTTTTTAAATATTTGCCTGTCAAAAATTGAGTTTTTTTTTTAAATTGAGTTTTTTATCTTTATTATTGTCTTTTTGTTATTGAGTGATGTGTTTTTATATTTTTGTATACTAGTCCAATTTCAGATGAGTGCATTGCATTATTTTTTCTCAACCTGGGATTGTCTCATCGTTTTTGCAATATTTGAAAAGCACGGTTTTTAATTTAAATAAAATAAGCTTTATTAATTTTTTCTTTTATTTCTGTGTGTGTGTGTGTGTGTGTGTGTGTGTGTGTGTGTGTTTAAGAAATCCATTCCAAGATTGATGATCTGGCCTATTCCAAGTTCACAAGGATGTTTCCCCTGTGTTTTTCCCTACAAGTTTTATGGTACTAGCTCTCCCATAAGTTGTGAGCATGTGTGCTTAGTTGCTTCAATCCTCTCTGACTCTTTGTGACTCTATGGACTGTAGCCCGCCAGGCTCCTCTGTCCATGGGATTCTCCAGGCGAGAATACTGGAGTGGTTTGCTGTGCCCTCCTCCAGGGGATCTTCCCAATCTGGGGATCAAACCCACATCTCCTACATTACAGGTTGATTCTTTACTGCTGAGCTACTGGGGAAGCCCACATAAGTTGCATGATCTAACTCAAACTGCTTTTTGAATTTGGTACAAGGTTAGGTTGAGATTCATTTGGTTATATGGGTGTACCCACCTTTTTTAATCTGCTGAAAAGATTATCCTTCTCCTCATTGAATACCTTGATACTTCTGTTGAAAATCCATTTGTTATGTATGTGTGGTTTCATCTGTGGACTCTGTTGTATTACATGCTTTACATCTATATGGCAAGATTTCACTGTGTTATTTATTGTAGCTTTATAGTAAATACTAAAGTTAATTAATGTGAATTTTCTAATTTTGTTGGGTTATTTCTACCAAAAAGCCCTTGGAAATTTTGTTTGGAATTCTGTTACATATATAGACTAATTTAGGAAGAACTGATTTCTTTACACTGTTAAAACTTCTAATCCATGTATATTGCATATCCTTACATTTTTGAAGACTTCTTCAATTCCTGTCAGCATTGCCAGTCTTCAGTATGCAAGTCTTACACATACAGTTTACTGTTGAACAACGGGGGATTAAGGGATGCCACACCCCACCCCCACAGTAGAAAACCCATGTGTAACTTAGCAGTTGGACCTTCATATCCTCAGTTCTGCCTCCATGGATGCAATCAACCATGGATCACATAGTACTGCAATATTTATTTATAGTCTGTGTATAAATGGATCCATGCAGTTCAAATACATGTTCAAGGCTCAACTATATTTTCTTTAATTTATATCTATTTTTATAGTGTTTGATAATGTTGCAAATAATATTGCTTTTAAATTTCAATTTCCTAATGTTGATTTTTAGTATATAGAAACACAATTGATTTATGTATAGCAACTTTGTATTCATTGACTTTAGTAAACTCGCTTATTACTGCTAGCAGCTTTCTCTCAGATTTCTTAGCATTTTTGTACATGGGTGATCATGTCATCTTTAAATAAGAATAGCAGATTGAAAGAAAGAAAAGGAAGAAGCAAACATAAAACATTATAGAGCAACCAAAATTTTATAAAGCTAATAAACATTATTGAAACACTTTTAAAAAACTTGAAAAAAATCTCAATTAATTGTAAAAAATGAATACAAGCATTTTAATAAAAAATATGATAAATATGAAAGATGATAAAGAGATCCAACTTCCAAATTGGCACTATGCAAGAAGAGGCAAAACAAACAAATGGAATAGAAAAAGATGTACATAGCTTACATGCTCCACTTTATTTATATTTACTTAATTTGTGTTCTTGGGCTTCCCTAGATGGCTCAGCGGTAAAGAATCCATCTGCACTGCAGGAGATGTGGGTTCCATCCCTGGGTCAGGAAAATACCCTGGGGGAGGAAATGTCAATCCATTCCAATATTCTGACCTGAGAAACCCCATGGTCAGAGGAGCCTGGTGGGCTCCAGTCCAAAGCGTGTCAAATGGTCAGACATGACTGAGTGATTAAACAAAATTTATATTCTTACATTGTGTAAAAGATCTTTTTCAGAAAGAACTCCATCTACTGTTTAAGTATAGCTTTGGAATTAGATTTACTTAGTGTAAATTATTGCTCAATTTTTCACTAGCTGTGACTTTGGAAAGTCACATTATTTATTTCATCTGGGTCACTCAGTTATCTCATTTATAAAATGGAGATAATAATAGTACCTATTATGTAGGCCTGCTCTGATGTTTAATTAAGATAGTCCCCATAAAGAGCTTAGTATCATGCCTGTCACAAAACAAGCAATCAATAAATGCTATCTATTTCTATTACTGGCTATTTCTTGATCTCTTGTGCTTCAATTAGGAATGTTCCTAATCAGGCAATAAATACTGACTCAAATGGCTTATAACAACAACAGCAACAAAAGGTTAGATCTTGAAAAGACCAGGGGATGAGTTTAATCAGGACTAAAACTATGTGCTCAGGACCTATTTTCTTTCTTTCCCTCTCTCCCTCTCTTTCTCAACTTCTCAAATTGAATTTATTGGTATTGGTTCCATCCTTAGGCAAGAGCTCCCCTTGTGGTTATAACATGGCTATAAGCAACTTTCAGACCTTCATTTTTTTTTTATTCTAATGGCAATAAAGTAATAAAAGGCTTTTCTTTTTTAAAGAAAATTCAAATATTGCACATAAATAATTGCTTCATTGTGAGTTGACCAATTTATGTCACAGATCTGTTCCTGAACCAATCACTATGGCTGAAATGTTACCCTCTAGAGATGAGGGTAAAGTAATGCTTAAAATTCTCCAAGTCAGGCTTCAGCAATACGTGAATCATGAACTTCCAGATGTTCAAGCTGGTTTTAGAAAAGGCAGAGGAACCAGAGATCAAATTGCCAACATCTGCTGGATCATTGAAAAAGCAAGAGAATTCCAGAAAAACAATTATTTCTGCTTTATTGACTATGCCAAAGCCTTTGACTGTGTGGATCACAATAAACTGTGGAAAATTCTGAAACAGATGGGAATACCAGACCACCTGACCTGCCTCTTGAGAAACCTGTATGTAGGTCAGGAAGCAACAGTTAGAACTGGACACGGAACAACAGACTGGTTCCAAATAGGAAAAGGAGTACGTCAAGGCTGTATATTGTCACCCTGATTATTTAACTTATATGCAGAGTACATGATGAGAAACGCTGGGCTGGAGGAAGCACAAGCTGGAATCAAGATTGCCGGAAGAAATATCAATAACCTCAGATATGCAGATGACACCAGCCTTATGGCAGAAAGTGAAGAGGAACTAAAAAGCCTCTTGATGAAAGTGAAAGAGGAGAGTGATAAAGTTGGCTTAAAGCTCAACATTCAGGAAACTAAGATCACGGCATCTGGTCCCATCACCTCATGGGAAATAGATGGGGAAACAGTGGAAAGAGTGTCAGACTTTATTTTTTGGGTTCCAAAATCACTGTGGATGGTAACTGCAGCCAAGAAATTAAAAGACGCTTACTCCTTGGAAGGAAAGTTATGACCAACATAGACAGCATATTAAAAAACAGAGACATTACTCTGCCAACAAAGGTCCGTGTAATCAAGGCTATGGTTTTTCCAGTGGTCATGTATGGATGTGAGAGCTGGACTGTGAAGAAAGCTGAGCACCGAAGAATAGATGCTTTTGAACTGTGGTGCTGAAGACTCTTGAGAGTCCTTGGACTGCAAGGAGATCCAACCAGTCCATCCTAAAGGAGATCAGCCCTGGGTGTTCATTGGAAGGACTGATGCTGAAGCTGAAACTCCAGTACTTTGGCCACCTCATGTGAAGAGTTGACTCATTTGAAAAGACTGTGATGCTGGGAAAGAAAGATTGAGTGCAGGAAGAGAAGGGGACGACAGAGGATGAAATGGTTTGTTGGCATCACTGACTCAATGGATATGGGTTTGGGTGGACTCAGAGAGTTGGTGATGGACAGGGAGGCCTCGCGTGCTGTGGTTCATGGGGTTGCAAAGAGTCGGACACGAGTGACTGAACTGAACTGAGAGATGAGGGTGGAGTCATTTTCTTTCAAAGCACTTTGGTTGCCTGAGGGCTAGTTGCTGGCTGTACGACACTTTTATTAAAAGAAAGGGAAGTAGATGTCAAGAAGCAAAAGCAGCAAATATCTGTGACAAATACTATCTCATTCATGTTGTTTTTTTCTAAATAGCGATCATTGTGTTTCTGTACCATGTGGAGAACTATTCTTCATCTAGTTTATTAGGAAATTCCTCTGTTTTATTTGGGCGGAGTATACTTTTTGTCTTTTGCTTATCTGTTCCCTCTCCCTTTCTCTCTCTCACTGTCGCTCTTTCCCTCTTTCTTTGGCAAAATTTTTATGTATCAGTACATGCTGACTTCTTACCCATCTTAAAATGGAAGCTAGTCATTTGCTATAATTAATTATTTAGTTAGTTAAAATAGCAAAAATTGCAGTTAGGAGTGTTCAAGGATTCCAGCAACGTCTTTTAAGTCACAAGCTCTGTTGCAGTGTGGCTACAAAGTCTTCCTTTCCCTCTTCCACCCCACTTCACCTCCAGAGGTCTCCCTTGGTTATAACAGTACATTCAGAATTTTTTCCCTTCCATCTCTCCCCTTTCCTTCTGTTTTCTTCTCTTTCACACACCCAGACACCCTTCTCTTCCCCACATTTACATTTCTCTCACTCCTCACTGGTGACTCAGATGGTAAAGAATCTGCTTGCAATGCAAGAGACCTAGGTTCGATCCCTGGATTGGGAAGATTCCCAGGAGAAGGGAACGGCACCCACTCAAGTGTTCTTGCCTGGAGAATTCCATGGACAGAGGAGCCTGGTGGGCTACCCTCTATGGAGCTGCAAACAATCAGACACGACTGAGTGACTTTCCCTTTCACTCCTCACAGCATGCACTTGGTGGGTCAGCATGATCTGTCCTACTGCACTTTCCTGCATTCTGAGATGTCCTCTGGGTCTCTTTAAGGACATACTTCCTTTCTTATGGACTCCCGCTAAAAATAAATTTCAATTGAGTAAATTTGAAGATCTAATTGACTTTCTTTAGTGATTCATGACTCAGGCAGCATTCCTTCTAGCAATCAGAAAGGAGCTGAGGAGCTGTACCAAATGGGAGGTTTTCATAGGCAGAAACAAGGTGTGACAAGCAGCTTATTAGCAAAGGAAAAAATGTTTTAGGCAAAATCACTTTTCCTTAACTCAGGGAAGGCATGGGTCTTATTAACTAGTGTTGATCAGGAAATTCCTGGCAGAGTGGTTTAAAATTCCACTCTGGAGGAGGCTGAAACTCCAATAAGGTTAGGTATTGAGTCTTAGTTTTGCTGTTGTGGTGTTTAACGCAAGTGACTACATTTTGGTAGTCACTTTTAGGTCATTTGTTAGGTAGTTAGAATAGGAAACCAGAGTACAAAATGGAGGTTGCTAAAAGACAAGGAGGGGAAAAGCCCGCGAAAATAGAACAAAGGAAGGTCAAGGGAAGGTCCGAGGACCAGAGTGAAGACCTCAAGTAGAACAAACAGCACTCCTGGCTAGCTCAATTTGCATAGGGCAGGCCCAGGGGGAGGAAAAAACATATAAAAGGAGGAGCCAAAGCACTCTCTCTCTCACTCCCCCGCGTGTGTGTGTGTGCGCGTGCGTGTGTGTGGGTGCGCGCGCGCGCTCTCTCCCTCTCTCTCTTTCCCAATGAAAACTGTGAGCACAGGTCAGGTATTTAGCAGATTTTTTGGCAGGCTATGAAGGGGATCCCTTGGCACGTTTTTCCCACTGCTTTTTCCTCCTGCCCTTCAACTCTCTCCTGGGACTAGAGCCCAACCAAAACCCAGGATGCCTGGCTTCAGGACCTAATGAAGTTCAGGCTCTGATGTCTCATTGCAAAATTCAGTGAGAGACAAAGCAATAAGTAAGAGGTGGATTTGTTAGGATTCAGAGAGAAGCACACTCTTCAGGATGTGGGACATTGCCGAGGGCAAGGGCTGGGGCCATGGAATTTGGCCTGGCTAGGTTTTGCTATGGGGTGAATTTATATGCTGATGAGTGGGAGTATCATCCCAACCATTGGGGAACCACCCACTTCTCCATCTTTTGACAGTGCCTTAGAGCTGTCCTGCCTCCTCTGGGTGTGTCTTTTGCCTTTGGGATTAAGGTTTACTTGAATTTGACTTGTCATCTTGGACCCAATTGATTTTAATCAGTTTACGTTATGCCCTTGTGTGTGTCATTCTTTCAAAGGTTGTGCCCTGGCCCCTTCTCTCCTGTTTCATGCTCTTTCTGAGCCCTGTCCAGGCCCACAATGTCGCCTCTACAATCTTCTAGAGGGACAAGCAGAAAATAGCTGGCCCTTGTGAGGGAGAAATACTGTATAATATCCAACCCCTCTGATATTCAGCCCTTCATCTTCCATGTTTCCTACAACATGTGCAACATGAGCATCTCTCAGTGAACCCACTAGCGTGGGCGACAGGCACACCATGCCTGCTAGAAGTCCATCAGTTGGCATCCCTTCAAAGGCAATTGGGTTTCCAGGGATAATGTTTGCCACTTTGGGAGATAGCCCTGCAGGCCGTTTGGGCCCAAACCCTACCACGCTTCTCCTAAAGTTACGAGCATACCCATGGATCAAATCTCCACTCCACTTTTATGGAATATTTGGTCTGTTGCCTCTAAACAAATTTGTTCTTAAGCCAATTACTAACTCCTACAATCAGGACCCTTCCCCCTTGTAGGAAACATTGCTCCTCCTGGTCTATTATTAAAATACTTTAATGTCCCTAACAGGGCCAGATAACCCACTCCTTTGTCACTACTTCTGTTATTACCTAAAGTGGGTCTATGACAATGAAATGTTTACCATTGGAGACACCCTAACCTGCTCTTAAGGAGGACTAGGGGAAGAAATCAGTGACTTACAATCCCTTAGAACAGTAAGAGGATAAGGCTTATGACTGTTACACTGTTTTGCAGTCTCAGAGCACAGGCTTTGATTGCTTTACATCATATCTATTCCCATCCACGATGGACAAACCAGCAATGAGTTAAGATTACAACCCCTTAATCCTACCCAGCATTGGTCACACTGGAGACATTGGGGATGCCCAACTCCAGTCCAGGGGTCCCAGGAAATCAACCTGCCTTGACCTGCCTAGGGATCTGGTCCTCGAAAGGTTGTCACACCTCAACCTGCTCAGGGATCCGCCAGTCCAGGGGTCCCAGAGGTCGTCATACCTCGAACTGCCCAGGGACTCAATTCTTGGGAGGCCGTCATGCCTCGACCTGCCCAGGGATTCGATCTCCAGGAGGCTGTCATGCCTCAGCCTGCCTGGGGATCTGCACCCTGACCTGGGACACCTGGCTCTCAGGTTGCAACAGTACTGGATAGGAGAAGCTTCAGAAAGTCTCACCCTTAAGGAAGTCCACCCATGGAAATAGAAGGAAGCCTATTACTTGTGGGACTGTGCCCAGTCTCAACAATAACTCAGGAGCCCAATGAGAACCCCATTGCCTTTCTGGAAAGGCTAAAAGAGGCCCTCCAAAAGTTTACCAATCTGGACTTAGACTCTTACGAGGGACAGGTGATTTTAAAGGACAAATTCCTGCCCCAATGTGCATCAGATATCAGAATTAAGTTACAACAGATACAGCAGCAGGACCCTGCTGTCTCTTTAGATGAGATTGTCCAAACAGCCACCAATACCTTTCATAACAGAGAACAAGAGAAGGAGGCCAAGGCTCAGGAGAGAGCGAGAAGGAAAGAGACAAGGCATGTCCAGATGCTGGCCGCCCTCCAGGGAAGCCCTTTGGCAAACCCCGAGTCCTTGAAGGACAAGCCACAAGGCAAATGCCTAATCTGTAGACAGGTGGGACATTGGGCTAAAGAGGGTCCTAACCATGACAAGTCTCCTAAAACGGCTTGCTACAAATGCCATCAACTGGGACATTGGGCAGCACTCTGCCCTGGAGACCCAAGAGCCTCAAGGTCAAGCGCCAAGCCTTCCCTCACGATGGTTCAAGAGAACCGAAGCGTCCCACTCCAGCCAGCCTGCCTGTCACAGATAACCATCACGGGGCTGGAGCCAAGGGTGCAACTGGATGTGGCAGGTAGGCCCAAGAATTTCTTGGTTGACACGGGGGCTACCTACTCTGTCTTGATCTCCTACTCCGGAGCCTTCTCCTCCCAAACCTGTACCATTTTGGGTGCTACAGGAAAAGAAACTATTAAAAGACTCACCCAAGCACTTCTTTGTTGCTGGGATGGGCAAATATTTTCCCACCAGTTTCTGGTGGTCCCTGAGTCCCTGAGTGTCCTACTCCCTTAATGGGAAGAGACATAGTCACTAAACAGGGGACCACCCTTGTAATGGGAAGCTTTTTAAGCCCCTAGAGCTCTACAGCTCCTGGTTACTACTGAAGAACCCATTACACCTTCTCCAATAGAGAGGGACCAAAAACTATGGGAAGACAAAGTTAACCCCCAGGTGTGGGACCAGGGGATTCCTGGACGAGCCCACCAAGCTGAACCAGTCATCATTGTCCTCCGAGATCCCACTCGGTTTCCTAACCAGAAAAAATATCCCCTCAAAAGAGAGGCTTGGAAGGGACTATAGCCTATAATAAATAAATTCCTTGCTTGTGGGTTATTGGTCCCCACCAATTCGCCATGTAACACCCCAATCCTTTCAGTAAAGAAAAAGGATGGAACATGGCGAATGGTTCAAGATCTCTGGATTATAAATGGAGCTGTAGTCCCACTCCATCCCACAGTGCTCAAACCCTAAGTAATCTTGGGAGAAATCCCATCCAGTGCCAAGTGGTTTACAGTCTTGGATCTCAAAGATGCATTTTTTTTTTTTTTTTTTTTGGATACCACTGGCTAAAGAATCCCAATATCTTTTTGCCTTTGAGTGGGAGGCCCCAGGAGAAAAACACAAACAGACGACTTGGACACTATTACCTCAGGGGTTCAGAGATAGCACCCACCTGTTTGGACAGGCCCTTAGCCGGGATCTCCTAGATCTGGACCTGGGACCTAATGGGAAAATATTACAATAAGTAGATAACCTACTAATTTGCTCTCCAGATGAGAAAAGCGCCCAACAATATGCAATTCAGGTTCTAAAATTTTTGGCAGAAAAGGGATATAAAGTCTCCCGTGCTAAGGCACAGATGGTTGAGACAAAGGTCACTTACCTGGGAGTTCAGATTACACTGGGTCCAGGAGGCTGTCCTCTGATTGGGTACAAGGAATCCTCCAGTTGCCCTCCCCCACGACTCGAAAACAATCGCGAGCTTTCTTGGGGCTAACTGGGTATTGTAGAATCTGGATACCCAACTATGGTCTAATTGCCTAACCCTAACCCTAACCCTAACTCTTATATGAAAGCTTAAAGGGACGAGATGATTCAATCCCACCAATGTGGGGAACTCCTCAAAAGAAGGCAGAGGCTACACTAAAACAGGCCTTAACTCAGGCACCTGCCTTGAGGTTGCCAGACCCAGAAAAAACATTCCAACTTTATGTCCATGAAAGAGAAGGAATAGCCTTGGGAGTGTTAACTCAAAGGTTGGGATCTGAGCCCCAGCCTGTAGCTTACTTATCAAAGAGGCTCGATCCAACAGCCTGAGGCTGGCCTCCCTGCCTTCGAAATCTTGCAGCTATTGCAATCATGATAGAAGATGCTTTAAAACTCTCCTGTGGGGGCAAACTAACTATTTTTACCAGCCACCAAGTAAAACAACTTCTAAATGGGAAAGGCCATTTATGGATGTCTGATCAAAGAATCCTCAGATATCAAGTAATGCTGATGGAAAATCCAGGCCTCACTATATCCCCTTGTGAGGTTCTTAACCCAGCCACCCTCCTGCCTACCCCCAAGGGCTCTCTCCCTTTCACTCTTGTCTAGAAACTTTGGACCACAGGACAAAACCCCGAGAAGGATTATCGGAAGATCCTCTGAACAATTCTGAAGAAATCTGGTACACTGATGGAAGCAGCTTTGTTTTCGATGGAAAAAGAAGAGCCGGGTATGCAGTAGTCTCCAATTTTGAGACTCTAGAGGCTAAGCCTCTGCCACTAGGTACTTAAGCCCAATTAGCTGAGCTCATAGCCCTGGCTCGAACTTTAGAGCTGGGAAAAGGAAAAAGAATAGCCATTTACACTGGCTCCAAGCATGCCTTTCGGGTGCTACATGCACATGTGGCTATTTGGAAAGAAAGGGGACACTTGACCACCCGAGGGTCCCCAGTCAAATATGGGGATCAAATTCTTAGACTGTTAGAGGCAGTCATTCTGCCCACTGAGGTTTCAGTCTCCCACTGTAAAGGACACCAAAAAGGAAGCACTGAAGTGGCATGAGGGAACCAAGCAGCTGAGCAGGCAGCTAGGAGAGCAGCGTTACAGAACCATGACCTAATAGGGATTGCCACCTTAGTTCCACAGACTAATTTGCCAGAAACTCCTTCACATACTGAAGGTGAGACTCTTAAAGCAAAGAGTGAGGGCTTTCAAGATCATACAAGGTGGTTCCAAAATGAAGGACTCCTTTTTCTGCCTGGGAACCTCCAATGGAAGTTGGTTAACTCCTTATATGCCACTACTCATTTAGGGGAAAAGGCCCTCCAAAGATTACTAAAAAGGCCCTTTAGAGGAGCAGGCCTCCAAACGATTGTAAAGCAAGTGGTCTCCTCTTGTCCCACATGCCAGTTATACAACCACCAAGGAGCCTGAAGACCCCAGCTGGCCCAGCTCGTCCAATGACGTGGGGCCTACCCAGGAGAGGACTGGCAGATTGACTTCACCCAGATGCCAGTTTCTCAAGGGTATAAATACCTATTAGTCATGATAGATACATTCACAGGATGGACTGAAGACTTACCCACCCAGACTGAGAAGGCTGAGGAGGTAGTAAAAATAACTGCTCCATGAAATCATTCCAAGATTTGGTCTGCCCAGGTCATTACAAAGCGACAATGGGACACCATTTACTTCTAAGGTCACCCACAGGGTCGCTAAAGCATTGGGCATTACTTATTATCTCCATTGTGCCTGGAGGCCTCAGTCTTCAGGAAAAGTAGAAAGAGCCAACCAATTCTTAAAACCAGTGATAAAAAAGATAACCCAGGAGACCTCCCTGGGATGGAAGGAGGCTTTACGAATAGCCCTCCTCCACACCCATATTGCCCTTAAAGAACAGGTTGGTCTTAGTCCTTATGAGATGCTATATGGGAAACCTTTTGTTTATGTCAATGACCTCTCCCTAGATCCAGAGGTTCAGACACTCCAGTCTTTTACTATGGCCATTGGGAAATTCCAACAGGATATGTGCTTGTGGGGTATGAACCAGAACCCAAAAGATTCTAAGGAGTCACCACTATATGCTCCATGGACTCAAGTCCTAATTAAAGTCTGGAAAGACGGGTCCCCAAAGACTCAACTCCTGCCTGCAGGGAAGGGCCCCTACCCTGTAATACTTTCTACCCCCACAGCAGTCAAGGTAGCAAGACATGACTTCTGGATTCACTACTCATGAGTCAAGCCATGGAGGAAGACAGAAGAAGACACTCACACACTGTGAGCCCCTGGGAGATGGCTGATACCTGTTCAGAACAACAAATGAGTGCCATTCTAATGATCACCCCCAAAATCTTGTTTCTGGGGATAAGATTTCTCAGGTTAATTCTAAAGAGCCAACACAGCTTGGTAACGACTGTACTCCAAAACAGGCAGGAGATTAATCTTCTGATCCCTGAACAAGGAAGGACTTGAGCCAGCCTGGCAATGGGAATTTAGAATTGGCTAATGCCCCTACTAGTCCTTGTTACACCATACTGATGCTGCTTATGATTGCTCCATGCATGGTCAATTGTCTAACATGTTTTGTCTCTGCTCAGGGCAACAAGCTACAACATGCAGCGCCAGTTCAACAAAGATAAAACTACAGCCGACCACAGAAAATATCACTCACCCTTAGATGGACCCTGCTGTAAGGACTCTGAGGCCTGAGACTAGCAAGAGGGGGAGGCCCAATACCTCTCGCCATCCCAGTTCATCAGGAAGTAGCCAGAAAGACCTCTATTCCCAAAGAATTGGGCCTCCCATCTCTTGAGGGGGGAATGTTAGGTAGTTAAAATAGGAAACTGCAGTCCAAAATGGTGGTGGCTAAGACAAGGAAGGGAAAAGCCCGCAAAAAAATAGAACAAAGGAAGGTCCGAGGACCAGAATGAAGACCTCAAGTAGAACAAACAGCACTCCTGGCTAGCTCAATTTGCATAGGGCAGGCCCAGGGGGAGGAAAAAACATATAAAAGGAGGAGCCAAAGCGCGCGCTCTCTTTCCCCCCCGCGAGTGTGTGCTCTCTCTCTCTCTTCCTCTCTCTCTCTGTCTGTCTCTCTGTCTCTCTCTCTCTCTCTCTCTCTCTTCCTCTCTCTGTCTCTCTCTCCCTCTCCCTCTCTCCTGCATGCTGGCGCACTCCTCCACTCTCTTCTTCGTGTCTTTGGGTTGGAATGCCCTCACGCTTTGAGGATGGATTCTCCTATCTTCTAAATAAAATAGAGCTGTAACACTGATTTGTCTAAGATCTGTAACACAGTTTGTCCAAGACCCAAGAGCTGTGACACGTCAAGGGCTTTAATGTCCGTCACTCCAAATCTTTGTTGTGACGAGATAGAACTGAGGAGCATACACACGCCTGACAGGGCTGTTGTTTCTTTTTTCATTTTTTAAACACTCTTTATACTCATAGAGCTCAATATTCTAATCAAAGGAACTTTTAGGGTGTTGGTGACATGAAATTGGTTATCCTAATTTGGACACTAGGAAGCAGGGCTTGGCTTTCTGAGTTCTCTTCTCTCCTCTTAGTCTAGACACCAAGTATTTGGTGGATATGCCTCTTAAATGTGGCTTGTGGTTGTATCCTTTTCTATGTTTCATTGAAGATAGATTACTTTCCCTCTAACTCTTTTGTTTGTTTTTGGTGGGGTGTGAAGGAGTGGAAAAGAGTAAAAATGTTGCTACTCTCTCTTCTTTAACCAAAATTCATTCTCAGAATAATTTTAAACTATTCAGTGTTTTCAATTGACCATCCCTCAGAAATCTCAAAATTAGCATGTTAAAAAGTGAAAACATATTCCTTGTACTACAATTTTTTCCATTTTTAGTTTTTCCTACCTCGGGAAGAGGCACCATCATACCCAGTTGCTTTGACTCTGAAACTGTGGATATTTTCCAGACATCTCCCTCTCTTTCACCTGAAACATGAAACGGCTGCCCAGTTTTGTATGTTTTATTCCTTTTATACCTCTCAAAATCCATCTCCCTTTCTTGGTTCCCATGACCACTATCTGAGTTCTAGATACCATTGATTCTTATCTATTCTACCCCAGCAACCTTCAATCTGGTCTCCTTGTCTTCAAACTTATTCTCTTAGGAATATTGAAGCCAGGTGGAATGAGGTGGCTTATCCAATAGCCATTTAAGATGATTTTCAGCCAATTCCAATGTCTTGCTCCAAGCATGTGTGTAAAATCAGGATATGTGACTTCAGCCATTCCTTTCCAAGAGGTCTCCAGTCTCCAGTTGGTAATTACTTATCTTCTTCAAGGCTGACCTTGATGGTGTTCGAGCCTTTTTTACTGCTGTGTTGTGGTGCTAGAGAACAGGGATGGGTGATGAGGGCGGTATGGAGAATAAACTTTCTCTTTGAAATCTGTCCTTAACCAGCTCTCAGATGAATCATCAACCAGTCTCTGAGTGCGTGAGTGAAGTCGCTCAGTTGTGTCTGACTCTTTGCGACCCCGTGGACTGTAGCCTACCAGGCTCCTCCGTCCATGGGATTTTCCAGGCAAGAATACTGGAGTGGGTTGTCATTTCCTTCTCCAGGAGATCTTCCCAACCCAGGGATTGAACCTGGGTCTCCCGCATTTTAAGCAGATGCCTTACCAACTGAGCCACCAGGGAAGTCCAACCAGTCTCTGGTGCTGGATTAATCTTTGTAAAAAGATAAAGGCTACACTTGGTGCTCCTGAGAAGAATGATCTTTTTAACAATGTTTTTAGAAATAAAGAACAAACAGTTTTCATTTTTCCAGTGGATCTGTCTGTGTTTTAGTAATGACAGCAGGAGGGTGGAATCTTGGTCTAAATTTTTGTGAGTTCAGCCAGCACAGCTAAAGGAAACGGAAAAACAGTTTCAGACTGTACATCAGCAGCTCAGTGAAAATTATTAGTAGATGACACCTAGTGGTGCTTTGTAGAAATGCACTGAAGCTAATAAAGAGCACATGCATGTTAAGAGCCTTCACTATATCAGGAACTTGTAGCCGAATATAATGCAGGCTCAATAAGACAGCAAAGTACAACCCACTCCTGACATGAAGTCCAACTGTATTGGTTTGTATAGACTACCTGCTGTAGTCGACAAGCTTCAAGTTTTTACTAATTTAACATAGTGGAAGTTGACCTTATACCATCAAATAGTGCAGCTGTTCAGTGGGTGAGCTTCCATATAATGACACAAAAAGTGATTTGGTCACATGGAAAGAAATACTTTGTGCTTGGATAGGAAAATTCAACAACAGAAGGATATCACTTCCCCAAACAAAACAAAATAAATAAATCAAAACAACATTGTATGTTGAAATAGGCATGTCTGTATAAAATCTTTAAGATTCATTAGGTTAAGCATTTAAGAGCTATGTATGTCATGATATATAAATTATACATCAATTTAGAAAATAACAGCAACAAATCAGTAGAAAGTGGGAAAAGAAACAATAAAAGGGAAATGGAATAGCTAGGACATGGGAGCAGCCTAGGTGTCCATCACAGATGAATGGATGGAGAAGCTATGGTACATGTATACAATGGAGTATTACTCAGCCATAAAAAGGAATGCATTTGACTCTAATGTGGTGGAATAAGGTGTTCCAATGAGGTGGAAGAATCTAGAGCTTATTATACAGAGTGAAGTAAGAGAAAAACAAATATTGTATATTAACACATGTATTTGGAATCTAGAAAGATGGTACTGATGAATCTATTTACAGGACAGCAGTGGCATCTCCAGCATTTACAGGAGATGCAGATATAGAGAACAGACTTGTGGACACAGTGGGGGAAGGAGAGGGTGGGACATATTGAGAGAGTAGCATGGAAACACATGCATTACCATATGTAAAATAGATAGCCAGTGGGAATTGCTGTATGATGCAGGAATTTGCTATATTCAGCTCAAACTGGTAAACTCTGTGACAACCTAGAGGGGTGGGATGGATGGGAGATGGGAGGGAGGTTTAAGAGGGAGGGGACATGTGTATACCTATGGCTGATTCGAGTTGATGTAAGGCAGATACCAACACAATATTGTAAAGCAACTGTCCTCCAACTAAAAATAAATAAATTTTAAAAAAATAAAAGGGAGAGGGGAGACACCTTACATTAACCCTCATAAAATCTCAATTATTGAAACAGTGGTGATACAATTTAAAACCCACAAATTTAAAAAAGAGAATGGTGTGGATATATGCATAGATTAATGAAATAGAATAGAAAACCCAGAAGTATCCCCAAGTGCATACAGATATTTCATAAAAGATAAAGTACCCATCAGAAATCTAATCAACTGATCAGTGAATGTTTTGGAGATAAATGTGAATATATCTCCAAAATTTATCTCCATTTATCTCCATTTATCTCCAAAACATATATATATATATATATTCTTATTTGGAGAAAGAATGGAAAGAAAGTAAGAAGGGTAAAGTTAATTCATGAACTTTATTTCTTGAAGAAAGACAACCTCGAACATTGCATTAGTCAGGATTCTCAGAGAAAAAGAATTAGTAGGATCTGTGTACATGCATGTGTGTGTATTTGTTTACTTATGTATGTATGCATTCATTTATTTATTATGAGGAAAATAACATGCACTTATAGAGGCGGGTGTCTCAAGATCTTCACGGTGGATTGGCAAGCTAGAGATGGAGGAGCACTTATGGAGAGTTCCAGTCCTAGTCTAAAAGCCTGAGAGCCAGGAGAGCAGATGGTTCACTTCTAGCACAAAGGCCAGGAGGCTTGAGACCCAGGAATAACTGATGTTTTAGTTCAAGTCTGAAGGCAGGAAAGAGTTGATGCTCCAATTCAAAGCCAGTCAGGTAGGAGAAAATCGTCTTTAGCTGGAGCTGGTGGTAAAGAATTGCTTTGCTAATACAGGAGATGTAATAGATAAGGGTTTGATTCCTGGGTTGGGAAGATACCCTGGAGAAGGAAATGGGAACCCACTCCAATATTCTTGCCTGGAGGATCCCATGGACAGAGAAGCCTGGTGGGCTACAGTTCACAGGGTTGCAGAGTCAGACACGACTGAAAGCAGTTTAGCACGTACACACCTACATTAGGAAGAGCGATCTACTATTCTCAGTCAACCAGCTTAAATGTTAACTTCATTCAGCACACACTCAGAGACACATCCAGGATGATGTTTGACCAAATATCTGGATACCTCATGACTCAGTTAAATTGACATATAAATTTACCATCACAGGTCTCCTAAAAGATTTACTTTCTCTAATGACTTATTCACGTTTCCTGAAATCTTGATGTCACTCATGATATTCTGTTTAAAATGGATCACAGAAGAGATATTATTGAAGAACTATTCAACTTTATTTCCAATATGTATGTAGAATTTCCTGTTATTGGAAGTCCTCTACTTCTTACTGATTATGGGTGTGCTTCAAATCTACAACAAAATATTTTTTAATGAATAGAGAAATTATGGCTCCTTTAATATGGTGGAAAGGTGTTGGGTCATGTCACCTCTTGGTGTCCAGTAAATTAAAATGGTCACTTGCCAATGGTTTTCACTTATAAGTATGGCAATCCCTGGCAGCTCAGTGGTAAAAAATCTACCTGCAGATGCAGGAGATGTGGATTTGATCCCTGGGTTGGGAAGATCCCCTGGATAAGGAAATGGCAACCCACACCAGTATTCTTGCTTGGGAAGTCCAATGGACAGAAGAGCCTGGCAGGCTACAGTCCATGGGGTCGCAAAAGAGCAGGACATGTCTTAGCAACTAAACAACAGCAATGGCAATCACTGCCCCTGAGAAAACGGGGACACACTCCTCCTCATTCTCTGCTATTTTTCTTTGACTTTGATCAATATTTTGGGTAATCATTGGTGGTTGACACTACTTTGCTATTTTCATGCAATTTCGGTGGATGTAACTTAAATCACTTAAAGCCGCCTGAAAGAGTACAGTAGTAATAATATTAAGCATAACATAACACTCTTGTTGGATCCTGTATGGTCCAGAATTGTCCAAGTTATCTCACAATTTGAAAGGATCATAACATGGCAGAATTTGGAGATAAGCCTTTCTGAGTGTCCCAATCAGTGTCACTTTAATCACAAAGGCATCTTTCTGCAGAGCTCTTCAGTCCTGGGACATGAAGCACTGAAAGTGCTAACAAAGATCACCTTTGTAAGGTTTAGCTAATTGTCGTCAATAGCTTGCATCGTTTTCTTATTTTGCATCTTTTTTTTTTTTAAGCACTTCAAAACCATATCCTTTGGTATTGCAACTGAATCAAGCTATGAGAGTCTTTCCGGTTTGGCAGAAAAAAATCAATAGCCAACCTTCAGTGTTCAGTTAAGGTGATTTCCATTCTTTGTATGTTATAATGGTAATATTGAGACAAGCTGGGAACCTTTGCTGCAATGCTTCAATGCTTGCACCTGGACAAACTTCTTTTCCAGCAACAAAATACAGAGAAACTATAAGAGATTAAAAATTCCTGTGTGTGTGTTCAGTTGGGGCAAATTCTGGACAAGAAGATGCAAAAAGTCAAAACCCCCCAACTGTGGGAATGAAAACAGGGTGTTGGGAACAAAAGCAGGGTACTGCTCATGCCCCCTGCACACACCACCACCAAAGAGGTGGGCCAAACACATAAGCTACCCCTCCAGTCCAACCCCTCATTCCATATAAGCAACCAACTCACCAATTTCCACCCAGGGAACAAGCAAGTGAAGCTTACATGTTTTCCCTCCCTCCTGCAGCCACAGGAGACCCAGTAAAGCTTTGTCTGAATTTCTTGACTGGCCTTTTATCAATTTCTAGTAACTGGGGAAGGCCAAGAACATTGGTTGGTATCAATACTTTATTAAATGAATGTATCAAGTATGAATTTTTAAGTGATAAATGTCCTTATAATTTTGTCTCAGTTACCACGAATAGGATAAGAGCCTATTGTATCAGAAATCTTCTCTGTTCTTCTGTTCTTCCCTCAGTACAAATCATGTGTGTCTCTATGTGTAACTGGAAAAATTCACCTTTGTCTTTTCACTTGTGACTGCTGCTTCTGCCTTCTCCTCCTCTCACAAAAAAAATGAAAAAACTGATTTGAATCCTTACAAGAATACTGAAACTGAAGTCCCTCTTGGGTTTAGAAAGGAAACAGCTGTGGAAAGATAATGTGGTTCCTCTGTTTTTCTGAGAGGCCCTCAGGTGGATGAGCACAGAACTGAAATCTGCTCTGCTTGGTAAGGGACCATGATGTTGACAGGGAAGATCGTTAGGTAGTAGTTTTTAGGCAATAAAGGAAAACATTTCCTTCCTCACTATAGGTCTATGCTGCTGTGTCATTGGAAATCGAAATCTCTGCTAGATGGGAGTGTTTATGTCAGATTTAGGAAGCTCAATAAAGAAATAGGAATATCTGCTTGTCACACTTCTGTATTGCATATTCTAAGCCTGCAGAACAGAATAGTACTTAAGGAATGGCAGGTGATACAACACTTTTTAATACATGAATGAACACCTGACTTTGTAGACTGATTCATACTTGATGAAAATTACATATACATATGTATATATATATATATATATTTTTTTTTTTTCATGCTTAAATGTGTCTGACTCTTGTGACCTCATGAAGTCAAAAGAAAAATGGGCACAGGATATGAATAAACTATTCCCAAAAGAAACTCCAAATGGATAACAAATATAGCAAGTAAACAATTTATAATCAGGGAAATTAACAGAGCTTTACAACCAGACTGTAGCTTGCCAGGATCCTCTGTCCATGGGATTCTCCAGACAAGAACACTGGAGTGGGTTGTCATTTCCTTCTCCAGGGGATCTTCCTGACCCAGGAATCAAAGCCAGGTCTCCTGCATTGCAGGCAGTTTCTTTACTGACTGAACTATGAGGGAAGCTCTACATATACGTTTACATATACATATACATATATTTTCATGATTAAATGCATCCATGTAGATGTTCCAATAAATGAGACAAAGTTAACGTCACACTATGAATTCTGTTCTCCTTGCCCTTTTCTGAAGCTTTAGTTTGCCTCTTGCAAAGTGAATAAATCTTCCCCTTCACCCTTCCTCAAAATGAAGTTTGTGATTAAACAGAATTTCTCAGTTGCTCATGTTGATGTTGACATAATAAACCTACTGTTAGAATACATTTATAGATGTTATAAAAACCTCTGTCACAGTAGTGATCAAAGAAATGGATTCTTTGAGTTGTCTTTTTTTGATAAGCAAAGGCATTCCATCATTGCCCTTGATTACAATTAGTAGAATACGGTGACAACAAAACCAAATTAATCCAATTTATGACTGCTTTAAAATGATCTATAGACAATGTGCCTCTTTATTACAAGCCTTCTGACTGATTTAGCATTGTTCTTTGCAAATTTCATTTTTAAGACCTGTGATAATTACTAACTCTTCTTATAGATGGCTCTGGAGAAATAATACACTTTAAAATCATATTTTTTTGCTTACATAATGGTCTCAAACTCCTAGCCCACCAATATGCCCCCTAAGGATAATAATAGTTGATTATTTTCTTCTTCAATCAAAAATAGTAGTCAAGTAAATAATTTATGCAAATTGCAGTTACCTAGATTAAGTGTGAAACCATCAGAATATAGAGAAATAGAAAGGGTCCTGTATAATGTGCTGCTAGTTTGAATCACTTTTGTAGAGGATGTGGAATATTTAGAAGGGAATTATGGATTTTTCTTATGGGAAACATAAGGAAAGGTAGAGACTATTGTATATAAGACCACATAAACATTATGTTGTTCATCAATCAGAATAAGGATTCTTGGAAATAGTATTTTTTGATCATCAAAGAATTTGAAGATATCGTTATGACTCAGTTTTAATAAAAATTCTTATATGTAAACAACAGAAACATATTTTGGCTGGGTAATTTAAGCAGAAACATATCCTATTTTGGTGAAGGATGGATGTCATATTTGGATTTGGAGAAGATAATTACAATGTCTAAAAATGGCATTTTAGACATTTTAGATGGGAGCCTCGCATGCTGCAGTCCATGGGGTTGCAGAGTCGGACATGACTGAGCGACTGAGCTGAACTGAAAATTGGCATAGTTCTTAAAAATACAGATAAGGAAAAGAACCCAAAAGAAAAATGGGCACAGGATATGAATAAACTATTCCCAAAAGAAACTCAAATGGCTAACAAATATAACAATTTATAACCAAGGAAATTAACAGAGCTTTACAACCAGATTGTAAAAGATAATAAAGTAGAATGATATCAAGTAAGAACATAGAGAAACTTGAAAGAATGTAGAGAAACAGAAAGCTATATGCACAGATGAGACCAAAGACTAATACAGTTTTAAAGGCATATTTCCTAATTTACTATGATCCTTTAATCCTGTTATAGCATAAAATTCAGGAAAGCAAATACATTTGTCCATGAAGAGATATGCATGAGGATGTTTTTTGAAGTACTGTTTATGGCAGTGGGAAATTGGAGGCAACCTAA
This sequence comes from Odocoileus virginianus, assembly GCF_023699985.2. Classification (NCBI taxonomy): domain Eukaryota; kingdom Metazoa; phylum Chordata; class Mammalia; order Artiodactyla; family Cervidae; genus Odocoileus; species Odocoileus virginianus. The sequence continues at coordinate 34,138,885 of NC_069696.1, read as the reverse complement.
TTTCCCAGTATAGGAGAAGGGATAAATAAAATCAAAGAAGGTTATTATGTATTATGGTATAACTGAGGCCATGAATTACAGGTTTATACAAAAACATAGATAGACTTCATGGTAATCAGAGATAATTAATTTAAAAATCCAACAGAATGACACTCAGCTTAACTAATGTAAATTAAAAACACATATAATGCCCCAAACAATGATATGGTTTTTTAATATATATCCCTGTACACATACCAAGGACAATAGAGTAGATTTATTTAGTGATGGTAGTGGGGAGAATGAAAGAATCAAAGAAATGAAACAATGTCATAAGACAAGAGAATGGTGTTATAGGATGACAGCATAAGATTATAATTGAATTACTTTTTGTTTTACTTGAAGTACAAAAGAATTAAAAAAGGAAAATTAATCAAAACATATTGGATAATTTATAAATACCCAGAAGAAATAGAGGACCACACTTAGTGGTTATGTGATTCAGAAAAATACCACAAATCATGTCACAAAACTGGTTCAGAGAAGCGGTAGCCATGTCCAGTGGGCACAGGATATTTTGACTTGCTCTAACCTCTGGCACTGGATACAGGATGCTTCCACCAGGACCTCTGCAGTGTCAGCCCATGAACTGTCTTCCTGTTCATGAGAATCCTTTTCATTGCCTAAGTAGCTTTCATTTCAATGTAGGAGTGAGAGTGTCAATTTGTGGTGTTTATTTCACATATCATAAAATAAATGACAGTTGTCCACCATAGATTTATTCTAGAACATTAAGCTCAATTTGCTATCAGTCATTGAACCATGGAACTGGAACAAGAAAAGGGGATGTCTTTACCTACTTTGCAGATGGAGGTCATGTGAACAATGGTAAAAGTATTTCTAAAAAAAAAATTTCTAAGATTTCTCTTGATAGTTCAAAAAGAATAGATTGATATCAGGAATAAAAATGAGATGAAGAGGTGGCTTGTGAACCTATGCCTTTACCAAATTATGCTAATATTATAATCATGTGTATTTAATCTTGGAGATGAATAATGGCAATTGAAGTTGGCACATGAAGACATGGTTGTCCCCTCTCCTTTGCTGTAATATGTCATGAAATAATCATCTTTAAATTATTTATAAATTGATATTTCAGCTTTCTCAAATTAGCTGTTGTGTTCATGTGTCCTTCCATGTGTAGAAATCATGTAATCTGGGAGGGTTACCCTAATATAAAGAGATGGGGGAAAAGGCACCCTAAGGACATGGCAGGCAGGACAGATGGTGTAAGACTAGAGTATCATTTAAAGAGTCACAGGAAGGAAAGGAGTTGAGGGAGAAAGGATTGTACTTGAGAGTGATTATTTTCAGTCTAATCAGAATTATCCAGGGGCTTATTGTCCTTTTTTATATTTTTTGGTCCAGAATTTGCCCCCAATATGCATGCACACAGTTATTTTTAGTCCCAAATAGTTTCTTTGTATTTTGTAAATTGGGGAGAACTGTGTCTGTGTCCAAGTGCAAACTCTATAGCACTGCAGCAAAAGGTTCTAAGCCTGGCTCACTGGTGCCTCATTATCATTTCTCCTTTTATTCTTATGAAATATTTCATTACCATTCTTTATAGATGAGTCATTTGCATTGAGGGGCTTCCCTGGTGGTTCAGTGGTAAAGAATATGCCTTCAATGCAGGAGATGTGGGTACAGTCTCTGGGTTGGGAAGATCCCCTGGAGGAGGGCATGGCCACTCCAGTATGCTTGCTGGGAGAATCCCATGGACAGAAGAGCCTGGCAGACTACAGTCCATGGGGTCAAAAAGAATCAGACATGACTGAAGCAACTTAGCACACATGCATTTGCACTGAATGTTCTGTGTGTGGTGTTTGTGTGTGTGCATATGTGTGGAAGTTAGTGTATGTTCATCCAGGGAACTGGCAATAACCAGAATTAATTCAGATGTCTCAAACAAAAGACTTTAGTAGGCAGGCAGACTGAACAGGACAAACAAGGCATGGTGTGACATACAGATGAGCAAAAATAAGAAGTCATTATTCCTTAACAGGTGAGGAAGAAAGAGTATTGACCAGAGCCTGGTGGGAGCTATGACTGAGAGGGACACAGCTGCCACCAGAGATAATGGTGCCAAGTGCCAGGGAATAAATGCCACAATACTTCTGTTCTCTACCTTCCAGTCATCTGCTGGTTTCTCCCCTTGGCCAAGTCTTACTAAGAGCCAGTCATGAGGGGAGATTCAGCGATGTGATTTATAAGGGTAAGTCTCCTTGACATAAGAAAGATAGGGGGTGAAAACTGCAAATGAGTGAAGAAATGGTCAGAGGCTGGTGCGTTCCCTGGTTCAGCCATGTAGCATCCATTTTGCCCTTTTTAGATGAAAAAATTATCATCCCAAACACTGAGGAGACACAATCGAATGATATCATTCAGTCATAACCATAATGTTCAACACTACCACAACTTCTCATTCTTACTCAGTATCAAGAAAAGGGGAGAAAAATAATTGACCAGCACAAAATATGAATACTTGTGACAGTTCTTGACTCTATTTGGTTATAAGGCCAAAGATTTTCATAATTTTTTCTTTCACTATTTCCCTTACCTTCTGTGAGATATGAGTTGGATGGGCATGGCATCACAAATCTCCATTCCTTAAATATTGAGATCATAGTTCAGTCCTTATTCAATTTTTACAGTTTCCTATTGAGAAAATGGCTGCATACCTGGCTTAATTGGGGAGTGATCAAAGGAAGCGATAGTGAGAAATAATGGGAGTTAACAGGGAAGGTGTGAAGGCAATGTACAGTGGGCCTGCATTATCAAATTAGCTCTTCTATGCATGACTAGTGCTCAGTCTTACAGGTCCATCTGAGGAGCCTTTAGAAAACTGGCTTTCCAGGGTTTAAATTGGCAAGAATGTATTCTTTGGTGCTTGTACCCAGTTGGTCAAATGATAGTCACATATGGTTAACCTCTATGAGTTGATATACATGAGTACTGAGTGGATACCCAAAGGTAATCCATGCTTTGTGTCTAAAGAACAAACAAACAAACAAACAAACAAACAACCCAGAACCAGAAGCAAAAGGCACAGAGCAAAGGCATGAAGTAAGTTTGCAGTTGCACAAAGCTGGTCCATGCCTTGTAGAAGTAGTCACAAGAGCAGTGGCTAGAGTAAGAGCTCTATCTAATGTTAAATAGGTAATGTAAGGATCAATAATTGAGATAATAAATGAATGACTAGCAATGTTGGGGAATGGATTCCAGGAAACCATTAGAAGGGCGTTTAACCTTAAAATGATTTTGAAAGATAATTATCATGCTTGGAGGGCATTTTCAAGGGATCTGCTTTTACAAAGGTCCACAGGAGTGAAACTATGTAATCTCTGAGACCATAAATATAAGGACTAATCTTTCTAACATCTTAGACCTAACTGTTCATTTCATTTAATCATCTTTTAATTATATTTTCAGTTCAGTTCAACTGTTCAGTCTTGTCTGACTATTTGTGACCCCATGAACAGCAGCATGCCAGGCCTCCCTGTCCATCTCCAGTTCCCAGAGTTTACTCACATTCATATGCATTGAGATGATGATTCCATCCAACCATCTCATCCTCTGTTGTCCCCTTCTCCTCCAGCCTTCAATCTTTCCCAGCATCAGGGTCTTTTCAAATAAGTCATTTCTGTGCATCAGATGGCCAAAGTATTGGACTTTAAGCTTCAGCATCAGTTCTTCCAATGAATATTCAGCACTGATTTCCTTTAGGATGGACTGGTTGGATCTCCTTGCAGTCCAAGGGACTCTCAAGAGTCTTCTCCAACACCACAGTTCAAAAGCATCAATTCTTAGGTGCTCAGCTTTCTTTACAGTCTGGCTCTCACATCCATTATGACTACTGGAAAAACCACAGCTTTGACTTGATGGACCTTTGTTGGCAAAGTAATGTCTCTGCTTTTGAATATGCTGTCTAGGTTGGTCATAACTTTTCTTCCAAGGAGCAATCATCTTTTAATTTCATGGCTGCAGTCACCATCCACAGTGATTTAGGAGCCCCTCAAAATAAAGTCTGCCACTGTTTCCACTGTTTCCCTGTGTATTTGCCATGAAGTGATGAGACCAGATGCCATGATCTTAGTTTTCTGAATGTTGAGTTTTAAGCCAACTTTTTCACTCTCCTCTTTTACTTTCATCAAGAGGCTCTTTAGTTCTTATTTGCTTTCTGCCATAAAAGTGGTGTAATCTGCATATCTGAGGTTAATGATATTTCTCCCGGGAATCTTGATTCCAGTTTGTGCTTCATCCAGCCCAGTGTTTCTCATGGTGTATTCTTCATATAAGTTAAATAAGCAGGGTGACAATATACAGCCTTGACATAATCTTTTCCCGTTTTGGAACCAGTCTGTTGTTTCATGTCCTGTTCCAACTGTTGCTTCTTGACTTGCATACAGGTTTCTTAAAAGGCAGGTCAGGTGGTCTAGTATTCTTATCTCTTTAAGAATTTTCCACAGTTTGTTGTAATCCACACAGTCAAAGGCTTTAGCATAGTCAATAAAACAGAAATAGATGTTTTTCTGGAAGTCTCTTGCTTTTTTGGAGATCCAACAGATGTTGGCAATTTGACCTCTGGCTCCTCTGCCTTTTCTAAATCCAGCTAGAACATCTGGAAGTTCACAATTCATATACTGCTGAAGCCTGTCTTGGAGAATTTTGAACATTACTTTACTAGTGTGTAAGATGAGTGTAATTGTGTGGTAGTTTGAACCTTCTTGACAATGCCTTTCTTTTGGATTGGAATAAAAACTGAACTTTTCCAGTCCTGAGGCCACTGCTGAATATTTCAAATTTGCTGGCATATTGAATGCAGCACTTTCACAGCATCATCTTTTAAGATTTGAAATAGCTCAAAGGGAATTCCATCACCTCCACTAGCTTTGTTTGGAGTGATGCATCCTAAGGCCTATTTGACTTCACATTCCAGGATGTCTGGCTCTAGGATGTCTGGATGTCTGCTGTGAATGATCATGCCATTGTAATTATCTGGGTCATGAAGATTTTTTTTGTACAGTTCTTCTGTGTATTCTTGTCACCTCTTCTTAATATCCTTTGCTTCTGTTAGGTCCACACCATTTCTGTGCTTTATTGTGCCCATCTTTACATGAAATGTTCCTTTGGTATCTCTAATTTTCTTGAAGAGATCTCTAGTCTTTCCCATTTTATTCTTTTCCTCTATTTCTTTGCACTGATCACCGAGGAAGCCTTCTTATCTCTCCTTGCTGTTCTTTGGAACTCTGCATTCAGATGGGTATATCTTTCCTTTTCCCCTTTGCCTTTCACTTGTCTTTTTTTCATAGCCATTTGTAAGGCCCCTTCAGACAACCATTTTGCCTTTTTCCATTTCTTTTTCTTGGGGATGATCTTGATCCCTTCCTCCTATACAATGTCACAAACCTCTGTCTGTAGTTCTTCAGGCACTCTATCAGATCTAATCCTTGAACCTATTTCTCACTTCTACTGTATAATCATAAGGGATTTAATTAGGTCATACCTGAATGGTCTAGTGGTTTTCCCTACTTTCTTCAGTTTAAGTCTAAATCAGGCAATAAGGAGTTCATGATCAGAGCCACGGTCAGCTCCCAGTCTTGTTTTTGCTAATTGCATAGAGCTTCTCCATCTTTGGGTGCAAAGAATATAATCAATCTGATTTTGGTATTGACTCTGGTGGTATCCATGTGTAGAGTCTTCTCTTGTGTTGTTAGAAGAGGGTGTTTGCTATGACCAGTGCGTTCTCTTGACAAAACTCTATTAGCCTTTGCCCTGCTTCATTTTGTACTCCAAGGCCAAACTTGCCTGTTACTCTAGGTGTTTCTTGACTTCCTACTTTTGCATTCCAGTCCCCTATAATGAAAAGGACATCTTTTTTTAGGTATTAGTTCTAGAAGGTCTTTTAGGTCTCCATAGAACCGTTCAACTTCAGCTTCTTCAGCATTACTGGTCCTTGTGCGCACCAGGACCCAGAGACCCCACAAAGACTGAGACAGAGCTGTGTTTGAGTGTCTCCTGTGGAGGCACGGGTCAGCAGTGGACTGCCATAGGGGCAGGGGCTCTGAGTGCAGCAGATCTGGGTATGGCTGGGTGCAGCAGGCTTGGGTATGACATAAACCCTCTTGGTAGGAGATCACCATTAATCCTACCATAGAGCTGTCAGAACCTACACAGGACTGGGAAAATAGACTCTTGAAGGGCACAAGCAGAAATTTTGCACACCAGGACCCAGGATAAAGGAGCAGTGACCCCACAAGAGACGGACCCAGACTTGCCTGTGAGTGTCCAGAAGTCTCTGGCAGAGGTGTTGGTCAGCGGTGACCTGCTGCAGGCCTGGGGATTCTATAGCAGTGCCTGCATGGGAACTTTTGAAGGAGGCTGCCATTATTTTCATCACCTCCACCATAGTTTGGCCCCAGGTAAATAACAGGGAGGGAAAACAGCTCCACCCATCAACAGAAAATGGGATTAAAGATTTATTGAGCATGGCCCAACCCATCAGAACAAGACCTAATTTCCCCCTCAGTCAGTCTCTCCCATCAGGAAGCTTCCATAAGCCTCTTATCCTTCTCCATCAGAGGGCAGACAGACTTAAAACCACAATCACAGAAAACTAACCAATTTGATCACATGGACCACAGCCTTGTCTAACTCAGTGAAACTGTGAGCCATGCTGTGTAGGGCCACTCAAGACGGATGGGACATGGTGGAGAGTTCTGATAAAATGTGGTCCTCTGGAGAAGGGAATGGCAAACCACTTCAGTATTCTTGCTTTGAGAGCCCCATGAACAGTATGAAAAGGCAAAAAGATAGAACACTGAAAGGTGAACTCCCCAGGTCAGTAGGTTCCCAATATGCTACTGGAGATCAGTGGAGAAATAACTCCAGAAACAATGAAGAAAAGGAGCCAAAGCAAAAACAATGCCCAGTTGTGAATGTGATTGGTGATAGAAGTAAAGTCCAATGCTGCATAGGACTATTGCATAGGAACCTGGAATGTTAGGTCCATGAATCAAGGCAAATTGGAAGTGGTCAAACAGGAGATGGCAAAAGTGAACATCAACATTTTAGGAATCAGCGAATGATTGATGATCATCAAATGAACTGGAATTGGTGAATATAACCCAGATGACCATTATATCTACTACTGTGGGCAAGAATCCCTTAGAAGAAATGGAGTGACCATCATAGTCAACAAAAGAGTTTGAAATGCAGTACTTGGATGCAATCTCAAAAACAACAGAATGATCTCTGTTCATTTTCAAGGCAAACCATTCAAAATCACGGTAATCCAAGTCTGTGCCCTGACCAGTAATGCTGAAGAAGCTGAAGTTGAACGGTTCTATGAAGGTCTACAAGATCTTCTAGAACTAACACCCCACCCCCAACCCCAAATTGTGGGGATTAGATTACTCTTTTGCTTACCCCCTTACTATCACTGACTATAGAAAACTTCCCACTTATAATGTGTAAGTAGTATTAATTGCTCATACAGCATCATAAAGTATTGAAACTTTTCATTTTTAAATTTTTTTCCCTTAAAATACAGTTTTCTTGGTCAAGTAGATTTTGAATTGGTCAGAATTATTTGAACTGGGAATGCTGTATAGCTTTTTAAAGACTCTATTACTCTCTGCTAACTAATACTCTTGTGGAGAGAATAGTCAGAGAAATAAGCTGGCTTACCCATAGGAATGGAATATTCTGCACTTTGAAAAATTAAAATTTCATGTTTGTAAGCTTTTTAAAGCACTATAATTAATAGAAATTATTTTGGATGCTTGTAAGGAGGGTAAAAAACATATGTGTAAAAACATTTATGTTACATGTAATAGGTTAGATATCACTTGCCATGAATTCTGTAAAACTATAATCTACTTCAGTCTTTCTCAGATCCATTTATGGTACAAAACGATTTCATCGTCGTTCGAAACACCTTTTAATCATTTCCAAGTTTGTCAGCTAGTTATCAATATTTTACTCATTGTGGCCATTATGATCACTGACAGGTATCATAGTTTATGTCAAAATGCATTATAGATTCACCTTTAGAGCTTTGAAAACTTGCAGTCTCTCCAAGTAAATCTGTAATATAAGGCTGTATTTGCTAGACATACTTTCACCTAAGTTGAAGGCAGTCTCTTTTGCTTTCTGGTGCTGTGGCCCAAGTATCAGTGAATTTATTAAATGTCATAAATGAAAATATTTAAAAATATTATTCTACCAGCAATGAACAAGTAGAATTTGATATTAAAAGCACATTATACCCCCCCAAAAATACTTAAACATAAACTTAATAAAATATGTTCAAGATCTACAAGAGAAAAAAACATAAAATTCCAATGAAAGATAAAGGAAGAACTAAATAAGTGGCGAGATATCTCATGATCATAATTAGGAAGACTAAGTATTGTCAAGATGTCAATTCTTTCCAATTGCTCTACAGATGCAATGCAATTTCAGTTAAAAAAATAGCAAAGTATTTGTGGGTATTAAAGAAAAACAAAACTAATTCCAAAGAGTATAAGGAGAAACAAAAGACCCACAATAGTTAACCCAATATTGGACAAGAATAAAGCTGGAGGACTAACATTATCCAATTTTAAGACTGTGAAGCTACAGTAATAAAGACAGCATGGTATTGATGAAAGAACAGACAAATATATCAATGGAGTAGAATAGAGAGGCCAGAAATAGACTCACATATATATACTTAACTGACAAAGCAGCAAAATCGATACAATGGAAAAAAGATAGTCATTTCAACAAATGGTGCTGGAACAACTGGACATTCACATACAAAAAAAGGTAAATCTGTTTTAGACAAATGAAACTTAAAAGAAATGGACTTAAAAGAAATGCTAAAAAGAGATCTTCAAATTGAAATGAAAGGATGCCAAGTATTAACAACACAAAAACATATGAAAGTATAAAAATCACTGATAAAGGTAAATAGACAAATTGATAATACTCTAATATTATAATGGTAGTTCATATATCACCTTTATTTCTAGTATAAAAGTTAAAAAACAAAAATATTAAAAACAATTATGGCTAAAATAACTTGTTAATAGAGACCCAGTTTAAAAAGATAGTATGCATCAATTGCATTGTGTGGGAGTGGGGAAGAAGTACAAGTGTAGAGTTTTGGTATAAGAGTAAAGTTAAGATGCCTAAGACAGACAATTATAAGATGTTTTATAAAAACTTAGCAATAACTGCAAAGAAGAAACTACTAGTAGATATGCAAAAGATAAAGAGCAAGGAATCAAAGTATACTGCCACAAAAAAAAGCCAACCAGTTACAAAGGTATATTGCAAGAGAGAAAAATAGGAACAGAGAAACTACAGGACAGACAGGAATCAATCAAACAAACAAACAAACAAAAAGGATGGCAACTGTAAATCTTTACTTATCAGTTGTCACTTTAAATGTGTGTGAATTAAGTTCTCTACTTAGGGACAATGTGGTTGAATGAATAAAAAACAAGATCCTAGTATAGATTGCCTACAAGAGACTTACTTTGGCTTCAAGGATTTAAATACACTAAAAGTGAAGTGGTGGAAAAAGATATCCCACTTAATAATCAAAAGAGCACATGGTTGAGTGTACTTATATCAGACAAGGAGACTTTCAGTCAAAATCCATTGCAAGACACAAAGAAGGTCATTACATAATGATAGATAAGTCAGTTCATCAAGAGTATATAACTATTGTAGGGGCTTCCCTGGTGGCTCAATGGTAAAAGATCCACCTGCCAATGAAGGTGACATAGGTTCGATCCCTGGTCCAGGAAGATCCCACTTGCCATGGAGCACCTAAGGCCGTAAGCCATGACTACTGAACCTGTGCTCTAGAGCCTGGAATCTGCAACTACTGAACCTATGTGCCACAACTACTGAAGCCTGCATGCCCTAATATCCATGATCTGAAACATGAGAAACCACTGCAATGAGAAGTCCACACACTGCAATGAAGTGTAGCCCATGCTCATCACAACTATAGAAAAGCCTGTGTAGCAATAAAGACCTTGCACAGCTAAAAATAAATAAATAAATGAAATTATATAAAAAGAGAATATATAACTGTTGTAAAAATATATGCACCCAACATTGGAGCACCTAAATAAAGAAAATATGAAGAAAAAAAAAAGAGAGAGAGAGAGAAATAGACAACAGTAAACTTGAATAACATTGTAGACCAAGTTTATCTAACAGATATATATAGAACATTCCACCCAACAGCAGCAGAATACACATTCTCCTTAAGGGTATGTGAAATATTTTCCAGAGTAGCTTATGCGCTGAATTACAAATCTAGTGGTAACAAATTTAAGAATCTTGAATTCATATCAAGTGTCTTTTCATAGCATAATAGTAAAACTAGAAATCAATTATAGGAAGAAAATGAAAAAATAACAAATATATGAAATCAAATAACACACTTCTGAACAACCAATGAGCCAAGAGGAAATAAAAAATATTTTCAGACAAATGTAAATAGAAATGCAGCACACCAAAACTTACAAGACGCTGTAAAACATTGGGAAGTTATATCTAGAAATGCCTACAAAAAGAAAAAAGGAAAGCCTCAAAAAATTAACCTATCTTTATACCTATTTTAATCTAAAGTTATCATGGAGAAAGAAAAACAAACTAGATTCAAAGTTAGCAGAAAGAAGGAAATAATAAATATTAGAGCAGAAATAAATAGAGGATAGAAAGACAATGGGAAAGATTAATATAACTAAGAGTTGGTTTTATGAAAAGATAAACAAGATTGACAAATATTTAGGTAAGCTAGGAAAAAAAGGAGGATACAAATATATAGGCTTATAAAATGAAAGAAGAGACAACTGTTACCACAGAAAGATAAAATATGAACAATTTTATGCCAACAAATATTTTATGCTTCTTAATAGAAGCAGAAAAACATTTGCTAAATTCAAAATTTTTCATAATCAAAAACTATTAAAATTTAGTTATAGAAGAAATATACCTCAACAAAATTGTTGTTCAGTTGCTCAGTCATGTCTGACTCTTTGCAACCCCATGGGTTGCAGCATGCCAAGCTTCCCTGTTCTTTACCATCTCCCGGAGTTTTCTCAAACTCATGTCCATTGAGTCGGTGATGCCATCCAACCATCTTGTTCTCTGTCATTCCCCTCTCCTCCTGCCTTCTGTCTTTCCCAGCATCAGAGTCTTTTCTAATGAGACAGCTCTTCACATCAGGTGGCCAAAGGATTGGAGCTTCAGCTTCAGAATCAGTCCTTCTAATGAATATTCAGGATTGTTTTCCTTTAGGATAAACTGGTTTGATCTCCTTGCAGAGAGATCAAACCAGAAAGAATATATCTTAATTAATAAATGCTGCATATAACAAGTCACAGCTAATAACATATTGAATGTAAAAAGCTGAAAGTTTTTACTCTAAGATCAGGAACAAGACTAGAGTGCCCATTTTCACTAGTTCTCCTCAGCATAATATTGGAAATCCTAGTTAGAGAAATTAATCAAGAAAGGCAATAAAAGGCATCCAAATTGGAAAGGAAGTAAAACTGGGTCTGTGGAAAACATGATCTTATATATAGAAAACCCTGGAGAAGAGGAGAAAGAAAGAAAGAAGGAAAGAAAGAAGGAAAGAAAGAAAGAAAACCACCCAAAATTGCTATAACAATAGTTAAATTCAGTGGAGTTTCAAGATACAGAATAAACATGCAAAAATTAGTTGCATTCTATACACTAGCAACAAGCTATTGTAAAAGGAAAATTAAATTTCACTTGCAATAGTATTAAAGATAATAAGATACTTATGAATAAATTTAACCAGGGAGGTGAAAAATCTATATGCTGAAAACTGAAAGATATTGATAGAAAGACATTGAAAAAGACACAAATAAATGGAAAGATATTTCATGCTACTGGATGCAGAGGTGCTTGGCAGGCTGCAGTCCATGGGGCTGCGCAGAGTCAGACAAAACTGAAACGACTTAGCATGCATTCACAGTACTACACATCCAAGTTTGGTTAAATCTGCAGATGCAGAACTATAGGTACAAATGGTCAACTATAAAGTTACACATGCATTTTCTACTTTGTGGGGGTGATACCTTAAGCCTCACATAGCTCAAGGGCCAACTGTACTCTTTTGCATACTTGAAATTTGCTGAAAGAGTAGATCTTAAGTGTTCTCACTACCAAAATGGAAAGATAACTATGTGAGACAATACGTATATTTGCTAAATGGATTCTGGTAATCATTTCACAATATATACATATATTAATTCATCAGGTTGTATACCTTTAAAAATCATGGTGTATAACCTAAATGTTTATCAAAAAATTTTAGATACAGACCTTGCATCCTTCACAAAAATTGACTCAAAATGTATCATAGGATTAAATGTAATGTGCAAAAATTATAAAACTCTTAGAAGGTCACATAGGAGAAAACCTAGATGACCTTGCATATGGAAATAACTTATTAGATATAACAGCAAAAACCATGAAAGAAATAATAACCTGGCATTTATTAAAATTTAAAAACTTTTCTGTGAAAGACAATGACAAGGGAATGAGAAGACAAGCCACAGACTGAGAAGAAATATTTGCAAAAGACATATCTGATAGAGGACTGCTATCCAAAATATACAGAGAACTCATAGTTCAGCAATAAGAAATTGAACAACTCAGTTTAAAAAATGGGCAAAAGATCTGAACTGACACCTCACCAAAGAACATACATAGATAGCAAATAAGCTTATAAAAAGATGTTCAATATTATATATCACCAGGGAAAAGCAAAGTAAAGCAATAAGCTGTCACTACATGCCTATTAAAATGACCAAACTTCAAAATACTGATACCACCAAATATCAACAAAAATGAGGAACAATAGGAATTCTCATTCATTGCTGGTGGAAATGCAAAGTGATTCAGTCACTTTAGAAGACAAGCACTTTCTTACAAAATTAAGCCTATGCTTATCATGCAATTCAGCAATTGCACTCCTTGGTATTTATCCAAAGGAGTTGGAAACCTACTTGCACACAAAAACCTGCACAGTGATGTTTATAGAAGCTTTATTCATAATTCATAATTGCCCAAACTTGGAAGCAACTAAGATATCCTTCAGTAGTTGAATGGATAAAGAAACTGTAGTTAGATATTACTATTAGACACTAGAATATTCAGTTCAATTCAGTCGCTCAGTCATGTCCAACTCTTTACGACCCCATGAACTGCAGCACACCAGGCCTCCCTGTCTATCACCAACTCCCGGAGTTCACCGAAATTCATGTCCATTGAGTTGGTGATGCCATCCAACCATCTCATCCTCTGTCGTCCCCTTCTCCTCCTGCCTTCAATCTTTCCCAGCATCAGGGTCTTTTCAAATGAGTCAGCTCTTCTCATCAGCTGGCCAAAGTATTGGAGTTTCAGCTTCAACATCAGTCCTTCCAGAGGAATCGGGTGGAGAGGAAGGTGGGAGGGGGGATTGGGACGGGGAATACATGTAAATCCATGGCTGATTCATGTCAATGTATGACAAAAACCACTGCAATGTTGTAAAATATTTAGCCTCCAACTAATAAAAATAAATGGTGGTGGGGGGGAACAACACATCAGTCCTTCCAATGAACACTCAGGACTGATCTCTTTAGGATGGATTTGGTTGGATCTCCTTGCAGTCCAAGGTACCCTCAAGAGTCTTCTCCAACACCACAATTCAAAAGCAACAATTCTTGGGTGCTCAACTTTCTTTATAGTCCAAATCTCACATTCATACATGACTACTGAAAAAACCATAGCCTTGACTAGGTGGACCTTTGTTGGCCAATTAATGGCTCTGCCTTTTAATATGCTTTCTAGGTTGGTCATAACTTTCCTTCCAAGCAGGAAATGTCTTTTAATTTCATGGCTGCAATCTCCATCTGCAGTGATTTTGGAGCCCCCCAAAATAAAGTCAGCCACTGTTTCCCCATGTATTTGCCGTGAAGTGATGGGACCAGATGCCATGATCTTAGTTTTCTGAATGTTGAGCTTTAAGCCAACTTTTACACTCTCCTCTTTCACTTTCATCAAGAGGCTGTTTAGTTTTTCTTATATTATTTAGTGCTAATAAGAAATGGGCTGTAGAGCTATAAAAGACAAGGAGGAAACTTAAGTACATATTACTAAGCAAAATTAGCCAAATCTGTAAAGTCTACATACTGTGTGATTCCAATTACATGGCATTTTGGAAAAGGCAAAACCACAGAGACTGAAAAGATCAGTGGTTGCCAGAGAGTGGGATGAATAGGCAGAGTACGAGGATTTTTGAGGGTGAAATTACTATGTATGATACTACAATGATGACACTACAATGATGGATACATGTTATCATACACTTATCAAAACCCATAGAATATACAATATTAAGAGTGAACCTTAATGTAAACTATGAACTTTGTTATTCAGTCATTTAAGTCATATTTGACTCTTTGCAACCTCATGAACTGCAGCAAGCCAGTTTCCTCTGTCCTCCACTATTAACCAGAATTTGATCAAATTCATATCCATTGAGTTGGTGGCCATCTAGCCATCTCATTTTCTACCCCTGCCCTCTCCTTTTGCCTTCAATCTTTCCCAACATCAGGGTCTTTCCCAATGAGTTAGCTCTTTGCATCAGTGGCCAAAGTATTGGCACTTCAGCTTCAGCATCAGTCCTCCCAATCAGGCTTGATTTCCTTTAGGATTGACTAATTTGATCTTGCTGTCTAAAGGACTCTCAAGAGTCTTCTCCAGCACCACAGTTTGAAAGCATTAATTCTCTGGTGCCCAGCCTTCTTTATGGTCCAGCTCTCACATCCATATGTGACTACTGAAAAAAACCATAGCATGACTATATGAACCTTTGTTAGTAAACTGATATCTGTGCCTTTGAATATGCTGTCAAGGTTTGACATAGCTTTCCTTCAAAGTAGCAAGCTTTTTTTTTTTTTTAATTTCATAGCTTCAGTCACTATCCCCTGTAATTTTGGGCCCAAGAAAATAAAATCTATCACTGCTTCCACTTTTCCCCCTTCTATTTGCTATGAAGTGATGTTACTGGATGGCTATGATCTTTATTTTTTTAATATTGAATTTGAAGCCAGCTTTAGATGATAGATAGCAATGTGTCAATGTAGTGTTTGTATGTATGTAGTGTATGTCAATGTAGTGTAAAGGTGTATGTAACAAATATACCACTGTGATGTAGCAAGTTAATAGTGGAGGAGTTTGTGTATCTGTGGGAGCAGAGAATATATGGGATCTTGGTAAGTCTCTCTCAATTTTACTGTGAACCTAAAATTTCTCATAAATTTTAATTTTGTTTATTAATAATAAAACCATTATCATGATTAAAACAATGTTTTCCCCAAGGAGCAGTCACCAGATATTTTCATTGTTTCCATATCTCAGTGTTTCACTACTTTCCTAGTACCATCATGGCTGCCTGATGAATTTTAACGGGAAAGAGTATGATATATTTGAAGAGAAGAGAAAAAAAATTGCTTAGCTAAAAGTTTTTAACTACATCTCTTCATTTCAATTGTAAACTCCCTAAAGGAAAGTCAAGGTTTTCTATACTATTTATTTCTTTCTGATGCTGCTTACATAAAGTGATATCTGCTCATTTCTTAAAGCATTTAGTGGGAATATTGAATAAAACACAAAATATGTGGTTTGGCCAAAATGTTCTTTTAGTTTTTAAGTAAAAATAAAAGACACACTTTTCACTTTCACCAAAAACTATTGAACAATGTATTCTCCGTTTTGTTTCACTACTTTCTGCCTTTTTTCAGGCTACTTCATAATCCTATCTTCCCAAAGTTTTTTTTTTTTTTTTTTTTTTTTAATCTTTTTGAGCAAAGAACTGTTTCAGGTGGCTTTTACAATCTTCCAGGGAATTGAAATTTTTGTTATTAAAATAATTTTGGAAAGACTGTAATAAATGGACATAAGAAGGTATGATGTCTGGTGAATACAGTAGATGCACCAGAACTTCCCAGCCAAGCAGTGACAGTTTTTGCCTGGTGGTCAAAGAAGCATGCAGTCTTGCATTATTCTGATGGAATGTTATGTGTTTTCAGTTGACTAAACCCAGATGCTTTCTGTGCTGCCTCAGTTGGTCTTATTGGGAGCAGTACTTGCTGGAATTAATTATTTGATTTTCCTGAAGGAGCTCATAATAGAAGACTCCCTTCCAGTTCCACCATATACACAACATTACCTCTGATTGAAGACTGGCCTTTGATGCTATTGGTAGTGTTTCCTTTCATTTGCCCTATGATCTCTTCTTTCCCATGTTATAGTACAGTATTTGCTTTTCATTGCCTGTCAAAATTTGCTTTAAAAATGGAAAGTTTTCATTATGTTTAAGTAGAGAATTGCATGCAGAAACAGAGTTAAGAAAGATTTTTTCACTTATGTGGACCAGTCTGGTACAAATGATTTTCAAAGCTTGATTTGGATATTTTAAGTATGTTGGCTATCTCCTGTGGGGTATAACTTTGATTGCTCTCAATTAATGAATTAATGTCTTGATTCAACCGCTATCAAATACAACTGGTCTACGCATAGAGTATCCATCCAGTGAGAAATCTCCAACAGGAAACTTTACAAACCACTTTTGACACATTCGATCAAACACATCAGTCATTTTCTCATTGCCTGAGGACTGAGGGAACTCCTGTATAATCAGACCCAGAACACACATGTAACCCTGAAAATAGATGGTTTGAGTAAATTACCATTTCAGAGATGTGAGTATTGATTATATCAACTTCAGAAAATTATTTCTCCCTAAAGCTTGCCTGTGTGGATCCTCTGCAGCTGTTTTATAGATTTTATGTCACCCAATCTTCCCAATACATAGATGTGATAGGCACTTGGATCCCTACTGTGCGTTCAAGGAAATTGAGGCTCAGTAAAATTAGGTTGACTTCCCTGGTGGCTCAGTGGTAAAGAAACCGGCTGTGAATGAAAGAGACCTGGGTTCTATCCTTGGGTTGGGAAGATCCTCTGGAGAAGAAAATGGCGATCAACTCCAGTATTCTTGCCTGGGAAATCCCATGAACAGGGGAGCCTGGCTGACTACAGCTCATGGGGTCAACAGAGTCAGACACAACTTAGTGACTAAACAACAAATAACAAAAATTAGGTCAATTGCCAAAAGCCAAACAGCTAGTGAGTGTCTGATGCCCAAGTTCAAGCTTTTTCCTTTCTATACAGTCTACTTCCTTCCTGGCTATAAGTGTCCACGTGTGCAGGTCAATAAAATATAAATATGCTTCAACTAGCTAGGCATTGCCCTTTGAATTTTGAATGAATTTTCTCTTTATAGAGGTTCTCCATGCTATGATTTATGGAAATCTTCATACCGAGAAACAATACACTTTCAAAAATGATTTCTCATATTCTTGTATTAATTTAAAGGACATAAATCTTCTGAATCTTTGTTCTGTAAATAGAAAAATCTCCATGTAAATAATTATAGTAAAGAGTTCAGTTAATTTTCTGCTCATTATCTTAAGACTGAATTATTCACTTATAAACTTATAAATGAGTTGTTACTCATTTATAAGACTATAAATTATTACCAGTATTACCTATTTTTGTTTCAAAATGAAAGAAATGCACTAATGCCTGGAAACAGAGACATAGTGGATAATATCTGGAGGATATTTTGAGGCTGCAGTTATGGGTAATGTTTTTCTCTTTATTAAACAAAGAAAATAAAGGCTGGTAGTGTCAGAGGGAATGTATAGCATACATTTGGTTTTAGCAAAGAAAAAAAAAACAAAATGAAACAAAACTATGTTTTCAAATGACTGGTTTGTCTCCAGTGTATTCACTATTTCAATGCTGTAAGTCAAACTTGGCATGTATAAATGAGTAGACCATGGATGCCAAGAGTCTCGGATGAAAATTAATAAAATTAAGAACAACACAGGGGCTTTTGGTTTGTGGTAATGTTGCCAATTCAGAGAATGGATAATAATAAATAGCAGTTTCCTTGACTGTCTGTAAATCCCAGTTTATGTTGATACATTCTTAGGAGATCAATATTTTAAGAGTTTTTCCCATTTCAAGGCCAGTTTTCATTCCAATCTAAATGAAATGCTGAAGCGTGTTCAGCAATGCTCAAGAATGTTCAAACTACTGTATAATTGTGCTCATTTCACCTGCTAATCCTTTAAGTGAGGCCTCAGCAGTACATGAACCAAGAACTTTCAGATGTACAAGGTGGGTTTATAAAAGGCAGAAGAACCAGAGATCAAATTGCCAACATTTGCTGGATCATGGAGAAAGCAAGGGAATTCCAGAAAACCACCTACTTCTACTTCATTGACTACATTAAAACCTTTAGCTCTGTGGATTATGACCCAGTTTCCCACTCCTGGGCATACACACCGAGGAAACCAGAATTGAAAGAGACACGTGCACTCCAGTGTTCATTGCAGCACTGTTTATAATAGCCAGGACATAGAAGCAACCTAGATGCCCATCAGCAGATGAATGGATAAGGAAGCTGTGGTACAAATACACAATGGAATATTACTCAGCCATTAAAAAGAACTCATTTGAAGCAGTTCTAATGAAATGGATGAAACTGGAGCCCATTATACAGAGTGAAGTAAGCCAGAAAGACAAGACCAATACAGTATACTAATGCATATATATGGAATTTAGAAAGATGGTAATGATAACCCTATATGCAAAACAGAAAAAGTGACACAGATGTACAGAACAGACTTTGAGACTCTGTGGGAGAAGGTGAGGGTGGGATGTTCTGAGAGAATAGCATTGAAACAAGTATACTATCAAGGATGAAACAGACCACCATTCCAGGTTGAATGCATGAGACAAGTGCTCAGGGCTGGTGCACTGGGAAGACCCAGAGGGATTGGGTAGGGAGAGAGGTGGGAGGGGGGATCGGGATGGGGAACACATGTAAATCCATGGCTGATTCATGTCAATGTATGGCAAAAACCATTACAATATTGTAAAGTAATTAGCCTTCTACTAATAAAAATTAATGGAAAAAAAAAAAAAAGAAAGAAACTGGAAAATTCTTAAAGAGGTGGGAATACCAGACCATTTTACCTATCTCCTGAGAAACCTGGATGCGGGTCAAGAAGCAACAGTAAGAACTGGACATGGAACAATGGACTGGTTCATAATTGGGAAAGGAGTATGACAAGGCTGTATATTGTCAACTTGGTTATTTAACTTATATGCAGAAATCATGAAAAATATTTGGCTGGATGAATCACAAGCTGGAATCAAGATTTCTGAGTGAAATATCCAGAATATTAGCTATGCAGATAATACCACTCTAATGGCAGAAAGTGAAGAAGAACTAAAGAGCTTCTTGATGAGGGTGAAACAAGAGAGTGAAAAGCCTGGCTTGAAACTCAACATTAATAAAACTAAGATCATGGCTTCCAGTCCTATCACTTCATAGCAAATAGAAGAGGAGAAATTGAAAGCAGTGACAGATTTTCTTTTCTTGGGCTCCAAAAGCATTGCAGATAGTGACTGCATCTATGAAATTAAAAGACCGTTGCTCCTTGGAAGGAAAGTAATACACACCTAGACAGCATATTAAAAAGCAGAGACATCACTTTTTTGCAATGTCCATATAGTCAAAGCTATGTGTTTTTTTTCCAGTAGTCATGTACATATGTGAAAATTGGACCATAAAGAAGGCTGAGCATGGAAGAATTGATGCTTTCGAATTGTGGTGCTGGAGAAGACTCTTGAGAGTCCCTTGGACTGCAAGGACATCAAACCAGTTGATCCCAAAGAAAATGAACCCTGAATACTCATTGGACTGATGTTGAAGCTCCAAAACTTTGGTCACCTGATGTGAAGAGCTGACTCATTGGAGAAGACCCTGATGATGGGAAAGATTGAAGGCAAAAGGAGAAGGAGACAGTAGAGGATGAGGTAGTTAGGTAGTATCACCAACTAAATGAACATGAATTTGAGCAAACTCTGGGAGACTGTGGAGGATAGAGGAACCTGGCATGCTACCTTCCATGGATTTCCAGAGAGTTGGACACCACTTGGTGACTGAAGAAGAACAATTTGCCCATTTCCCCAACCTGCCTTTTCTCTACACCTTTGCTCATGGCATTTTCTCTACTTGTACTGTATTCCTGATTTCCAGCTTCTTATATTGAAAGCTTCATGGACAACTTTAATCAACTTCTTCCCTGAAAACTTCCATGAGCAATAACCTTATTTAGAAGGTCTCTCTGCATTCACCGAACTTCTAGGGAAACATATGATCTTTTAATATCACACAATCTGTATCATTTGATTATGTTCTTTGACTAAGAGCATTTGATCCATATCTAAAGACAACTAGACTTATATTTCTTTGTACTTCTCATTATAGCTTAGAAAAAAATATTCAAAGAGAGAATGTTAATAATTACCTTATGAATAAATGACCATGTACTGAATGCTTTTTGCCTTCAATATTTTTTAGATCTTGTCACTTAGGCTTGAATTTTAATTGTTAGTGATACATTTCATGGACTTAAGTTCTGGAGATTTTTCTATGAAGGCAAATAGTCCATCATTACTCAGTTGACCCTGGTGGCTCAGTGTTAAAGACTCAGTCTGCAATGCAGGAGACCCAGGTGCGATTTCCTAGGTTGAGAAGACCCTGGAGAAGAAAATGGCAATCCACTCCAGTATTTCAGCCTGGAGAATCCCATGGACAGGAGGCTGGCAGGCTAAAGTCCATGAGGTTGCAAAGAGTCAGACATGACTGAAGCGACTTAGCACAGAGTGATACATCTCATGAACTTATGCTTTGGAGATTTTTCTGTGAAGGCAAATAGTCCAAGATTAGTTAGTTATCACTTACTACTTAGTGTGTGTACACACACACACACACACACACACACACACACACACACACAGTCTGGGGCATTTTGGATGATGAGGCAGTTGGGCAGTAGAGGAGAAGGGCTGCTGAAAAGAAGGAACACATAGAAAAAGGGAGGCAGAAGCTTTGTAGACAAGCTGGGGGCAGAACTATGTCTATACTTTCTCTAACACTTTACTAGGTATGGATATTCTCATTAAGAAACTCTTTAAAAAACATAGTTTTTGTCCTCAAACCTAATTTCAACAGTGAAATCAGTCAAATATAAGGCCTTTCTGGAACTTGGTAAGTATTGGTAAGTTTTATTTCTTCAGACCTTTTCAATCTGGCTGGATCATTTATTCGGAAGCAACGAGACCCAGGATTTGTCTTCACCACATTAAAACATTTGTCATCTTTCCGCCCATCTGCGGCAAGACACAGTTGTTATGGCTGTCCTGCCAATTAAGCCCATTTAGGGTTTTCTAACTGAAGCCTCAAATAGTGGCATCTGTTCTTCATTATCTTAATCTGTGGTCATTTTCCTGAAAGGCCAAAGGTGGCCAATTCATCCTTAGCCTGGAAATCAATATGCCTTTAGCCTCATGTGGCCCAGATTTTATGAATAACATCCGTGGTTTCATTCAGAAATGTTCCACCTTCCTTTGAATCTTGGAAAAATAGAGATCACTCTATATCTGCTTTCCAGATGGTTCTGCCTTTAGCCAGTGTTGAGCAACGAGCCAGAAGCCTGTTTTTCAGAAGAGTCCTGGGGAAAAGCTCTCACTTGGGCACTGTCAAGGATCACAGCTTCTCATCAGATACGACTACAAATGGCTCTGTACGCAAATGGAGATTCTGATAGGTTGAGCAATAACATATGTTTCCTGAGTTGCACAGCCTTGAAAGATTTTCCATTAAGGGGAGATTTTGGTAATAAGCTAATCAAACCTTTCTGAAGCCAGATTATATTCAGATTAGACACACTGGATGCTGACCCCAATCATAGATTCTATAATTGGCATCACATTATCTTTACCACATGTTCATCAATCTATTCTACTTTTCATCTATCAATTCATCTTGGTTTTTTGATGCATTTCAAAGTAAATAGCAGACAGAAGTATACTTCTCCCTGAACACTTCAACATGCTTATCTTTAAAGTTAGCATTTGTTTACAGTATTTTTTGTTTCATGATATAATTTATAAACAACACAATTTGCAAATTTTACATGAATACTAAAGTTTTGACACATAATATATCTACATAACTCAAACCTCTATTAAGATATAGAACATTACCCTCACCCTAGAAACTTCTCTCATATATTCCCTACAAGTTAATTCCTTCCTCTGCTCTATTTACAACAGCTCTGATTTTTTCCCACAGTGTGTTTTGACTGATTCCATTAGAATGGCTTCATGCAATATGCATTCTTTCATAAGTTTTCTTGTGCTCAGTATAATGTTTTTTGTGATTCATCTGTTGTTGAATATTTCAATAGTTCATTTCTTTTTTATTTTTGAGTAGCACTCTACTGTAAAAATGAGTCACACTTTGTTGATATGTTCCTCTTGATGGACACCTGAACTATTTCCAATTTCTGGCTAACAAGAATAGAGCTGCTATATTCTTATGCAAGTTTTTTTTAAAAAATAGATTGGTCTTTGTTATCACTGGTAACACCTGAAAGTAAATTTTTTGTGGTCACAGATAGCTGTATCTTCAGTTTTATTAAAAAAAGACTTTCAGAACTCTTTTTGTCCCCAAAGTAATTGTGCAACAATATAACAACAATATAGGAAAACTATGGTTTATCCATGTCTTTCCCAACACTTAATATTGTCAGTCTTTTTAAATTTAGCATTTCTGGTAGCTCTATTTCATTGTGACTTTAATTTACATTTCTTTCCTGACTAATAATGTTAAGAACTTTTAAATTACACTTACTGATCATTCATATACATTATTTTTAAAGTGTCTGTTCAAAAATCTTGGCCATTTTTAAAACTGGATTACTTGTCCTTTTATTATAAAATTGTATGGTCTCTGATTTCTTAAATCACCTCTGAGTATTTATTGGAAGGGCAGATGCTGAAGCTGAAGCTCCAATACTTTGGCCACCTGATACAAAGAGCGGACTCATTGGAAAAGACCCTGATGTTGGGAAAGACTTCAAAGGAGAAGGGGGCTACAAAGGATGAGATTGTTGGATGGCATCACTGACTCAATGGACTGAGTTTGAGCAAACTCCGTGAGATAAGGAAGGACTGGGAAGCCTGGTGTGTTGCAATCTAGGGGATCACATAGAGTTGGACATGATTTAGTGACTGAACAACAGCTACAACAATGGTCTTTTTATATATTCTAAATGCCAGCCTTGTGAATATTTTCTCTAGGCTAGCCTAATAATTTTTGTAATGGTATCTTTTGTTGTGCATGTCTTACATTTTTGTAAAATCTAAATTATCTATCATAACATTATTGAGTCACTGCTATATGTGATCTCTTTGTGAAACCATTGCTTAAACCAAAGTAATAGATATGTTCCCCTATGCTTTCCTTTTAAATTCTAATTAATTTTGGGAGTGGTATGAGAGGGCAGTCAAGACTTTATTTTTCCGGCACATGGATTTAGTTGTTTCAGCACTATTTGTTAAAAATATACACTTTGTCCACATCAAATTTCTTTGGCACATTTGTGAAAAGTTGAATGTCTACATAAGTGTGAGTTTGTTTTGGAGCATTCTGTTTTATTTTGTTGATCTCTGTATAGTTTGGCCATTTCATTGTGACTTTAACTTTTTATTACTGCAAATTTGTGGTAAACCCTAAAATCAGATAATGTAAATCCTGCAATTTTACCTTCCTTTTTAGGCTTGCTTTGAATATTCTAGGTCATTTGCAGTGCCATATGTGTTTCATAATCAACTTTTAAGTATCTACAAAAACCTACTGGAATTTCGACTAGGATTATGTTAGATATATAGATTAATTTGAATAGAATTAATATCTTAAGAGTATTCTCATCTATGAACATGGTACAGCTCTCCATTTATTTTGACCTTCATAATTTTTAATGGTATTATATTATTTTCAAGGATAACATCTACACATCTTTTGTTAAAGTTATTTCTAAATGCTTTACACCATTTGACACTCTTTTAAATAATATGCTAATTTCATTTTAAATTGTTTTCTCTTGGTATATAAAAATAAGATAGATTTTTATGTTTTAACATTGTATTCTACTACTTTCTAAATCCATTTATTACTTGTAGAAATTGTTGTGTAGATTCCTTAGGATTTTCTATAGGTCCAATAATGCCATCTGAAAATAGCATCAGTTCTGCTTCTTCCTTTTCAATGTATATGTCTGCTTTCTCTTATTTTTTTCCTGTTATACTTTTAGAATTGCATTATGATAAATACCCAATTAGTGGTGATGGAAGTGGACATCTTGATCTTAAGGGGAAATAATTAACTTTACAGTTATATATACATAATGTTAGTTGTACAGTTTTTGCAACTGCCCTTCATTAGATTGAAGTTTCATTTTATGACTTATTTGCTAAGAACTTTTATCATGACTGGGGCTTCCCTGGGGGCTCAGGCAGTAAAGAATCTGTCAGCAATACAGGAGACCCAGGTTTGATCCCTGGATCAGGAAGATCCTCTGGAGAAGGGAATGGTTACCTATTCCAGTATTCTTTCCTGGAGAATTCCATGGACAGGGGAGCCTGGTGGGTTACAGTCCATGGGATTGCAAAGTCAGACATGACTGAGTGACTAACAATTTTGTCATGAGTAGCTGCTGAACTCACTAGATAATTTTTCTGCAACTATTGAAATGATAACATGCTTTTACTCTCTTATTTTGTTAATATGGCGAATGTCACTGATTTCAAAGATTCAACCAACCTTGCATTCAACCAATCCTTGCATTAAGATATGATGTATTATTCCTGTTATATATTACTGAATTTGCTTGTGAAATATTTTGTTAAAAAATTGTTGTCTATAGAAGTTATACTGTTCTATAATTTTCTTCCTTCACCTTGTTGGTTATATCTTCTTCAGTTGTGCAAAGATTTTACTGGAAGATTTATCCCCTGTACAAATGTCCTCTCTAGACTCAATACCCAGAAATTGAGCCTATATTCACCCCCGTGTCAACCACCGCCAAAGGGATGGATGATTTCCTAAGCTTGATTTAGACTATTAAGGCTATACTCCTGAGAGAGGGGCCACTCTAAAGCTGTGAGATTCCCGAATCAAAATCACAGGTCTTTTGGGAGAGGAATAAGGAATAGTTCTTACAACACATTCACATAAGATATCATTACTGCCAACCCCTTTGATAGAAAGGGGAAAATAATTTAAGAGGTTAAATAGTCAAAAGTACACAGCCAGGAAGTGGAAGATCCATAATTATAGCATGATTAAAACAGTATTGCTCCAGATGCTAAGAAACTTGTTATAACTCTAGAACTTATAACTCTTCACCAAAATTCTCTGGAGTTCAATTTCACCATCTCAAAACTAAGCTCTAAAATAAGCCCTATCAATCACAAATTTCATTCTCAAAGACAGGTTTCCACACAGTGTGCCCCCAAATTTTATTGAATTGATTAATGAAACATTTGTGACCTGACATATCAGAAACTAAATGGTAGCATCACTTGTATTAGAACATAAAGCAACTAGAATATCTGTTTTATGTAAGAAACTTTAAGCAAGAAGAGAAGAAGTTTGGAAACTGAGTTTCCATGATATTCCATCTTCACTTTCTCTAAAAAAAAAATCTTACGATTTACAGATTTAAACTTCTACTAGTTTGTAATCAAATACATACAAAGAAGTAAAGCATCAAGAGATTTAAAATTATAAAGGATACATTATAGTAATGAAAAAAAATAAGTGTATCTCAGTCTGAATATTTGTTCTGCCTCTTTCTAGAAAGAGTAAAGACAAATCACTTAACTTCTTGCCACTCAGACTCTTCAACAGCAAAGGAACAAGAAAGTCTGGTGAAGATAAAAAAAATCTATCTCTCAAAGCTATATAAAAATTATAATATATATAAAATAATATCAAAAATATATACATAAAAGTTGCTCAATAATTATTTGTCTTTCCAAATAATGCTTGTGAATGATGATTATAAATGTGCTTCATTGTGAGGTGGATATTTCTGAGCTGGTTTAGATAAGTTAGAAGGTGAGATTTTGATTATTGTATATTTTGATGAAAACGGAGACTCTTCTCCATGTCTAAAATTAATACAGACATGGGAGAGGGATTAGAGGAGGGAACAATAGCAAGTGGAAATGCATATTTATGTTTTTTGCTGATGTGCCTCACTCCCATTCCCTCCCTATCCCAAAGCTGAGATAGTTATATTTAAAGAAAAATTCCCAATTGATTCTGACACCAGGCTTTTGTTATCAGGAATATTTTCAGCTGCAAATAACTGAAAATTCTGCTAATGGTGGCTTGAGTAAAAATAGTATATTTTCTCCCATAGCAAGAAATATATAGTAACTGGTGTGTGTTCAGCAGCTCAAAAATATCGATCTAGAATTTCTGAAGTTCTCTGGATCTTCATTTTTACAGAACAGATGTTCCTATTCTAGGCATCAAGTTCACTCTCAAGTCCTGAAATGGCATTGCCAACTCTATCTCCTTAATCACTGAAGCAAAAGTTTCCCAGATGCTTCTCAGCAGATTTCTGCTTCAGTTTCTTTGGCCAGAAGAATGTGACATGGCCATCCGTAGCTGTAAGGAAGGCTGGATAAGTCAGTTTTCATGCTCCAGCTTTTATGGAAAGAAGTTTAGTTTATAATGAATGTGGGCTAAACACCCAGTAGTAAATATTCCAGTCTCTCTTACCAAGTACTTGAGAACTTCTTCCTTAATGAGGATTTTTACTTCTACACGTTTATAATTTTACTCCTAGGAATTTACACAGATATGAAAGAAAAGTTCTACCTGAAAGGTTAAGGTACTGGGTAACACAGCAAACCTTAACCCTACACAGGATAACTGAGTTTAGGAATCCGGGAAAGCTTATTAATGCTCTTGCTAATATTCACCTACTGATTTATGCTTGAGTTCCCTGTTTCATTCTTAATAACACTTAAATTACACAGAGAAAATCTCTGAGATAACAGTTGAAGAAATTAACCAGAATTTGGCAATTATCCATGAAGTGAAAAGCTAGAAGAATATGTTAAAGAGGATTAAGAACCCTCATAATTTTGTCATACAGTGATTTAAGATTTAAGTACATTCTAATAATTTTATTAAAATGTACCAAATCTAATAAAAACAACAGACATTGAGAAAAGAGGGTTAAAGAAACTTTAGAACACTAAACAGGGAAGAGTGTGGGAACCAAACACAAATTTCATCCAGAGTTTTGTTCAGAACTAATTCTTATATGTAATCCATCACAATTGTTTACATGTTTCCTATTTCTATGGTAGCCAATAATTGAATTGGATTCTTTGCTTCTTTTTTAAAGAGAGGGGATACCAACCAATACACGTCTCTAGCTTATCTCTTATTATTCTCCTATAGATACTAAGAAGTCCCAAAATATGCTGTGTACTTTCCTGCTTCTCCATGGTGGCTCAGAATATGTCCCATCCAGAATGCCCTTGCAGTTCACTGAAATCTTGCTCATTGGTCAGTGCCATTTTCAAGTACTCCTTTTTCTGTCCCTCTCTCTTTGTGGCACTAAACATATGCTGCCTAAGATGGCAGATATTGTGTTAACAGCTCTGTTAAATTATGAGATACTTGATCTCAGAGAATGACCTTAGATATCTCTGTGTTAACCTCCATGACAACTTTCACATTATAAACACTTCATTTTAAACTTGTTTAGTTTTTAGTCTATTTTACAAATTGAATAAATTTGTAGCCTAAAATGAATAAATGGAGTTATACTCTGCCTTGAAAAAATTTTTTATATGTTATATATATATATAAATATACATACAATTTGCTTGATTTAAAATGGTATGCATAAGTTTTGGGGGAAATAGCTCACTTTTGATATTTTGTGTTTGAGTTGCTGTTATTGTTATATTTTAGAGATATCATGGAAAATAATAAATCAAGATGGACAGTGTTCTAGATAGGAAACCAGAAGTCTGAGCATTGGGCACCGAAATATATATTGGCCAGTAATGTGTTTCATTGACTTTCTCAGAGGGCTAAGTTGATAATCTTGGTTACTTGCTATGACAAGTGTCTGTTGGTTTTATTAGAGCAATTCTTCCATGTGTTTATGGCCAGTAGTTAAACTGGGTTTTTCTTTCTTTGCCAAGAGAGTAGATGACTTAATAAAACTGTGGTGTTTCTATATAATATTAATAACAGCTCATACTTTTCTTTCTGGTAGATCATTTTCTCCAAGCAAGAAGACTCATAGTTAATGTTGCCAGTATTTCACTAAAATTAATTCAAAAAAGACCCACACTAAATAGAAGAGCTACACTTTCGAAAGATAAGAGATAACCATTGACCAGATTGTGGTTCTCTGGTGGTTCTGAGTTTAATACAGACATGTCATTCCTGAGTCCTGTTGCTTTCTAAAGCCATTGCCAATACACTAAATCAGAGCCAGTCAGATCAAATAATTATGAACAAGATATCACTGGGAGATTATCAATTTTTAAAAAAATATTAATATAAACACATGTTAATTTTCAATTTTCATTCCCTTTGGAGTATATATATCTGATACTTTAAAAATTGCAAGTGATTTGCATTAAAAAATAGATTTCTTTCTATTTTGTTTTGTTGTAGTTATTTCTCACTCATAGAACCTAGAAATTCCATGATTTTCAGAAAAATCATTTGCAAATCATTAATTCAATCTTCAGAAAGTAAGAAACCTTGTGTTTGTGAAATAATAGCATCATGATTTTCAAGAGCAGAAACAATATTGGGCTAGGAATAAAAGAACTGCTAAAGATGTTACCAAAATTCAAAGTTGTTTTTGAACTAAAGGGGTGTTAAGTCTAACTAAAATAAAGTAGAATCTCTATCCAATATATTTCAGAGGTGTAGGGCTTCTAATTTACCCCTCAGCAACTGAAAATTCTTTGAGCCCCCCAATTTGGCTTTAAAGGGGAGACATTTTAGATCATTCCAAGAATTCAGAATGAAACTGGCTGCCTCAGCTCCATTCTCTAACTAAAGATTTTCCAATTGCAAAACTTCCATCCAATCTCTTTTCAAAATCCTTGCGTACACATTTTTATATTTCCATTCTTCCTCTTGTACCAGCTTAGATTCCCCTTAGATCTGTGATGCTATCTTTATTTCACAAACTCAGGATTTCTTACTTTCTAAAGACTAATTTAATGATTTGCCCAAATGATCTTTCTTTTGCCAGGGTGTCAACAAATTGTCCAAGACTTCCTGAAATAGCTGAATTCATTTTCAGGCCAAACTTCATAGACATTACATTTTATTATCCTAGAAAGAACCACAAGACATTAGTCACTGCTAGTTACATTCCTATGTTATGAAAGATTTTATTACTTCTGTTTCTATATTTACAAGAATGCCCTAGTTTTCCCAATATTATTTAGAACAACAAGTCATCATGTTCTTATTTTATCATTCGTTCTCTACCCAAAAGACTCTGATCAGTAAGGTAGACATTTCAGAAGTCCCTAGTCCTGAGTCAACTAAGGCTTCATTCATTTGTTACTTATGGCTTGTGGTTGTGGCCAGGACAAAATGTTTTAGTTCTTTAATCTCAGAGACATATTTGTCTGGGAATCCACCAGCAACAACCCTTGGCTCAGTCTTTATAAATGATCTTTCTTGTGAACAATCTCCTTCCACTTCATCATGGTCTTCTTGGAAGTTCCTCAACAGGAAAGTCAAGCCTATAGTGAAAGAAATACATACCACCTTACTCATAATGGAATAAAGGCTCAGTAATTGTGTATGCAATTTTGTTCTGCCTTTTCACACCTTCATTTGCACTGTGGTCATTTTTAATATCCTTATACTTTTAAAATGAGTTGAGTAGTACACAATGTTTTAAAATATTACTACACAACAATTTATGGAACAATTTGCTTAAATTTTGACATTTCGATTAAGTATTATAGGGTTTAAAATTTTTTTAGCATAGAATTACACTATGTATTGTATTCTTTTTTTTTTTTTTCCTGCTGTGGACCATTTCTAGTCTTTCTTGAGTTTGTACAATATTGCTTCTGATTTTTTTGTTTCAGTTTTTTGGTGTCAAGGTGTGTGGGATCCTAGTTCCCCAACCAGGGATCCAACCCATACCTCCTGGATTAGAAGGTGAAATTTTAATCACTAGACTGCCAGACTGTTTCTTATCCTTAATTTTTGTTTCTTTGCTTTTGACCTTATCATGGATGCATTTATAAAGTTGTAACAGCAGTTCTTTAATTTTCTCTTTATCTCATCTCATATTTATCATGAGGCTTTTTGAGAGTAAAATTGAAATAAAATAGGAGCAGGAACTTAGCATATTTTCTATGGATCAGTTTATTGGTTCTATAACACAAAACAAGAGAAATGGTGTAGGTGTTATTTACAGGGCTGGCTTGCTTGGCCCTAGCCAAGCAGAGTGCGTCTGAGCTATAGGACTGCCCTGAGCATATATGGCATCAATGGCTTCACAGAGATAGTCGAGGGAATAGTAGGTACTCCTCACTTTTATAGGCAGTCACACTTTTAGTGTAGTTGTTCAGTAAGAACTCAAACTTTTAGTGGCTGAAAACCTTGTATTATACAATTGGCTGTCATTGTGACATGAGAGGTGAAAGCCAGTTTAGATACTTGGTCTTAACTTTGGCTCCCATGCCCAGGATGGTGTGACTTTTCTACCTCATTGGCCTGCAATCCCACTCCACTCCTCTTCAGTGCTACTCTGAAGCTTCTAATTTATTGAGATGATTAGTGAAAAAGTGAAAGTGTTAGTCACTCCGTTGTGTCTAATTCTTCGTGACCCCATGGATAGTAGCCCACCAGGCTCCTCTGTTCATGGGATTGCCAAGGCAAGTATAGTGAAGTGGGTTGCAATTTCCTTCTCCAGGGATCTTCCCAACCCAGGGATCAAACCCAGGTCTCCTGAGATGATTAGTACTTGATGCTATATGTGAATTCTTCTTGATGTGCAATCTGACTATACCTCTGATATCCTGGTCACTTACCCTGGATCTTATTTCAGCCATAATTGTGATAAGCATTCAGCACAAAATAAAAGTCACTTTTACTGACAGCATCCCACTCCTAAGTGTACCACATGCTTTTTCAGTTTCTGCTTCAGGGCTTTGTCCAATGCTGTAGGAACCTTTGAGTTATTGTTAAGTTCATGAAAAAACTCAGTTCAAAAATTCAGTGTAGTTAATATTTGTCAACAAATAAGGGATGTGAGCTGGTATATAAGGATCACAACTTCCCAGTCTTTATACCATTACACGACAATTCCAGGAAATGTTTTGAATGCAGAGTATGCTGGGCTGGAGGAAGCACAAGCTGGAATCAAGATTGCTGGGAGAAATATCAATAACCTCAGATATGCAGACAACACCACCCTTATGGCAGAAAGTGAAGAACTAAAGAGTCTCTTGATGAAAGTGAAAGAGGAGAGTGAAAAAGTTGGCTTAAAGCTCAACATTCAGAAAACTAAGATCATGGCATCTGGTCCCATCACTTCATGGCAAATAGGTGGGGAAACAGTGGAAACAGTGGCTGACTTTATTTTCTGGGCTCCAAAATCACTGCAGATGGTGATTGCAGCCATGAAATTAAAAGCTGTTTGCTCCTTTGAAGGAAAGTTATGACCAACCTAGACAACATATCAAAAAGCAGAGACGTTACTTTGCCAACGAAGGTCAGTCTAGTCAAGTCTATGGTTTTTCCAGTGGTCATGTATGGATGTGAGAGTTGGACTAAAAGAAAACTGAGTGCAGAAGAATTGATGCTTTTGAACTGTGGTGTTGGAGAAGGCTCTTGAGAGTCACTTGGACTGCAAGGAGATCCAACCAGTCCATCCTAAAGGAAATCGGTCCTGGGTGTTCATTGGAAGGACTGATGCTGAGGCTGAAACTCCAATACTTTGGCCACTTGATGCAAAGAGCTGACTCATTTGAAAAGACCATGATGCTGGGAAAGAAAGATTGAGGGCAGGAGGAGGGGATGACAGAGGATAAGATGGTCGGATGGCATTACCAACTCAATGGACATGGGTTTGGGTGGACTCTGGGAGTTAGTGATGGACAGGGAGGCCTGGCATGCTGTAGTTCTTGGGGTTACAAAGAGTCAGACACGACTGAGTGACTGATCCGAACTGAACTTGACATCCTCCATGTTCAGCCATTAATTTGTGTCTGACTCTTTGTGACACCATGGACCAAAGCACACCAGGCTTCCCTGTCCTTCAGTACCTCCCTGAGTTTGCTCAAACTCATGGCCATTGAGTTGGTGAAGACATCCAACCACCTCATCCTTTGTCACCCTCTTCTTGTCCTTCCTTCAGTCTTTCCCAGCATCAGGGTCTTTTCCAGTGAGTCATCTCTTCACATCAGGTGTCCAAAGCACTGGAGCTTCAGCATCAGTCTTTGCAATGAGTATTCAGGGTTGATTTTTTTAGGATTGACTGGTTTGACCTCCTTGCTGTCCAAGGGATTCTCAAGAGTCTTCTCCAACAGCACAATTCAAAAGCATCAGTTCTTTGGCTCTCAGCCTTTTTTATGATCCAACACTCACATCCATACAAGACTACTGGGAAAACAGTAGCTTTGACTAGATAGATCTTTGTTGGCCAAGTGTTATCCTTGCTTTTTAATATGTTGTCTAGATACCCTGCACTCCCACATTAGAAACTTTCATGATGCTCTCATACTTCCTTCTCCTCCTCCTTATCTGACTCTCCTCATTACTTCACTCTTGTGTCCTGCGATTGTATCTTAAATGAAATGTCTTGGCCCAAGTTCTTTGTCTCAGCCTCTGTTTCCAGGGAGTCCAAAGGAAGAGAGTTGGTACAGAAGCAGTCCTTAAATGACAATTCTCAGACTTGGATTATAGTGAGGGGCAGTTATAGACGGCACTACTGATGTAAGTGGAGAGGGGGTAACCTCTAGGATGATCATAACTGTTGGAAAGTACTCAGATGCTCACCTCTGTTGGCTTCATAGGAGGTACAGGTATGAGTAAAAGGGATGGAGTACAGCAGAGGTCATCCGGCTATAAGCTTGAGTTAAAGCTGATCCACTGCCTAATTTGGTTCATAAGGTTTTATTGAAGCACAGTTACATGCATTCATCTATGTGCTGTCCATTGCTGTTCTTATGTTGTGTTTAGTAGTTGTGACAGAGGCCAAATGTCTCATAAAGACTAAAATATTTATTATCTGACTCCTTACAAAAAAAAGTATTGACTGAATTCTGGTGTATAGCATGGGTTAGTCTTAGCCAGACTGGATTGCATGCTTATCTCTGGAATTGCCTGAAGAATAGTACTGATCCTTGACCAAAGCCAAGAGGAAAGCTACTTGACTTCTAGTGACAAAAAACAAAACAAGCAACCACCACCACCACAACAAAAACACATGGTTTATGTGGGAAATGTTGTAGGACAAGAGAACATGGGGACCAGAGGATATAGTAAAGAAATTGAGTCACTTTATTGATGAGTACAAGCAATTCTCTGGGGAGCCACTGTTAATCTGTTACTTAGAATTAGTTATCACCCATCAGTGGGGGTGGATTCCTTGGCTCTAGACACTACTGAATGAGCTGAATGGAAAATAAATTTGGGTTGATATCAGAAATACAATTATCAGCCACTTTTGCAGAGATGAAAATCTCACAGGATGACAAACATTCAACTTATCATATTGGATTAAAGGAGGAGCACATCATTCCTCTAAGGAACAGTAGAACTACCCCACCCGGTCTGTCTAAAGTTGGTCACATAGCAGTAAATTACTTACTACAGAATGCATAAGACAATCCCACATCTTTACACTTCAAATCTTGTCCAGCATAATGAGAATGAGCGAGGAATCAAGCACCATCAAGGCTACTATTGCTTCCAGAAATATGAGTCAGTTAGTGTACTTAGAGGCACAGACAGTTAATTTAAAATAAATGATAGTTGGAAGGTAAAATAATTGCAGCTGCTAAGTTTTGAAGTATTTTTCCATGCAGTAATATGCAGCAATTATATAATGGATACAATATTCCATGGTGTAAATGTGGCATCTTTGGCAAGCTCTAGTAAGAGACTCACTATTTTTTACCTCTAAGGATCTGGAGTAAGGTTAGGCTAGAAAAGATCAAGTTTCAGGTCATGGGCACCAAGCAAGTTACTATAAACTCAAGATGTTCATCATGACCTGGATAGTATCAGACTCATGAGGTTTACAAGTTTGAATGGGTACAACCGCAATGTATCATACATATCTGAGATTGGGCCTGGAAAGGTACAGAAGGCACCAGAAAATTCTTTGAATTGGCATCTGAACCTCCATGACACCCATCTTTATTGAAGAGATGCTTCTTTCTCAACTCATAGCATGCCTCACAGAAAGTTTCCAAAGGACAAATGAAAGAAGTGGGAGAAACTGGAAACTATTGGTAGTTCATAGATGGGTTTAAATACGTATTCTAGTTATACTTTGACTGCTTCAGAATTATGTGTGTGCTTAGTTGCTCAGTCATGTCCAACTCTTTGTGACCTATGGACTGTAGTCCACCAGGCTCCTCTGTCCATGGGGATTCTCCAGTCAAGAATACTGGAATGCATTGCCGTGCACTCCTTCAAGGGATCTTCTCAACCCAGGGATCGAACCTAAGTCTTCCTCATTGCAGGCAGATTCTTTACCAATTGAGTCACCTGGGAAGCCTCATTCCTAAGTTCTGAAAGATAGTGGTGGGGACATATATCAAATGGGAAAATCTTTGAGTGGTACACTTGACATTTGCTTTGTGTAGTTTAAGGTAAGGGTGTAAACAGAATGCTGATTAGTGGCCAGTAGCTTGGAAAGAGCAAGACACAGAACAAGGAGATCTGAAAAAGCAACATGAAGGTTGATTTCTCAGAGGAATGGGCACAAAGTTTGAGGACTTCAAATTAACATTAGTTCCTAGAGACAGTCATCACTACAGAGAAGGCAATAAACTACCAGGCTGACTGACACAAATTTCAGCTAGTCTGTATGCTTGGGCTCCTCATCTCTGCAAAGGAGTCATGGAGGTAGCTAATGTGGCAGTGATGGGGATTATGTATGAGTCTAAAGCACAGGTTCCCTCTAGCAAAGAATGATGTAGTTATTTCCATAGCTGAATGCCCAGTATGCCAACAAAGAGACCATATTGGGCTCCTAATATGGTACATCCAACCTTCTACTTGAAAACAAATTGATTACGTTAGATCCCTTCTACCCTAAAAGTTGCAGTGATTTATTGCAAACAAAATTATCTAATCTGAATTTGGATTTGCCTTCTTTACTCTTAATGCCTTGGCTAGCACCACCATTTGAGAGCCTATAGGATAAGTTATCTATCAACAAGATACCTTACACAGGTTGTTTCAGGCTAGATGATATATTTTATGATAAAAGAGGTACAACACTGGGTGCATGGCAATGAATTCCACTCATTTTACTATTTACATATCTCAGCATCTTGATACAGATGGCATATTGCAATGGTGGAATGTCCAGTTAAAATCTCAACTAAGGTACCAAGTCAACATTGACCAAATGTTGACTTGGGGTGCTGTCCTGTAAGATACATTATTACATTGACTCCACTGTATATATATGGGGGCTATATCCTCAATAGGTAGACTAGATGGGGTCAAACAATCAAGAGATGGTAATAGGGTTAGGTCCTCTCACCATCACTTTCAGACACTACTTGTGGAATTTTGCTGTCTTCATAACATTAACTTCTTTTTGGTCAGAGGTCCCAGTTCCCAGGGGGGAAAAACTTTTAAACAGGGGACAGAGTAAGAATTCCATGGGTTCTACATGTCATGGAAACAGCAGGCAAAGAATGAAATGACCAAAAAGATGTCAGTTATTAATCTTATTTCAAGGGAGAACCAAGATTGTTCCACAAAACTTAGGTTCAGAGGGTGATTTCTGGAACTCAGGGAACTCTCTGGGTACATTTCTTGCTATTTCCATGTCCAGCATTAATAACAAATTTCAATTACAGCATTCAACTCCTGATAAGAGAAAGACAACTAAAGGTTTAGATAGCTCAGGGATGATGATCTAAATGTTTTCTCAAGGACATATTGATAAGTTGGAGTATTGACAATAAAAGTGAGAAAAGTCTAAAAAAGTAGTGATGAAGGAGATGATGACTATTATTGTAATTCTTGCTTTGGAGCCAGATGAACAGGGATGTCAGCTTTTCACCTAATCTCCTTTTATTAAATCTTTACAGATATTATAGCTGGCCACACCCTTGAAGTAGACTATGTGACATATTGGATTTATTGGAGTGCTTGAGCAGATTGAAGGGTTGTATCAGACAACTCTTATGCACAGTTTAATATATTCTGAGCCATGTTTTGCACCAGCCATTGTAGTAGCACCCGGATTTTGACAAGCTTCATGAAATTGAGACTTGACTATGCTGCGTCTTGAGCTTCATGATATGTATCTCTTGCTTTTTGCTCCATGGTTTCTCTGAAGCCAGAGTATGGGATATCTGTGGACTCTAAGTATGCAATTAGAAACTGCAGGAGAGTTATGTTGATGGGGCCACGCTTGACCAATGGAATATAGGAGCTAATGGATAAATTCATCTTTCATCGTCTGAGAAGATAGCTCTGAGACATATTTCATAAAATTCTTTGGGCAGTACCATAAAATTGAACAATTGCCTAAAGCAGTGGTCAACCTTATAATACATAATTCTGTTATTTATTGCTCTTTCCCTGTTGAATTCCCCTGTCCCTCATCCTGTTTCCTGGCTTATATTCTCAAATAAGCCACTTGCATGTAAGGTTTTATCTCATAGTCAGCTATAATAGAGGAATGTGTGCTATAATTATTTCTCTGTATGTCTTTTTTCCTAATGAATAGCAAGTTTCTTGAGGATAGGGACCACTATGTGCTAAATGGATGTTTATTGAATTAATTGAATCAAGAAAAATTCAACACACATAAATATTTTCCAGGTATAGCCTTGGTATGGTTTATTCTCTCAACAGAGTAAAGCATAAATATTTAAGGAAATAGAATTTATTTTAAATGTGGAAGATAATTTGTTAAAACAGAATTGTACCTCTTTACTATGATCAACTGTCTTAAGTTTATGATGTAAAGCACAGTGAGATAGATCAATAGAAGATGGAATATCTGAATATTAGCTGCCATGATGTGACCTCACTTAAGAGATAAATTTCATAAAAATAATTAAAATTGAAAGAAAACTACCAGTAAATGGAATTAGGTGGTCTCATTATAATAATATATGCCATTTATTGAGAATAAAGTATTGCTAGGCACTTTTCTAAGTGTTCTCCATGTATTCTCTCAATTAATTCTCATAATATGATACAATAGAGACTTTCAGTTCATGTATATGTGGAAACTGAAGTATGAAAATCTTATGTAACTTGCCCAAGTTCATACACAGGAAAAATGAGTTGAGACATGACCTCAGACAGTTACTCTAGGACACCTCTATCACTGTAGTAAAGATTGAAGATATGTGAGTTGTCTATTTAATCTTCACATGAACTTGAAGTCATATTTCAAAAACTGATTTAATATCACTTTTAAATTTCTGACCCAAGATTTCTGCCTCTATATTCAAGGTCAAGCAAAAATAATATTCCATACAAATTAAAAGATAATAAGTATGAACCTAGATACAGAATTCAGAAAAGCCCTCATTCATGCTTTATCTTTTACTAGGATATCTAATAGTAAAGGTACAAGTGAAGAAGTATGCAAAAAGTCTGTACTTAGAGCTGTCTGTCCTGAGTTTGTGCTTTTGTTCAGTCTAACACATGAGTGTAATTTAATAAGAAACATATAGCCATTAATACTTTAAGCAAATTATTTAGCTTCCTGTGCTTTAGTTTTCTTTAGTTGTCACATATTTACCTGATCTCCATTCAACCACTGGGTTCTTACAAGGTTAAAAAGAATGCGGTTTCAGAAAGCTGAAAGTCCTATTTAAATGTTTAGCTCTATTAATCATTATTTTCCATCATTAAATTTATTATGCATCTGCTATATGATCCAAAACTGTCCACTGCATAAGATCATCTTTCCTGTAATTAAAGTAGTCCTCAAACCAAGAATGTTATTATGACCCTTGGGGTTAATGCAATATATTCAGAGATGACACAGTGAAAGAATGCTTAAACCTCTGAGAATGCATAAATGTTTTCTTTTCCTGGCTGCTGATATTAAAGAAGTTATTGAGTGCTCTGGACAAATGCTCCTTTTGGGTGAGGTTCATAGCCTCATTGGTTCGGTTTCTCTTCTCTTGGAAACTTTGTGATGGTTTGTGTAACCAGAATCCTTAGAACACTTGTTCATGATGTAGGAACAACGTCAAGTGTAGCTGTTAGTCAAATTCCTATTTGTGTTCCAACCCAATTTAGCTGCCATAAAATGGTCAGCTTCTCTTAGAATGAAACATGGGCAATTTCCATACAAATGCTACAGAAGGACACTGTGCCCCTGTGTTCCCTTCACACCAGAGAAGACTGGAGAAAGGGAAAAAATTATTATTTCAGTGCAGAGAGAAGTAAATTTTTATTAGGCTTATTGAAAATCAAACTGAAGCTAAAACTTAGAGGAGTGTGAATTCTAAAGGGCCCAATTAGACTCTCTTTATTCTTTAATCCCAGGACCTAGAAAGGTGCATTGTAAGCATTTTAGTAAGCAATTTTAATGGAAACAATAAATAGAATAACTTATTCCTTTCACCCAAAAAAGGGAATAATTGTGAGGTTGAAGTTAGCAAAATCAGGGTTCAAGTCTAGTTTCTTCCTCTTATAATTTTTACTTATTGAATAAAAAATTATTCTATGTACTTACTGAACTTCTAAGCCTAAAACTTCTCATCTGTAAAATGGAGATGAAACTAGCTTCCATATGAATGATAGAGGAATATATTTAAAACACAAACACAAGTCTGACTAAGACACTCTTGCTTAAAACTTACTTTCTCCAAGATCAAGTATAGGCTCCCTAGTGAATCAAAAACCCTCTTGATGATCTGGCCTTTGGCTTTCTTCTGGATAAATAAACTCTTATAGTTGCTAAGTGAAGTGGCTGGTGGATTTATAAACCATGACAGGTTGTTGAAAAGAATAGTGATGAATACATAAGACAGAATAGTTCTTGTGATATCAGGTCAACAATGGAGTTCCAGGTATTAGAAATGCATCCATTGCAAATAATAGAAAGCCCTGCTACAGTGATTGAAGTAGATGAGAAGAAATGTCAAGTACAAAAGCCCTGAGGCGGGAAGAAGGTTGGCCTGTTCCAGGAAAAAAAAAAAAGCAACTAGTGAGGGATACAAGGGCTTCTCCGGTGGCTCAGTAAGTAAAGAATCTGCCTGCAATGCAGGAGACACAGGAGACATGGTCTGGATCCCTGGGGTGGAAAGATCCCCTGGAGGAGGAAAAATGGCAACTCACTCCAATATTATTGCCTGAAAAATCCCATGGACAGAGAAGGCTGGTGGACTTCAGTCTGTGGGGTTGCAAAGAGTCAGACATGACTGAATGACTGACACAGTGAGGGATACAAAACAACCCTGAAGAAGAAGGCAAGGTTCAAGTCAAACCACATACAACTTTGAATGCTCATATTAATCAGTATGAATTTTATGCTACATTCAATGGGATGAGGTTGCAAGTTTGTAGGCAGGTCAAAATAAATATGAGGTGAGAGATAGGATGAAATCTAGGTATTGGTTTCAAAACCAACTGAATGGCAAGGTCATTCATTACAAGGAGAAGATGGAGAGAAATGGATTTTATTGATTGTGGGAGTAAAAAGCAGAAAATCAAGAATTTTATTTAGATGTGCTTGAGATGCCTCATAGACATCACTGTAGTTTTGTTTAGTAAATACTAAATGTGGATTTCAGGAATGAGATGTAGGCTGGAGAAAGTCTTTATTTTTTATTTATTTTTTTATTTTTGGAGAAAGCCTTTCTTTCCTTAGAGTCAGGGACTTCCTTCTAGGGTTTGCTTTGGAGGATTTCAAACTTTTCTCCTAGAATTGTAGGATTCTTAGGATATGCCATGGGGACAATTCAACAAACTGAGGGACTGTCGAGATGGGACTCCTTCAAAAGAGCAGCTCTATCTTATTTCTAAAACATATTTATTAATTCTGGCTGCCTTGGATCTGAGTTATGGCACCCTGGATCTCTTGCTGCTGATGGGCTCTTCCTTGTGGTGTGTGGGCTTCTCTCTAGTTGCGGCTCATAGGGTTCTAGAGCATGAGCTCAGTAGTCATGGCGCACAGGCTTAGTTGTCTTGCAGCATGTGGGTCCTTAGTTCTCCGATCTGCATTGGAAGGTGAATTCATAACCACTGTACCACCAGGGAAGTCCGAAAACAGCTCTTTAAATTTGCTTTCTACATATAGATTCTACATAAGATTTCATTTAGAAAATGTTTGAAAGTTACAGCATCATAATAGTTAGCATGTGCATAGTGCCTGTTATACGCTAGACACTGTTCTAGTTTATATATATGCATGATAATTAGGTATATATTACTATATATGTTAGATATATGTAGTAATTGAAATATTACAACAACAACAATCTGGTACAGTAGGCACCATTATTAGTCCTATTTTATGATGGAGAAACCAAGATGGAGCACTTATGTGACTACCTAAGTCTCAAAGACGGGAACAGGTGGAGTCAGAGTTCATTGGATGCCTCATCACTACTGCAGAATAATATTGAATTTCTCTACACAAAACTTTTTAACTGACTTTGATGCCTCAAGTGAAGTGAAAGCTTCTCAGTCATGTCCAACTCTTTGTGATTCCATTGACTATTCATTCCATGGAATTATTCAGGCCAGAATACAAGAGTGGATAGCTATTCCCTTCTCCAGGGTATCTTCCCAACCCAGGGATTGAATCCAGGTCTCTGGCATCACAGATGGATTCTTTATCAACTAAGCCACTAGGGAGGCCCAAAGCTTACAAAAATACCCCAGGCAGTCGATGCTCCACTTAGCCCGAAATGTAATAATTTCTCCAACTCATTCATACTCTTGCTTCTGTGTCTTTGTTGTTCTAGCCTTCCAAATCCAGCTAAAGATAAACATTTTTATAAAGGCTTGTTTGAGCCCTCACTTTCTGAGGACAGAGTGAATCACGACCTCCTTTGAACTTTTATAATGCTCTGTTCATAGCCTATGTCCATTGATTATGATTTTTTTGCGTGTAGCCCATTCTCTTCCTTTTCACATACCCACATAGAGATTGTGAAAGCCACAATACACCTCCCTTGTTTACCTGAGTTTCATAAGGTATCTTCCTTTTTAGAACTAATGATCTAGAAAGAAAGGTAGACACAGAAGCAACTATAATCCAGTAAACAATTTCCCAAAAGAACTGGCATTTCACAGTTTAACTACTTATGATTCATTACTTGAGTTCAAATCCTGGATTTACCACTGGATTTCTAAACTTGGAGAAGTTATTTAACCTCCATTTGCCTCATTTTGTGTATGTAAAATATAGAGATAATGTTACCTATTTCATAATGTTGTTATAGAGGTTAACTAAACATGTAACACACTTGAAACAAAAACTGGCACACAGTGTATATTTGATAAAGGTTTGTTATTATTAAAAGACTCTACTGCATTACCTTTACTATGGAAACATATTCCAAGGTATCGCAGATGATTATATTTTGCATTTCAAGCACTTAAAAATAAGAGTGACATTACATGTTTTTTGAATAAATGACTCAATTAATGGATAGACTATATGCGTTGAATCAATCCATTAGTACAACAAATATTTACTATGTATGTACAATGTTCTACTACTATGCTAGTTTCTGGGGTTTTATTGCTGAATCACAAAAATAAAATCTCCAACTTTTCAGAGATTATAGTCTCATTCAGATGAAGCATGGATGGCAAAAACAAATAAATTGGCATTATATCACAAGATAATGACAAATGATATGATAAGGAAAGTTTAAAGCACTATGAAAATAGAGGAAATATCTCTTAGCATACATGGGAAGTCTAAATATTACCTACATTAATAATGATAGTCAATCAGGTCAGTGGATCAGGGGAAAAGGAAGCAAGACTGGATGTCTAAACAGAGAACATACAGATTGTTTTGGAAGCCAGGGAGAGCAAGGTCTATTGGAAGAACTTCAGTATAATTAGACAAGATAGCAGAAGGCTATAGGTTCAAATCATGAAAGACCTTGTGGCCATTTTAGTTAGTTTGGACTTCATTCTCATAGCAATGGTAGTTATTGAAGGTCTTAACTAGAAGAGTTACTTGATAAGAATTGTGTTCTAATAACATCATCTGGCTTCAGTGTACAGAGTAAATTGGACAAATCCTAGAGTGAATATAGGGAGATCAATTTGGAGGCTTCTGTAGAAGTCTAGCAAACTGAGAGAGACTGGCTTAAGTGAGTGGAAATGAGAATAAGACTTGAGAACTGGAGCTAAATCAACAAGACCTGGGGATATATTGGAAATGGGGGTTGGTGAGGAGGTGGACATGACTAATGTAATGTTTTGCTTTCTGAGAGACAGCTGAATAGGTAAGGTAGTGAGTATGAGGATACTGTGAGGATGACACAGCAGGCTACAGTTGGTGAGAGGGTGACAAGTTCGGATCTGGGTATACTCAGTTTCAGAAGCTTATGACACTCAGTGGGCTAAAGCAGCTAGTGGAGTTAACCCAGGGCTTGAGCTTTACCTGCTGTGATTAAATGAATAAGCAGCAGAGTGACTGAAGATATTGCAAGAATTGAATAAGAGTGATAGTTTATAAAATCCAACTGAATAGGGAGAGAAAAGAAGAGGAATGAGAAAGTCTGGATAAACAGAGAGAAAGTAGATGAGTGAAAAATACAGAGATACTGTCAAAGTAGAGGCACAATGACAATAAGTCAAAAGAATAGAAGGGCAGAAGTTATGGTTAAATTATTGGAATTAATGATTTCAGGGATGGAACCTTCCAAAGGGATGAAAAGGAACAAATTGTAGTCATGAGAGTGAAAAGTAAATGCAGTAACAGCAAAAGTCAACAGCGATGAGCAAATCAAGGGACCAAGGCAGACACTTAATTGTCAGCATCAGCAGGTTGGGGCCACCTGGGAGCATTTACCATCTCATGCAGTTCATTACTTCCCTGGCTTTGAAAAGTTGACACCTAAGGTTGGGAACAGTGAATACAACAGCCACCTCCCTCACCCCAGGAAAATCCAAATAAGAATTTATTCTTTCTGAAGGGCTATTTTTAAGATTAGAATTTCTTATTTTTTAAGGGGAAAAAAATATAAAAGGTTCAAGTTCCCCCACCCCCCCTCAGAATCTGGATGGAAGGAAATGCAAAAACAAATCAGTAAAAAGCATTGGAAATTCTCCACTTCCTTGATGTGTTCCAGCATAAATATCATGGGAGATGTGGAAAACTCCACAAGGCAATCTTTCACAGGATCATAGCATTTTTGAGCTGGAAGGGACCTGGATGAAATGGACCAGTGCTTTGTTTGAAATGAAGATGCCCTGAAGAGGCCAGCAGAGTGGAAGGTAGGCAGCCTGGAACATTGCTGATCAGGAAAGTAATTTCAGATTTCTCACAAAAATGACCTTTTTAAATTTTACTGGAAAAAATACTGATAATTCTAATAGTTTAAAAAAGAGAATCTTAGATAAATGTCATTGTGCGAATGTAACTGTAATCAGAAGCTTAACAAATAGAATTTATTGCCAATAAGATCTTGTTCATTAGTATTTTATATAAATGTGTTATATGATCTTGACTCTGAAACATTAAAAAACACTGTAACTTGGTAGGATGACAAATACTCTTAAAGGCAAAGCTATTTCTCT
Source organism: Odocoileus virginianus (assembly GCF_023699985.2). NCBI lineage: Eukaryota > Metazoa > Chordata > Mammalia > Artiodactyla > Cervidae > Odocoileus > Odocoileus virginianus. The sequence continues at coordinate 34,094,814 of NC_069696.1, read as the reverse complement.
GTTGATGCAACTAGCAAATCAAAAATAATGTTAACTGGGAAGTTTGAAATGATTTACTCCATTAATATTATAGCCTATTATTTTTCTCTCAATAATTACATGATAGTCTAGATTTTCCTTCTTTCACTTTATCCACTGAGTGGCTTAGAATTGATACCTTTGAACCACAGTATTGGAGAAGACTCTTGAGAGTCTCTTGGACTGTGAGGAGATCCAACAAGTCAACCCTAAAGGAAATAAGTCCTGAATATTCATTGGAAGAACTGATGCTGAAGTTGAAACTCCAATACTTTGGCTCCCTGATGTAAAGAATTGACTCATTGGAAAAGACCCTGATGCTGGGAAAGATTGAAGGCAGGAGGAGAAAGGGATTATAGAGAATGAGATGGTTGGATGGCATCACTGACTCAATGGACATGAGTTTGAGTAAACTCCAGGAGTTGGTGATGGACAGGGAGGCCTGGTGTGCTGCAGTCCATGGGATTGCAAAAAGTTGGACACGACTGAGCAATGGAATTGAACTGAACCTAAAGATAACTAACACAATAAATTGGAGACAAGAAAAGGACACTTCCTTATCTCTGACAATGACTAAAGGAAATCAGGAAATCTGACACCCTCTTCTCTTAGAATCTGATAATAGCACCTGTATGCAGTGTGCTGCATGCTCAGTCCTGTTGGACTCTTTGCTACCCCATCGACTGTAGCCAGCCAGGTTCCTGTTTATTGGATTATCCAGAAAAAATATTGAAATGGATTGCCATTTCCTACTCCAAGGGATCTTCCCAGCCCAGGGATCAGACTGGCATCTCCTGTGTCACCTGCATTGGCAGGCAGATTCTTCATCACTGCTCCACCTGGGAAGCCTGACGATAGGGCATAATTTGTTAAATATATCTCACTTTGGCTTTGTTATGGTATCCAAGCATCTTCTGTGCTTTTTTTTTTTTAATTAGCAGAACTCTTCATTTAAATAAAATCTTACCGACTATGTAAAGTAGATAAAAACCAAAGTTCCAGTTGAAATAGTGATAACACAAAGCCCACATGTCAGCCCACATATGTTTCTGCTCCCACATATCATAGCTCAAAACGATTGTGTGAAACTGAGTTTGAAAACCAGTGCCATCGGTTCAGTTCAGTTTATTTCAGTCGCACTGTTGTGTCCGACTCTGCGACGCCTTGGAGGGCAGCACGCCAGGCTTCCCTGTCCATCACCAACCCCTGGAGCTTGCTCAAACTCATGTGCATCCAGTCAGGGATGCCATCCAACCATCTCATCCTCTATCATCACCTTCTCCTGCTTTCAATCTTTCCCAGCATCAGGTAGGGAGTCAGTTCTTTGCATCAGGCGGCCAAAGTATTGGAGCTTCAGCTTCAACATCAGTCCTTCCAACGACTATTCAGGAAGCCTAGTCAAATAAATATTCTTAGATTAATTGGTTTTTTAATTTATCTATTTACACACACATAAACATCTATCTATCTATAAAATCTATGCAAAAAGTGAGACTTGGCTGTTTAGAAAAAGTTTGCAACATAGGAACCAAACAGAAAACATTATTGTAATGCATTTGGAAACATTAATGGAGAATGGTTTTCAATAATTTACTAGGGTTTATGGTACATCACACAGTCTGGCTTGTACCAATTGATATTGCCTTCTTTTGACCAAGAACTAGGTTTTTATTGATGTTTATTTATTTATTTTTTATTTTTTCCATTTATTTTCATTAGTTGGAGGCTAATTACTTTACATCATTGCAGTGGTTTTTGTCATACATTGAAATGAATTAGCCATGGATTTACATGTATTCCCCATCCCGGTCCCTCCTCCCACCTCCCTCTCCACCCGATCCCTCTGGGTCTTCCCAGTGCACCAGGCCCGAGCACTTGTCTCATGCACCCAACCTGGGCTGGTGATCTGTTTCACCCTAGATAATATACATGTTTCGATGCTGTTCTCTTGAAACATCCCACCCTCGCCTTCTCCCAGGTTGTGTTGTTTTAATCTAAGTGGGTTGTGTGAGTATTTGATCATGTGAGTCAAAGGTTCCAACCAGAATATAAACATCAATAAATATGCAAAACAGAAAAAGAGACTCAGATTTATTGATGTTTATATTCTGGTTGGAACCTTTGACTCACATGATCAAATACTCACACAACCCACTTAGATTAAAACAACACAACAAAACACCCACATGAAGAAGATGTAATAGCTCACAGTGAATGGTGTTGGATTTGTGATCACTGAAGAAGAAGATTTAGCTTTGGTACCAGGAACCAGGCTTGATCAGTCAAGAGCTTTTGTGTAGTGGAGTTTTATTAAAGTGTTAAAAGGGACAGAGAAAGCTTCTGACACAGACATCAGAAGGGAGACAGAGAGTGCCCCCTCCCTAGTCTTAGCAAGGGAGCTATATACTTTTTAATTGGTTATTATAATAAATCAAAAGAATGTCTCAAGGTTGTAAAGATCTTACTAGCTCCGGTAATATACATTTTAAGATAACAGTGTTAGTCAGAAGGTTTTCAGGAAGGAGAAACTTGTCCTCAAGCAGGATATATTATTGTTATATAATCCTTACTAAGGGATGTAGAAGAAAACATTTGTCTTTTCTTCCTCCTTGAGAATTCCAGACCCCTATCTCCTCCTTGATAGCCCCAGACCCCTTTCTCCTCCTCAGGGACCCTGGACTTCTTACCAACCTGCCTAGGAACTGACTCTCTCAGTAGCATGTTGCAGTTACCTGTGTGGATTGTGGTTAGTGTAACAGGATCATGAACAAAAGGTTTACAAAACCACATGGTTTGGACAGAGGAACAGTTTGAAGCATCAGTTGCCCTCAAACCAAAAGAGTTCATAAAGGGAAATTGAGCATGTGTGTAGTTAGTATCCTAATATGACTTAGGTGAGGACTGAACCTATGAAAAAGATGAAGGGAGAAACACCTACTGTGTGTCAGAGGCCTTTTATGCATGAAAGTGAAAGTCACTCAGTCATGTCTGACTCTTTGTGACCCCATGGCCTATATATTCTATCGAATTCTCTAGGTGAGAATACTGGAGTGGGTAGCCTTTCCCTTCTCTAGGGGATCTTACCAACCCAGGGATTGAACCCAGGTCTCCTGCATTGCAGGTGGATTTTTTTTACCAGCTAAGCCACAAGGAAAGCCCAAGAATACTGGCGTCGGTAGTGTATCCCTGCTCCAAAAGACCTTCCTGGCCCAGGAATTGAACCAGGGTCTCCCCCATTGCAGGCAGATTCTTTACCAACTGAGTTGTCAGGGAAGCCCTTTTTTATGATACTCCTCTTTTATGCATATTACAAAGTAAGCTATCTCCTAGTTACAAAAAGGGGACCCAACAATTAGAAGAGGTTGATTAATTTGTCTAAGACTGCACAACCTGTGTTTGTTTTATTGTATTATTAATATATTATCCCTTTGCTGTTCCACAAACTAGCCAAGCAAGCTTCTACAATGAGGCCTTTGCTATTTGCTGTTCCTTCTGCCTGCAATTCTCTTCCATTAGACATCCTCATATCTCTGTCTTTTATTTCACACAGATCTCTGCTTAAGTGCACATCATCTTCTTAGTTGTGCTTTCGCCAACCACCTTTCATAAGATATCACTTCTTGTCATTCTCTATTCATTTACTCTGCCTTATTTATTTATTTATTTCTACTGATGTTATTGGAGGAGGAAATAGCAGCCTACTCCAGTATTCAGGCCTGAATAATCCTGTAGACAGAGGAGCTTGGCAGGTTATAGTCAACGGGGTCACAAAGAGTCGGAAACGACTGAAGCAATTGAGCATACACACATAAACCTGACTTTATATCACATAAGAACTTAGTCCTTGATTTATCATTGTCTTTTACACTACTACACAAACTCCATTAGAATCAAGAACTTGTTTTTGTATAATTTACTGCTCTAGCCTCAAGACCTGATAGAGCCTTTGTCTGGCACATAGTTGATGATCAATATACATTTGCTGATGAATGAATGTGAATGAATGGGTACAAAGAAATTAAATAATACTAATTAAAGTAAATAAGAATTAAACAATAGGCAAAGAGTTGGAGATTTTATTCCACTTTTAGGCCTTTGGGAACTTAATCTGTTAATTGTTTCCTATGTTAGTTTGTAAATGCCCTATATGACTCAACTGAATTTCCTGGACTAAAACTGCTAAGATCTTATCTTAAAGGTTGGGTTGTACTGTGGGAAGTTATAGGAGATAGTAGTGTGTAGATCACTTATTTTCATGGCAATTGCACCAGAATATTTCTTGGGGAATTACCTTTTCATATCCTTAGAAAATTGATTTGAGTGGATGCTTCATACCTTCAGCATTATGGATAAGTCTTGCTTGTCTTAAGACAATTAGTGAAAAATCATAATTCTAGCCAATATAATTGACTCAAGAGTAGTTACATGTTCTGATACAGGCCAATGAAATCAAGTAGACCTTTTTTTTTGGAGGGATACCTTTTTGGAGAAAAAACAACCTTATACTTCTGAAGGAAAGATAGGACACTGAAAGATGAACTCCCTAGGTCGGTAGGTGCCCAATAAGCTACTGGAGATCAGTGGAGAAATAACACCAGAAAGTATGAAGAGATGGAGCCAAAGTAACAATGACACCCAGTTGTGGATGTGACTGGTGATAGAAGCAAGGTCTGATACTGTAAAGAGCAATATTGCATAGGAACCTGGATTGTTAGGTCCATGAATCAAGGCAAATTGGAAGTGGTCAAACAGGAGATGGCAAGAATGAACGTCGACATTTAGGAATCAGCGAACTAAAATTGACTGGAATGGGTGAATTTAAATCAGATGACCATTATATCTACTACTGTGGGCAAGAATCCCTTAGAAGAAATGGACTAGCCATCATAGTCAAAAAGAGAGTCCAAAATGCACTACTTGTATACAACCTCAAAAGCGACAGAATGATCTCTGTTCATTTCCAAAGCTAGCCATTCAATATCACAGCAATCCAAGTCTATTCCCCGACCAGTAATGCTGAAGAAGCTGAAGTTGAACGGTTCTATGAAGTCCTACAAGACCTTCTAGAACTAACACCCCCAAAAGATGTCCTTTTCATTATAGGGGACTGGAATGCAAAAGTAAGAAGTCAAGAAACACCTGGAGTAACAGCCAAATTTGGCCTTGGAGTACAGAATGAAGCATGGCAAAGGCTAATAGAGTTTTGCCAAGAGAACGCACTGGTCATAGCAAACACCCTTTTCCAACAACACAAGAGAAAACTCTACACATGGATATCATCAGATAGCCAACACCAAAATCAGATTGATTATATTATTTGTTGCCAAAGATGGAGAAGTTCTATACAGTCAGCAAAAATAAGACCAGGAGCTGACTGTGGCTCAGATCATGAACTGCTTATTGCCAAATTCAAACTTAAATTGAAGAAAGTAGGGAAAACCACTAGACCATTCAGGTATGACCTAAATCAAATCTGTTATGACTATACAGAGAACGTGAGAAATAGATTTAAGGGGCTAGACCTGACAGACAAAGTGCCTGATGCAGGGTGGACAGAGATTCGTGACATTGTAGAGGAGACAGGATCAAGACCATCCCCAAGAAAAGGAAATGCAATAAAGCAAAATGGCTCTCTGAGGGGGCCATACAAATAACTAAGAAAAGAAGAGAAGCAAAAAGCAAAGGAGAAAATTAGAGATATACCCATTGAATGCAGAGTTTCAAAGAATAGCAAGGAGAGATAAGAAAGCCTTCCTCAGTGATCAGTGCAAAGAAATAGAGGAAAATAATAGAATGGGAAAGACTAGAGATCTCGTCAAGAAAATTAGAGATACCAAGGGAACATTTCATGGAAAGATGGGCTAAATAAAGGACAGAAATTGTATGGACCTAATAGAAGCAGAAGATATTAAGAAAAGCTGGCAAGAATACAGAGAACTGTACAAAAAAGATCTTCACAACTCGGATAATCAAGATGGTATGATCACTCACCTAGAGCCAGACATCCTGGAATGTGAAGTCGAGTGGGCCTTTAGGAAGCATCACTGTGAACAAAGCTAGTGGAGGTGATAGAATTCCAGTTGAGCTATTTCAACTCCTAAAAGATGGTGCTGTGAAAGGGTTGCACTCAATATGCTAGCAAATTTGGAAAAGTCAGCAGTGGGCCACAGGAATGAAAAAGGTCAGTTTTCATTCCAGCTCCAAAGAAGGCAATGCCAAAGAATGCTCAAAGACCACACAATTGCACTCATCTCACACGTTAGTATAGTAATGCTCAAAATTCTCCAAGCCAGGTTTCAGCAATACGTGAACCGTGAACTTCCAGATGTTCAAGTTGGTTTTAGAAAAGGCAGAGGAACCAGAGATCAAATTGCCAACATCCAATGGATCATCGAAAAAGCAAGAGAGTTCCAGAAAAACAAGTATTTCTGCTTTATTGACTATGCCAAAACCTTTGACTCTGTGGATTACAATAAACTGTGGAAAATTCTGAAAGAGATGGGAATACCAGACCACTTGACCTGCCTCTTGAGAAACCTGTATGCAGGTCAGGAAGCAACAGTTAGAACTGGACATGGACTAACAGACTGGTTCCAAATAGGAAATGGAGTACGTCATGGCTGTATATTGTCACCTTGCTTATTTAACTTATATGCAAAGTACATCATGAGAACTGCTCGGCTGGATGAAGCACAAGCTGGAGTCAAGATTGCCAGGAGAAATATCAATAACCTCAGATATGCAGATGACACCACCCATATGGCAGAAATTGAAGAAGCACTGAAGAGCCTCTTGATGAAAGTGAAAGAGGAGAGTGAAAACGCTGGCTTAAAACTCAACATTCTAAAAATGAAGATCATGGCATGCAGTCCCATCACTTCATGGGAAATAGATGGAGAAACAATGGAAACAGTGACTGACTTTATTTTTTTGGACTCCAAAATCACTGCAGATGGTCACTGCAATCATGAAATTAAAAGATGCTTATTCCTTGGAAGAAAAGTTATGACCAACCTAGACAGCATATTAAAAAGCAGAGACATTACTTTGCCAAGGTCCATCTAATCAAGGATATAGTTTTTTCATTAGTCATGTATGGATTTGAGAGTTGGACTATAAAGAATTTGAGTGCTGAAGCACTGATGCTTTTGAACTGTTGTGTTGAAGAAGGCTCTTGAGAGTCCCTTGGACTGCAAGGAGATCCGACCAGACAGTCCTAAATGAAATCAGTCCTGAATATTCATTGGAAGGACTGATGTTGAAGCTGAAACTCCAATACTTTGGCCACCTGTTGCAAAGAGCTGACTCATTTGAAAAGACCGTGATGCTGGGAAAGATTGAGGGCAGGAGGAAAAGGGGACGACCGAGGATGAGATGGTTGGATGGCATTACCGACTCAGTGGGCATGAGTTTTAGTAAAGTCTGGGAGTTGGTGATGGACAGGGGGGCCTGGTTGCTGCAGTCCATGGGGTCGCAAAGAGTCAGACATGACTGAGTGACTGAAATGAACTGATACTTCTGAACGAGGTATCAATACGTATGATCTTTTCTTTTTGAAGGCATGCACCAGTTGGGACAAGTTTAATCGGAAAAATTCTGAATTGTGGCTGGGACGTATTCAATTAATATTGATTATCTGATGTGTGTCACATACTGTTTTAGACACTGGAAATATCGTGGTTAATAAGACACACAAGGTTTTTTATATGGAAATTAAATTTGATGTAGGAGACAATATAAGTAATCAAATAAACTTGACAACCTCAGATACTGATACATGGTATGAAGACAATTAAGCTGCATTATATAATGGAGAGGAAATGAAGATAATAGGCAAAGCCTCCCTGGAGATGGCTTTCAAGTGTCCAGAAAAATGCCTCTTCTGTCAAAGTAAAGAAATATTATATTTTTGTAATAAATCATTTATATTATTTTGAGTGATTTTTAAACACATTCAAAGAAAATTTAATCTAAAATTGAAACGTGTGTTGCAGTCTATAATATTACCACACTACCATCTTGTATCTAACTTTAATCATGTATGTTAGAAAATATCTTTTCTCATCGCTGACCTGTACTGAGTGAATGTGACCCAGCTCCAAACTGATTGCCTTACCCAGGGTTGTTGATGTTTCTAACTTGCTTAATATTACTGATTGGCTTGAGAGTAAAGTAAATCCTACCAAACTGTCAAGCCAATTTATTTCTTTTTTTTTTGATAAGTTAGGATACTATTTTATTTCTTTTTTTCCCCTTTATTTTTATTAGTTGGAGGCTAATTACTTTACAATATTGTAGTGGTTTTTGCCATACATTGACATGAATCAGCCATGGATTTATATATGTTTCCCATCCTGAACCCCTCTCCCATCTCCCTCCCCATTCCATCCCTCTGGGTCATCCCAGTGAACCAGCCCTGAGCACTTGTCTCATGCATCCAACCTGGACTGGTGATCTGTTTCACACTTGATAATATACATGTTTCAGTGCTATTCTCTCAGATCATCCCACCCTGCCTTCTCCCATAGAGTCCAAAACTCTGTTCTATACATCTGTGTCTTTTTTTCTGTCTTGCATATAGGGTTATCATTACCATCTTTCTAAATTCCATATATGTGCATTAGTATACTGTATTGGTCTTTATCTTTCTGGCTTACTTCGCTCTGTATAATGGGCTCCAGTTTTATCCATCTCATTAGAATGGATTCAAATGTATTCTTTTTAATGGCTGAGTAATACTCCATTGTGTATATGTACCATAGCTTTCTTATCCATTTGTTTGCTGATGGGCATCTAGGTTGTTTCCATGTCCTGGCTATTATAAACAGTGCTGCGATGAACATTGGGGTGCACGTGTCTCTTTCAGTTCTGGTTTCCTCAGTGTATATGCCCAGGAGTGGGATTGCTGGGTCATATGGCAGTTCTATTTCCAGTTTTTTAAGGAATCTCCACACTGTTCTCCAAAGTGGCTGTACTAGTTTGCATTCCCACCAACAGTGTAACAGGGTTCCCTTTTCTCTACACCCTGTCCAGCATTTACTGCTTGTAGACTTTGGGATAGCAACCATTCTGATTGGCGTGTAATGGTACCTCATTGTGGTTTTGATTTGCATTTCTCTGATAATGAGTGATGTTGAGCATCTTTTCATGGGTTTGTTAGCCATCTGTATGTCTTCTTTGGAGAAATGTCTGTTTAGATCTTTGGCTCATTTTTTGATTGGGTCATTTATTATTCTGGACTTAAGGTGCAGGAGCTGCTTGTATATTTTTGAGACTAATCCTTCGTCGGTTGCTTCGTTTGCTATTATTGTCTCCCATTCTGAAGGCTGTCTTTTCACCTTGTGTATAATTTGCTTTGTTGTGTGAAAGCTTTTAAGTTTAATTAGGTCCCAGTTGTTTATTTTTGCTTTTATTTCCAATATTTTGGGAGGTGGGTCATAGAGGATCTTGTTGTGCATTATGTTGGAGAGTGTTTTGCCTATGTTCTCCTCTAGGAGTTTTATAGTTTCTGCTCTTACATTTAGATCTTTAATGAATTTTGAGTTTATTTTTGTGTATGGTGTTAGAAAGTGTTCTAGTTTCATTCTTTTACCAGTGGTTGACCAGTTTTCCCAGCACCACAAGCTAAAGAGGTTGTCTTTTTTCCATTGTATATCCTTGCCTCCTTTGTCAAAGATAAGGTGCCCATAGGTAGGTGGATTTATCTCTGGGCTTCTTTTGTTTCATTGATTTATATTTCTGTCTTTCTGCCAGTACCATACTGTCTTGATGACTGTGGCTCTGTAGTAGAGCCTGAAGTCAGGCAGGTTGATTTCTCCAGTTCCATTCCTCTTTCTCAAGGTTGCTTTGGCTATTCGAGGTTTTGTGTATTTCCACACAAATTGTGAAATTATTTGTTCTAGTTCTGTGAAAAATACCGTTGGTAGCTTGATAGGGATTGCATTGAATCTATAGATTGCTTTGGATAGTATACCCATTTTCACAATATTGATTCTTCCAATCCGTGAACATGGTATATTTCTCCATCTGTTTGTGTCCTCTTTGATTTCTTTCATCAGTGGTTAATAGTTTTCTGTATATAGGTCTTTTGTTTTTTAGGTAGATATACTCCTAAATATTTTATTCTTTTTGTTGCAGTGGTGAATGGTATTGTTTCCTTAATTCTCTTTCTGTTTTCTCATTGTTAGTGTATAGGAATGCAAGGGATTCCTGTGTGTTAATTTTATATCCTGCAGCTTTACTATATTCATTGATTAGTTATAGGAATTTTCTGGTAGAGTCTTTAGGGTTTTCTATGTAGAGGATTATGTCATCTACAAACAGTGAGAGTTTTACTTCTTCTCTTCCTATCTGGATTCCTTTTATTTCTTTTTCTGCTCTGATTGCTGTGGCCAAGACTTCCAAAACTATGTTGAATAGTAGTGGTGAGAGTGGGCACCTTTGTCTTGTTCCTGACTTTAGGGGAAATGTTTTCAATTTTTCACTGTTGAGAATAATGTTTGCTGTGGGTTTGTCATATATAGCTTTTATTATGTTGAGGCATGTTCCTTCTATGCTTGCTTTCTGGAGAGTTTTTATCATAAATGGATGCTGAATTTTGTCAAGGGCTTTTTATGCATCTATTGAAATAATCATACGGCTTTTATCTTTCAATTTGTTAATGTGGTATATTACATTAATTGATTTGTGGATATTAAAGAATCCTTGCATTCCTGGGATAAAGCCCACTTGGTCATGATGTATGATCTTTTTAATATGTTGTTGGATTCTGTTTGCTAGAATTTTGTCAAGGATTTTTGCATCTATGTTCATCAGTGATATTGGCCTGTAGTTTTCTTTTTCTGTGACATCTTTGTCTGGTTTTAGTATTTGGTGATGGTGGCCTCATAGAATGAGTTTGGAAGTTTACCTTCTTCTCCAATTTTCCAGAAGAGCTTGAGTAAGATGGGTGTTAGTTCTTCTCTAAATTTTTGGTCGAATTCAGCTGTGAAGCCATCTGGTCCTGGGCTTTTGTTTGCTGGAAGATTTCTGATTACAGTTTTGATTTCTGTGCTTGAGATGGGTCTTTTAAGATCTTCTATTTCTTCCTGGTTCAGTTTTGGAAAGTTATACTTTTCTAAGGATTTGTTCATTTCTTCCAAGTTGTCCATTTTATTGGCATATAGCTGCTGGTAGTAGTCTGTTATGATCCCTTGTATTTCAGTGTTGTCTGTTGTGATCTCTCCATTTTCATTTCTAATTTTGTTGATTTGGTTCTTCTCCCTTTGTTTCTTGATGAGTCTGGCTAACGGTTTGTCAATTATATTTATCTTCTCAAAAAACCAGCTTTTAGCTTTGTTGATTTTTGCTATGGTCTCTTATGTTTCTTTTGCATTTATTTCTGCCCTAATTTTTAAGATTTTTTTCAAAATAGACTTGCAAATAAAGGCTGTGAAAAGAGACAAAGATGGACACTACATAATGATCAAAGGATCAATCCAAGAAGAAGATATAACAATTATAAATATATATGCACCCAACATAGGAGCACCGCAATATGTAAGGCAAACACTAACGAGTATGAAAGAGGAAATTAATAGTAACACAATAATAGTAGGAGACTTTAGTACCCCACTCACAACTATGGATAGATCAACTAAACAGAAAATTAACAAGGAAACACAAACTTTAAAGGACACAATGGACCAGCTAGACCTTATTGACATCTATAGGACGTTTCACCCCAAAACAATCAACTTCACCTTTTTATCAAGTGCACACGGAACCTTCTCCAGAATAGATCACATCCTGGGCCATAAATCTAGTCTTGGTAAATTCAAAAAAAATTGAAATAATTCCAGTCATCTTTTCTGACCACAGTGCAGTAAGACTAGATCTCAATTACAGGGAAAAAATTATTAAAAATTCAAACATATGGAGGCTAAACAACACGCTTCCGAATAACCAACAAAGAAATCAAAAAAGAAATCAAAATATGCATAGAAATGAATGAAAATGAAAACACAACAACCCAAAACCTATGGGACACTGTAAAAGCAGTGCTAAGGGAAGATTCATAGCATTACAGGCCTACCTCAAGAAACAAGAAAAAAGTCAAATAAATAACCTAACTCTACACCTAAAGCAACTAGAGAAGGAAGAAATGCAGAACCCCAGGGTTAGTAGAAGGAAAGAAATCTTAAAAATTAGGGCAGAAATAAATGCAAAAGAAACTAAAGACACCATAGCAAAAAATCAACAAAGCTAAAAGCTGGTTTTTTGAAAAAATAAACAAAATTGACAAACCATTAGCAAGACTCATTAAGAAACAAAGGGAGAAGAACCAAATTAACAAAATGAGAAACGAAAATGGAGAGATCACAACAGACAACACTGAAATACAAAGGATCGTAAGAGACTACTACCAGCAGCTCTATGCCAATAAAATGGACAACTTGGAAGAAATGGACAAGTTCTTAGAGAAGTATAACTTTCCAAAACTGAATCAGGAGGAAATAGAAGATCTTAACAAACCCATCACAAGCAAGGAAATCGAAACTGTAATCAGAAATCTTCCAGCAAACAAAAGCCCAGGACCAGATGGCTTCACAGCTGAATTCTACCAAAAATTTAGAGAAGAGCTAACACCTATCTCACTCAAACTCTTCCAGAAAATTGCAGAAGAAGGTAAACTTCCAAACTCATTCTATGAGGCCACCATCACCCTAATTCCAAAACCAGACAAAGATGCCACAAAAAAAGAGAACTACAGGCCAATATCACTGATGAACATAGATGCAAAAATCCTTAACAAAATTCTAGCAAACAGAATCCAACAACATATTAAAAAAATCATACACCATGACCAAGTGGGCTTTATCCCAGGAATGCAAGGATTCTTTAATATCTGCAAATCAATCAATGTAATACACCACATTAACAAATTGAAAGATAAAAACCATATGATTATCTCAATAGATGCAGAAAAAGCCTTTGACAAAATTCAACATCCATTTATGATTAAAACTCTCCAGAAAGCAGGAATAGAAGGAACATGCCTCAACATAATAAAAGCTATATATGACAAACCCACAGCAAGCATCACCCTCAATGGTGAAAAATTGAAAGCATTTCCCCTGAAATCAGGAACAAGACAAGGGTGCCCACTCTCACCTCTACTATTCAACATAGTTTTGGAAGTGTTGGCCACAGCAATCAGGGCAGAAAAAGAAGTCAAAGGAATCCAGATAGGAAACGAAGTGAAACTCTCTCTGTTTGCAGATGACATGATCCTCTACATAGAAAACCCTAAAGACTCTACCAGAAAATTACTAGAGCTAATCAATTAATACAGTAAAGTTGCAGGATATAAAATTAACACACAGAAATCTCTTGCATTCCTATACACTAACAATGAGAAAACAGAAAGAGAAATTAAGGAAACGATACCATTCACCATTGCAACAAAAAGAATAAAATACTTAGGAGTATATCTACCCAAAGAAACAAAAGACCTATACATAGAAAACTATAAAACACTGATGAAAGAAATCAAAGAGGACACAAACAGATGGAGAAATATACCATGTTCATGGATTGGAAGAATCGATATTGTCAAAATGGCTATACTACCCAAAGCAATCTATAGATTCAAAGCAATCCCTGTCAAGCTACCAACGGTATTTTTCACAGAACTAGAACAAATAATTTCACAATTTGTATGGAAATACAAAAAACCTCGAATAGCCAAAGTAACCTTGAGAAAGAAGAATGGAACTGGAGGAATCAACCTGCCTGACTTCAGACTATACTACAAAGCCACAGTCATCAAGACAGTATGGTACTGGCACAAAGACAGAAATATAGATCAATGGAACAGAATAGAAAGCCCAGAGATAAATCCATGAACCTATGGTCACCTTATCTTCAACAAAGGAGGCAAGGATATACAATGGAAAAAAGATAATCTCTTTAACAAGTGGTGCTGGGAAAACAGGTCAATCACCTGTAAAAGAATGAAACTAGAACACTTTCTAACACCATACACAAAAATAAACTCAAAATGGATTAAAGGTCTAAATGTAAGACCAGAAACTATAAAACTCCTAGAGGAGAACATAGGCAAAACACTCTCCAACATAAATCACAGCAGGATCCTCTATGACCCACATCCCAGACTTTTAGAAACAAAAGCAAAAATAAACAAATGGGACCTAATGAAACTTAAAAGCTTTTGCACAACAAAGAAAACTATAAGCAAGGTGAAAAGACAGCCCTCAGATTGGGAGAAAATAATAGCAAATGAAGCAACAGACAAAGGATTAATCTCAAAAATATACAAGCAACTTCTGCAGCTCAATTCCAGAAAAATAAGTGACCCAATCAAAAAATGGGCCAAAGAACTAAACAGACATTTCTCCACAGAAGACATACGGATGGCACAAAAACACATGAAAAGATGCTCAACATCACTTATTATCAGAGAAATGCAAATCAAAACCACAATGAGGTACCATTACACACCAGTCAGGATGGCTGCTATCCAAAAGTCTACAAGCAATAAATGCTGGAGAGGGTGTGGAGAAAAGGGAACCCTGTTACACTGTTGGTGGGAATGCAAACTAGTACAGCCACTATGGAAAACAGTGTGGAGATTTCTTAAAAAGCTGGAAATAGATCTGCGATATGACCCAGAAATACCACTTCTAGGCATACACACTGAGGAAACCAGATCCGAAAGAGACACATGCACCCCAATGTTCATTGCAGCACTGTTTATAATAGCCAGGACATGGAAGCAACCTAGATGCCCATCAGCAGACGAATGGATGAGGAAGCTGTGGTACATATACACCATGGAATATTACTCAGCCATTAAAAAGAATTCATTTGAATTCATTTGAATGAATTCATTTGCGTGAATTCATTACAGTATACTAACACATATATATGGAATTTAGAAAGATGGTAATGATAACCCTATATGCAAAAAAAGAAAAAGAGACTCAGATGTATAGAACAGACTTGTGGACTCTGTGGGAGAAGGTGAGGGTGGGATGTTTCAAGAGAACAGCATCGAAACATGTATATTTAGGGTGAAACAGATCACCAGCCCAGGTTGGATGCATGAGACAAGTGCTCAGGCCTGGTGCACTGGGAAGACCCAGAGGGATGGGGTGGAGAGGGAGGTGGGAGGGGGGACCGGAATGGGGAATACATGTAAATCCATGGCTAATTCATTTCAATGTATGACAAAAACCACTGCAATGTTGTAAAGTAATTAGCCTCCAACTAATAAAAATAAATGGAAAAAAAAAACCAACAAAAAAAAACCAAAAACAAAAACAAAAAAAAAGATTTTTTTCTTCTACTAACCCTGGGGTTCTTCATTTCTTCCTTCTCTAGTTGCTTTAGGTGTAGAGTTAGGTTATTTATTTGACTTTTTTCTTGTTTCTTGAGGTAAGCCTGTAACACTATGAACCTTCCCCTTAGCACTGCTTTTACAGTGCCCCATAGGTTTTGGGTTGTTGTGTTTTCATTTTCATTCGTTTCTATGCATACTTCGATTTCTTTTTTTGATTTCTTCTATGATTTGTTGGTTATTCAGAAGCATGTTATTTAGCCTCCATATGTTTGAATTTTTAATAGTTTTTTTTTTTTTTTCCCTATAATTGAGATCTAGTCTTACTGCATTGTGGTCAGAAAAGATGACTGGAATGATGTCAATTTTTTTGAATTTACCAAGGGTAGATTTATGGCCCAAGATGTTATCTATCCTGGAGAAGATTCCGTGTGTGTTTGAGAAAAAGGTGAAATTGATTGTTTTGGGGTGAAATGTCCTATAGATATCAGTTAGGTGTAACTGGTCAATTGAGTCCTTTAGAGTTTGTGTTTCCTTGTTAATTTTCTGTTTAGTTGATTTATCCATAGGTGTGAGTAGGGTATGAAAGTCTCCCACTATTATTGTGTTATTGTTAATTTCCCCTTTCATACTCGTTAGCATTTGTCTTACATATTGCGGTGCTCCTATGTTGGGTGCATATATATTTATAATTGTTATATCTTCTTCTTGGATTGATCCTTTGATCATTATGTAGTGTCCATCTTTGTCTCTTTTCACAGCCTTTATTTGAAAGTCTATTTTATCTGATATGAGTATTGTGACTCCTGCTTTCTTTTGGTCTCCGTTTGCGTGAAATATTTTTTTCCAGTCCTTCACTTTCAGTCTGTATGTGTCACTTGTTTTGAGGTGGGTCTCTTGTAGACAGCATATATAGGGGTCTTGCTTTTGTATCCATTCAGCCAGTCTTTGTCTTTTGATTGGGGCATTCAATCCATTTACATTTAAGGTAATTATTGATAAGTATGGTCTCATTGCTATTTACTTTGTTGTTTTGGGTTCGTGATTATACAACTTTTTTGTGTTTTCTGTGTAGAGAAGATCCTTTAGCTTTTGTTGAAGAGCTGGTTTGGTGGTGCTGAATTCTCTCAGCTTTTGCTCCTCTGTAAAGCTTTTGAATTCTCCTTCATATCTGAATGAGATCCTTGCTGGGTACAGTAATCTGGGTTGTAGATTATTCTCTTTCATTACTTTAAGTATGTCCTGCCATTCTCTTCTGGCCTGAAGAGTTTCTATGGAAAGATCAGCTGTTATCCTTATGGGAATTCCCTTGTGTGTTATTTGTTGTTTCTCCCTTGATGCTTTTAACATTTGTTCTTTGTTAATTTGATTAATATGTGTCTTGGGGTGTTTTGCCTTGGCTTTATCCTTTTTGGGACTCTCTGGGTTTCTTGGACTTGTGTGACTATTTCCTCCCCCATTTTGGGGAAGTTTTCAGCTATTATCTCCTCGAGTATTTTCTCATGGCCTTTCTTTTTATCTTCTTCTTCTGGGACTCCTATGATTTGAATGTTGGGGCATTTCACATTGTCCCAGAGGCCCCTGAGGTTGTCCTCATTTCTTTTAATTCTTTCTTCTTTTTTCCTCTCTCCTTCACTTATTTCCACCATTTTATCTTCTACCTCACTTATCCTATCTTCTGTCTTCATTATTCTACTCTTGGTTCCCTCCAGAGTGTTTTTGATCTCATTTATTGCATTATTCATTTTTAATTGACTCTTTTATTTCTTCTAGGTCCTTGTTAAACATTTCTTGCATCTTCTCAGTCCTTGTCTCCAGGTTATTTATCTGTAACTCCATTTTGTTTTCAAGATTTTGGATCATTTTTATTACCATTATTCTAAATTCTTTTTCAGGTAGATTCCCTATCTCCTCCTCTTTTGTTTGGCCTGGTGGGTATTTTTCATGCTCCTTTACCTGCTGGGTATTTCTCTGCCTTTTCATCTTGTTTAGATTGCTGTGTTTGGGGTGGCCTTTCTGTATGCTGGTAGTCTGTGGTTCCTTTTTATTGTGGAGGTTTCTCCCAGTGGGTGGGGTTGGACGATTGACTTGTCAAGGTTTCCTGGTTAGGGAAACTTGCGTTGGTGTTCTGGTGGGTGGAGCTGGATTTCTTCTCTCTGGAGTGCAATGGAGTGTCCAGCAGTGAGTTTTGAGATGGGTCTATGGGTTTGGTGTGGCTTTGGGCAACCTGTATATTGACGCTCAGGGCTATGTTCCTGCGTTGCTGGAAAATTTGCATGATATGTCTTGCTCTGGAACTTATTGGCTCTTGGGTGGTGGTTGGTTTCAGTGTAGGTATGGAGGCTTTTGGATGATCTCTTATTAATTAATATTCCCTGTAGTCAGGAGTTCTCTGGTGTTCTCAGGTTTGGGGCTTAAGCCTCCTGTCTCTGGATTTCAGTCTTATTCTTCCAGTAGCCTCAAGACTTCTCCCTCCATACAGCACTGATAATAAAACTTCCTGGTTAATGGTGAAAGGATTCTCCACAGTGAGGGACACCCAGAGAGGTTCACAGAGTTACATGAAGAAGAGGAGAGGGAGGAAGGAGATAGAGGTGAGCAGGAGGAGAAAAAGGGGGGCTCAAGAGAGGAGAGACACATCTAGGTAGTACTCTGTTCCCTAAGTGTTCTCCACAGCCCAGAACACCCACAGAGATTCACAGAATTGGATTGAGAAGAGAAGGGGGAGGGAAGAAATAGAGGTGATCTGGGGGAGAAAAAGGAGAGTCAAAAGGGGGAGAGAGTAATCAAACCGGTAATCACAGTCCTAAGGAAAAATGAGTACTGAAGATTGGATTCTTCAATGTCCAAAATTGACACCAAATACTGAAAAACAAAGATTAAAAATCTAGAGGAGAGGTTAGGCTCTTAAGAATACAATATTTAAAACACACACACACACACACACACAAAGAAATTTATATGAAGTTCACTTTAAAAGCAAGGTTATAGTGGGTTATAAAAATGAAAATTAAGGAGTAATAGAGGAGTAATAGAGGACTTTAAAAAAAAGAAGTTTTTCTTTTATTTTACTTAAAAAATAGTAATAATAATAAAAATATATCTAGTAATTTCTCTGGAGCTGTTGCGGGCAGTGTGGGTTCAGTTCAGTTTCAGATAGTTCCTTTTTCCAGCTTATACTTCTCAATATCTATAGGCCCCTTCCAGTGTAGTCGGTGTTAACTACAGGGATTTTAATCTGTTGCACCTATCAGTTCTAAAGCGGTTCTCTTAGTTTATTTAGCTTCTGTTTGCAGGTCTCTACAGTTTCTAATTTCCGCCCTGACACAAGTGGGCAGAGGTGGTCTCTTGTTTAGGTTCGTTTGTTCAGTCGTGCTGTGGGGAGGGAGGGGCACTGCAGACAAATATCACTGGCGTGTGTGGGGAGCACGCACAGTGTTCAGGCCACACTGGGTTTGCCCCCGCTCGTGGCGTGTGTGCTTTCCCTGTCTACACTGCTCAGGCTCCAGGCTGCTCTACAGGGAGCGGGCCCTGAGTTGCGTGCACTTCCCAGGCCTAAGCCGCTCATGTTCAGGTTCTTGGGTACTCCACAAAGGTGCAGACTTGGTTGGGCCTGCGTTTTGTGCCATCCTGGTCGGTGCAGCTCCGGCAACCAGGAGCTTGACGACCACACTCTCTTCAGGTGCAGTGCGGCTTCTCCCCTCCCCGTCCCAGCCTCAGTTTCCGCCAGGTCCAATGTGCCTTGTGACTCTTCTGGGGAGCTGGTCTCTAGCTGCGACCCTCCTGGCGGATATCAACCAACCAGAATCTCAGGAAGTCTTTGGTTAGAAACTGGAAGCCTGTTTGCAGTTTGGTAGGGGATGCCATCTCTGGGGCCGAGTTTGCCCCTTTCTGGCTCTGGCTGGCACCCACCTGCCCCTGCCTCCGGTGGGGGATGGGCCAGTCCGCAGCTGGCTAGCTCTTCTCTGGTATTGCTCAGTCCTTTGTTCTGCGAACTGGCCGGCTGTGCCTTAGGTTAGGGCTTTTCGCAGGTTAATTTTCTCTCTCTCTCTCTCTCTCTCTTGCTATCCCACAGTTTAAGTTGCTATCTCACATTAGCTCCCTCCGATTGTCCTCAGGGCATCTGGGCCTGGTCCTTACCCTAAGCAATGCTGCCTGCTCCTCTCCGCTCCGCCCCCACTTGCTGGTGGTGTATGCGAGCGTCTGGGGTACTTTTCTGCTGGGAATTGCTTTTAGGCATGTAATCTGTGGGTTTTATTTATTTTTCCTTCCGGTTAGGTTGCCGTCCGAGGTTCAAAATATTCCCCCAGACCTGCTGGTGAGAGGGTTTCCTGGTGTTTGGAAACCTCCTCTATTAAGACTCCCTTCCTGGGATGGATCTCTGTCCCTAGCTCTTTTGTCTCTTTTTATCTTTTATATTTTGTCCTACCTCCTTTCGAAGACAATGGGCTGCTTTTCTGGGTGCCTAATGTCCTCTGCTAGTGGTCAGAAGTTGTTTTGTGGAGTTTGCTCAGTGTTCAAAAGTTCTTTCAATGAATTTGTGGGGGAGAAATTGGTCTCCCCATCCTATTCCTCCACCATGTTAGCTCCCTCTCCCCAATTTATTTCTTTGGCTGCTCCGGGTTTATGTGCAGCATGTGAACTCTTAATTGCTGCATGTGGGATCTAGTTCCCTGATTAGGAATTGAACCCAGGTCTCCTGCACTGGGAGCATGGAGCCTTAGCTACTGGAACATCAGGGATGTTCCCTCTGTCAAGCCAACTGATGGCAGTAAAGGAGGAGGTATCATGAGAATAACCTGGAAAATGGGGACTTGAAATAAAATGAACCATGGGACCTACTTGTTCTCCCCACTCCATGCAACCAACACACTGAATATGTGTATAAGTGAAATTCTAAGGGGGGGAAAAAAAAAAAAAAAGATATCCTTAGGTGTCAGAACTTAGGGAAAACTTAAGGCAAAAGAATAGCTGTTTATCAGCTTTTTAAAAAAATATGGATATTTACTTGGCTCTTGTCAATTTATAGAAAAAGAGACACAGATGTATACAGCACAGAATTTTATCAGCTGTTTATTGACAGCTGGTAAACATTACCCAGCTGTGAGATAGGGGAGAGAAGACAGAACCTCCTCACATGAGAAGGAAGGCTAAAACTAACCTCTTGCATGAGGCTGGAAGCTTTTAAACCTCACCCATTTATGGAAAAAGAACTGGAACAACTCTAGCAACAGCAGAACATGCTTCCAGGTCATCCACTTGGAAATGCGCACTGAGGAAAAAAATGTCACCCCTAGGCATTAGCATTCTATCAGAAGAAATTCACAAACATTCTGAAAGGAACACTTACAACCTAGGGCACACAGGACTCTCACAAAGAGGAGAACAAAGTAAAGATGGGCTGAATTTAGGTAACAGACAAGGAGATGTACCAGTTTGAGGGAACGTCACCAAAGTCAGCAATCACTTAAAAATGACAGTGATAAAACAAGCCTAGATTTTCTAGGGGACAGAGCCCGGATATTTATGGCCAGGAGCTGAGCTGGGAATACTTGGAAGCTGGACCAGTGTGGAATGAAGTCAATGCTCCAGAGGTTTGGAGCAATGGCTGGAGAGACTGAGTGAGAGTTACTAAACCAGAGTGGCAGAGACACTGTCTGGGCCAACAGGCAGTGAGAATTTCCTTAAAGCCAGCCAGATTCCTATAGCATCAGAGTCAAGGGGATATCAATTTTCAAAAAAGCAAACAGAGGAAAAGCTGAGTCTGAGACACCTGCTCAGAGCCAAAATAGCTGAAAAGTGTGAGATTAGCCCTGTAGAGGGAATCATCTGGCTGACAACAATTTTAAAAGTTGCTCAGAATTGGCTCAGAATAGGACTCTGAAAGATGAAAGTAAGTATGACTTCAGAAAAAAAAAAAAAGCCAAACAAGGTTTTCAAGCGGTCATTGTGAATGCTTCTCAACAGAAACAGCACACAGAACATGTAAGTATCAAAAGATAGACAGTATTAGAATTGGCAGATACAGGATGCAGAGAAACTATGTATAAAAATGTTTTACATAATATGATATAATAAAGTATAAAATTATATGAGTATACCAAAAATATAAAGAATGAACGGACTTTTCAAAAACAGGAACTCTAGGAATAAAAACTATTGTCTATATGTTTCAAGTGACAGTATAATTAATAACAATAACAAAAAACAGTATATACTATATGTGGTAAAACTCGTTAGAGAAGCATATGTTTCTCAGTGAGGGAGGAGATGCTGAGGGAGTCTGAGAAATGCCTAGACTCCTCTAGCTGCACTGTCTCTGGTAAATCACTTCAGGAAGGAGTAGGAGGCAGATTTTCTTTTCTTTTACTCTTCATGTTCTCTAATCTAGTATTTCTAGTGATAAAGCTGATATTAGGGTCCTTAACGTGACTGTTGTACATAATTTTTAGATTTACTTTTTATTTTTTATGCGCCTTCAACTTATAAGTTAGATTTTATTTTGAAAAATTTTAAAGTACAGAAAGTTCAAGAGTAAGGTAATGAACACCTTTATATGTTTCATCTAGATTCAAAAATTGTTAACATTTTGCACCTATAATTTCTCTCTTAATAAATATGTGCATATGACTGTAATTGTGAGTTTTTTCATAACCATTTGTAAGTTAATGAACCATCACTCCTAAGTACTTCAGTATATGCACACCTAGAACAAAGACATTCTCCTCGATAATCGCAATACAGTTACAAAATTCAAGGGATTTAGCATTGACTTAATACTGTTACCTAATGCACAGTCCATATTCAAATTTTACCAACTGTTCCAGAAATCTCCTTTATAAAAATTGTTTTTCCTGATCCATGTTCTAATCCTAGATTCACGTTGTGTTTGTGTCTTTTGCCTTCTTTAGTCTCGAACAGTTCCTCAGCAATTCTTTGGCTTTTATGACACTCACATTATTGAAGAGTACAGTTCAGTATTTTTATGAATGCCCTCTGAACTTGGGTGGTCTCATGGTTTTCTCATGATTAGACTTAGGTTTTATATCTTTATCAGGGATACTATATCAGAAGGCACATAATGTCAGCTTGTTCCATTCAAGGTTATGTTAACTTAATTAGCAGAATTTTGCCAAAATAAAGAAACCACCTTTTCTTTTGTAATTAATATGCAATATATAGGTACATAGTTTTGATCCTGTTCAACAGTGGGATCTGTGATGCATTGATTGTAGCTTCCACTGATGATTTTTAACTAAATCAACTATTGCTCTTTTGGTAGCCAAAAGTTTTGTGTCTTTATATTTTAACTGGATAAGAATCTGGACTGACAAGGAAACAAATTGTCTCTTGCAAATCCATTGCATGACATATTAGCCTGGCAACCTCAAGAAATCAACATACAAGGTAGAATAGGGAGAAAGCATGTCTTGGAGTGGTTTGGGTGAATGGCTTGCTAGTTTTGAATTTGTGGGCAGTAGAAGTTTATATTGTAGCTAGTATTTGCAGCCCTGTGGATTGTCTTTAAAAATCACTGCCAGATTTGAAGGATTAACCCATTGTTTTGTCTAGTGTCTTCAAGTGTGGGACCCTATCTGGGTTTATTTAGTAAATGAAGGGATTCAATTTAGGGACTATGGTAATTAGGGCCTTCACCTGAGTAAGAAACAGACCTTTACTGAAGTTCTGGTTCTACTGAAAAGGGTGGTCGGTGGGGGAAATATTTTTTAGGACATAGGTTTTATTCAACCTTTGAATTTTAAAAGCTGAAAAAATAAGATTTGGGGATAAGTATATGACCTGAGCCTCTGCATCTCATTGGAATTCTTAGAGAAACTCCTGAAGCAGTAAAGGGATAGTATACATGAGCTCTATAGAACTGGTGCTGACTAGCAAGGTAGGAAACAAAATGATTCATCCTTATTATAATTTTTTTTGCGTATGTTTTTTTCTTCAATTGATTATAAAGTTATAAATTACTTTTAATCCTTTCCTGCTTTCCCAGAGTTACTGAGGGGGGATATCAGGGTGAAAATACTCCAAAGAATAATTTTTAAAAAAATCAGCATATCAAACCCCTTTCCCTTTAGTTTATACAATAACAAAATAAAATAAAAACAAGTTGGGAGCAGTAGAGGTCATATCACCTTCTTAAGAAGAGCAAACTTCAGGAAATGGTAACTGTCCTATGGGTCAGAGTGCCAGGGAGCCGCCAAGAACCTGGCTTATCAATTTTGCAGGTGCCAGTAGAAAACAAAGGCTGTCCTCACATTTCATAGTGGGGTAACTGTTGAGAAAAAGACATGGAGATTTGGGGAAGTCCCAAAACAAAGAGGAAGACCCTTGAAGAGAGGATGCATTGCCTTCCTCATCCCACTCAAGCCTCCTTGGAAAGATGGCTCCACCCTGTGTCCACAGGTATTAATTTAGGGATACAAAGGGAAGATAAAATTAACACTCTGAAGGCTTACCAGAAATTTCCAGATCATGGGGGAAAGCCACACAAAATATGGGACTATAGACACAATATCTCCATCTGGTGGCTGGACAGAACCTCTAACTACATCTTTCAAGAGGATCAAGAAATCTTTGAAGGACTGGATCCCATAGCCTCCTATACAAACAAAATCCACAGACTGAGCTAGATGAGCAGACTGTCATTCACTCAACAAAATATTGACTAAGTACCTACTATTTGTCAAGAACTGCACTGACAAAAGGATAGAGTAGTAAACCAGAAAAAAGGCTCTGCTTTGCATTCAATTAGAAAGATAATAGACAAGTGTACAAATAAATACATGTCATGAAACAGGAAGTAATTTTAAAAACAGAGGAGATAAAACTTACCCCCATAAAACAATGGCAACTTTTGGCACAATCCTCACAAGAGTAAGAGAAAAGGCGGAGGAGAAGCTAAGAGGATGAGAGAGAAAGTTATACTCCAAAGCAAAAAAATTCCATGGCTCAATATAGCCTGGAATGGAAGGGGTTTATAGGTATGGGATTTAAAAAAAAGGAGGTTTTGAACTAAAATGAGACTCAAATGCTAATAACAAAACTTTAAAAAATGTCATTGGACTAGACTAATGTGAAACATAGGAAATAATTGCAAGGTTTAAGAAGCCTCATTACCCAATATGGTAAGATCTTGACAAGGCAAAGACAGCAACAAGTAATTTCAATCAAGACAGTGGAATAGGAGGACATGGAACTAACCTCTCTTTTTGAACGTGTCAAAAATACATCTACATGTGAAGTAATCCTCACTGAAAACTAACTGGAAACTGGCAGAAGGAATCCTGTAAAATCGAGGCTGTAAGAAAGATACACACAGAATTGTGTAAGAAAGGAAAATAATTGAACAGGTTGAGACCTGTTGGTGTGGGAGCACTCAGAGAAAAAGAGAGATTACCTGAGTGGAGATTTGCTATGGGGTGTGAGTGATTCAAGCCACTTTTTGGGCATCCTGGCCCTGGGATCCTACAAAGGGAAGCTGAGTCTCCTTGCCTGGTTGGAGGGACTCTGGAACTAATGGGAGGGCTTGCGGGAAGGTTGGACTCCACTCAGGAGGAGCAAGCAGGCTGGCTTGTCCCCAGGCACAGTGGAGAGGGTGGATTGAAGGCTGTTCTGATTGCTGCCTGATCTCTCTGACCACCCTGGTGCAGTGCAGCCAGAACTGAGTGAATGTTCCCAACCCTGCTTACTCTGTGCATTGGACAAGTTATCTTTGGAATAGCATCAAGTATACCAACATTCATTTTATTGGGGACCTGGAAGGAAAAAAAGGGGAGAGGGGATTGAGAATGTATTTGATGAAATTAGGACTGAAAACATCCCAAATCTGAAGAAGGAAAAAAATATTCAAATGCGGGTGTACCAAGTGTCGCAAACAAAATGAACCCAAACACATCCACACCAAGACATATCCTGACTAAAATGGTGAAAGTCAAAGATAAAGAGAGAATTCTAAAGGCAGCAGGAAAAAAAAAATGAAGAGCCACATGTGAGGGAACCTTCATGGCTTTCAGCTTATATTTCTGCAGAAAGTTTCCAGGCCAGAGGAGAGTAGCATGAAATAGTCAAATGCCAAAAGGGAAAGATCTGCAACCTAGGATACATTACCCAGCAAGGTTGTCATATAGAATCAAAAGAGAGATAAATAACATCTCAGGTAAGCAACAAGTAAAAGAATTCAATACTAAACTTACCTTGAAAGAAAAGTTAAAATGTCTTCTCTAAGTAGAAGAGAAGAATCTATAGGAAAGGGAAAATCTCACTAGGAAATGCAAATATATAGTAAGGGATAAGAGTCATCTACTTAAATAAGCTATCTTTTAAACTTCATGGTTAAAATATAAAAAGTTGTAAAAGCAGCTATCACAAAATAGTTAATATATATGAGGATATAAAATGACATAAAAATGCAAAATATTAGGGAAGAGTAAAAAAATCTAGATTTTTTAGAATCCGTTTGAACTTAAATGACTACCAGCTTAAAACAAGCAGATATAGCTACAGATCAACCTATAGTTATAGCTCTAGCTATGACAATCAACCAACACATGGTAACCACAAATAAAAAACTACACAAAAACTAAATACAAATACAAAATCTAACTACAATAGACACACACACACAAAAATCTCTATAGGCATAATGCTAAAAACAGTAAACCACAAGATAAGAAACAAAAAGAAAAGAAATAAACAAGAAGAAACATAAAAACAACTGGAAAATAAGTAATAAAATGGCAAAAAGAGCATGTTGCTGCTGCTGCTGCTGCTAAGTCGCTTCAGTCGTGTCCAACTCTGTGCGGCCCCCATAGACGGCAGCACATCAGGCTCCGCCATCCCTGGGATTCTCCAGGCAAGAACCCTGGAGTGGGCTGTTGTTTCCTTCTCCAATGCATGAAAGTGAAAAGTGAAGGTGAAGTCGCTCAGTCATGTCTGACTCTTCGTGACCCCATGGACTGCAGCCTACCAGGCTGCTCCGTCCATGGGATTTTCCAGGCAAGAGTAAGGGTGTGGGTTGCCATTGCCTTCTCAGAATTAGAACATCAGTTCAGTTCAGTTGCTCAGTCGTGTCCGACTCTTTGCGACCCCATGAATTGCAGCGCGCCAGGCCTCCCTGTCCATTACAAACTCCCGGAGTTTACTCAAACTCATGCCCATCGAGTCATTGATGCCATCCAGCCATCTCATCCTCTGTCGTCCCCTTCTCCTCCTGCCCCCAATCCCTCCAAGTATCAGGGTCTTTTCCAATGAGTCAACTCTTTGCATGAGGTGGCCAAAGTATTGCAGAAATGGTATGGACCTAACAGAAGCAGAAGATATTAAGAAGAGGTGGCAAGAATACACAGAAGAACTGTACAAAAAAGATCTTCATGACCTAGATAATCACAATGGTATGATCACTCACCTAGAGCCAGACATTCTGGAATGTGAAGTCAAGTAGGCCTTAGAAAGCATCACTACGAACAAAGCTAGTGGATGTGATGGAATTCCAGTTGAGCTATTTCAAATCCTGAAAGATGATGCTGTGAAAGTGCTGCACTCAATATGCCAGCAAATTTGGAAAACTCAGCAGTGGCCACAGGAATGGAAAAGGTCCGTTTTCATTCCAGTCCCTAAGAAAGGCAATCCCAAAGAATGCTCAAACTACTGCACAATTGCACTCATCTCACACGCTAGTAAAGTAATGCTCAAAATTCTCCAAGCCAGACTTCAGCAATATGTGAATTAGAGCATACCTATCAATAATTACTTTAAATGTCAATGGATTAAGAGCATCAGTCAAAAGATTTAGGATGACTAATAAGATAAAAAACAAGACCCACCTATATGCTCCTTACAGGAGGCTTTGTTCACAGCTAAAGTAGCACACAGACTGAAAGTGAAATTATGGAAAAAACTATTTCACACAAATGTAAATGATCAGAAAGTGGGGTTATATATGCTTTTCAGATTATTTTCCCTTATAGATTATTATTCAGTTCAGTTCAGTCACTCAGTCCAGTCTGACTCTTTGCGACCCCATGGACTACAGAACACCAGGCCTCCCTGTCCATCACCAACTCCCGGAGTTTACTCAAACCCATGTCCATTGAGTTGGTGATACCATCCAACCATCTCATCCTCTGTCATCCCCTTTTACTCCCACCTTCAATCTTTCCCAGCAACAGGGTCTTTTCCAATGAGTCAGCTCTTCGCATCAGGTGGCCAAAGTATTGGAGTTTCAGCTTCAGCATCAATCCTTCCAATGAACACTCAGGTCTGATCTCCTTTAGGATGGACTGGTTGGATCTCCTTGCAGTCCAAGGGACTCTCAAGAGTCTTTTCCACACCACAGTTCAAAAGCATCAATTTTTTGGCACTCAGCTTTCTTTATAGTCCAACTCTCACATCCATACATGACTACTGGAAAAACCATAGCCTTGACTAGATGGACCTTTGTTGGCAAAGTAATGACTCTGCTTTTTAATAAGCTTTCTAGATTGGTCATAACTTTCCTTCAAAGGAGTAAGCGTCTTTTAATTTCATGGCTGCTGTCACCATCTGCAGTGATTTTGGAGCCCCCCAAAATAAAGTCTGACACTGTTTCCACTGTTTCCCCATCTATTTGCCATGAAGTGATGGGACCAGATGCCATGATCTTAGTTTTCTGAATATTGTGCTTTAAGGCAACGTTTTCACTCTCCCCTTTCACTTTCATTAAGAGACTCTTTAATTCTTCTTCACTTTGTGCCATTAAGGGTGGTGTCATCTGCATATCTGAGGTTATTGATATTTCTCCCGGGAATCGATTCCAGTTTGTGCTTCATCCAGTCCAGTGGTTCTCATGATGTACTCCGCATATAAGTTAAACAAGCAGGGTGACAATATACAGCCTTGATGTACCCCTTTCCTTATTTGAAACCAATCTGTTGTTCCATATCTAGTTCTTACTGTTACTTCTTGACCTGCATACAGATTTCTCAAGAGGCAGGTCAGGTGGTCTGGTATTCCCATCTCTGTCAGAATTTCCCACAGTTTATTGTGATCCACACAGTCAAAGGATTTGGCATTGTCAATAAAGCAGAAATATATGTTTTTCTGGAATTCTCTTGCTTTTTGGATGATCCTTTGTATGTTGGCAATTTGATCTCTGGTTCCTCTGCCTTTTCTAAATCTAGCTTGAACATCTGGAAGTTCACGATTCACATACTGCTGAAGCCTGGCTTGGAGAAATTTGAGCATTACTTTACTAGCGTGTGAGATGAGTGCAATTGTGTGGTAGTTTGAGCATTCTTTGGCATTGCCTTTCTTTGGGACTGGAATGAAAACTGGTGTTTTCTAGTCTTGTGGCCCACTGCTGAGTTTTCCAAATTTGCTGACATATTGAGTGCAGCACTTTCACAGCATCATCTTTTAGGACTTGAAATAGCTCAACTGGCATTTCATCACCTCCACTAGCTTTGGTTGTAGTGATGCATCCTAAGGCCCGCTTGACTACACATTCTAGGATGTCTGGCTCTAGGTGAGTGATCATACCATCATGATTATCTGGGTCAGAAGATCTTTTTTGTACAGTTCTTCTGTGTATTCTTGCCACCTCTTCTTAATATCTTCTGCTTCTGTTAGGTCCATACCATTTCTGTCCTTTATTGAGCCCATCTTTGCATGAAATGTTCCCTTGGTGTATCTAATTTTCTTGAAGAGATATCTAGTCTTTCCCATTCTGTTGTTTTCCTCTGTTTCTTTGCACTGATCACTGAGGAAGGCTTTCTTATCTCTCCTTACTATTCTTTGGAACTCTGCATTCAAATGGGTATATCTTTCCTTTTCTCCTTTGCTTTTTGCTTCTCTTCTTTTCACAGCTATTTGTAAGGCCTCCTCAGACAGCCATTTTGCTTTTTGCATTTCTTTTTCTTGGGAATGGTCTTGCTCCCTGTTTCCTGTACAGTGTCACAAAGCTCCATCCATAGTTCATCAGGCACTCTATCAGATCTAGTCCCTTAAATCTATTTGTCACTTCCACTGTATAATCATAAGGGATTTGATTTAGGTCATACCTGAATGGTCTAGTGGTTTTCCCTACTTTCTTCAATTTAAGTCTGAATTTGGCAATAAGGAGTTCATAATCTGAGCCACAGTTAGCTCTCAGTCTTGTTTTTGCTGACAGTATAGAGCTTCTCCATCTTTGGCTGCAAAGAATATAATCAATCTAATTTTGGTGTTGGCCATCTGGTGATATCCATGTGTAGAGTCTTCTCCTGTGTTGTTGGAAGAGGGTGTTTGCTATGACCAGTGCGTTCTCTTGGCAAAACTCTATTAGCCTTTGCACTGCTTCATTCTGTACTCCAAGGACATATTTGCCTGTTACTCCAGGTGTTTCTTGACTTTCTCTTTTTGCATTCTCGTCCCCTATAATGAAAAGGACATCTTTTTTGGGTGTTAGTTCTAAAAGGTCTTGTAGGACTTCATAGAACCGTTCAACTTCAGTTTCTTCAGCATTACTGGTCAAGGCATAGACTTGGGTTACCATGATATTGAATGGCTAGCCTTGGAAATAAACAGAGATCATTTGTCATTTTTGAGATTGCATTTAAGTACTGCATTTCAGACTCCTTTGTTGACTATATGGCCAGTCCATTTCTTCTAAGGGATTCTTGCCCACAGTAGTAGATATAATGGTCATCTGAGTTAAATTCACCCATTCCATTCCATTTTAGTTCTTTGATTCTTAAAATGTCAATGTTCACTCTTGCCATCTCCTGTTTGACCACTTCCTATTTGCCTTGATTCATGGACCTAACATTCCAGGTTCCTATGCAATATTACTCTTTACAGGCATAGGACCTTGCTTCTATCACCAGTCACATCCACAACTGGGTGGTGTTGTTGCTTTGGCTGCTTCTCTTCATTCTTTCTGGAGTTACTTCTCCACTGATCTCCAGTAGTATATTGGGCACCTGCCGACCTGGGGAGTTCATCTTTCAGTATCCTATCTTTTTGCCTTTTCATACTGTTCATGGGGTTCTCAAGACAAGAGTAGTGAAGTGGTTTGTCATTCACTTCTCCAGTGGGCCACATTTTGTCAGAACTCTCCATCATGACCTGTCCCTCTTGGGTGGCCCTACATGGCATGGCTCATAGTTTCATTGAGTTAGAGAAGGCTGTGTTCCATGTGATTAGATTGGTAATTTTTCTGTGATTGTGGTTTCAGTCTGTCTGTCCTCTGATGCCCTCTCTCAGCACCTACCATATTACTGGGGTTTCTCTGATTTGGATGTGGGGTATCTCCTAATGGCTGCTGATCCTGACCTTGGACATAGGGTATCTCCTCTCGACTGCTCCCCACTCCAGTGCTGGGCAGCAGATACTGAATATCATTCTGTGTGATAAAAAGGATATCCGTTTTATACACACTAATATGTGTCTGCTAGTTTAAAACTCCTAATTTATCCCTCCATCACACCAGAAGTTGAGCCCCCCAAGTTGGAAGGTGTGAAATATGCCATGAAAGAAGAGCAGTGGCAATTACTAACAGCTTCAGAAAGAATGAAGTGCTAGGCCAAAGCAGAAATAACGATCAGTTGTGAATGTGTCTAGCAGTGAAAGTCAAGTCCAATCCTGTAGTTCAGTTCAATCACTCAGTCATGTCTGACTCTTTGTGACCCCATGGACTGCAGCATGCCAGGCCTCCCTGTCCATCACCAACTCCCAGAACATGCTCAAACTCGTGTACATCGAGTCGGTGATGCGATCCAACCATCAAATCCTCTATTATCATCTTCTCCTTCTGCCTTCAATCTTTCCCAGCATCGGGGTCTTTTCCAGTGACTCAGTTCTTTTCATCAGGTGGCCAGAGTATTAGAGTTTCAGCTTCAACATCAGTCCTTCCAATGAATATTCAGGACTGATTTCCTTTAGGATGGACTGGTTGGATCTCCTTGCAGTCCAAGGGACTTGCAAGAGTCTTCTTCAACACCACAGTTCAAAAGCATCAATTCTTCAGTGCCCAGTTTTCTTTATAGTTCAACTCTCACACCCATACCTGTCTACTGGAAAAACCATAGCTTTGACTAGATTGACCTCTGTTGCCAAAGTAAAGTCTCTGCTTTTTAATATGTTGCCTAGGTTGGTCATAGCTTTTCTTACAAGGAGCAAGTGTCTTTCATGGCTGCAGTCACTGTCTGCAGTGCTTTTGGAGCCCAAGAAAATAAAGTCTGTCTTTGTTTCCATTGTTTCTCCATCTATTTGCCATGAAGTGATGGGACCGGACGCCATGGTCTTCATTTTCTATGTTGAGTTTCAAGCCAGCATTTTCATTCTCCTCACTCACTTCCATCAAGAGACTCTTTAGTTCCTCTTTGCTTTCTGCCATAAGGGTGGTAACATCTGCGTATCTGAAATCAGTGGCATTTTCCCCAGCAGTCTTGATTCCAGCTTGTGCTTCACCCAACCTAGCATTTCACATGATGTACTCTGCATATAAATTAAATAAGCAGGGTGACAATATACAGCCTGACATACTCCTTTCCCAAGTTGGAACCAGTCCATTGTTCCATGTCTGGTTTTAACTGTTGCTTCTTGACCTGCATACAGATTTCTCAGAAGGCAGATAAGGTGGTCTGGTATTCCCACCTCTTTCAGAATTTTCCAGTTTGTTGTGATCCACGCCGTCAAAGTCTTTGGCATAGTCAGTGAAGTAGAAATATATGTTTTTCTGGACTCTCTTGCTATTTTGATGATCCTGCGGATGTCGGCAATTTGATCTCTGGCTCCTCTGCCTTTTCTATATCCAGCTTGAACATCTGGAATAGATTTAATGCATTAGATCTGATAGACAAAGTGCCTGAAGAACTATGGATAGAGGTTCATGATAGTGACAAAGACCATCCCCAGTAAAAGGAAATGCAGAAAGACAAAATGATTGTCTGAGGAGGACTTCAAATAGCTTAGAAAAGAAGAGAAGCAAAAGGCAAAGGAGAAAATGAAAGATATACCTATTTGAACACAGAGTCCCAAACAATAGCAAGGAGAGAAAAGAAAGCCTTCCTCGGTGATCACTGCAAAGAAATTTTTTCAGTTTTTTTCTTCAATTTTTTTCAATCAATGCAAAGAGTAAAACAATAGAATGGGAAAGACTAGAGATCTCTTCAGGAAAATTAGAGATACCAAGTGAATATCTCATGCAAAGATGGGCACAATAAAGGACAGAAATGGTATCGACCTAACAGAAGCAGAAGAAATTAAAAAAAGGTGGCAAGAATACACAGAAGAACTATACAAAAAAGATCCTCATGACCCAGATAACCACAATGGTGTGATCACTCCTTAGAGCCAGACATTCTGGAATCCAAAGTCAACTCAGCCTTAGGAAGCATCAGTACAAACAAAGTTAGTGGAGGTGATGAAATTCCAGCTGAGGTATTTCAAGTCCTAAAAAATGATGCTGTTAATGGGCTGCACTCAATATGCCAGCAAATTTGGAAAAGTCAGCAGTGGGCCATAGGACTGGAAAAGGTCAGTTTTCATTCCAGCCCCAAAGAAAGGCAATGCCAAAGAATTCTCAAATTATCACACAATTGCACTCATCTCACATGCTAGCAAAATAATGTTCAAAATTCTCCAAATGAGGCTTCAACAGTACTGCAAATGCTGCAAAGTACATTACATAGGAACATGGAACATTAGGTTTTGAATCAGGGTAAATTGGACATGATCAAGCATTAGATACCAAGATTGAACATCAACATCTCAGGAATCAGTGAACTAAAATGGGTAGGAATAGGTGAATCTAATTCAGATGACCATTATCCTGAGAAGAAAATGAAAGTCTAAAATTCAATATTTGGAAGCAACCTCAAAAATGACAGAATGATCTCGATTCCTTTTCAAAGCAAACCATTCAGCTTCACAGTAATAAAAGTCTACACCCAAACCACTGATGCTAAACAAGCTGAAGCTGACTAATTCTGTGAAGACCTACAACACCTAGAACTAACACCAAAAAAAGATATCATTTTCTTTTAAAAAATATTTATTTTTAATTGGAGGATAATTGTTTATAACATGGTGTTGGTTTCTGCCATATATCAACATGAATTGGCCATAGATATATGGATATTCTCTCCATCTTGAACTTCCTTTCCACCTCTCACCCCATCTCACCCCTCTAGGCTCTCACAGCACTGAATTTGACCTCGCTGCACCATAAAATAAATTTCTACTGGATATCTAGTTTTACACATGGTGGTGTATGTGTTTCATTGCTCCTCTCTCAATTCATCCCACCTTCTCTTTACCTCTCTGTGTCCACAAGTCTGTTGTCTATGTCTGTGTCTCGGTTGCTGCCCTGAAGATAGGTTCATCAGCATACCATCTTTCTAGGTTCCGTATATGCATTAATACATGATATTTGTCTTTTTCTTTCTGACATACTTCACTCTGTATAATAGGCTCTAGGTTCATCCGCATCAATGGAACTGAATCAAATGCATTCCTTTTTATGACTGAGTAATATCCCATTGAGTATATGTACCACAATTTCTTTATCCACTTATCTGTAGATGAACATCTAGGTTACTTCATGCCCTAACTATTGCAAACAGTGCTGTGATGAACATTGAAGTACATGTGTCTTTTTCAATTATTGTTTCCTCAGGGTATATGCCCAGTAGTTGAATTGTTGAATTATATGGTAGGCTTATTCCTAGCTTTAAAAAAAACCTCCATACAGTCACTATGGAGACATAGTGGCTATATCAATTTGCACTCCCACAAACAGAGCAAGAGGGTTCCCTTTTCTCTACACTCTCTCCAGGGATTTATTGTTTGTAGATTTTTTGGACAGTTTTTTTCTGGTATTGAGCTGAATGATTGGCCTTTATATTTTGGAGATTAATCCTTTGTCAGTTGTTTCATTTGTTATTATTTTCTTCCATCCTGAGAGCTGTCTTCTCACTTTATTTATAGTTTCTTTTGCTGTGCAGAGGCTTTTAAGTTTAACTAAGTTCCAACCAGACATGGAGCAACAGACTGGTTCCAAATTGGGAAAGGAGTACATCAAGGCCATATATACTCTCACCCTGCTTATTTAACTTATATCCAGAATACATCATGTGAAGTGCTAGGCTGAAGCACAGGCTAGGATGAAGCACAAGCTGAGTTCAAGATTGCTGGGAGAAATATCAATAACCTCAGATATGCAGATGACACCACCCTTATGGCAGAAAGCAAAGAAGAACTAAAGAGCCTCTTGATGAAAGTGAAAGAGGAGCATGAAAATGCTGGCTTAAAACTCAACATTCAAAAAACAAACATCATGCCATGTGGTCCCATCCCTTCATGGCAAACAGATGGGGAAACAATGGAAACAGTGACAGACTTTATTTTCTTGGGATCCAAAATCACTGCAGATGGTGACTGCATCCATGAAATTAAAAGACGCTTGCTCCCTGTAAGAAAAGCTATGACCAACCTAGACAGCATATTACAAAGCAGAGACATTACTTTGCCAACAAAGGTCTGTCTAGTCAAAGCTATGGTTTTTCCAGTAGTCATGTATGGATGTGAGATTTGGATTATAGAGAAAATTGAGCGCCAATGAATTGATGCTTTTGAACTGTGGTGTTGGAGAAGACTCTTGCAAATCCCTTGGACTGCAAGGAGATCAAACCAATCAATCCTAAATGAAATCAGTCCTGAATATTCATTGGAAGGACTGATGCTGAAGCTGAAACTCCAATACTTTAGCCACCTGACACATAGAACTGACTCATTTGAAAAGACCATGATGGTAGGAAGGATTGAAAGAAGAGGGAGAAGGGGATGGCAGAGGATGAGATAGTTGGATGGCATCACCGACTCGATGGGCATGAGTTTGAGCAAGCTCTAGGAGTTGGTGATGGACATGGAAGCCTGGCGTGCTGCAGTCCATGGGGTTGCAAAAAGTCAGATATGACTGAGAGACTGAACTGAACTGACAGATGTCATAAAACCGTTAGAACTAATAAATACTGTCTTGATGACTGTGGCTTTGTAGTAGAGTCTGAAGTCAGGCAGATTGATTCCTCCAGTTCCATTCTTCTTTCTCAGGATTACTTTGGCTATTCGAGGTTTTTTGTATTTCCATACAAATTGTGAAATTATTTGTTCTAGTTCTGTGAAAAATACTGTTGGTAGTTTGATAGGGATTGCATTGAATCTATAGATTACTTTGGGTAGTATAGCCATTTTGACAATATTGATTCTTCCAATCCATGAACACGGTATATTTCTCCATCTATTTGTGTCCTCTTTGATTTCTTTCATCAGTGTTTTATAGTTTTCTATGTATAGGTCTTTTGTTTCTTTAGGTAGATATACTCCTAAGTATTTTATTCTTTTTGTTGCAATGGTGAATGGTATTGTTTCCTTAATTTCTCTTTCTGTTTTCTCATTGTTAGTGTATAGGAATGCAAGAGATTTCTGTGTGTTAATTTTATATCCTGCAACTTGACTGTATTTGTTGATTAGCTCTAGTAATTTTCTGGTAGAGTCTTTAGGGTTTTCTATGTAGAGGATCATGTCATCTGCAAACAGCGAGAGTTTCACTTCTTCTTTTCCTATCTGGATTCCTTTTACTTCTTTTTCTGCCCTGATTGCTGTGGCCAACACTTCCAAAACTATGTTGAATAGTAGTGGTGAGAGTGGGCACCCTTGTCTTGTTCCTGATTTCAGGGGAAATGCTTTCAATTTTTCACCATTGAGGGTGATGCTTGCTGTGGGTTTGTCATATATAGCTTTTATTATGTTGAGGTATGTTCCTTCTATTCCTGCTTTCTGGAGAGTTTTAATCATAAATGGATGTTGAATTTTGTCAAAGGCTTTTTCTGCATCTATTGAGATAATCATATGGTTTTTATCTTTCAATTTGTTAATGTGGTGTATTACATTGATTGATTTGCGGATATTAAAGAATCCTTGCATTCCTGGGATAAAGCCCACTTGGTCATGATGAATGATTTTTTTAATATGTTGTTGGATTCTGTTTGCTAGAATTTTGTTAAGGATTTTTGCATCTATGTTCATCAGCGATATTGGCCTGTAGTTTTCTTTTTTGGTGGCATCTTTGTCTGGTTTTGGAATTAGGGTGATGGTGGCCTCATAGAATGAGTTTGGAAGTCTACCTTCTTCTGCAATTTTCTGGAAGAGTTTGAGTAAGATAGGTGTTAGCTCTTCTCTAAATTTTTGGTAGAATTCAGCTGTGAAGCCATCTGGTCCTGGGCTTTTGTTTGCTGGAAGATTTCTGATTACAGTTTCGATTTCCTTGCTTGTGATGGTTTTGTTAAGATCTTCTATTTCTTCCTGGTTCAGTTTTGGAAAGTTATACTTCTCTAAGAACTTGTCCATTTCTTCCAAGTTGTCCATTTTATTGGCATAGAGCTGCTGGTAGTAGTCTCTTATGATCCTTTGTATTTCAGACAGTATGGTACTGGCACAAAGACAGAAATATAGATCAATGGAACAGAATAGAAAGCCCAGAGATAAGTCCACGAACCTATGGTCACCTCATCTTCGACAAAGGAGGCAAGGATATACAATGGAAAAAAGATAACCTCTTTAACAAGTGGTGCTGGGAAAACTGGTCAACCACCTGTAAAAGAATGAAACTAGAACACTTTCTAACACCATACACAAAAATAAACTCAAAATGGATTAAAGATCTAAATATAAGACCAGAAACTATCAAACTCCTAGAGGAGAACATAGGCAAAACACTCTCTGACATAAATCACAGCAGGATCCTCTATGACCCACATCCCAGAATTTCAGAAATAAAAGCAAAAATAAACAAATGGGACCTAATGAAACTTAAAAGCTTTTGCACAACAAAGAAAACTATAAGCAAGGTGAAAAGACAGCCCTCAGATTGGGAGAAAATAATAGCAAATGAAGCAACAGACAAAGGATTAATCTCAAAAATATACAAGCAACTCCTCCAGCTCAACTCCAGAAAAATAAATGACCCAATCAAAAAATGGGCCAAAGAACTCAACAGACATTTCTCCAAAGAAGACATACAGATGGCTAACAAACACATGAAAAGATGCTCAACATCACTCATTATCAGAGAAATGCAAATCAAAACCACATGAGGTACCATTACACACCAGTCAGGATGGCTGCTATCCAAAAGTCTACAAGCAATAAATGCTGGAGAGGGTGTGGAGAAAAGGGAACCCTCTTACACTGTTGGTGGGAATGCAAATTAGTACAGCCACTATGGAAAACAGTGTGGAGATTTCTTAAAAAGCTGGAAATAGAACTGCCATATGACCCAGCAATCCCACTTCTGGGCATACACACCAAGGAAACCAGATCTGAAAGAGCCACATGCACCCCAATGTTCATCGCAGCACTGTTTATAATAGCCAGGACATGGAAGCAACCCAGATGCCCATCAGCAGACGAATGGATGAGGAAGCTGTGGTACATATACACCATGGAATATTACTCAGCCATTAAAAAGAATTCATTTGAATCAGTTCTAATGAGATGGATGAAACTGGAGCCCATTATACAGAGCGAAGTAAGCCAGAAAGATAAAGACCATTACAGTATACTAACACATATATATGGACTTTAGAAAGATGGTAACGATAACCCTATATGCAAAACAGAAAAAGAGACCCAGATGTATGGAACAGACTTGTGGACTCTGGGAGAAGGCGAGGGTGGGATGTTTCAGGAGAACAGCATTGAAACATGTGTATTATCTAGGGTGAAACGGAGAACCAGCTCAGGTTGGGTACATGAGACAAGTGCTCGGGCCTGGTGCACTGGGAAGACCCAGAGGGATCGGGTAGAGAGGGAGGTGGGAGGGGGGACTGGGATGGGGAATACATGTAAATCCATGGCTAATTCATATCAATGTATAACAAAAACTACTGTAATGATGTAAAGTAATTAGCCTCCAACTAATAAAAATTAAAAAAAAAAAAAAAAAAAAAAGAACTAATAAATATATTCAAGAGAATTTGAATTAAGAAATTCAATTAAGAAATTAAGAAAACAATCTCAGTTATAACTGTATCACAAAGAATAATATATCTAGGAATTAATCTAGCTAAGGTGATAAGAGATCGGTACCTGGAAAATTATAAAACACTGATGAAAGAGAATGGAGATGACAAAAACTATTGCAGAGATATATTGTGTTCCTGGACTAGAAGAATTACTATTGTTAAAATGATTATACTACCCAAGGCAATCTTCAGATTCAATGAAATCACGATCAAAATATAAATGGCATTTCCCACAGAACTAGTAAATACAATTCTAAAATTTATATGGAAGCGCAAAAGACTCTGATTAGCCAAAACAGCCTTGAGAAAGTAGAAAAAAGCTGGAAGTATCAGGCTCCTGGATATCAAGCTAAAAGCTACAGTAATCAAAACATTATGGTATGACCACAAAAAAAAAGACACATAGATCAAATAAACTGCATAGATAGCCCAGAAATGATCGCTCACTTTTATGGTCACTACTGTGGGCAGGAATCCCTTAGAAGAAATGGAGTAGCCATCATGGTAAAAAAGAAAAAAAAAAAAAAAAAGAGTTCGAAATGCAGTACTTAGATGCAATCTCAAAAATGACAGAATGATC
This sequence comes from Odocoileus virginianus, assembly GCF_023699985.2. Lineage (NCBI taxonomy): Eukaryota > Metazoa > Chordata > Mammalia > Artiodactyla > Cervidae > Odocoileus > Odocoileus virginianus. Next base: position 34,055,822 of record NC_069696.1, on the reverse strand, counting down.
TCTGTTCGTTTCCAAGGCAAACCATTCAGTATCATGGTAATCCAAGCCTATGCTCCAACCAGTAACACTGAAGAAGCTGAATTTGAATGGTTCTATGAAGTTCTACAAGACCTTTTAGAACTAACACCCAAAAAAATGTCTTTTTCATTATAGGGGACTGGAATGCAAAGGTAGGAAGTCAAGAAACACCTGGAGTAACAGCCAAATTTGGCCTTGGAGTACAGAATGAAGCACGGCAAAGGCTAATAGAGTTTTGCCAAGAGAACGCATTGGTCATAGCAAACACCCTCTTCCAACAACACAAGACAAGACTCTACACATGGACATCATCAGATGGTCAACACTGAAATCAGATTGATTATATTCTTTGCAGCCAAAGATGGAGAAGCTCTATATAGTCAGCAAAAACAAGATGGGGAGCTGACTGTGGCTCAGATCATGAACTCCTTATTGCCAAATTCAGACTTAAATTGAAGAAAGTAGGGAAAACCACTAGACCATTCAGGTATGACCTAAATCAAATCTCTTATGACTATACAGTGGAAGTGAGAAATAGATTTAAGAGACTAAATCTGATAGACAGAGTGCCTGATGATCTATAGACGGAGGTTCGTGACATTGTACAGGAGACAGGGATCAAGACCATCCCCATGGTAAGAAATGCAAAAAGCAAAATGGCTGTCTGAGGAGACCTTACAAATAGCTGTGAAAAGAAGAGAAGAAAAAAGCAAAGGAGAAAAGGAAAGATAGTCCCATTTGAATGCAGAGTTCCAAAGAATAGCAAGGAAAGATAAGAAAGCCTTCCTCAGTGATCAATGCAAAGAAATAGAGGAAAACAATAGAATAGGAAAGACTAGTGATCTCTTCAAGAAAATTAGAGATACAAAGGGAACATTTCAGCTAAAGATGGGCTTGATAAAGGACAGAAATTGCATGGACCTAACAGAAGCAGAAGATGTTAAGAAGAGGTGGAAAGAATATACAGAAGAACTGTACAAAAAAGATCTTCACGACCCAGATAATCATGATGGAATGATCACTCACCTAGAGCCAGACATCCTGGAATGTGAAGTCAAGTAGGCCTTAGAAAGCATCACTATGAAGAAAGTGATTGGAGGTGATGGAATTCCAGTTGAGCTATTTCAAATCCTGAAAGTTGATGCTGTGAAAGTGCTGCACTCAATATGCCAGCAAATTTGGAAAACTCAGCAGTGGCCACAGGAATGGAAAAGGTCAGTTTTCATTCCAATCCCAAAGAAAGGCAGTCCCAAGGAATGCTCAAAGTACCACACAATTGCACTCATCTCACACGCTAGCAAAGTAATGCTCAAAATTCTCCAAGCCAGGCTTCAGCAATACGTGAACCGTGAACTTCCAGACGTTCAAGCTGGTTTTAGAAAAGGCAGAGGAACCAGAGATCAAATTGCCAACATACAATGGATCATCCAAAAAGCAAGAGTTCCAGAAAAACATCTATTTCTGTTTTATTGACTATGCCAAAGCCTTTGTGTGGATCACAATAAACTGTAGAAAATTCTGACAGAGATGGGAATGCCAGACCACCTGACCTGCCTCTTGAGAAATCTGTATGCAGGTCAAGAAGCAACAATAAGAACTGGATATGGAACAACAGACTGGCTCCAAGTAAGGAAAGGAGTACATCAAGGCTGTATATTGTCACCCTGTTTATTTAAATTCTATTCAGAGTACATCATGAGAACTGCTGGACTGTAGGAAGCACCAGCTGGAATCAAGATTAACGGGGGAAATATCAATAACCTCAGATACACAGATGACACCACCCTTATGGCACAAAGTAAAGAACTAAAGAGTCTCTTGATGAAAGTGAAAGGGGAGAGTGAAAGCATTGCCTTAATGCACAACATTCAGAAAACTAAGATCATGGCATCTGGTCCCATCACTTCATGGCAAATAGATGGGGAAACAGTGTCAGACTTTATTTTGGGGGGTTCCAAAATCACTGCAGATGGTGACATCAGTCATGAAATTAAAAAATGCTTACTCCTTGGAAGGGAAGTTATAACCAACCTAGATAGATTATTAAAAAGCAGAGACATTACTTTGCCAACAAAGGTCCATCTAGTCAAGGCTATGGTTTTTCCAGTAGTCATGTATGAATGTGAGAGTTGGACTATAAAGAAAGCTGAGTGCCAAAGAATTGATGCTTTTGAACTGTGGTGTTGGAGAAGACTCTTGAGAGTCCCTTGGAATGCAAGGAGATCCAACCAGTCCATCCTTAAAGAGATCAGTCCTGGGTGTTCATTGGAAGGACAGATGTTGAAGCTGAAACTCCAATACTTTGGCCACCTCATGCGAAGAGTTGACTCATTGGAAAAGACCCTGATGCCGGGAGGGATTGGGGTCAGGAGGAGAAGGGGATGACTGAGGATGAGGTGGCTGGATGGCATCACTGACTCGATGGACATGAGTTTGAGTAAACTCCGGGAGTTGGTGATGGACAGGGAGGCCTGGCGTGCTGGGATTCATGGGCTCGCAAAGAGTCGGACACGACTGAGTGACTGAACTGAACTAAACTGATGATAATAGAGGAAAGAATATAGTATATGGAAAAAGAGATTCTCCAGTAAATGCTGTTGAGAAAAATGGACAGCTACATGCAAAATGAATCAAACTGGACTACTTCACCCTAGATGGAATCGGGTGGAGAGGGAGGTGGGAGAGGGGATTGGGATGGGGAATACTTGGAAATCCATGGCTATTCATGTCAATGTATGACAAAAACCACTACAATATTGTAAAGTAATTAGCCTCCAACTAATAAAAATAAATGGAAAAAAAAAAAACAAACTGGACTACTTATACCGTATACAAAAATAAATAAAATATAGGAAAATCTTAATATTAAAGGTTGAAACCATCAAACTCCCAGAAGAAAACATAGTCAGTATGTTCTGTGACATTGGTCTTTGCAATGTTTTTTTGGACACCTCTTCTCAGACAAGGCCAACAAAAGTAAAGGTATATTAAGGAGACTACATCAAGTTAAAAGCTTTTGCACAGCTAAGGAAACTATCAACAAAATGAAAAGAATATCTAGTGAATGGCAGAAGATATTTGCAAACAGGATATCTGATAATGGGTTAATATAAAAAATATACTAAAAACTCATTAAAAAAATGAAAAAAGCAACCTGATGGGCAGAGGCCCTGAATAGACTTTTTTCCAAAGAAGGCATATAGACAGTCACATGAAAAGAAGTTCAATATATTAATCATCAGGGAAATGCAAATCCAACTGCAGTTAGATATTACCTCATAACCTGTCAGAATGGCTGTTATTAAAAAGACAAGTAGCAAGTATTGGTGAAAATATGGAGAAAAGAATACATTGTGCACTATTGGTAGAGATGTACATTGATGTAGCCATTCCAGAAAACAGTATGGAAGTTCTTCAAAAAATTAAAAATAAAATAACATATGATACAGCAATTCCATTACTGGGTATTCATCTGAAGAAAATGAAAACACTAATTGATAAAGGTCAGGAAGATCCCCTGGAGAAGAGAATGGCTACCCATTTCAGCATTCTTGCCTGGAGAGTTCCATGGACAGAAGGGCCTGGTATCAGGGCAGGGTTAGGGAAGTTATATACAAATATTCATCTTACTTAACATAAGTTATAAAGTTATATGTTCTAAATGCCATCTAAATTCAAGACTGACTTCATGACTTAGCACTTATTGGATATTCACGAGGCAAAAATTGATGAAAAATTTCAAAATGAATAAAAATGTACAGGCACATTTAAAAATCATCAATCCCTCTTCCAAAGTTAATATACAAATAAGATCTATTATTGTGAGATTGATGTGCTTCAACAAATAGATAGTGTTTTGTGATTTAAGACATTAGATTCTTTTCATTTCAAATCCTTTCCACACAGCAGCCTGAATATTGATGAAAAGAGACAGTTAATTGTCTAAAGGAGTGTTTTCAACAGAACTTTCTGTGCTGATGGAAATGCCTGATATCTGCCGATCTAAAATGATCACCACTAGCTGCAGGTGGCTCCTGAGCAATTACAGTGTGACTAGTGCCGTTTGTTTTACTTACTTAAATTAAAAGAGCCAGCTGGTGACTACCACACTGAATAGAGCAGCTCTAGATGATATATCTTCAGATACCCTTGTCTCTTAGGCATTGTGTTCCAAGATTAATCAACAGTGTTTGGATTTTTTCCACACCAGTTAAATATGTGTTCTTTCAAGTTGTTTTAATTGTGTGAAAGAACAATTTTGATTACAACATAGACATTGCAAGCCATGATATCTATATTTATCTGTTGTTCAGTTGCAAACTTGTGTACAACTCTTTGTGACTCCATAGACTGTAGCTTGCCAGTCTCCTTTGTCCATGGGGTTCTTCTGGCAAGAACAATGAAGTGGGTTGCCATTTCCTTCTCCAATATCTATCTATATCTATATCTATATTTCTACACTACTGGTCTTTGCTTATTTCTATGTATTTTCCAATTTTGTTTTGCAATGTTTCTTTCAAACTTTTAAAGTAAAACCTTTGTTGAATATATTAGACCCAGGATATGACTGTAAGTTCAGAACAAATAAAGTGGGTATATTCAAGAGGGGGAGGAGGTAAGAAGAAAAGTACCATTTACTTTTTAAATTTAAAAGGTCACATAAGTAATAAAGATTGCCTTGAATTTTAAAACTGTTATCTTCAAAAACAACTGAGATATCTCAAATTTCATGTCCTGGGATATAAGTTTTATTTTTTATTGATTAAGATTAATTTCTTCTATTTTAAAAATAAACATCTAGCGTATTTCAATAAAACATTGAGCAGAAATGGAATAGGAATTCTTTAATTCTCCTTGAATGTTTCAAGGATAATTGCAAAGAGGGGGTCATAGAATTGACATCACAGATTTTTTTTTAAACTCTTGAAATCCCAACCCTGGACATGTGACAAGGAGACTGTCCCTTGGCAGTTCTGGGCAGTTACAAAGGCTTGCTGCTCTCTCTGGCAGAATTATTCAGCCAGCGTCTTGATGGATACCTCAACTTTAGATTCAGTAAGCAATAATCAGAGATGGGGTGGGAAGGACATTGAACTAAAGTTCAGGGGCTTAAAGACTTCACTATCACAAGAATACTTCTTGTTCACATGGCTGGATCTTTGTGCAGGATATTTCTTCTTCAAAAAGATCCATTATATTGTTTAAAGACAAGTTCAAATGTCACCATCCATATGAAGCCTTCTCTAATCTTGTGAATTAAAGCAATATCCTTCTCACTTCTGTAATACTTTGATTACATTTTTCTTGACCTTCCTCACACACCATCTTCACCCACCAGTCATCTTCTCTAATGATCTGGGAGATCACTGAGGCAGGGTTTACATGTCAAATACCTTCATGCAAGTGCAAGTATCCAGCACATGCTTATAATGTGAAGTTCCCCTCATCTTTGCAGTGGGAATACCACCAACTTCACAAATTGCTCTGAATACTGTTGATGCATAACAACTTCAGTTCAGTTCAGTTTCTCAGTCATGCTGACTCTTTGCGACCCCATGGACTATAGCACACCAGGCTTCCCTGTCCATCACCAACTCCTTGAGCTTGCTCAAATTCATGCCCATTGAGTCAGTGATGCCATCCAAACATCTCATTCTCTGTCATCCCCTTCTCCTCCTCCCTTAAATCCTTCCAACCATCAAAGTCTTTTCCAATGAGTCAGCTCTTCACATAAGGTGGCCAAAGTATTGGAACTTTAGCTTCAGCAGCAGTCCTTCCAATGAATATTCAGGACTGATTTCATTTAGGATTGACTGGCTGAATCTCCTTGCAGTCCAAGGGACTCTCAAGAGTCTTCTCCAATACCACAGTTCAAAAGCATCAGTTCTTTGGTGCTCAGCTTTGTTTACGGTCCAATTCTCACATCCATACACGACTACTGGAAAAACCAGTAGACAGACTGTTGGCAAAGTAATGTCTCTGCTTTTTAATATGCTGTCTAGGTTGGTCATAGCTTTACTTACAAGGAGAAAGCATCTTTTAATTTCATGGATGCAGTCACCATCTGCAGTGATATTGGGTCCCAAGAAAATAGTCTGTCACTGTTTCCATTGTTTCCCCATCTGTTTGCCATGAAGTGATGGGACCATGTGGCATGATGTTTGTTTTTTGAATGTTGAGTTTTAAGCCAGCATTTTCACTCTCCTCTTTCACTTTCATCAAGAGGCTCTTTAATTCTTCTTTGCTTTCTGCCATAAGGGTGGTGTCATCTGTGTATCTGAGGTTATTGATATTTCTCCCGGCAATCTTGATTTCAGCTTGTGCTCCATCCAGCCCAGCATTTTGCATGATATATTCTTCATACAAGTTAAATAAACAGGGTGACAATATACAGACTTGATGTACTCCTTTCCCATTCTGGAATCAGTCTGTTGTTCCATGTCCAGTTCTAACTGTTGCTTCTTGACCTGCATACAGATTTTTCAGGAGGCAGGTAAAGTGGTCTGGTGTTCCCATTTCTTTAAGAATTTTCCAGTTTATTGTGATCCATACAGTCAAAGGCTTTGGCATAGTCAGTAAAGCAGAAGTAGATGTTTTTCTGGAACTCTCTTGCTTTTTCTATGATCCAGTGGATGTTTGCAATTTGATATCTGGTTCCTTTGCCTTTCTTAAATCCAGCTTGAACATCTGGGAGTTCACAGTTCATGTTCTGTTGAAGCCTGGCTTGGAGAAATTTGAGCATTACTTTGCTAGCATGTGAGATGAGTGCAATTGTTTAACATTCCTCGGCATTGCCTTTCTTTGGGATTGGAATGAAAACACATTTTCCAGTCCTGTGGCCACTGCTGAGTTTTCCAAATTTGCTGGCATATTGACTGCAGCACTTTTAGAGCATCATCTTTTATGGTTTTAAATAGCTCAGCTGGAATTCCATTACCTCCCTGTATCTTTGTTTGTAGTGATGCTTCCTAAGGCCCACTTCACTTCGCATTCCGGGATGCTTGGCTCTGGGTGCATGATCACACTATCGTGGTTATCCAGGTCATTAAGATCTTTCTTGTATAGTTCTTTTGTGTATTCTTGTCACCTTTTCTTGATATCTTCTGCTTCTGTTAGAAACAGTTCATGACTGTGGCTCAGATTGTGGACTCCTTATTGAAAATTCAGACTTAAGTTGAAGAAAGTAGGGAAAAGCACTAGACCATGCAGGTATGACCTAAATCATATCCCTTACAATTATACGGCAGAAGTGACAAACAGATTCAAGAGATTAGATCTGATAGAAAGACTGCGTAACAAATTACATACCTCCAAATTAGCAATTTAAAGCAGAAATTTTATTGTGCTCAAAATTTGTGGGGACAAGATTCATCTGGGTAGTTCTCCCTTGAGGTCACCCATTGTTGTAGTAAGATGTTGGCTGGAGCTACTATCATCTAAAAGCCCAAATTGGCTGGATGTCCAAGTTGGTTCACTTAAGGGCTGGTAGTTGACCAGGGCAATGACATGTGGCTTCATTGGTGGGCAATGTAAGAGTAATCAGTCTTTTTACAGCAAAGTGTGGAGTGACAAGTGCAAGGTTCAAGCAAACAAAGCAACAAAGTGGCATTGCCCTGTAGGACCTGATTTTGAAAGCTCTCTGTGTCACTTCTAGTGGACTCTGTCATTGAAAGTGTCCAAAGATTCAAGCTAGGTAGGCAGGTATTGGACTCTACCTTTTGATGGGTGTGACAAGGTCACATTGTAGAAGAATCAGTAAGATGGGAGATATTGTTGTGATCATCTTTGGAAAGTGAAATCTGCCACATATAAATGATACATATGAGAACACTTAGGACTCCAGACAGTTATGGCCATGTTCATTCATATTTTTCTCCCTTTAAACACATAGAGCCTTACAAACTTTGACCTATTCAGTTATATGCCAGGTCTGATACTTAGCCAGTGAGTTATGCTCATGGGCTATAGCATAAATGCTAATATGCAGGGATTGGGAAATAGTCCTGAGAATTTCTTTGAGCTTCTCTGTCTTGCTATTCCACTCTTTTTTTCTTTCCTCTGATGTCTTTTCATTAGTCTTATCTGTTTTGGTGACCTTTTATCAAATTTGTCCTATGTGCTGTATTTCTCCTCACTGTACTCTCAGAGTATCCTCCTCTTCTCTTTTCACCACCACTATGGAACTGATGGAAAAGACTTGAGAACCGAAGAGCATAATTTTAAGTTTCAGACACTCCTAACAGTTTTTTGGGCTGCCAGGTAGCTCAGTGGTAAAAAATCCACCTACCATGCAGGAGATGCAGGAAACTCAGGTTCAATCCCTGGGTCAGGAAGATCCCTTGGAGTAGGAAATAGCAACCCCCTCCAGTATTGTTGGGCTTCCCAGGTGGTGCTAGTGGTGAAGAACCTTCCTGTTAGTGCAGAAGAATAAGAGATATGGGTTCGACCCCTGGGTTGGGAAAATCCCCTGGAGTAAGAAATAGCAACCATTCCAGGATTCTTGCCTGGAAAACTTAATAGTCAGAGGAGCCTGGCGGGCTACAGTCCCTGGGGTTGCAAAGAGTGACTAAGTGCAGAACAGAACAGCTCTTTACAGTATTTAGTGATAAACATGGAGGAAGAGAATTTTTATGAATAGAAACCTTTCAGCTGTCATAGCCAGAAGATTAATTTTAATTCTTCACTGTCCACACTGTGAATATCCACCTTGCAAAGAGTGTGGAATGAATAACAGCCCAAATCTTCCTAGGTGAGATTTTTTTTTGTTTTTGTTTTTACTTAAATGGAAGAGAGAGTAGGGGAGTATAAGAGTGAGAGAACAAAAGAGTGAGAGAATGCCTCTTCTTGCTGGGGATGCAGGTGAGTCTCAATCAAAGTGCCCCAGTGAGTAACTGATACAGGAGACCCTGGAGAAATATTTCTTATACAAACAGTGAGGTATAATCAGCATTCGCCCAGGCCTGACCATGTACGAGGTAGACACTAGTCTGTGACTATAAAGAAGTATGAAGAGCCAGTCATCAGGCAAGTTGGGAGGACAACACAGCAGAAAACAAACAAAACATTTCTGTTCTTTGTAATGTCCAAAGCTAATGGAATGACCATAAGCAACGATCTTGGGAAAAGTGGATGGAATGAGCATTCTTAGGACACCCCCTTCTAGCTGGTCAGCTCAGTAATTTCTCTAGATTCTTAGAACTACAGGAGGGCATCAAAAAAGGGGCTCAGAGAGTGGAGAGGGGCAGGAAGGGCCCAAAGTCACCCACTTGGCCAGAACAGACTCAGAAAGCCAACTTCAATGTCAACTCTTTCCCTCTTGTGACCTGAATCTTGAGGAAAGCAAGTCTCCTTTTCTTCCTCTTAGAGATCTTGCTTAGCTTCGTTTTAGATGCTGTTATATGACTGGGGATAATTAACAGATACTTTTTTTCTTTTTTTCCCATTTATTTTTATTAGTTGGAGGCTAATTACTTTACAATATTGTAGTGGTTTTTGTCATACATTGACATGAATCAGCCATGGATTTACATGTGTTCCCCATCCCGATCTCCCCTCCCACCTCCCTCTCCACCCGATTCCTCTGGGTCTTCCCAGTGCACCAGGCCCAAGCACTTGTCTCATGCATCCAGCCTGGGCTGGTGATCTAACGGATACTTTTAAAACGTTGATTGTAGAGACTATCTGATGCCCAAACTGACCAGGGTTCAATTTTTTTAATGGCCACTGGAGGGCTCCCCATGCTAAGCTTTATAGACAATCGCCAGGTTATTATTTAAATACATTTTTTTTTTTTTGCATTCTCTCTAAAGTTTGATTAATTCCAGGCCTTTGGGAGTTGGTGAGTGACTATGTCACTCTTAAAAATGAGGAATGAATAACATTTGGCTGGAACCAGATTGAGTCAACTTTGGACAGAGGTCATATGAGGATCTTGCCACACAGCTCTTTATGTACCCCTGAGGCCAGGCCGCCCACACTTTGCTTCTCAGGTCCTGAACCCACACATAATTCAACCAATACACCTGAACATCTGACCTACAGCACTGCATCTTCATTATGCCCCCTGTGCTGACCACCAGCTTCTCACTGCCCTCCATCATGGACTCTGCCCTAGGGCCAAGGCCTCAGCCAGGGTAAGGATCTAATTTGCTCACTGCTATAGCCTTGGAATATTTTTCAACGTGGGCCTCCAGGCTTCTTGCCCCTGTGCCATCTTAAATCAAGGGGAGGCCTATAAAAGAGATCAAGAAGGTTCCAGTTTATTCTCAGACAAAATGCTCTTTCTAGTCTCTACAGCTTTTCCCTGATGGTTGACAGGTCACCCTGCCTTTGCACTTTAAAATACTGAGAGACAAGAAGTGTTGAACTCAGTGGAATATATTGTGATGTCAGACTTTCATATTGCAGCAAGATAAAAATGAAGGGCAAAGCATCAGAGCCCTCCAAAATGTACTAAAAAGAATGACACTGCTGTTGGGCTATTCAGAAGTGCTTGAGATTTGGAATAATTTCAAAAATTATTTAGAGTGATTTCAGAGGATCTATCTTGCTAGAAAGCTGCTTGGGAAACTAAAATGGAACTTGAATAGCCTCTTCTTAATGAAAAACCCTGCCAAAGTTTAAACAGCAATTATTTCATTAAAAAGTAAGTTATTCCAACTCTGGTGTGAGTTATCAATAGAATATTGGCTTACATCGGAAGAAATCAGGAGAAGGTAATCATGTTCTTCATGACAAAAACAGTACTAATTATATGTTTCCCAGTTGTGTCAAATCAGCAACAGCAGAAAAAATGGACAAAGACGGAATGCTCAATATCAAGTTCATTATTATGTTTTCAAGACCAGAGTTCCAATGCAAAGCATGTCTTCAAGTTAACCCAACAAAATGCAAATTGTCTGTTAATATGGAGGTAGTTCATCTACTTAACCTTTCTATACCGCTATGAGTTGATATCATCGTTTCCATTTTAGACATGGAAGGACAGAGGCACAGAGCAGGCAAACAACGGACTCAGGGGCTGCCAGGCTGCGGCTGATGTGAACACAAGTGGTTTAGTTCATGTTTATTTTGCTCATGTGTAAAAAGGTCCCACTGATTTGTCCTTTTTCTCCTTACCCTCTCCAGCAATGATGTTAGAGGCTTGAGGGCTTTTGGCAAGAGACCTTTATAGGCAGGATTAGGTAGTGAGGTACTCCAGAGACCCCTTCCCCAGCACCCCTGCTCCTTCCGCAGCACCCCCTTTCTCCTCACCGCCCCCACACCCGAGGCGTTTAATGATCCGAATCACAGAAGTCAAAGAAAAGACTGTGAACCAAAACCTGAGAATGAGGCAGACACTCCTGCTGGCTTAGGTTTGACGAGTCCAGTCAGAAGTCTAGTAAATACCCACCAACCTACAGGCCTGACAGCAATTTTCCAGCCCAGCGGGAGAGAAGTAAGCAGCAAACTCTATGTGGTTTGGTTCTAATGACATTAAATTGCCAACACCAATCTCTACAGCTTTTATCTCAGAGAACTCCACCCTCAGAAGTCAATGGCCTGAGTTCCACCCATGGCCTGGATTCTGGGATTCTGCTTGGGTGGTATGTAGAATAAGTCCTACCCTGTTCCAGATCCCATCTGCTGTCTGAGCCATCATCATGGCTAAATAACTGTAGGTGGGAAGGTCTTTAAACACGGGCTGCTAAGTGCCAGGGCAACCGCCTCTGCACCGTTCAGTATTAATTATTTAATTGGCCAACAGAGGAAATAGATACATAATACCAGGAGAGCTTTAGCCTTATCCTAGGTTCAATTTAAGCTAATCATCAGTCTTTATGGAAAATGCCTATGTGGGTTTTTCTCAGTAAGTGCCGTCAGCAAGTCTGAACAAAATCCTCTTGGGCTGTCTGACACAGCTCTGCCTGGCCTCATACCCTGCACCACTGCGTGACCGAGAGGGCTTTGGTGCTGCTCTGGGTCACGTGCAGTGGGTGCAGTGGTAAACATATGCCTTCATGGAAGAAAATAGAAACTTCTCAGATGGAAAAGAATCTCAGAGAACTGGGTATTCCATCTCAAACCCGAAAGAAATTGAGTGTGGAAAACTTACACTCCTCAACTGTCAGGGGCATAGAGGAAGGGAAATATTTAAAAATAAAGACAGAAAGCAAAGTGCTAAGATGAATCATTTTTATACAAAACCAGTGTACATTTAGTCAAGTCAGAGGAGAATTTTTGTTGGTTCTTGACATTGCTTTATTGTGGCATGGTTGGATACAGAGGCTGAGATGGCATAGAAGACTAGAATAAGCCTGAAGAACCTCTTAGAACCGGTTCACAAGACCCAAGGGCTTAGGTGTAGTAGGGTCACAGTCATTTGAAGTACTCACTCTTTTGGAGTCATATGCAACATGAATGTTAACTCTGAGCCCAAGATCTAAAATCTGGAGCACTGTTGTTGCCAACTAGACTAAGCACCAGGTTAATAATTTTGTGAATCATGCAGTGTCCTTTGCATTTCCATTAGAGGGCATTCTTGCTTCATGTATTCCTTGATTTTCTCGTCATCAGAGAGCCTTTTCTTCCAAGGCAGGTCTGCAAGATAGGTGGTCTAAACTGGCAAATGGCATGCCAAGCAAGGTAAGAGAAGTTTAGAGGAAACAATATGGCATTTCTTTTTTCCTGCTTTCAAATCAGAAGTGCAAACCCAAGGTTAACAGAAAGTAGCTTGGGCCAAAACTGTTTGCCTGGTAATTTTTTCATTTCACAGACCTTATACACAGTACTTCATGGACTGCCAGAAACTTCCCCTGGGAAGACTGAAAGGGGAGACAGTTGATTTTTCAGAGAGATTGTGCAAAGGCAGCCAAGCAAACAGGAAGGTGCCTTGAGTCCTAGACGGGGGCCTTTCCTCTCTCTGTGCAGTCACTGGGGCCCTGTGTGTGGGGAACGAAGCCAAGGCTGAGGCAGTCTGAGCACCTTCTTTGGCCTTCTCCATCACCAGCACTGCCCTGCAGCCTGCTGCTTCTCTGGTCCTGATCTGCCCAGAGGAGATATGTTGTTTGTGTGTAAGTCTGCAGAGCGCGTAGGGATATGGCGTTTAATATATGCTCACATCCCTAGATGAGTTCTCAGAGCATGAATGTGGTATGGGGGTAGCTTTTAGAGGGTTCAAGCTTTGGACTGCAAGACACAGAGGATGATGTTGACAGAGAGGTTGGTACTTCTCCCAGCCATGTTCTGAACAGGGGGAGGCATATATGGAGAGTGTGGTTTCCGATGGAGTGCAAAGTACACTGTGGACATTACACATATTTCTGAGCACACATGTGGACTGGGGTCAGCCAACAGAAGTTGCTCCCTGCCATATAAGAAACTGGCACCTCTGTATCCTAAGCATGGTACTCCACTGGCTGGGGAGGGTCTGCCTCTGAAACTATGTGTCTTAAAGTGTGGAGTAGCTTATAAACAGCCAAAACTTATTTCTCACCCTTCTGAAGTCTGAGGTCAGAGTGCCAGCATAGTCAGGTGCTGTGGCAGACCACTGGCCTTTGGATGTGTCCTCATAGGGTGGAACAGGAGTGAGGACTTTCTCTGGGGTCTTTCTATAAGAGCACTAACCCCGTTCATGAAGCCTTCACCCATATAATCTAGTCACCTCCCAAGGACCATCACATAAGGAGCAGTCCTTGGGGCCTCAAAGAGTCAGACAAAACTGAGCGAATGAGCAACAACATATGGGTTTTAATGGAAGCGCGTACATTACCATGTGTAAAATAGATAGCAAGTGGGAATCTGCTGTGTGACACAGCCAGCTTAACCCAGCACTCTCTGACAACCTAGAGAGGTGGGATAGAGTGGGAAATGGGAGGCGGGGTTCCGGAGGGAGGGAACATATGTATACCTGTGGCTGATTTATGCTGATATATGGCAGAGGCCAACACAATATAGTAAAGCAATTATCCCCCAATAAAAAATAAAAAGAAATATGGATTTTAGGGGGGTACACACATTCAGATCATTGCACTATGCATACTCAGTGGGATGGGCTCCTAAGAACTATTGAGCTCTTCCTGGTCACACTCAGAAGGCTCTTTTTAGGTCTCCGTGCACATTTCCCCTGTTCCCCACACATGGGAGGGTTAAGTCAGATAGCAGAGGGGGTTTTTATCAAGGTTGGGAAGCCAGCCTGAGTGAAAAAGGGTGCAAACATGTGGTATCAGCTCTCCTCCACTGTGGGCCTAAGAGAACAGGAGCTAGGATTGCCCCCCAGACTTGAGCAGGATATCGGAGTTGCATTTTACTGTGATTAAAATTGTTTAATTTGGAGTGCTTTAAAAAAACCATATCAAGGCAGTCATGGTAAGGTAGTTTTTATGAAACTCTTAAAATATAAGGCTGGCAGAGGACAGAGGAATCTTGAGAGAAATCAGGTGACTCAACCTGCCTATGGTGGGCTTAAGCTAGAGATCCTGGACAGGGAAACAGAGCCTTCACCAGGAGGGTGGGAGGGCAGGGCTGAGAGCAGTTCCCTGGCAAGATCCTGGTGCAAAGTTATAGTAATTAGGGTCCTGGAAGGGAAAGTCCTTTTCTCCTTGTAGCTGTAAACCCCTGGTTTTACAACTGAAGCTCCTGGTCCTGATTTTCATTTTGGGCTCTGCAGCAACAAAACACCTTTGGCCCAAATCTCTCACATTCTATTTTTAAAAAAACAAGGATTTAAGGGTGCAGGGGAGCCTATAATTTACCCAGCACTTGAAACAATCAAATCCACCTCCAGGCACGGGTGAAGCTCAGATCCTCCTGCGCAGGTTTTGATGGTCCTACAAAAGCACTTAAAGTTTTCTTTTATGTGCAGGGCGATTGCCATAGTTTTCTAGCTGCATCCTTTTCTGTCTCCTGTAACACAGGGGTGGTTGTGCTCTTGCAGAGACTGTGGAACCTGACTCTGGGTTCTGTTTATAGGCTTTGGGTTTGCAAAACAGGGGATGGCTTGCCAAGTTTAGAACCCCTGGAAACCTGTGGATTTGAAACTCCAGATAGAATTCCAATTTTTTTTTTTTTTTTGAGGTTCAAGTTCTTTTAACTTTTGGCCCAAATGTGACTTCCTGTTTCTAAGAAAAAAAAGCTTTCAAAAGTTCCATGAAAAGAGCTCCTAAAGAACCCTGGACATCCAGTGGTTTTCACAAAACAATATTTTGATGAGTTAAGTGTAAATGTATCAGAAACATATGGATTAAATTTCCCTTGAAACACGTAGGGGTTTGAAAAAGAGGGGGGAAAGCAGGCCAAACACACTTTAGGGTTTTAGCGAACCCAAAACATTTGAAAAGTACTTTGAGGTGTTTGAATAAGTCCAAACCTACAGCGCTGGCCCACCCGGGAAGGGATGGCAGCAGCGCATGCAGCCAGGCAGACACCCAGTTTCCAAACTGGGAGGGGGGTGTTTGTACAGGCCAGGAAACAGCACAGCGCTACAACCCAGAACCAAAGCAGCGTTTGTGCAAACCCTGAGCAGGGCCCATGCCTCACCATCTCGCCTGAATATTCCAGTGCTGGTTGAGGCACAAGGAAGCAGTTGGCTGTATTTCGGGGAGTCTGACTACAAAGCACAATTCCTTGCATATGATACTGTGATAAAATTGATTCAGATTAAATGAGAGCCAATGGGAGCTGCACCAAACTCTAATGGAATCCTTAGCTGGGAGAGGAGACGTTCCCCCAGTGAAATGGTCCTCTCTCTGCCTCTCTAATCCACCTTCTGCTTCATCTCTTCTGGTCTTGGCTGAGACCAGAAGCAAGAAGTCTCAAAATCACCCTCTGGGAAACATATTCTTGCAAGATTTCCAGCCCCATTCACTGGAGGCAGATGTTCGAATATGGTCCGCAAAAGCACCACAGTTTGGCGGGCTTGGAGGCCAGAAATCTTTCCTGGGAATCACCCACTTGTTCAGGTTGACTCTAGGGCATGCGGATCATGCTGCATGCAACAATTGCCTTGGAAAGGAAACAAGGGACCCGAAGCAGCGTGGCGGCCAAGTCAGTTTTTCCAGTAAACCAAGAATCCCCAGAGAGAGTAAAGACATTTCTCCCTTTTTTCCCATCCTGTTTGCTTTTCTAGAAGATGATGTAAGTCTTCTCCCTTTGCTTCTCAAAGATCCCTTTCTTCAGCTGTATACTATGGCCCCAGTTACCTGAGGCCAGGCCACCTTTACATTGAAAACATTTCTAATAACTGTAGTGTAGATTGTCAGTTCTGGCCCCTCTGTCACATGCAGGCAGCTCTCCTCTTTTTTAAGCCTTTTGGGGGATTTCCAGCAGCGGGACTGTTTATTGGTGCTGTGTGTTGACCTCAGTTGCTCAGCTGTGTCTGACTCTGCAACTCCATGGACAGTAGTCCGCCAGGTTTCTCTGTCCATGGGATTTTCCTCGTAAGAATACGGGGGTGGGTTGCCATGCCCTCCTCCAGGGGATCTTCGTGATCCAGAGATCCAACCCATTGTTTCCTGTGTCTCCCGTATTAGCAGGGGGATTCTTTACTACTGTGCCACCTGGGAAGCCCATTTATTTATTGGTGGCAAGCTCAAATAATAGAAAAGCTGGAAACCAGAGGTTCTCAGCCCTTCTAAAGTCAAAATGGATTTGAACTAGCTTTAAAGAAGTATATTTTAGTTGAAAGAACATTTGGTGGGGCATCAAAAGAGATGGACCACAGGCTGACCTTTGTTCCCACTATTAAGTCAGTTATATTCTTAGTTCATCTGTTTCCCCATATTCCAGAAAGGACACATGTGTATGTTACCTAAATATTTGCTGGGAGGATAATACGAAATGCTTCCAACTCCTCAAGGGCAAGGCTATCAGATTAAAAAAAAGATAGTAATAAACTGCATTATACAAAGCTTAGAATTATGGTGAAATCAAACATAACTTTGAACGTGTTAGGAAAATCACTTCATTCATACATCCTGCTGGACTACAACCAATAATAGTAATTATTTTATGGAGCCCTTGCTATCTGCCAGGTATTTTAGGCATTTTGTGTATGTTAAATCACTCAGTCTTTACAACACTAATAAGTAGGTTCTTTTATTATCCTGATGCAGAAACCAAGGCACAGATAAGGAATTTGCCCGATTTGCCAACATAGTTTTGGCAAAACCGAGCTTTGAACCACAGCAGTAAACTTTGGAGCTCATATTCTTAACCTTCATAGGATTAAGAACTTTTATCTTCAGGCCAGATGAACCCAGTTCTACTTCTGTCTTCTCTGATCTTGAAAATATCCTCATGAATTTTTTTCCTCTCATGTGTTTTACAAGCAAATAATTATGTTGAAGTAAAGCAACGCACATACAAAAACATTTCCCTGTAATTTGCCATCTCGATAAGTCCTGCCAACAGAGACTTCTTCAAACAAGCAAGCTTTGTCTTCTTGTGGAAAAACTACTGTGAGGGTTGATAAAAACCTATTTTAGAAAAGATGTTCATAAAGGGAAAATGGTCTCCTTTAATTAAAAGCAAATCTCTAGAGTCGCTGGAAATGCAAAGAAAGTATCTAAAAATCTATTGAAGTTGGTGTAGAAATCAAGTTTGAGGAAAGTCCCAAGGTGAGCCTGGAGCCTTGGAGGAAAGTAAAACAGCAAGAAGTGTCTAGATTCATCAGGAGAAACTTGTTGCCTGCTTCTGAGGTGAATGTGGAGAGGAAGTTTCCTTTAATGATAGTGGTTGATTTCTGAAAGTTTTTTCTCCCTCTAGCAAAACCCCAGTGGAAGCAGGAGGGAGCGCTTAGGAAGAATATCCAGAGTGTAGACTGAATGGTTTGTCTGTCGGTCTTGCTAGCGAGTAGAATAAGAGATCTACTGAACAGTGCTTAAGTTTCAAAGTGCTGCTCACCCATGCAGCCTTGGAAGGCTATTTGGATGTTAAGAAAAGGCTTGTGAGTTTTGTTTCTATGGAAATTAAGCGATTAGTTAAACAGCAATTGAAAACTATTTAGTGAAAGAGATACCAAATGGTATTACTTCTCATTAGATACTATACTGTGTATCATTGTTTCAATTAACATGCAGACAATAATGAACATTTTAGGCTTATGTCTATTTTGAATTAAAAGTTCTTTTCATTTTCTGAAAAACACCATTTATTTGACTGGGTGCTATAACGTGAGACCCAGTTACGTTGCCAGAAGAAAGCCTTCCCAGGTAATTTTTGCAGTTGTTCATTAAACGCCATTGTTCTGCTGGAGGCACCTATTTGAATTTCAGATCAAATTTCTGGGATGATAACATATTCAGACTTGCCTTAAAAATAGCAAAGTGGAGTGTGTTGACTATTGTCTTATTTCATAGTTTTTTAGAGTATGAATGGTCCTCTCGACAGAGGCTGAAAATAGAGTTAGGAGGATATTCTCCAGCAATTACTATTCTTTTCCCAGTAATATGCCTCCTTTCTAGCTCATTACATTGTGTTTCTCCTTCCCCTTTTTAGGATGGTTCTAGGAAAGTCTTTCTCGAAAATGTATCTCGGCTTCATATGAAAATGCAGATTCTGCACCCATATGTCTAGGTGGAGCTCGAGATTCTGCATTTTTAAAAGTTGCCAGGTGAGGCCCATGCTTCTGGTCCAGGAACCACTCTTTAGAAAGCAAGCAGATCATGCCCGACATGTGTGTGTGTGTGTGTGTGTGTGTGTGTGCACGTGTGTGTGTGCGTGGGCATGCAAGAGCATGTGCACATCCTGTCTCTTTATTATGATTTATGTATGGTTTGTTATGATTTCAAATCCACTTGTTCACGGTAAATGAAGTTGTTTTGTTCTAAGGGTGAATTTGCTTACACTGGGAAGGTCATGTCAGGATGATGGCATTGAAGTGATGTGTAACTGAGTGCTTATTGATATGAATTCATGGAGGAGCAACTATGACATAAGGGACATTTAAACTTTAAGTACCAAGAATTAGTGAAGACTTACTGAGAGTATTAAATATGGACTAGGCTACTCTTTGCTGATTTAAGTAGCTCTTTGAAGACCTTGGGGCATTAGCCCCTGCCCTGGCAAGTTCATTTTTTCCAACAGAAATGAAAACTGTGTAGCGGCTCCATGAAGGAGATCATATTTTTCACCAACACTGGGGCCATTGTTCTGCTAGAGCATTGTGCTCTAGTGACAAGGAGCTTTTCATTTGTGCTGGCAGCATGATATCAACTTTTAGTTGGCTCAGCAGACTCTTCTGAGAACTAACTTGAAGAAAGGTAGATCTCTACTAAATTTGGACCAGCCTTTTGCCTGGAACAATAGTGTAGTTAATTGATCATTGGTTTGGGATATTATTTCATTTTTGGATTATTAAGAGATATTACCCTGCATGCTGTTGACTTGTGAATTAGTATTATAAATTTTAGTTCTATACTGAACCTGTGTTTAATTAATTATTGGCAAAGATGATCTCAGTCTCTGAGCATAATTTGCCTAAAATGAAACAAGTTGGTATAGTCAGCAAACTGACCCAAAGTAATAATGAATATTGGTTGGTGCTTTAGGTTAAACCATATATGCATGCTTGCTAAGTTGCTTCAGTTATGTCTGACTTTTTTTGACCCCCTAGACTGTAGATTGCCAAGTTCCTCTGTCCATGGGATTCTCCAGGCAAGAATACTGGAGTGGGTTGCCATGCCCTCCTCCAGGGGATCTTCCTGATCCATGGATTGAATCCACATTTCTTACATCTTCTGCACTGGTTGGTGGGTTCTTTACCACTAGTGCCACCTGAGAAGCCCAGGTTAAACCATACTCAATGTCAAATTTGAAATGCAGATTGATAAATTATGCTAAACTTGTAATTGACCAAAGTTTTATAAGAACCATTATTGAATCAATGAACTTCAAACTCATACTGTTAAATATCTATGGCATTCCCCTGAACTTATGAACAGCCCATGAATAGACAAACTTGATAGAGCTATGATAGTCAGATGCTAATGCTGGCTACAATGCTTATCTTAATACTGCTTTACTATATTATAAATGAGTTGGAATGCTCTATTAAGCATCTCTACAATAAAATATACTTTGGACACTTTTACTGCTGTGAAAGGCAAGAAGACCATAACAGACTTGCTCATTAACCCTACCAAAATTACTCAAGAAGTGGTTTAAATGTAGGTTGGGTTATATATTAATTTCTAAGGGTGCCTGGATATCTACTGAAGACCTACCTAGTCTGGACAAAAAATTAAGAAAACTGCAGATGTTGGCCTGATCATTCAGTTAATGAGTTGTGTGTGTGTGCATGCTAAGTTGCTTCAGTCATGTCCAACTCTTTGCAACCCTATGGACTATAGCCCTCCAGGCTCCTCTGTCCCCGGGATTTTCCAAGCAAGAATAGTAGGGTGGGTTGCTATGCCTTCCTCCAGGGATCTCTTATGCCTTCTGCATTGGCAGGCAGGTTCTTTACCACTAGGGCCACCTGGGGAGCCCTTATGAGTTGTATCTCATATTAAAAAGAGCAAGTAAGGAAGCAATTGGAGAAGGAAATGGCAACCCACTCCAGCGTTCTTGCCAGGAGAATCCCGTGGACAGGGGAGCCTGGTGGGCTGCTGTCCACGGGGTCACACAGAGTCGAACATGACTGAAGTGACAGCACGCATGCATGCATTGGAGAAGGAAATGGCAACCCACTCCAATATTCTTGCCTGGAGAATCCCAGGGACAGAGGAGCCTGGTGGGCTGCCATCTGTGGGGTCACATAGTCAGACACTACTGAAGCAACTTAGCAGCAGCAGCAGCAAGGAAGCAATTCCAGTGCTCTTATTAGGAGCAATTAACTCTTAGATGCAGACAGACAGAAAGCAAAGACTATTGTTTCAAAAGTATTTTCCAGAGTAGGAACCAAGACATTTTTGCTCCTAAGGGCACCAACCTACAACCCTCTCCCCCACCAAGAATGATGATTATTATAATCCCTTTGACTCTGGTAACTTTAACCTAATAGAAGCTAGGCTTGTGAAAATAGACGAAACCACAACAAATGATAATACGAAACCAGTCAAAGTCACTCAGCAGAGAACCTATGCTAGAGAAGAAATGACAGAAATTAGAATGAAATCCCAATAAGTTAATCTGGACAGAGAAACCCAGTGAAAGATTTATAGTCCAAAGAAGAATAAAACCTGACCTCCATAAGAGCAAAAGTTATGCAACTCAGACCCATTACCACTGATGTGAAATTTAATCACCACCTTGGCGTATTTGGAGAAAATTATACTAATATACGAAGATCACTGCTTTACTGGGTAGCAGTAGCCTGGGTATTAGGATAACCTAGAGCTAATATGTTATCCCTTAAAACAGCTCTTTGGAAAATATCTCAGTGGAAAACAGCAAGGGAAGTTACTTATATAATAATGAAATTAGGACTGTTGACTATGATTTATGATAGGGAACAGTCACTCTAACTACTAGATATAGAAGCAACAGATCAAATTATTGGATTGACCAAAAACTTTGCTTGGGTTTTTCCATAAGAGGTTACAAAACCCTAAACACATTTTTTGGCCAACCAAATACAATGATTGTCTTAAAAGCTACATTCTCACAAGATAGAACAAGTGCTATTTACAGTATTTTCAGGCACCAGAAACACAAGAGGACTGATTGAGTTCTTATATTAAGAGTTTGCAACATGGTCAGTGTGTACTAAAAACATCACAAACCTCAAATTTTGCCTGGTTGGGTTTTAGATTAAGAAGTTCCTGTAGTCCAAGAAGAGGTACCCACCAATTCACAACCTCAACTGGGTACTCTATGAAGCCCTATAAAATCCAGAGCCACTAACAGAAAATAAACCAGTTATACTTAGACTGCAAGAGACTATTTTGGATTGGGTAAAATAGACTCCTGGCAAACAGAGGGAAACACGCCCTGATTATGAAGCCCTGCCACAGAAATGGTATATTTCTGAATGGTATATTTGGTTGGAGGGTTGATCCTCTGTATTAACTCAGGAAATTTCAACAACACCAGAAGTGGACTTTTTGGAATTTCCAAGGGGTGTTCCTATCGAAGCTCTAGCAGTTGAGCAATGAGGACCACCCTGGTCCATGGCAATGGATGGCTTACAGATGGATCAACCTCCACGGCACCATCTGGAGTGCACTGGCAGCCTGCGGCCTTGAGTATTAATGACAGTCTAACCCTGACAGAATCAGGCTCTGGAGAATCAGTGCAATATGCTGAACTAATAGTCACAAAACTGGTGATTGAACAACCTCTTAAGGAAAATTAGGATGAGATATCTCTTTTTTCTGACTCACTGGGAGTAGCTAATGGAATAGTTATTAGGGCAGAAACATGGTAGGAAAATGACTGAAAAATGAGAACTAAGACTTAGAGGGTGACGATATAGGGCAGAAAATATCACTGGCTGACATTTCCATATTCATCACACATGTGTCTGCACATCAGAAGAACAACTTAGTAACCTCATAGCCAGACTTAATAATCAGGTAGGAAAATTCACTAGGAAAACTAATGAGGGGAGGATTTCCAGGATTTACCTTTGGAAACACAATGATTCATGGGTAAGGGGGAAACCAATTCAAAACATAAGCACTATTTATAAACAAGAAGGACAACAGGACACAAAACCTGCACATACAGGTATGTCAATTGACAGATTCATTGCATGGGCATGTCATCAAACAAGTCGTGATAGCACAAAGGGCACTAGCACATGATTAGAGAAAAAATATGTATACCTACCAAGTGTCTCCAGTTTCAAATTTTAAGAGATGTGATAATTGCCAGGAGTTTAAAGCTTGGGGTCATTAAATGGATACTCCAGAAAAGGTCAAAGCTGATAGAACCTTCCAAATTATATAAATTGATTACATAAGACCCTTGCCTATATCAGAGAATAAGCATATGCATGCACCCATAGTAGACACAGGATCAGGAATAAAATCACACTAAACCTGCAAAAACAGTGATCAACAGTTCAACACCAGAGCACTGGAAATTTGAATTGGTTGATTCTGAATTGCTGTGGTATCCTAACCATCATAGGATTAGATCAGGGGTCGTACTTTGTAGGAAAAATAATACAGGATTGGGCCAAAGAACATGGCATAAAGTGCAACTTCCACTTACCCTACAATCCAGGAGATTGCTGCTAGAAATATCAATAACTGCGATACTCAGATGACACCACCGTTATGGCAGAAAGTTAAGAACTAAAGAGCCTCTTGATGAAAATGAAGGAGGAGAGTGAAAAAGCTGGCTTAAAACTCAACATTCAGAAAGCTAAGATAATGGCATGTGGTCCCATCTCTTCAAGGCAGATAGATGGGGAGACAATGGAAACAGTGACAGACTTTATTTTCTTGGGCTCCCAAATCACTGCAGATGGTGACTGTAGCCATGAAATTAAAAGACACTTACTTTGGGAGGAAAGTTATGACAAACCTTGACAGCGTATTAAAAAAGCAGAGACATTACTATGCCAGCAAACGTCCATCTAGTCAAAGCTATGGTTTTTCCAGTACACAGGTATGAATGTGAGAGTTGGACTATAAAGAAAGCTGAGCACTGAAGAATTGATGCTTTTGAACTGTGGTGTTGGAGAAGACTCTTGAGAGTCCCTTGGATAGCAAGGAGATCCAACCAGTCCATCCTAAAGGAAATCAGTCCTGAATATTCATTGGAAGAACTAAAGCTGAAGCCGAAACTCCAATACTTTGGCCACTTGATGTGAAGAGCTGACTCATTGAAAAGACCCTGATGCTGGGAAAAATTGAGGGCAGGAGGAGAAGGTGACGACAGAGGATGAGATGGTTGGATGGCATCACTAACCCAATGGACATGAGTTTGGGTGAACTCTGGCAGTTGGTGATGAACAGGGAAGTCTGGCGTGCTGAGGTTCATGGGGTCACAAAGAGTCAGACACAACTGAGCGACTGAACTGAACTGAATCTTATGATATAGAAATTTTATTGTTCATTTCTTCATAGACATTTTATAAATTTTCTTTGGCCCAATATAATCACAGGGAAGTATTACTAATAACTTTTTTATTTAATATTTATTCACATTTTACTTAATTCCTATCAATGTAAATATGTCTAGATATAGTATAGGAATGTTGTTTAGTTGCTACTTTGTGTCTGACTCTTTTGTGACTCCACAGGCTGTAGCCTGCCAGACTGCTCTGTCCATGAGATCGTCCAGGCAAGAATATTGGATAGGGTTGCCATTTCCTTTCCCAAACAAATATCATATATGTGGAATCTAGAAAAATGTTGTGGGTGACCTTACTTGTAAAACAGAAATAGAGACACAGACATAGAGAACAAATGTGTGGATATCAAGGAGGTAAAATTGGGTGTAATTAATGTAAAAAAAAATACAATGATACATACTATATATATATATGTATATATATGTAGTATGGGGAAATTATAGCACCTGCCACTAACAAAACCTATGAAGTGATCAAAGGAAAAGGCATATTATATCAAACTAAAGAAAATTATACACTGCCTCTGTAAACCTTTCAGATGGCATCTTCTACTGTACCAACACTGGATGCTGGTGCTATAAACATTGGCATTTATTCTGTATATGATGGTAGGACACCAAGCAGTGGGTATTTTTTCCTTTGGCATCATTCAGTTCAGGTCAGTTCAGTCACTCAGTCATGTCTGACTCTTTGTGACCCCACAGACAGCAGCACACCAGGCCTCCCTGTCCATCACAAATTCCCGAAGCCTGCTCAAACTCATGTCCATCAAGTCAGTGATGCCATCCAACCATCTCATCCTCTGTCGTCCCCTTCTCCTCCTGCCCCCAATCCCTCCCAGCATCAGGGTCTTTTCCAATGAGTCAGCTCTTCCCATCAGATGGCCAAAGTTCTGGGGAGCCAGCATCAGCATCAGTCCTTCCAATGAATATTCAGGACTGATCTCCTTTAGGATGGACGGGTTGGATCTCCTTGCAGTCCAAGGGACTTGCAAGAGTCTTCTCCAACACCACAGTTCAAAAGCATCAATTCTTTGGCACTCAGATTTCTTTATAGTCCAAATCTCACATCCATACATGACTACTGGAAAAACCATAGCTTTGACTAGACAGACCTTTGTTGGCAAAGTAATGTCTCTGCTTTTTAATATGCTGTCTAGGTTGGTCATAGATTTTCTTCCAAGGAGAAAATGTCTTTTAATTTCATGGCTGCAGTCACAATCTGCAATGATTTTGGATCCCAAGAAATAAAGTCTGTCACTCTTTCTACTGTTTCCCCATCTATTTGCCATGAAGTGATGGGCCTGGATGCCATGACCTTCATTTTCTGAATGTTGGAGTTTAAACCAGATTTTCACTCTCCTCTTTCACTTTCATCAAGTGGCTCTTTAGTTCTTCTTCACTTTCTTCCGTAAGGGTGATGTCATCTGTATATCTGAGGTTATTGGTATATCTCCTGGCGACCTTGATTCCAGCTTGTGCTTCTTCCAGCCCAGGTTTTCACATGATGTACTCTGCATATAAGTTTAATAAGCAGGGTAACAGTATATACAGCCTTGACATACTCCTTTCCCAATTTTGAATCAGTCCATTGTTCCATGTCCAGTTCTACCTGTTGCCTCTTGACCTGTATACAGATTTCTCAGAAGGCAGGTCATGTGGTCTGGTATTCCCAACTCTTAAAGAGTTTTCCAGTTTGATGTGATCCACACAGTCAAAGGCTTTGGCATAGTCAATGAAGCAGAGGTAGATGTTTTTCTGGAACTCTCTTGCTTTTTCAATGATCCAATGGATTTGGCAATTTGATCTCTGATTCCTCTCCCTTTTCTAAATCCAGATGGAACATCTGGAAGTTCATGGTTCACATACTGTTGAAGCCCAGCTTGGAAAATTTTGAGCATTACTTTGCTAGTGTGTGAAATGAGTGCATTGTGAAGTAGTTTGAACATTCTTTGGCATTGCCTTTCTTTGGCATTGGAATGAAGGCTCAACTTTTCTAGTCCTGTGGCCCTGGCTGAGTTTTCCAAATTTGCTGGCATACTGAGAGCAACACTTTCATAGCATCATCTTTTAGGATTTGAAATAGCTCAGCTGGAATTCCATCATCTCCAGTAGCTTTGTTCATAGTGATGCTTCTTAAGGCCTACTTGACTTTGCATTCCATGATGTCTGGCTCTAGGTGAGTAATCACACCATCGTGGTTATCTGGGTCATGAAGATCTTTTTAGTATAGTTCTTATGTGTATTCTTGCCACCTCTTTTTATTATCTCCTCCTTCTGTTAGGTCCATACTGTTTCTGTCCATCTTTGCATAAGTGTTCCCTTGGTATCTCTAATTTACTTGAAGAGTTCTCTAGTCTTTCCCGTTTTATTATTTTCCTCTATTTCTTTGCATTGATCACTGAGGAAGGCTTTCTTATCTCTTCTTTCTTTTCCTTGGAACCCTGCATTCAGATGGATATATCTTTCGTTTTCTCCTTTGCCTTTAGCTTCTCTCTTTTCTCAGCTATTTGTAAGTCCTCTTCAAACAACCATTTTGCCTTTTTGCATTTCTTTTTCTTAGGGATGGTTTTGGTCACTGCCTCCTGTACAATGTCATGAATCCCTGTCTATAGTTCTTAAGGCACTCTATCAGATCTAATCCCTTGAATCTATTTGTCACTTCCACTGTATAATTGTAAGGGATTTGAATTAGGTCATACCTGAATTGTTTAGTGACTTTCCCTAATTTCTTTAAGTCTGAATTTTGCAATAGGAGTTCATGATCTGAGCCACATTCAGCTCCCAGTCTTGTTTTTGCTGACTGTATAAAGCTTCTCCATCTTGGGCTGCAAAGAATGTAATCAATCAATCAATCAATCAATCAATCAATCAGCCTCTACTGGATGTTGCAGGGCTGGGGATTCCCTGGTGGTTCAGCAATAAAGAATCTGCCTGCAATGCAGGAGCTTCAGGAGACTGGTTTCGATACCTGGGTAAGGAAGATCCCCTGGAGGAGGGCATGACAACCCACTCCAGTATTGTTGCTTGGATATTCCCATGGAGAGCGGAGCCCGGTTGGCTACAGTCCCTAGGGTTGCAAAGAGTCGCACACGACTGACGTGACTTGCCATGCATGCGTGCA
Source organism: Odocoileus virginianus (assembly GCF_023699985.2). Taxonomy (NCBI): domain Eukaryota; kingdom Metazoa; phylum Chordata; class Mammalia; order Artiodactyla; family Cervidae; genus Odocoileus; species Odocoileus virginianus. The sequence goes on along the minus strand of NC_069696.1, from coordinate 34,028,680 downwards.
TGTTGCAAGGCCCTCTTGACTTTCCATTCCAGGATGTCTGGCCCTAGGCGAGTTATCAGACCATTTGGTTATCTGGATCATTAAGTTCTTTTTTGTATAGTTCTTCTGTGTATTCTTGCTACCTCTTCTTTATATCTCCTGCTTCTGTTAGGTCCATACCATTTCTGTCCTTTACTGTGCCCATCTTTGCATGAAATGTTCCTTTGGTATCTCTAATTTTCTTGAAGAGATCTCTAGTCTTTCCCATTCTATTGTTTGGGGCATTATTGACAGAAATAGCCACAATGGTTATAGATTTCCTTGAGTGATAAGAACAATAGGAAGAATGAATTGGGAAATTACAGATTATTTTTCTTTTGTTAGCATCTGTGAAATAAAGATAATCTGTAAAGTTTATAAACATCACTAAGTGGGTCAGGGCTGCATGATGCCTACTGGCCACACTGTTTTGCTTATTATTCACTACTGGATACTATGTTCATTGTAGCTATGGGTACTCCATAGATATCACCAACAATAGCAGTTGTGCAACTATTCCCATCTAGAATGCCACCCTCAGGTCAAGATACTGCTCTACTACTTGTGACACCCTCTGCTCTCTGTACATATCACTATCCTGGTCACATTATTGCAACTGAGGACTACCAACATCACCAGCATCATGAAGCCCGAACTCTCCTTTCTACTCCTTGTCATTGACATCAGTTACTCACCTTCGATCAATGGAGAAGTCAAGAACTGAGGGAAGCTGACAAGCAGAGGAAACTGCCACTTGCATCTCCACAGGAGTTGGCTTTATCTATCCATAGGATGGTTCTAGTAGTGGTTATTTGTCTTTAGCTTTATTCAAAACAATTTTGTTTGATTTGTATTATGGCAGCTGTCACAGCAGCATGCATTTAAAAAACATCAAAATTGATGAATATTTGTGTGGCCATTTTAATATTGAAAACTGAAGAAAAAAGCCACATTTCAGCATAGTTTGCTTTATTATTTCAAGGAAGGTAAAAACACAACTGAAATGCAAAAAAAAAAAAATTGTGCAGTGTATGCAGAAGGTGCTGTGATTGATTGAACATGTTAAAAATGGCTGGAGATTTTTCGCTGGACAATGTAACCCTATCATAAGTTGAAGAAGCTCTGTATTAGGGCAACTTGCTGTTCTGCTCATTCAAAATCTGGAGACTAGTTATCCACCATTTGGTATCTCCAGGTATCATGTGCTGCTTAAATTATTTCTTATCTTCTGTCAATAGCATCCTCTGCAACCTCAGCACCAAGTTCTAGTGTAGCTACATTTCCTATGCATACTTTGTCTGTTAGTGAAACACCTCGTTAGCCCAATTAGTACTAACACTGATCCTTCCCTAGTAGATCAAAATCTTGCACAATATAAAGACAAGTATTTGGCTTTAGCAAGCTCAAGCATGGCTACAAACTATCACACAAGTTTCTACATATACTCATGTTAATAAAGCATCATTACAAAAATATTTAAACCCCTTTTGCAGGGAAACGTAAAACATCCAGTTTAATATCTCATGCTATGAAAGGTGTCACAATGATAAACAACCCGCTTGCCATTGCCGAAGAGGCAAGAGATGTGAGCGTGATCCCTGGGTCAGGGAGATCTCTTGGAGGATGAAATGGCAACCCACTCCAGTATTCTTGCTGGGAAAATCCCATGGACACAGGAGCCTGGAAAGCTACAGTCCATGGGGTCCCAAAGAGTTGGACACGACTGAGCAACTGAGCACACACAGTCTGTGAAAAAATCAAACATGAAGTGGAAGGAAAATTCTATTTACCATACTGGTGGGAAGATTCCAGATACTTTAAATACCCAAAAAACGACAGGTTACATGTGCTTTCTAAACACAAGCCCCACAAGTGCATTTGCAGAAATGCAACAATGCTTCACCCTTGTAGGATGCGCTTTGAATTCATTTTAACAACTGGCAGGACAAAAGATGACAAATCTCATGACATATGCAGAACCACCACCTGAGACAACAGGTCATGTAGTTGGCACTTAAAGTACTCATCTAAAGGACTATCTCATCTGAGAAATCTCTCCCAGGACTATCTCTTTGGGAGACAGTGAAGGACAGGGAAGCCATAGGCCCTAAAACAGTCAGACAGGACTTAGTGACTGACAATAACAGGGTAATGACTATGGGGAAAAAAGAAATAAAGCACACAGTAGAGGAAATAGAAAACACGACACACACCATACAAAGTATGCTCAACTTACCCATGATGTATTTAATGAAATACTTACTGATCTCACCAAACAGGGACCTAAAATAAAGTACAAACTATCTCTACTTCCATATAAGTAACCTCTATACTTAGGAATTCCACAGGGACACAATAGCACTGATAGCACAGAGTTAGAATTCATGCCACAGAATGAATTCACCTGTTCCATTAGGGTAGCTGAACTATACCCGAGACAACAATTGCCACATTCACTACAGAATTTTACAATATGTATTTTTGAAGCCCTACACTAATTCTCTTTCATACTCTGAACTCAACTGGCAACACAGGATTTTTTCATTTGGTACTTCCAAATCTGAATTATGAAACAAATGAACTTGGCCTGTCTTATATATATAAGTATTCCATATGTTACCCAAATGGTAAGATTATGTCACAAGGTGTATCTGAAAGAAACTTTTTAAGCAATAAACATTACAGAGATGCCTGCAAACCTGGCAGTTTGACTAGATCTAAGAATATAGATAATCTTGGGAGAAGACCAAAATTTGTTTCTTGAACAAAATAACAGTGGTACAATAATAAGGAATGAAGCATAGTCAGGTAAAATTTTGTAAGTATGTCCATCATCATTGTGCTGCCCAAAGTCAATGTGAACAGAATCTATATTTACTGTTTACTCTGGGCCTGAGTGTATAAGACCATTCATATCCATAGTAAAGAGATACAAACTCTTAGTTTGGCACTATAACAAAACACATCAATATAACAGTGCCATCAACAAATTATAATCTAAGCTTTAGTTTATTAAATTATACTAAATCTCCATGTAATGAAGCACTAAGTAACAAAACCATGAACCAAACATTATAGTGACCTATGCCCCAAATTATGGAGTCCCATGGCCCAAGTCCCTTGGACAGCAAGGAGATCAAACCAATCAATTCTAAAGGAAATCAACCGTGAATGTTTGTTGGAAAGACTGGTGCTGAAACTCCAATACTTTGGCCACCTGATTTGAACAGCCCATTCACTGGAAAAGACCCTGAGGCTGGGTAAGGTTGAGGGCAGGAGGAGAAGGGTATGGCAGAGGATGAGATGGTTCGATAGCATCACCGACTCAATGGACATGAGTTTGAGCAAGCTTTGGGAGATAGTGAAGGACAGAGAAGCCTGGCATGATGCAGTCCTTGGGATAGCAAAGAGTTGAACATGACTGAGCAACTAAACAGCAACAACAATGACCCAAATTTCTTACTCTACTTTGATGTGCACATATTGTGAATATAGGCCACAATCTAATTATTCTAGTAGTGGTGAAACAAATTTTGCAGAACCAGTACAGGTAGTAGGATGCACAAAATCCAACTCAGATGTAAACACAACCACATTTTCAGTGCAGAAAATCTATATTATACTAATGACAACTTAAAGATTTCAAACTGGTCTAAAATAATAATTTATGGAACAGAAAGCACAAGGAATCTTAAAAAACTGGAAATAGAACTTCCATAAGACCCAGCAATTCCACTGCTGGACATACACCCAAGGAAACCCGAGTTGTAGGAGACAGATGTACCCCAATGTTCACTGTAGCACTGTTTACAATAACTAGGGCATGGAAGCAACATTCATTGCCAGATGAATGGATAATAAACTTTTAATACATATACACAATGGAATATTACTCAGCTGTTAAAAACAATGCATTTGAATCAGTTCTAATCAGGTGGATGAAACTGGAGCCTATTATACAGAATAAAAGAAGTCAGAAAGAAAAACACCAATGCAGTATATTAATGCATGTATATGGAATTTAGAAAGATGGTAATGAAGACCCTATATGCAAGACAGCAAAAGATACGCAGATGTAAAGAACAGACTTTTGGACTCTGTGGGAGAAGGCGAGGGTGGGAAGATTTGACAGAATAGCACTGAAATATGTATATTGCCATATGTTAAGTAGATTGCCAGTCCAGGTTTGATGCATGAGATAGAGCATTCAGGGCTGGTGCACTGGGATGACCCGGAGGGATGGGATGCAGAGGGAGGTAGGAAGGGGTTTCAGGATGGGGGACACATGTACACCCATGGCTGATTCATGTCAATGTATGGCACAAACCACTACAATATTGTAAAATAATTAGCTTCCAATTAAAATAAATTAATTAATTTAAAAAATAATAATACCAACCTCAAAAAAGAAAGAAAGAAAGCACAAGGAATCTATAGATGACTGGTGGAAACTTAGAGTTAAAAGTAAAAAAGTTGAGATCAAGCATATGGGACCTGTAAGCAACTTGAAGATTATACCAACAAGAATTTACCATTGAAATTCTACGTATCATACTGCAGTCATAAGCAATGATGATGTCTTAAGAATAGATATAGTTACAGCACACCCTCATGATAATTCATGGGATACTCTAACACTAAACATTCATAAGCCCACATTAGATCACTTACAATACCCATTACTTACATTATATAACCCATATTGACCCATTAGAAAGTGAACAATAGCCCATGGACACTATGCCTTGACTTCAAGTAAATGAGAATATCATGTAATGTATAGAGAGGATACATTAGAAATCTAATATATAATGCTTATTATTATCCATGGTGGTCCACTCTGGGACTTACTGTCTTGACTTCCCAAATATGGGAACTATGCTTATTAAACTTTTTATTGTAAAGAAGAGCCCTCTATAGTAGCATATACTCTAAAATTCAACACACAGGGTCTTAAAATCAGATATAGGCCCCCTATTTGTAGTCAATTTTATCCACCCAGTTGTATGCCTAATCTACAACCAATACTAAAGACTGATTCATTAAAGGTAAGAAAACCTCTTCCATTCCTATTGGACTTGTTGGAAAACTAATTACAGTCATGATGGCAGCAGCGTTTTAACAATTTTACATTGATTAAATTAATTTGAACTGCAAAAATTTTGAAAACAGACAATCCTAAGAGAAAATAGCATTGAAACATGTATATTATCAAGTCTGAAACAGATCGCCAGCCCAGGTTGGATGCATGAGACAAGTGCTCAGGACTGGTGCACTGGGATGACCCAGAGGGATGGGATGGGGAGGGAGGTGGGAGGGGGGGGGTCAGGATGGGGAACACATGTAAATCCATGGCTGATTCATGTCAATGTATGGCAAAAAACACTGCAGTATTGTAAAGTAATTAGCCTCTAACTAATAAAAATAAATGAAAAAATAATACACTTACAATGGGGACATTATCATCATTAGACCGCAGATGGATATGAATAGCAGCATTGTACAAAACACAATGATTTTCAGAGGGAAACAGACTAGGCACTAGAAAGCAATTGGAGATAATTCTGAAAGGAATGAGGTTGTGAAAAGATAAAGATATTTTTTAAAGATTGATGGTTAATTATAATAGGCCACGGAAAGGCCCCTTATGATAGAAGGAAACCATGTTCCTACAGATGTATTGATGGAATGGAACCAAAATACCATTACTACTGTTAGACCTTTCAATATACCTGTGGTACAAATACCCATGACCATGATGCCTCCTCAACCAGGTACCTATAATATGGGAAACTGGATCATGATGACATGCTTGAAGACAAGTTTTATCCTAATCTAATGGAGCCAAGGGGAAAATAAGGAACACAACATGATAGGATGTGTAAACTAGAATAAGTAATGAATATAACAATAGAAGTTGCATGGGCACTAATTCGCTTCAGTTGTGTGCGACTCTTTGTGACCATATGGACTGTGTCCCGCCAGGCTCCTCTGTCCATGGGGATTCTCCAGGCAAGAATACTGGAGTGGGTTGCCACTCCCTTCTCCAGGGGACTTACCCGATCTAGGGATCGAACTTGGGTCTCCCCCATGAAGGGGAGATTCTTTGCTGTCTGAACCACTACAGAAACCTTATAAATAACTGCAAGAATTTAAAAGAAAACAAAAACATGCATTCCCTAAAATAATGACAGCCTTGAATGCTGATGCTGCAGCTAGTGCTATGCAATGTGGTAACTCCTAGAGTTTTTTTAAAAAATGCCATTTACAAGGAAATACAATAGTCAAGGAAGCTTAACTGAGTGGGTGAACAAACTTAAATTTTGATCTTTTGGTGATTGGATGTGACACCATATTAAAGAATTATTCGTTATATTTTTGCTGATATATCAAATATTTATTTTATTTTATTTATTTATTTTTTCCATTTATTTTTATTAGTTGGAGGCTAATTACTTTACAACATTGCAGTGGTTTTTGTCATACATTGAAATGAATTAGCCATTAAAAATTTTGCAGTAGCAAAAACAGAAATTAAGGGGAAATTAGACTGTAAGTGATGTAGACTCACAGGGTGCACTGATATTTTTGTGAACTTAAGTTTGTTTGGGACTTTGGGTCCTTAGGGTTAATTAGTCTATGAGTGGTTTGGTCACAGGATGGATTGTTATGTATTGATTTGTTTACAATTTATAATCCACGTGTTCCTGGTTTAAGTGAAGTTGTTTTGATTTAAGGATGAATTTGCTCATATAGGTGAGGTCGAGTCAGGACGGTGTCATCAAATTGTGCTCCTGACTGCTTATTGACCTGAAGTCATGGAGGAGCAACTATGATGTCATGGGCATTTAAACTTTAAATTCCAAGAATATATGAAGACTTTCTGAAAGCATTAAATATGGACAAGGCTACTCTTTGCTGATTTAAATAGCTCTCTCAAGACCTTAGGGCATCAGTCCTTGCCATGGTGAGGCTACTCTTTGCCAACACTGGTGAAAACTGTACACTGGCTCCATGAAGAGGACAGTCTTTTTCATCAGCTGGGGCCTCTGTTCTGTTAGCATTGTGCTCTAGAGAAAAGGAACTTTTGATTTGCACTAGCAGCTGGATGTCAGCTCTTGCTTGTGTCAGCTGACTCTCCTGAGAAGCAACTCAGAGAAAGGTACATCTGTACTAAACTTGACTTTATTTCTTTTATCTCTCCTTCACTTGGAACAATAGTGTAATTAATGTGTCATTAATTTGGAATATCCTATTTCTTTATTGGTTTATTCAAAGGCATTATCCTGTATACTATCAGTTTGTGAAATATTGTTATAAATTATAATTCCACAGTGAATAGAAGTTAAATATATTCCTGGCAAAGATAACACTTGCCTGTCAGCATAATTTGGTGAAATAAAGTGATGTGTGTGTGTGTGTCTGTGTGTGTGATTTGTGATTAAAATGCTTCCTTTATTTTTCCTCTTCTTTTAATATTCAACCTAAAAGTTGAAATCAAAATCTATTTACCTCAGTTCTAATCTACACATATCCAGTGGATTAAAACAGTCAATCCAAGCGTAAGTCAAGGAAGAGGATCCTAAGAGAACCAAGGTTCATTCTCACTGCTGACCAATACATAATTGGGCTTTTATGCTTGTTTAATAAATGATGTTAGAAGGTAATAGAGCCATCAAAATTACTGAGGGAGTTTACAGCACAGAAACCAGATGCTTTCCTGATATTTCTCCTTCTACATCATCATTAATGGTGTCAGCTTTCATATCCTGAAGGCTTCCAAACGTGTATCTCAGTAGAATAGGTGCTTGGGATAGATAATCCTCTTTGTATTCACAGCTATCACACCCCGTCTGTCCTCACATTAAAGTTAAAATAACGTAGTTCTGCCTGATGAACATTCATGAGTTCACTCTGATACAATTATGTCAGTCCTTTTTATCCCTAGCTAAACTCAATGGTTCAAGTAAAGGGCAAGTTATACTTTGACTCATCTTCTCTTAATTTGTTCAAAGATGAATAGATAAAATGCGTACTCATCGTTTCTATCCTCATCTTCTTTCTCTTATTTTCTATACTCATTTTTTTCTGTTAATAAAAATAACCATATAACAGATAATTTGCATAATTGAATATATTATTTTAGCAACTGCTGATCACTGAAAAGACAGGCAGATTGTATTCTGTAACTGGGGCCTGAAGGGTCAGATGTCAATTTTCCCTAAAATTCTTAAGACTTTGAGGTACAATGAGAGTTTATTTAACACCTTGCTGTGCTGTGCTGTACCTAATTGCTCAGTCATGCCCGACTCTTTGCAACCCCATGGATTGTAGCCCGCCAGGCTCCTCTGTCCAGGCAAGAATACTGGAGTGGGTTGCCACTGCCTTCTCCAGGAGATCTTCCTGACCCTGGGATGTAGCCTGCATCTCCTGCTCGGCAGGCAGGTCCTTTACCACTGAGCCACCCGGGAGGACTAAACAATCCTCAGAGAGAGAAACAAGGCTGGTTTGTATGATTCAGAAAATTACCGTGAAAGTGACAAGGAAAGGAAAGAGAAACAAGAAAGAAGGGAAATTTACACCTTAGCTCTCAAAGGAAGAACTATACAAAAAAGACCATCACGACTCAGATAATCACGATGATGTGATCACTCACCTGAAACCAGACATCCTGGAATGAGAAGTCAGTGGGCCTTAGGAAGCATCACTATGAGCAAAGCTAGTAGAGGTGATGGAATTCCAGCTGAACTATTTCAAATCCTAAAAGATGATGCTATGAAAGTGCTACACTCAATATACCAGCAAATTTGGAAAACTCAGCAGTGGCCACAGGACTGAAAAAGGTCAGTTTTCATTCCAATCCTAAAGAAAGGCAATGCCAAAGAATGTTCAATCTACCATACAATTGCATTTATCTCATACACTAGCAAAGTAATGCTCAAAATTCTCCAAGCCAGGCTTCAACAGAATGCGAACCATGAACTTCCAGATGTTCAAGCTGGATTTAGAAAAGGGAGAGGAACCAGAGATCAAATTGCCAACATCCATCGGATCATCGAGAAAGCAAGAGAGTTCCAGAAAAGCATCACTTCTGCTTTATTGACTATACAAAAGCCTTGACTGCATGGATCATGACAAAGTGTGGAAAATTCTTCAACAGATGGGAATACCAGAATACCTTACCTACCTTCTGAGAAATCTGCATGCAGGTGAAGAAGCAACAGTTAGAACTGGACATGGAACAGCAGACTGGTTCCAAATCGGGAAAGGAGTACGTCAAGGCTGTATATTGTCACCCTGCCTGTTTAACTTACAAGCAGAGTACACCATGAGAAATGCTGGACTGGATGAAAGACAAGCTGGAGTCAAGATTTCAGGGAGAAATATCAATAATCTCAGATATGCAGATGACACCACCCTTATGGCAGAAAGCAAAGACGAACTAAAGAACCTCTTGATGAAAGTGAAAGAGGAGAGTGAAAAATCTGGCTTAAAACTCAACATTCAAGAAATGAAGATCATGGCCCTGGTCCCATCACTTCATGGCAAATAGATGGGGAAACAGTTGAAACAATGACAGACTTTATTTGGGGGGGCTCCAAAATGACTGCAGATGGTGATTATAGCCATAAAATTAAAACACGCTTGCTCCTTGGAAGGAATGTTATGGCCAACCTAGATAGATCATTAAAAAGCAGAGACATCACTTTGCCAACAAAGGTCCATCTAGTCAAAGTTATGGTTTTTCCAGTTGTCATGCATGGATGTGAGAGTTTGACTATAAGGAAACCTAAGCACCAAAGAATTGATGTTTTTGAACTGTGGTATTGGAGAAGACTCTTGAGAGTCCTTTGGACTGCAAGGAAATCAAACTAGTCAGTCCTAAAGGAAATCAGTCTTGAGTGTTCATTGAAAGGACTGATACTGAAGCTGATGCTCCAATACTTTGGCCACCTGATGCGAAGAACTGACTCATTTGAAAAGACCCTGATGCTGGGAAAGATTGAAGGTGGGAGGAGAAGGGGACAACAGAGGATGAGATTGTTGAATGTTATCACCGACACAATGGACATGAGTTTGAGTAAACTCTGGGACTTGGTGATGGACAGGGAGGCCTGGCATGCTGTAGTTCATGGGATGGCAAAGAGGCAGACACAACTGTGCGACTGAACTGAACTGAACTCAAAGGAAGCCAAATTTAAACCCACAATTTTGGCCAAAGATAGTTATTTAAAGAGATAAGATAGAGATTAGGATAAAGATAAGATAAAATTTGCTACTGAGGCAAAAATCAATCAATTGAAGCTGAAGCTCCAATACTTTGGCCACTTGATGCAAACAGCAAAGAGACTCATTGGCAAAGACCCTCATGCTGGGAAAGATTGAGGTCAGGAGAAGAAGGGGGTGACAGAGGATGAGATGATTGAATGGCATCACAGACTCAATGGATATGAGTTTGAACAAACTCCTAGAGATAGTGAAGGACAGGGAAGCCTGGTGTGCTGCAGTCCACGGGGTCCCAAAGAGTCAGACACTTTAGTGACTGAACAACAACAGTGGGAAAGGAGCTTACATTAGGAGTTCTTTAAGAACGTCTGCAGAGAAGGCAGTGGCACCCCACTCCAGCACTCTTGCCTGGAAGATCCCATGGATAGAGGAGCCTGATAGGCTGCAGAACATGGAGTCGCTAAGAGTCGGACACGACTTGGCGACTTCACTTTCACTTTTCACTTTCATGCACTGGAGAAGGAAATGGCAACCCACTCCAGTCTTCTTGCCTGGAGAATCCCAGGGACGCGGGAGCTTGGTGGGCTGCTGTCTTTGGGGTTGCACAGAGTCGGACACGACTGAAGCGACTTAGCAGCAGCAGCAAGAACATCTGGGATATTAAAGAGAAATGTGCTCTCTGAAAATGGTACAGAGACTGGCTGGGGACTGGAAAGAAAGGGAGGAAGTGGGATGGAGGCAGGGAGGGAGGGGATGGAGGGAGGTTGGAAGGGAGATAGTGTGGACACGGAAGGAGGTGGCAGGGAGCTAGGTGGTAGAGACAGGGGAGGAAAAAATGATTGAGGCAGGGTACTGCCTTTGAAGCTCATTCCTTCCCCAAACTTCTGTAGTAGGAATTCAGACTTACACAGGGAACTATTTGTGTCTAAACTTAGTTTGTCTTCCAATATCTGTCATAGAAGATACTAATTAACTGAGCTCTGAAAACTGAAGCATAAAATGGAAGTTCATTCTCTTAACATTTCAAGTTCTCCTCCTAGATCTGTCTGGTTGAGGGCATCCTGGCAAACCAGAAAAATAAGGCAGTCACTTTTCCATTGCCTTTGCTTAAAATAAATAGATTTTAAGGGCTCTTTGGCTTTAGATTATAGGAAATATTTTAGAGGCAATATGTTGTTTTGTTCTCTTATTTCATAGGAAAAAAAAAAGGAAGTACCTTTCTCCTGGTCACATGGTTGGTGAGTGATTAAATAAGAACCTGGCTATTATTCCATTTTTTAAAACTCTCAGCACAGTATTCTTTTCCCTACACCTTAAGAACATGTATCTAGTTTCTTTCAGTAATATTTTTTTTAAATATAGAATGAAGTATTCTCTCAAATAAGGATAGAGTTAAAAAAGGAAGGCCTATATAAAGAATGATTCTATATGTGACCATTGTTCTTCAAATATTGTTTTTTAAAGGGGCTCTTTAGAAAAAAAAATAATAAAGGGGCTACTCAGGGACCTCTAGCAACTTTCAGCACTCCAGCTTTGAGGCTGACTGATTTGCCTCAGAGATTAATTAGGAAATGATAGGGAAAGAATCAAGGCATTGGCTTTGGCATGCTTCCCAGTCACCCAAACTGCTTGTGTGTGTGTATTATGCCATGCCCATCAGGCATTTCTCACTTCAGAAAGAATTTGAGCTTGTGTGTTTTTTATTAGTTTGGACTTTCATTCTCGGCCAGTTACCTACGCAAGTTTCTGTGGGAATCACTCCTGATTACAACCACATCCATTAGGGGAGAACTGATCAATTACAAGCACACTGTTCTCTGCATGGAGCAATAAGACCCTTGGGACCCCAGTTGGTGCTCCAATTTTGAGATCACTTTGCTCTTCTCCCTCCAGCAGATTCCAGCAGGAGATACAATCTAGAGCCTCAAAAGGCAGGGCTGGAAACTAAACGACAACTTGGCTGTCAGTATTCTGGGCTTGAACCTGTTTTGGCATGAGGGTGGATAAGATGACCTCATAGGTCTTTTTCATCTCCAATTTCTGTGAACCATTGTTCTTGGGAATAGATGATTTAATAAGCTAATACACATTTGTGTTTGCCCATCCTGCTGTTCCTTTTATTTGTTATATTTTACTTGGTTACCCTGGGAAGAATAAATACTTTATGTAAGTCCAGAGGCACTCAGAGGTCAAAATCTACAAAGGGCAGAGTTTGAAGGGATGTGGTCAAGAAAGAGAGAGATGGTACATAGGAAATCTGAGCTCACAAGTACTTTCTAGATGTTCCTGGAACAAAGTTTGAGGGAAAGCACCAGGATGTAACATCTTCTGCTTCAGTGGAAAGAATATAAATATGGAGACAGAAGACCTAGTTTGAACTCTGACTTACTAGCTTCTAATGACTTCAGCTTCCACATAGATTATGGATTCAATAATAGTTACCCTGCTTATTTCAAGAGGGTTGGTTTAAGAATCATCCGAGAGACTATATGTCTGTGTGTTACAAGAGTAAAGAGATATATAAATTAGGGATATTATCATTATTTAATGAAATAATTCTTATGCTCAGAGCTGAATAGAGTACTTCTGTGTACAAAACTCTATGCCAAAAAAAAAAAAAAAAACAGCTATATTTTCTGAAAGTAATTTTGGGAGAAAGTACAAGAAATTAACAATGGGGAAATAAAGTTTAATCAGTGCACAGGAAGAAGGAGAAATAAAACCTCAAATGTTCCCATCTTCTGGTTTGCTTAGTATGTTAACCAAAGCACTTTTCAAGGTTAGAGAAATTGAAAATCACTATTGATTTTTTTCTTAAGACAAATGACTCCTAGGCATTTTAAAAGTAACAATCTAAATGGTTTAATATTCAAAGAAGCTGACTAAAAGAATGTACTTCAATATAGATTTTTCTCAGAAAGACCACGACTCAAACTTAGAAGGAAAAAAACTTTCCTGCCTTCAAGAATCACAGTTTAAAGGGAGAAAATGGCAGTGAGTATGCAGAGTCTTAACCACTGGACCGAAGGCAAGGGTGGGATATTTCAAGAGAACAGCATCGAAACATGTATATTATCTAGGGTGAAACCGATCACCAGCCCAGGTTGGATGCATGAGACAAGTGCTCGGACCTGGTGCACTGGGAAGACCCAGAGGGATCGGGTGGAGAGGGAGGTGGGAGGGGGGATCGGGATGGGGAATACATGTATATCCATGGCTGATTCATGTCAATGTGTGACAAGAACCACTACAATATTGTAAAGTAATTAGCCTCCAACTAATAAAAAAATAAAAAATAAAATAAAATAAAAAAATAAATAAATAAAGGGGGAAAATGAATTAGTGAATTAACAAATACATTCAATGTTTCCCATGGGTTAAAATAGGATTAAAATGATTCTCACAAAAGGGTTTTATTTGGTTCTACTTCTTCTCAAATTACTCATTGGTATCCAGGAGTTGTCTTATGAGTGATCCACCCACTAAATCATTGGCCACCATTTTGTAAACACTGTTTTTGTCCTTTCCTATGTCCCTTCATTGTAGTAATCCCTCTTGGCTTTGCTAAATTTCGGTGAAGCCCCTATTTCTGCTGACTCTCAGGGATGCCTTTCTACTGGTCCCTGTTTGAGTTGCCTCTGTGGCCCATAAGTGCCTCTTCTGACATTAGTACCAGCATAAGGAACATTAAATAAATAGGTCAGACAGATGTATAAACAAAGTGCAGTAGAAATGCCTAGTAGGAATCTATTGATTCTGCTTAGCTAGGGGAATGTGGTGGGTTCATAGAATGCTATTTCTGAAAGAACACATTTATTTTTAAAATACAAAGTATAAATGTGTCAACAGACAGAGAGGAGAGAAAAGACATCTGAGGATTATGGAAGTATATGGGCTTCCTTGATAGCTCACTTGGTAAAGAATCCGCCTGCAATACAGGAGAGCCCAGTTCTATTCGTGGGTCTGCAAGGTCTGCTGGAGAAGGGATAGGCTACTCACTCCAGTATTCTTGGGCTTCCCTTGTGGCTCAGCTGGTAAAGAATCTACCTGCAATGTGAGAGACCTGGGTTTGATCCCTGAGTTGGGAAGATCCCCAAGATCCAAAGACTACCCACTCCAGTATTCTGGCCTGGAGAATTCCATCAACTATATAGTCCATGGGGTCACAAAGAGTTGGACATGACTGAGTGACTTTCACTTTCACTTTCATGGACAAAAGCACAGGCATGTAAGAGTTTATACCATCTAGTTTAGAGGAAAAAAAAATAAAGCCTTTTCTCGAAGGCAGTATAATAAAGTACTAAGGTAATAAAAGCACAGTAGAACAAAGGCCAACCATGTCTATAAAAGATGGAATGTGTAGTTTTACTCCTCCACCAGTCTACCTTTCTATGGTAGCATAAGAGGTAGAGTTAATAGCATTTTTTTTTCTCATCAAACAATAAAACGGTTTGAATTAAAATTCCTCTAAGTGAGGTTCTGAGGTGGAGAAGAGCTGTGGTGACTTCAGAGAGTAATGAAGCATATTACTGAAATGCCTGGAGACCTAATCACTAAGGGCTTAGAAACCATAACTATAACCAGCAAGTTGTCCATTTGGTGGTAGCAAATATAAACTAGGCTCAGTGTCTGAGACTTTAAAGTCTCTTTACCGAGACGCATGTACCCAGCGTTCATTACTGCACTGTTTACATTAGCTAGGACATGGAAGCAACCTAGATGTCCATCAGCAGATGAATGGATAAAGAAGTTGTGGTAATCTGTTTCACTATAGATAATATACATGCTGTTCTTTCGAAACATCCCACCCTCGGCTTCTCCCACAGAGTCCAAAAGTCTGTTCTGTACATCTGTGTCTCTTTTTCTGTTTTGCATATAGGGTTATCATTCCCATCTTGCACTGGGAAGACCCAGAGAGAGCGGGTAGAGAGGGAGGTGGGAGGGGGGATCGGGATGGGGAATACATGTAACTCCGTGGCTGATTCATGTCAATGTATGAAAAAACCCACTGAAATATTGTGAAGTAATTAGCCTCCAACTAATAAAAATAAATGGAAAAAAAAAATAAACTCAGCACCAAAAAAAAAAAAAAAAAAAAAAAAGAAGTTGTGGTACATATACACAATGGAATATTACTCAGCTATAAAAAGGAACACGTTTGAGTCAGTTCTAATGAGGTGGATGAAATTGGAGCTTATTATACAGAGTGAAGTAAGTCAGAAAGAGAAACACAAATACTGTATATTAACACAAATGTATAAAATTTAGAAAGATGGTAATGATGATCCTATACACAAGGCAGCAAAAGAGACACAGACTTTTGGGCTCTGTGAGAGAAGGCGAGGGTGGGATGATTTGAGAGAATAACACTGAAACATGTATATCACCATATATAAAATAGGTGACCAGTGCAAGTTTTATGCATGAAGCAGGGCACTCAAAGCTGGTGCTCTGGAACAACTCAGAGGGCTGGGGTGGAGAGAGAAGTGGGAGGTGGGTTCAGGATGGGGGAACATATGTGCCCCTGTGGCTGATTCATGCTGATGCTGATATATGGCAAAAGCAATCACAATATTGGAAAGTAATTATCTTCCAATTAAAATGCTGAAGCTGAAACTCCAATACTGTGGCCACCTCATGTGAAGAGTTGACTCATTGGAAAAGACCCTGATGCTGGAAGGGATTGGGGGCAGGAGGAGAAGGGGATGACAGAGTATGAGATGGCTGGATGGCATCACTGACTCGATGGGCATGAGTTTGAGTAAACTCCAGGAGTTGGTGATGGACAGGGAGGCCTGGCATGCTGCGATTCATGGGGTTCCAAAGAGTCGGACGCGATTGAGTGACTGAACTGAACTGAATTAATTAAAAAAGATCTCTTTACCTTGACTCATGAGTGTCTAATGCAGTAATTAGTACATCAATTAAATTGGATCCTAAATACAACCACTTGTTTTCAGAAATTGTGTAGTTTCAGTTGAAGTTTCTGATTAAACATGCAGAAGGCACTCAGGTTTTATTCTAAGGTATAAAAAGCTGTGTTGAAACCCATGGTTCTGTATCCACGTAGTCTTTACACTATGTAAATCAGTGTGATTTTCGGCATCATCAACCACTATACTAGGACAACTTGAAGGCTATCTTTTTGTATAAAAAACATTGTTTCCTCTTTGAACCACAGTTTCCTATGAGTTGTTTGGTTTATACTACCATCCTCCCCCACCTCCATAAACCACTCAGTAGGAACAGATATGTTGAGCTATACTTTCCTCCAGCTGCTCCAGCAATGCTATTCTAGTTGTTTTTTTTTCCCTCACTAGTAGGTATATATAATATCAGTTGTGCTCTGAATTAAATGATAAGCTCTGAGAGGGTAGGGACTAGGGAACTATTTGGGAGTTGACTGTGAGCTAATGGGTTGTTTTTTGTTTTTTGTTTTTTTTAGCTAATGTTTTTAAGTGAGGTAATCATGTTGCTGTCTTATGCACCACATCATCAATTTTGTTAAGTTAGGGTCTAAAAATCCATGCTTTAGAGCAGCAGAGGGTTCTCATTGTCCTTTTTATGACTTTTTTTTTTTACATTTTCATAAACACAGGACAAAAAGATGATGATAAAAATAGTATTGAAAACATACTGTGTATTTGGGTCTGTATTAAACAATTTCCATAGAGATGGTGCTTACTCTTCCCTCATTGTAACTCAATGATCCCCATATTAAAGATGCAGAAACTAAGACTTTAGACAGAATAAGTAAACATTTCAAGGTTGCATGGTGAGAATGTAGCAGGGCTAGGACTGAAATCCAGGTCTGATGGCTCTAAAACCTGTGCTTTTCAGCAGGAACTCTCACAGTCTTCGCCATTCAAACACAAACAAGTCTAATCTGTGACAGGGGAGGACAGGACTTGGGGTTGTTACTGTGGACCTTGGGTTTGCTGTTATTTCATCCTTTTTTTTTTTTGCAATAATGAAGTGAAGTGAAAGTCACTCAGTCATGTCTGACTCTTTGCTACCCCATGGGCTATACAGTGCTTGGAATTCTGCAGGCCAGAATACTGGAGTAGGTAGCATTTCCATATCTAGGGGATCTTCCCAACCCAGGGATCAAACACAGGTTTCCCACATTGCAGGCAGCTTCTTTACCAGCTGAACCAATACCTGAATGATACACTTAGAAATTAGTCAAAATTCTTCTGGATGAAGCTATGAAGACAGATCATATTATCTTGGAAGATTGTTTTTCAAAAAGAGAAACATATAATATTAATAATGGAATGTTGGTTAATAGAAAAGTGCAAAGATTTAATCAATGTAATAAAATACAAAATAGGAATAACTAGTTGACACAAGCTAATCTGAAAATTATTTGGGTACCAAAACATATATTGTATTAGCTTTTTTAAAAAATGAAAAGTTAATACAGCCTAAGACTTAGAATTGAAGAAAGAGAGACTAGGAAAATGCACTTTTCTCATATACTCAGAAAGGTAATGCCTTTACTAACATATTGACTGAAATTTGATTTACCCTTAAAGAAAAGATAGAGAAATCAAAGATTATTTAGAGAAAAACTACCAAAAGATGGAAGACACTGAAGCTCAGAATTATGGGTAGGTATTAATAGCATTTGAGTTCAGTTTAGAGAGAGATCAAGATTAACACTCAGTATATACCTAAAATTGTTGTAAAAACTGAATTTTTTCATTGGCTTCTACTTTTACATAGAGGGGAAGAATCAGATTGTGTTTCAGATTTACCTCATTTTAGGCAAGGAAATTTTCTTTTCTGAAAAATTATATCTAAATCAAGAGTTTTCACTAAAACAAATCTATGAGTGAAAAGAGCCGAGGAATTCCATTAATAGATTCAAGTCTGAAAGAAGTGAAAACCCTGAGTTATTCTTTTCTATGGCACTGTGAACAGACCACAGGTCCCCCACTTCATACCCCACTTCCTCCAAAAAGCCTCTGTGAGTCAGTTAGTGCTGTGATTGACATTATAAATTTTTCTAAAGCAATTGAAATGGAACAAAACCAGAACATCAAAATGCTCTCCAAACCCAACCTGACCCAACCTGATATTTCACTTGGTTTGAATCCCTGATATTAAAAAAGAAAAAAGAAAAAAAAAAAGCTTTAAATGTTCTAGAGAGCCTTTCTATTTAAAAAAGAAATTCTATGGTGAATGCTTAGGGGAAAAAAGTCACTGATCTATTTGTTTTGCAAATGTTGATTTGGGGGTCTGATTTGCTTAAACCATCTAGTTATCTAGAAGTTTTGATTATATTGATGTGGTCAAAGTAGATATAGCAGCACAATTTGATTCCCATGCCCATAATTGTATCCACAAGACAACTTGGATGATTATTTTATATTAAAAATTAATTATACAATTAGGGTGATAAATGGCATGCTTAGTCTCCTTTACAGAGAGAGGTCTGGAAAATTGACACCCTTAGACTTTCCGCACTTAGAAAGTTTAGGAACTTCAAACAAGCATTTTGCCCATTTATTGGCCCATTCAGTTTTGCACTCCGTGCCAATGTCATCATGGTGCTGCTCCTAAGGTATCTGTGCTAGCCCCTTCTATTATACCACAGGAAGACTGGGCAGCCCTATTGGACAGCAGCCTTAGCCAAGGAATAGATGCCACTTCTGATTTTCCTTTACTTGACCACTGGGAAGGTTCTTAATAATTTATGATCTTGATACCTCAAGCTTGTGTCCCTTACTTCACATGGAAGCAAATATAGCTTTTTTATTTTTTTCCTGAGCCACTATGAGAAGGACCTTCCAGGCCATAGTTTCTTGTTCATAGTTTCTGTTTGTTTTTTTTTTTTTTAATTTGACTCCTCGGTGGGGTCCTGGAAATATGGAAACCTCATCATTCTTTAAGATCTGAGATATACTTAGAGGCTAAATTAAAATCAGTCTCCACACACTAGCAAAGGGTATGTGTTAGGAGTGGGTGGTGATGTTGAGTTAGAGATGGCTAGGTGTAGCTTCTATTCTGAAGGTGTGAGGCCAATTACCCTGACCTGCTAGACCAGGACACATTAGAAAGCCCCCAATAGAATATCTACTTAGATTCATTTCACTTCTACTTGTTACAGTTGACTCTTTGACATCTAGAGACTTTATCATCCACGGATTTTGGTATCAGGAGAAGATTCTGGAACTAACCCATACCAGTCCCCAGCAGTGACTAGTCTAATTGTAGGTTTGGATTCAAAAGGACATGATTGGAATTTGGGAAGGGATTGGTTGCTCAGATAAGGATAAGGCAAGAAATGTAAACCAAAATGAAGAAGTGGAACCTGAAAATTTTGCTGACCCTGAAAAATGGGGACTGTTTTATAAAACAAAAGGTCAAAAACCCATGGAGAAGGCATCAAATTTTATTGCCAGAAAAGTGACATTCCATTCTATTGTTTTTCTCTATTTCTTTGCATTGATCACAGAGGAAGGCTTTCCTATCTCTCCTTGCTATTCTTTGGAACTCCACATTCAAGTGGATATATCTTTCCTTTTCTCCTTTGCCTTTCACTTCTCTTTTTTTCTCAGCTATTTGTAAGGCCTCCTCAGACAACCATTTTGCCTTTTTTGCATTCCTTTTTCTTGCAGATGGTCTTGATCACTGTCTCCTGTGCAATGTCATGAACTTCTGTCCATAGTTCTTCAGGTACTCTATCGGACCTAATTCCTTGAATCTATTTGTCACTTCCACAGTATAATTGTAAGGATTTTGGTTTAGGTCATACTCGAATGGTCTAGTGGTTTCCCCCACTTTCTTCAATTTAAGTCTGAATTTGGCAATAAGGAGTTCATGATCTGAGCCACAGTCAACTCCTGGTCTTGTTTTTGCTGACCATATAGAGCTTCTCTTCAAGACTAGAGATCTCTTCAAGAAAATTAGTGATACCAAGGGAATATTTCATGCAAAGATTGACACAATAAAGGAAAGAAATGGTATGGACCTAGCAGAAGCAGAAGATATTAAGAAGAGCTGGCAAGAATACACAGAACTATTCAAAAAAGATCATCATGACCCAGATAACTGCGATGATGTGATCACTCACCTAGAGCCAGACATCTTGGGATGCAAAGTCAAGAGGGCCTTAGGAAACATCACTACAAACAAAGTAGAGGAGGTGATGGAATTCCAGCTGAGCTATTTCAAATCCTAAATGATGCTATGAAAGTGCTACACTCAATATGCCAGCAAATTTGGAAAACTCAGCCATGGCCACAGCACGAAAAGATCAGTTTTCATTCCAATCCCAAAGAAGGGCAATGCCAAAGAATGTTCAGACTACAACACAATTGCACTTATCTCACACACTAGCAAAATAATGTCCAAAATTCTCCAAGCCAGGCTTCAACAGTACATAAACTGAACTTCTGGATGTTCAAGCTGGATTTAGAAAAGGTAGAGGAGCCAGAGATCAAAATGCCAACATCCGTTGGATCATCAAAAAAGCAAGAGAGTTCCAGAAAAACATCTACTTCTGTTTTATTGACTATGCCAAAGTCTTTGACTGTGTGGATCACAACAAACTATGGAAAATTCTTCAAGAGATGGGACTACCAGACCATCTTACCTGCCTCCTGAGAAATCTGTATGCAGGTGAAGAAGCAACAGTTAGAACTGGTCATGGAACAACAGACTAGTTCCAAATAGGGAAAGGAGTATGCTAAGGCTGTATATACCATCACCCTGCTTACTTAACTTTTATGCAGAGTATATCATGTGAAATGCTGGGCTGGATAAAGCACAAACTGGAATCAAAATTGCCAGGAGAAATATCAATAACCTCAGATATGCAGATGACACCATCTTTATGGCATAAAGGGAAGAAGAACTAAAGAGCCTCTTGATAAAAGTGAAAGAGCAGAGTGAAAAAGTTGGCTTAAAACTCAACATTCAGAAAATGAAGACCATGGCATTCGGTCCCACCACTTCATGGCAAATAGATGGGGAAACAATGGAAACAGTGACAGACTTTATTTTCTTGGGATCTAAAATCACTGCAGATGATGACTGCAGCCATGAAATTAAAACATGTTTTCTATTTGGAAGAAAAGTTATGACCAACCTAGACAGCATATTAAAGAGCAGAGACATTACTTTGCCAACAAAGGTCCATCTAGTTAAAGCTATGGTTTTTCCAGTGGTCATGTATGGATGTGAGAGTTGGACCATAAAGAAAACTGAGTGCTAAAGAATTGTTGCTTTTAAACTGTGGTGTTGGAGAAGACTCTTGAGAGTCCCTTGGACTGCAAGGAGATCCAACCAGTCCATCCTAAAGGAAATCAGTCCTGAATGTTCATGGGAAGGACTGATGTTGAAGCTGAAACTCTAATACTTTGGCCACCTGATGTGAGGAACTGCCTCATTGAAAAGACCCTGATGATGGGAAAGATTGAAGGCAGGGTGAGAAGGAGATTACAGAGGATGAGATGGCTGGATTGCATCATGGACTTAATGCAAGCTTCGGGAGTTTGTGATGGACAGGGAGGCCTGGCGTGCTGCAGTCCCTGGTGTCGCAGAGTCGGACACGACTGAGAGACTGAACTGAACTGAGCTGATGACAATCCAGTTACTTATTCCAAAGAGAACTTTGTTGTAAAACAAGTTGTCTGATCTTTAACAAGTTATTTAATCTCTCCCATCATGTGCTTCCCTAATACCATTAACTAGAAATTATTTTTTCTCAGTAGTATTATTTTGTGGACTGAATTAAAATATAGAAGTTGGCTGATGCAGTAACTGAAGCATAGTAGACTTAAAGAATACTAGTTCTCTTCCTTTTTATGAACTTAACTGTTAAAACATGTAAGTATAGCACAGCAATTATATCATCCACTAATTGAGTGTCATTGCTCACTATTAAGTACTAGGTGTTTTACAATTTTTTTTTTTTTTAATTTTGCAGCGACTCTTTGTGACCCCATGGACTGAAATCTGCCAAGCTACTCCATCCATGAGATTTCCCAGGCACAAGTACTGGAGTGGACTCCCATTTCCTCTTCCAGGGAGTATTCCTGACCCCAGGGATGGAATCTATATCTCCTGCATTGCAGGTGAATTCTTTACCACTGAGGGAAGCCCATATTGGATCATAGTTAATTAATAATGTTGTGTTAGCTTTCGGTATATAGCAAGATGATTCAGTTATACACACACATGTATCTATTCTTTTCCAATTTAAGTTATTGCAGAATATTGAGCAGTGTTCCCTGTCCTATGTAGTAGTTCCTTGTTGATTACCTTTTTTAAATATAGCACTGTGTACATGTCAATATCAAACTCCAATTTATCCCTTGCTTTTAGCTCTACTTTTGATTTTATCAAAGTGAAAAAGTCATTTTTATTCAATAATCAAGAAGATTGAATTTTTCTCTGAGTTATTTTTTTTCCATTTATTTTTATTAGTTGGAGGCTAATTACTTTACATCATTGCAGTGGTTTTTGACATACATTGAAATGAATTAGCCATGGATTTACATGTATTTTTAAAAACCTTGAGATATCTTGGTAATCAAGAAAACATCTACTCATTTCTTCTGTGAGAGTCCTGATTGTTAATATTGCATTACAATAATAAAACATGTATTGTTTTGTATCTGACTTTTTTTCACTCAACAATATATTTGGAAAGTTAATTTAGGTTGTGCATGCAATTGTAGTTTACTTATTTTCAACTGTGAATAGATATCCCTGGGAGGAATACACCATAACTGGACATTTGGAGAGTTTTCATTTAGAAATTATAATGAATAGTGCTGCTGTGAATTTTCTTGTACTTGTCTTTTGGTGCAAATGTGCTTGCATTTCTTTGGAGTAGAATTGATGGACTATAAGATATGTGAGATTTCAGTTTTAATAAGTGCTACCAGTTTTGGGAAGTAGTTATATGCTTTACACTTCTACCAGCAATGAATTCCAGTTATTCTACATGCCCATCAACATTTGTTATTTGTCTTTTTCATTTTATTCATTCTGGCAAGTGTGTAATGATACTGCACTTGTGGTTTACATTTGCAATTCCCTGATGACATGACATTGAGCCTTTTCACTCTGTTTATTGGCCATTTGTATATCCTCTTTTATGAAGTATTATTTTGGTATTTTTATATCAAATGGACCATCTTCTTACTGATTTCTCTTTATTTTCTGGATATGAACCCTTTGTGAGTTTTAGGGTTGTAAATATCTTCTTCATCTCCCTGGCTTATTTTTCCCATTCTCTTGATGTCTTTTGAGGAATATGCATTTTAAATTTAATATATTCTATTGTATTAATTCTTTCCTTCAAGGATAGTGCTTTTTACTTGCTGGTTAAATCCTTCCTTCCCTTCAGTAATGTACATGTCTCTTATATTTTAGAACTTTGCTGTTTTGCCTTTCACATTTAGATCTACAATCTACCTGAAGTAGATATTTGGAGGCAGTTTAAGGTAGAGGATGTTTTGTCCTTATGTGTATCCTACTATATGCAAACTACTTATTAAAGAGATATCACTTTTTGCATGGTTGTACAGTGCCACCTTTGTCTTCAGTATAGAATCCACGTATGGGTAGGATTGATACAGATTCCTTAGTTATATAGATTCCTCACTTTTTCTCATAGATCTAACTGTTGGTCCTTGAGCCAATATTACATTATCTTAGTTACTGATGCTTTATAACTAAGAGTTTGATATAATATAATCTGATATTTGAGAGAGCAAATACTAATATGCTTTTCCATCAAATGATTCTTGGACTGTCTTGACTTTCTTAATCTTTTAATAGAAATTTTAGAATCAGTTTTCTAAGACTAACCAAAATTTTCCAAAAAAACCCACAAAAACTTTAGAAGTTTTTGGAGAGGAGATTGCATTAAATCATCAAAATCAATTTGGGGAGTACTGACATATTAAATATTAATTTTAGCATTCTATAAGCATAATACATCCTTTTATTGAATTACATTTTCTTTTATTTTTCTGCTATATACTTTGTACATTTCTATGTAGACGTCTCATAAAACTTTCTTTAGATTTATCCCTAGAAATCTGACAATTTGATACTATAGAACAGGTTATCTTTCAAAAAATTCAACTTCCCTTTCTGTCAATTGCAACTGAACATGACCCAACAATTTTTTTTACATTAATTTTTACCCAGCAATTTTTAAAAGCCAATTGTTATTGTAAAATTTCTATATAATCACATCATCTGTGAATAATAAGAATTTGATTTCTTCTTTTTTTGTCTTTATACTTCTTATTTTTCTCATAGAACACTATGATTTCGAGTAGAAATGGTGATGGTGGCCATCTTATTCTTATTTCTGATCTCAAAGGAAAAACTTTCAAAATTTATTATCATAAAGTAAGATGTCTGCTGAAGGTTTTGAAGATACTCTTCATCAGATTAAGAAAGCTTCTTAATATTCAAAGTTCATTAGGAATTTTTTTAAAAAAATCATACATATATGTTAAATCTTTTCAAATGTGTTTCTGTTAATATTGAGGATTTTTTTCTCCATAATTATGTTAATGTGGTAAAGTATACTAGTTGATTTTCTACTGTTAAACCAGTTTTACTCTCCTGGTCCAATACAAATTGGTGATCTTGGTATGGCTTTGCTAATATAGTGTTTAAAAATTTTGCTTGTATATTCAAGAGTTAGTGAAAGTGAAAGTCACTCAGTCGTGTCTGACTCTTTGCGACCCCATGGACTGTATAGTCCATGGAATTCTCCAGGCCAGAATACTGGAGTGGGTAGCTTTTCCCTTCTCCAGGAGATCTTCCCAACCAAGGGATCGAACCCAGGTCTTCCACATTGCAGGCAAATTCTTTACCAGCTGAGCTACCAGGGTTAGATTTGTCTGTAATTCTTTTTCCCCATATTGCCTTTATCAGGTTTTGTCATAAACTGGCATTATAAATAAAAATGGGAAGCTTTTCCATCTTTTCTCTGCATTATGTAAAAATGACATTATTCCTTCTGAATATTTCCTAAAATTCACAGGTAACTGTTCTTGGTCCAGGATTTTCTTTGGGGGGAGATATTTATTTACAGAGTATTTTTTGGCATTACAGAGTATTGTTGCTGTTCAATCGCTGCTGTGTCTGACCCTGCAGTTCCCTAAACTGCAGCATGCCAGGCTTCCCAGTTCTTCACTATCTCCCAGAGTTTGCTATCTAACCATCTCATACTCTTCCCCCTTCTCCCTTTGCCTTCAATGTTTTCCAACATCAGGATTTTTTCCAATGAGTTGGCTCTTCCCATCAGGTGGCCGAAGTGTTGGAGCTTCAGCTTCAGTGTCAGTCCTTCCAATGAATATTCAAGGTTGATTTTCTTTGGTATTGACTGGTTTGATTTCCTTGCAGTCCAAGGGACTCCCAAGAGTCTTCTCTAGCACCACAATTCCAAAACATCAATTCTTCCATGCTCAGCCTTCTTTATGGTCCAAATCTCACATCTGTATATGACTACTGGAAAAATCATAGCTTTGATTACAGGGAATAGTGATAGTATTATTTGCATTTTCAATTCCTTCCTTCAACTTTGGTAACTATATTTTTAGGTAAGTCAGATATATTTGGAAACTTGTAAAAATGTGTAATGTAAGTTTCCAACCTCCTTTTCTTTAAGTTGTTTATGATTATAGTAAACATATGATTCATAATCCTACTGGAACACTTGAGAGTGAGAAGAGTACTACAAATTATTGAAATCCTTTATTTTTGATAGAATTTCTATATTTATTTACCTAACGATTTCATTATTGTGGTGCACTTACAAAATGATTTAATTATTTTGGTGTACGTATAAAATGACTGAAAGTCTATTTAAAAATGAAAGTCTTTCTACAAAATATTAATAGCATTATTATTTTTATTAATGCAAAAAAATCTTTCTTTATATTCAATTTCTAAGCATTATAAAATGAACAAAATATTTGTTCTCAGTAAATAGTCATGTCATTTAATTAGTATCTTGGCTGTATTTATCACTGATATTATTGTATTAATGATATTTTTCTGAAGAATTTTTTTTACAATATTATCTTATTAGTCTTAA
Organism: Odocoileus virginianus; assembly: GCF_023699985.2. Taxonomy (NCBI): domain Eukaryota; kingdom Metazoa; phylum Chordata; class Mammalia; order Artiodactyla; family Cervidae; genus Odocoileus; species Odocoileus virginianus. Next base: position 34,002,354 of record NC_069696.1, on the reverse strand, counting down.
TTTTTTTCATATAATTGCTTGCAGTGTTTTAAAAATAGATTTTATTGTTCTAAATTTGAAACTGTTAACAATTTCAGTTGACTTTTTTCATAAAACAAAATATTTTAAATTAAGAACATACTCTTTCTATAGGTGTTGAGGTATCTCAAAGCTCATAGTAGTTTCCTGGAATAAATTTTATTATTTTTTTCATAATGAAATACATAAATATTTCAGTCTAAATATTTTCACAAGTTCTGTCTTTTTTCTTCAGTACAGAGTACACGTCTTTGAAAAATATTTTTGCAAGGAAGAATTCATCAAACAAGTTGTCTATGGTTTTGACTCTTTTGAGCATTCACTAAATTCATATGCTGTAAAATTTTGGGCCTTTTCAATTTCATTCCACTCCAATTCAGAACATAAATTTACCCAATTAGAAGTAGAAACTCCTTCAAAAGATTCTTTTGACAAGTTAAAATGTCACAAGTTTCAACTGCAATATTTTAATGCTAAATCTTATACACTATTTGAGTTCTTAATAAATTATTTGTCCAAGTCTCCCTTGTTTTTAAAGGAATATATTTATATTTCTATTTGTCTGAATGTTTGTCACTTAATTACAATTAGTAACTCTGAGAGTTGAAGTTTTATGCTATTCCATTTAGTGAATATTTTCATTAGAGGTTTCCAACTGATTCTGATAAAAATAAAACCAAATTTTGGAATCTTATTTATCAAGAACTTCAAAAGCATTGTAGGCCATTGAGTTAAATTATTATTAAGCTTACATATGTGTAAGCATATAAATATTCAGCGTTAAATTTATCTCAGAATTTTAAGTTTTTTGTTGAAATTTGCATACTTCTTGAGTACTGACAACTAGAGTTTTAATTTCAATTGGTAGAGTATAGCAGCTTATTTGGATGTAATTATGAATTTCCAAGTGGCACTAGTGTTAAAGAACCTACCTGCCAGAAGACATAAGAGACATGGGTTCGATCCCTGGGTTGGGAAGATCCCTTGGAGAAGGGCATGGCAACCCACTCCAGTGTTCTTGTCTGGAGAATCTCGATGGACAGATGAGCCTGGAGGGTTACAGTCCATAGTGTCACACAGAGTCAGACACAACTGAAGCAACATTGCACACATAAACAGCAACTTCTTTGGATGCAATTATGAATTACGTATGTACCAAATCAAATTTAGTAAGACTACTGCCTTATGTTGGCATCATGCTTCATCAAAATTTGTATGTTTATCACAAAAGCAAATAATTTTGTCTTTATTATTGGCTTTTCAAATGAAATTTATAGTAGCATTCACAAAAATGTCCCATTTTGACTTCCAACAGAAGGAAAACCCAAGCATTTGCTTCTGTATAAATGAATTCCCAGGCCCTTGATTCTTTGTAAGCAACAAAAGCATTATGAAATCAACTGATGTTCTATTTGAAGCATCTGAGGACACTCATATAAAGAGAGTGCTTACATATCTGGGTATTCATTGAATTAAGGGTATTCATGAAGTAAAATATTCATGACTGTCACTTCATTTTCATATGTGCAGAAGAAACTTTACCTTAACAAAATGAATGGAATTAATTATAGCAATCATTTGACCTAAATGAAAAGCCATGCTTCACAGAATGAGTGAGTGAAAGTCATTCAGTGGTGCCCGACTCTTTGTGACTCTATGAACTGTAGAGTCCATGGAATTCTCCAGGCTGGAACACTGGAGTGGGTAGCTTTTGCCTTCTCCAGGGGATCTTCCCAACCCAGGGATCGAAACCAGATTTCCCACATTGCAGGCGGAGTCTTTACCAGCTGAGCCACAAGGTAAGCCCAAGAATACTGGTAGCCTATCTGTTCTCCAGGGAATATTCCCCACCCAGAAATCAAACTGGGGTCTCCAGCATTGCAGGTGGATTCTTTACCAACTGAGCTATCAGGGAAGCATGAAGCATGTAAATGTATCTACAACTTCTTTGGTTAGTTTTTGTATTCAAGAATAGCCTTCTCAAAATAACTATTAATTTAGAAGTATACGTGTCTTCTGTCTTTTATTTTGTGTGTGCGTGGTCAGGAATAATGCCATGACTCCTATAAAGACTGGTAAATGTAAACTAACATTTTGTGTAAGTAACACATTTATCAGCAATATTCTTGAGAAACTGAAATTTCATACTTAATCTTTACTAAATATTTTAAAATTCAAAAGATTAGAAAATAAGAAAGCATTACTGCTGTTGCTACTAAGTCGCTTCAGTCGTGTCCGACTCTGTGCAACCTCATAGACGGCAGCCTACTAGGCTCTGCCATCCCTGGGATTCTTCAGGAAAGAACACTGGAGTGGGTTGCCATTTCCTTCTCCAATGCATGAAAGTGAAAAGTGAAAGTGAAGTCGTGGAGTTGTGTCCGACTCAGCGACCCCATTGACCGCAGCCTACCAGGCTCCTCCATCCATGGGATTTTCCAGGCAAGAGTACTGGAGTGGGATGCCATTGCCTTCTCCAAGCATTACCTAACAATAAAGGGAGCATACAGTTACAGATTTACTCCATTCAATAAATGAAAACCATTTTAGCAAGAGAGCTTAGGTTTTTCGAGTATATGCACTTTATGGCAGGGCTACACAGCTGTTTTCCCACATAAATTCCTCATTTAACCTGTAATTTCTCACTTGCTCACAGACTCTACCACTGGTAGCCTGTCCATTTCATGCATCTTATAGGCCACACCATGAGTCATGGTACAGCTCATTAGAACACCAAGAAGCTGAAAAAGGGCAATAGTGTTCAATAGTCCCCTGCCTTCACCAGAGCCCAGAGTCAGCCCAGGATGCCTTTCCTGAGAAGTGCACATCACTTTATCAACGAGTGCCTTCCTTGTCTCCTACGGGGGAAGGTGTTAGCCAGGCCGGTCAGAGCTAGCAAAAAGAGTGGCAGATTGCCATTTATCATCTTCAGGTTTATAGTCAGAATTTCATTCACTGAACATATATTACATATACAACTAGATAAAGCAATGGCATTGAGTCTAAGCACAAAAAAGAAATTCTACTGAATTCATCAGGAATTATTTTACTGCAAGTATTAAAACTGATAATTTGTTACAAAAGGAATGCTCAGGTGAAAAAAGGAGTTAGGATACCAGTGCAAATGATGTAAACTGGAACATTCTACAAATAATACTCTTGTAATTCCTTTTCCTTCTTCCTTCCCTCCCACCCTCTCTCGCCTCTTTCTCATTTCTCTCTTTTTTTCTCTTTCTCTCCTTTTCCCTCCAACTCTTTTCTTTCTCTCTGAAAAATTCCACCCTTATACCAAATAAGAGGGAATAATATGATGAACGCTAATGTACTTTCTCACAGCTTCAATAATTTTCAACACATAATCAGTTTGTTTCATCTTCATTCCTCTCATTATCCACTTCCCCTGCATTGCTTTAAAGCAAACCTCAGACACTCTTTCTTTGCATCTGATTTTTTTTTTCAGATATTTTCAGGACATTTAATAGTTGCTGCCTGTTTCCTATTTTTGATATTGCTTGTTTGTGTGTTCTCTCCTATTTTCCTGCTAGTCTCATCTAGCGTTTATTGATTTTGTTAGGTTTTTCAAAGAAGTGTCTCTATAGTAGCCTTCTCTACTATTTTTTGCTGTGTCATTAATTTCTCTTATCTTTATTATTTTCTTTTTTTTCATTTATTTTCATTAGTTGGAGGCTAATTACTTTACAACATTGCAGGGGTTTTTTTGTCATACATTGAAATGAATTAGCCATAGATTTACATGTATTTTCTTTCTTCTACTTTCTTTTTGTTCAGTTGGATGGTCTCCTAATTTTTTCAGACATATGCCAGCTCATACATCAACCTTTCTTCTTTTCTAATAAATGTACCCAAACTTATACACTTCTAAGTATGGTATTTTGGTGGCATCTCACAAATTTGAAATACACTTTTATTTTCAGTTGGGTCAAAACATTTTCTAATAGTCACTGGGATTTCTTTTGACCTATAGGGTATTTAGTAGCACATTTCTTAATTTCCAATCATAAGAGGATTTTCCAGTTATCTTTTTATTATTGGTTCCTAGCATAACTGTTGTAAGCAATGTAGTGAAGAATTATATGCTGTATGCCTTCTGTTTATTCTTTTAATTAAAAACATTCCACTCTGAAAGTTTCAATTAATTTGCATTAATGCATTTATATTCAAGGAAATTGCTTTTACATTCAGTTTTAAATTTATCATCTCATTCAAAGAGAAGTATTTGTTCTGTCTATTCTGAGTTCCTTGTCTCTGTCTTCTTGATTTTATATGGGTTGAATATTTTCTTCTCTTGCCTTAGAAGTTATATATAGACTTTTGGATAGCAGCCATTCTGACTGGCGTGTAATGGTACCTCATTGAGGTTTTGATTTGCATTTCTCTGATAATGAATGATGTTGAGCATCTTTTTATGTTTGTTAGCCCATAAATGCTGGAGAGGGTGTGGAGAAAATGGAACCCTCTTACACTGTTGGTGGGAATGCAAACTAGTATAGCCACTATGGAGAACAGTGTGGAGATTCCTTAAAAAACTGGAAATAGAACTGCTATATGACCCAGCAATCCCACTCCTGGGCATACACACCAAGGAAACCAGATCTGATAGAGACACGTGTACCCCAATGTTCATCACAGCACTGTTTATAATAGCCAGGACATGGAAGCAACCTAGATGCCCATCAGCAGACAAATGGATAAGAAAGCTATGGTACATATACACAATGGAATATTACTCAGCCATTAAAAAGAATACATTTGAATCAATTCTAATGAGGTGGATGAAACTGGAGCCCATTATACAGAGTGAAGTAAGCCAGAAAGATAAACACCAATACAGTATACTAACATATATATATGGAATTTAGAAAGATGGTAATGATAACCCTATATGCAAGACAGAAAAAAAAGACACAGATGTATAGAACAGACTTTTGGACTCTATGGGAGAAGGCGAGGCTGGGATGATTTGAGAGAACAGCATCGAAACATGTATATTATCAAGTGTGAAACAGATCACCAGCCCAGGTTGGATGCATGAGACAAGTGCTCAGGGCTGGTTCACTGGGATGACCCAGAGGGATGGGATGGGCAGGGAGGTGGGAGGGAGTTTCAGGGTGGGGAACACTTGGAAATCCATGGCTGATTCATGTCAATGTATGGCAAAAACCACTACAATATTGTAAAGTAATTAGCCTCCAACTAATAAAAATAAATGGAAAAAAGAAGTTATATACACCCTGCATTATTGGTTATTCCATTTGAGACATGATGAAAAGCTGTGGAGCACAGTTTTCTCAGGTTCCAGAAAAACCCACTCTTTTTTTTTTTGAAAAACCCACTCTTTTAACTTAACCCATTATCGGTGGTTAAGCATCTTAGAGAAAATGAAGAAATAAACAGCAAGTGGTGCTTCTTAAATACTTGAGCAAGAATTAAACGAGGCAAGGTCATCACAGTGTCCAATATTAAGTTTTGTCAAGTTTCTCATTGGAATTCAGACACATCTGATCATGGCTAGCAGATACATGTCTATATTATGGGGATGGCAACATTTCCATGAAGATGTTGACAACTACTAAGTTGTACTCAGCACATGATTGTATACATTGTATAGGCTTCAAAAATATAAACTCATGAAGGATCTAGAGCTGATGATAAACCTGATGGATGTCACATTATAACTTTCATTATGGTTCTCTAATGCATCCATCACACCTGGAAACAGGAGAAAGGCAGATTTGGGGGCTCTATTTACAACATTCTGATTTACTAGATCAGGCTTGTGAATGGGCTCAGGTAGGTTTTCCTGAGGAGTTAGAGAAATAATGGAATAGAGTCCCCAGAGAGTCACTATTGCAATGCTAATGTCCTTAGTGCAATACAATGGTGCAATATAATGGCTAATGTTGTCTTAGTATCAACCAGCCAGTGACCACTATAGGAAGTGGACTTTTTTCATAAAAAGCTAACATCCAGAACAAAGTACCAGACCTCCCAAAGCCAGAGTAAAAAATCAATTAATTCAGCTGAAACTCAAATTAAGACACTGTCTCCATGAAAAAGTCAATGAAATGAAAATTTTAACCCATGTTGAATTTAACCTGTAGAAAGTATACTTTCTTGTTATGCTATTTAAGCTAACGTGACTTATTTAAGGTGGTGGCTTATTGCTTTCACCATTAATTAAAATTATTTCCCCATCATGTTAAAACTCTGTTAAGCATACTATGTGACATACTAAGTGATATTAATACCACATATATAATTTCTCATTGATCTTCACCACTGTAGGCATTATAAAGAAACTGAGGCAGACAGAGATGAACTCAACCACGATCACAGAGCTGGTAAGTAGCAGAGCCAGTGTTTGAAGTCAGATGTGTTTATTCCAAAAGCTATGATTATTCCAACCTGCAACACTGCCTCCCTTAATCCTGAGAATTTATTAATATGAACATGCTAGGCAGGAAATGTTGTGATATGGAATTTCTTTATAGGCTAAATTGGCTAAATTCACCTCTAATTTTTCTCCAGTGGTATTTTCATTCAGAGCTGGACCATGGCTGTTACAAAAGATACCTAGTTTGGGGATGGATAGGATTTCATTATAAAAACACTGGGGAGATTTGAGAGAAATTTGAACTAGGTTTCTGAATGGTATGCACATTTCTTCAAAACTGGAGGATACATACATCAAATATAGATCTTGTCTATAACTATGAATTTATTTTAAGATGATTAAGAAAGCTGTGAGTCTCAAAAATATAATGTTATATAAAGACAAAAGAAGCACCATTATTTAGGGTAAAATAAATAAATAAAACAATATCCTAGAGTCAACAGGGGAGAAATTACTGAGACAAAGAATAAAGGAAAAAGGAAACAAAAGATGGAGAAAAAGTCAGAGAGGGGAAAAAAGAAAAGAACAAAGGGATCTAATCTAGCATATAGGATTCATCTAATGTATGGAAGAAAGAGTCCAGAGGTTGAAATATTGAGTTTTTTTGTTGAAAGTTAGCACCGTTTAAATATTACTTAAAAGATATAAGGAAATGTTACCTTTTTACTTTTCTGTTTTGAAAATATGTTCCTATGAAATTATCACTGTATAAGTATTAAACTTTGTTTTATGTATTCTCTTAACACGATGTGTGTTGTCGCTTCAGTCATGTCCAACTCTTGGCGACCCTATGGACTATCAGTTACCAGACTCTGCTGTCCACAAGATTCTCCAGGCAAGAACATTGGAGTGGGTTGCCATTTCCTCCTCCAAGGGATCTTTCTGACCCTGGGATCGAACCTGCATTTCTTATATCTTCTGCATTGGCAGGCGGGCTCTTCACCAGTAGTGCCACATGCAAAGACCTCTGAAACTACAGAGTTGTCTACAAAAGCAGGCTCCTGCTCAGGACACTCTTGGCTGCAGAAGCAGACACACATCCAGGCACACCAGCTCTGCGTATGGCTCCAAGGCCACATGTGTTCAGGCGCGCAATCCCTAATAATGCTTTTCAATTCTTAGCAGATTTGCAATGCTTATACCTAATATTTTGTAGATATAACTAGACCTTGACTTCACACATTGCAGAATAACTAGTTTTTCTTCCTTATATCAATAATTAAGTTAAAAAGAAACAAAGAAAAAAAGATTTAAAAAGGTAAGAGAAGCCTAAATGTTCACTGGGGTCACAAAATACTGTGCATGTTTGAAAAACGAGTAGATTTTTTTTTTTAACTTTGCGTAGCCTTAACTATGCATTTATTAAAGTGACAGTTCAAAGTCTCCGCGTTCTTGGAGCCCTCCTTTGCTGCTGAGATATGTCTTGATGATGCAATAGCAATATAATAAATCAGCTAGGGAATTCAATCTGGTGTTGCTAAAAATCACAGTGGCAGGTACTTCAAGTTAGGCAGATGGCCTGTTTCCAGAAGTTATTCAATAAAGGAAATGAAGAGACTATGCAAAAACCAGAGAAGCTGTAATTCTCCGGCTTCTCAGAGGCTACAGGTCAAGATAACACTCATAGCCTCGCCTTGTTTCACCTTTGCTCAACTATTCAAGAAGCACCACTTGCAGTTTATTTCTTCATTTACTCTGAGCTACTTGCCCAACTGGAGCTGAAATAAGTTAAAACTGTTGGGTTTCTCTTGGAGACCTCAAAAAACGGTGCCCCACAGCTTTTCATCAGTGTTTCAAATGGTGAAGATCTCTCAGGGAGAAACATGTCATCAAAAATTGCAAGTTCTCAGTCACACCTTTCAATGAAAAAAAAAAAAAAAGTTCCCCATTCTATCCCACCTTAGTTTCTGCCTAGTTAACAGGGAACTCTTTAAATAAAATAAACAAGCTCACGAACCTCTCCAGGGTCCCTCTTACCCTTGTCAGGTCTGTGTTGCCTGCTTTTGGCTCTAAGATCTGGATTTTCTTCCCAACTCCTGGTGGTCTTGGCAAAACCCTGAGCAGGTTCCCAGGCCGCACACCCACGGAGGAGATTGTGGGGTTTGGTGGTTACAGGAACTGGCCAGAGAATCCTGCATTTCAGTCTCTGCTGGGCAACTCAACTCTCTGACCTTGCAGATGAGTCACTTGGATAGCATTGACTGAAAGGGAGAATTTGGGGGCAAATATAGGAACCGTCTCTGAAATCCAGATGCTGTTTGTGAGCTGTGTTTTCCCAGATCAAATAAACAAGTACCAAAAAGCAGTCATCCAGGCCCCATGGAAAAAATATGTGCCCCAGATGCTTTCATGGCTAGTGGGTGGCTAAATTAGGTTCTTGTTTTGTCTAAAGGCATTTGAGTATGTAAAAAAAATTACATAGCAAATATCTGGTGTCTTGACTCTCAAATTATGAAAACTACTGGTCTTATAATATGTTAGTGGCAAAGAATAAACATAAATTAAAATCCAATTTACCAACAAAACACTTTGCTTGCATATTGTAGAAAAGCAAAAAAGCATCAAGTCAAAACATTTCCATGTCCTAGACCATTACTCACAGTTATGCCATTCTGGAGTACTATGGCAATCATTATTGACTGTTAAAAATATGAAGACCCCCAGGTTTTTCACCTAAAAAAAACTATACATCATTTTAGATTTCTTGTACTACGTTCATTCTTGAAGAGAAAAAAGAAACCTAACCAAGTTCCAGTTTCTGTCAAGAAGGTAACAGACATTTGAACTCTTTATCTAAGAATACTTGCTTTTAGAACATTTGTTGGGTTTGGGCGTTTACTTCCCTCCAACTGTGAAGGTCCAGAATAGATGCACTGGAAATCCCCAAAGAAAGCCAGACTCAGTCATCCCAACCTTTGTTAGTCCTGTCACTGCCCTTTTCAACCTCTTAACCAGCTCCCTGGGGGATGCAGTGATTATCTCTACCCTACAGTTTTGTCTTCCCCCTCATCCTTCCTCTCCAGCTGTTTATTGTCCATGGATGCTCACTGGTTGAAAAATATTTTTCTGTCCGTTGCCTACTAGATAGGGTGTTCTCTGCTTTCCCTTCAACTCTCTGGGGTCTTCTTTGAAAGCATCAGCCAATCAGTGTCCTATCATTTTAGTAATTATATTAATGGCAGAATGTGGATGTAGCAGTAAAATAAAATGATTACACAATAGATAGATGGAATGATAATCTTGTGTTCACCAGTAAACTTAGAGAGTTAACTTTTTCTTTTCTAGTACCTATTTCCTTCATTGATAAAATGATGGAGTTGGAAAGATGGTCAAAGATTTTCCCAAGCCCACTGTATTAGTCAGTGTTCTCCAAAGAAACAGAACCAGTGAGATACAAATAAATGAGTGTGTACATATACCTACATTGAGGAGGGCAATATACTTTACTGAGTCCACCAATTCAAATGCTAATCTCACCCTGAAACACCCAGAAGTAATTTTAATCAAGGCACCAGTCAAGTTGATGTATAAAACCTTGAAGATGAAGAGTGCAGTGACTGGACATTGGAAGTTGATAATGACCAACTGAGATGATCATCGAAGCTGATCCTCTTACAACTACATGAGAAATTGTCCACAAACTCAACCTCCACCACCCTACAATTCTTCAGCATTTGAAGTAAATGCTTCAAATTTGGGAATTTGAAAGGAGAATTTGGAAAATTTGGAAAATTGGAAAGGTGAAAAAACTTGATAAGTGGGTGCCTCATGAGTCGACCGCAAATCAAAAAATTTTCATTTTGAAGTGTCATGTTCTCTTATTTTATGTAAATTCTATGAAACAGCGACCAACCATTTCTCAATCAGATTGTGATGTGTGATGAAAAGTGCATCATTTACCAGTTCAGTGGTTTGACTGAGAAGAAGCTCCAAAGCTCTTCCCAAAGCCAAACTTGCACCGAATAAAAGGGTCATGGTCACTGTTTGGTGGTCCGCTGCTGGTCTGATTTACTACAGATTTCTGAATCCTGGCAAAACCATTACATCTGAGAAGTATGCTCAGCAATTTGATGGGGTGCACTGCAAACTGCAATGCCTGCAGTGAGTATTAGTCAACAGAAAGGCCCCAATTCTTCTCCATGACAATGCCCAACAACACGCCGCACAGCCAATCTTTCAAAAGTTGAATGAATTGGGCTACAAGGTTTTGACTCATCTATCATACTCACCTGACCTCTCACCGACTGACTACCACTTCTTCAAGCACCTCAACATTTTGCAGGGAAAGTGTCTCCACAACCAGCAGGTCAAAGAAAATGCTTTCTAAGAGTTTTGAATTCTGAAGCACAGATTTTTATGCTACTGTGATAAACAGACTTATTTCTCATTGGCAAAAAATATATTGATTATAATGGTCCCTATTTTGATTAGGAAAGACATGTTTGAGCCTAGTTACAATGATTTAAAATTCAGGGTCCAAAACTGTAATTACTTTTGCACCAACCTAATAAAGACAAGAAAACTGCTCCAGAAACAATGAACAACACAAATAACCAAATCCCTGTGTGCCAGAAACATAAACTCTTCAGAATAAAGCATGTTTTTCAAAAAAGCAAGTATAAAAATTTAATCATGTTTATTTTAATCTTTATTCTTGAAATTTTTTGCTTTTCTATAGAATGAGTAATTCTACAGACAGGGACCTAGTATCCATACTCATGTGTGTACTTTTACATGCATGTGCACCAACATCCAAAGACACATAATTGCTTATTACTCATATTTTGATCAGTAGATAAATAGCACTTCTACCCTCCCCTATCTAATATGCTCTCCCTCACTACTGCCATTGAACTCTCTAGCATATCAGCATTGTACCACAGGCCAGGTATGTACAGATCAATTTATTCTGTGACTTCTGTAAACTTCTGTAAAATTTAGCTCAGAGATCTTTTATGTTGAAATGATATCAAAATACTTTATACATTTTCTTGGAATTGTAAGATATTAAGAACAAGGGAGAGATGTTGGATGAAACTTAGAAAAATCCTTTTGTTTTTCTAAAATTATCTGAAATTTCATGGATCTAGACAGCAGTGCCTCCCTATGTCCTACTGTATAATCAATTCATGAAAACTTATTTTACATTTTTATTTAATTATTATTTCATTCTAACCACTGATTTTAAAAAATTCATGTAAAATTCACAGTATGTTCCAAATAGTGCACGTATGCTTAGTCAGGGACATATCCAACTTTTTGCAACCCCACGGACTGTAGCCCACCATGCTCCTTTGTCCATCAGATTCTCCAGGCAAGAATACTGGAGTGGGTTGCCATTTCCTCTCTAGTTCCAACCAGTACTACCTCTTAAAGACAGATTCATTTAACTAATTGCAGCTTTTCAGGGAAACCAAACATAAAACTTTGGTAACTTCCCAATTTTTTGTGAGTGGCACCCATATTTTTGTATGCCCATTATTCATTACAGAAGCCTGCCAACAGTGGGTTTTCATATAACAAGGCCAAAGAGCAAGCACAGAGAAAAGAGGGGTCAACTGGAGAAGTGATTGTGAAGAGAGACCCCAAGAGAGACTGAAAAGAGCTTTGCCTGGCCAAAAGTATATTTAGGGTAGGAGGAAAGGAATCAAGACATCCTAAAAGGGGCATTGAGGTGATGCTATCAAGGGCAGAGCCATAATTATATTACCTTTCATTTAGGGGTAATAGTTGGAAAATTATCTTTGTGGTTACACAAAGGATTACCAATGTTATCTGTGCCTTTTCAATTTGGAGCATCACAATTATTTTCTGTCTCTAAGATTAGAACAGTTCTGGGTCCTGGGAACTGGGGTAGATGCTTCTCTTCTTTATTTTATCATTGAGCCTGTCCATGTTTGCTACTCTGCCTCCTGTGATGGAACTTGATGCTAAGATCATCCAGCTGGGTGCTTGGTACCGGGAAGGGGAGTGGATGATGCCTCAACAAGTGAATGAAAGGGATAAAGAGTGGAAGATTAATGGCTTTATGGCTCCTTCACATTTAAAGAAGGAATCTGGTTTTGTCCCTAACCAGCGTTTCAATTATAGATCCCAACTTCCTGGAAGAAGGGAATAGATAACCTAAGGGTCAGCCAGTCCTATGTACTTATCTTTCATTTTTCAAATATTTATTGATCAATCACTTTTGCACAGCACTGAGAATATATAGATTAGTAAGAAAAAATCCTGCCTGTAAGGAGTTTATGATATAGCAGATGGATGATTGTACACAGAGATCAAATATCATTTAATATCACCAAATAGTATTGAATCATCTTATATTCTTGAGTCTCTAAACTTGAAAATGGCTTTGTTTATTGAGCAGAAGATAAGCTGAACATAAGGATTTCAGCATATTACCACCTACTAAACCCGAGTTTATATGCTTATTTAGAGATGACAAAGTTTAATAAAAAAGCAGGTATAGAAGATTATTCTTAGAGTGATTATTTGGGTGGCATGAAATTTAATACAAAAGCTAGTGTAGAAAATTTCCTTCTACATTTGAAATTTTAATGAAGATAATTGTTTATACTTCTAAATTGTCAAAAAGTCTTTTCTCTCACTTCTCGTAGCTCTTATTATGTGTGATGAGACAGGGTGGAAAAGCCACGTGCAGTGGAAATATTAGTCATCTCCTAGGACTGAAAATAAATCTGCTTCCCTGGCAGCGTTAGACTTTGTGTCTACAACTTAGGCTCTGGATCTGTGGGAGACACAGATAGGGCTTCCAGGTTAAGAACTCATCGCCTGGGATGCAGGATTCTAGGACTTTGTAAAACTGGTGTCCCAGCAGCAAAAACCCAGGCTTCAAAGTCAGAGGGACCTGACTTGGAACGCTTGGACTAGAACTTACTAGAATTTGTTAGGCTACTTGCTTTAGGGAAGTTATACTGCATCTGTAAAATGAAAATAGTGTTGTACTTCATAAAGTGGTCACAAGAATTACCAAAAAAAAAATAAAAAGAACAAAAGTCCTAGTTCTCAATAAATGGTTGTATAGCCCACCCTCTCTTCAAACACACCCTTGGGCTAGCACACAGTCTATTAAGATGGGTGCATGGCAGTTTCATAGGCAACTCATGAGTTTCTTGTGTCCTAGGTCACCATAAAGCACCCCAATCAGGAAAATTTATTTTCTTGGGATTTAGCAAATCATAGGTAGGCTTCCCCTGAGTAGCACTAGAAGAAAAAAAAGTCTCAGACAAAGGGACCTTGGTTGGAAATATCCATTTCTAGGCATTTGTGATGCCAGCCATGACTGGCAAGACTCCCTTTTCCACGAGGGAAATTCCCACCACGATGGCTTAGGGAGAAAGTCCAGACTTCACCCTCTTTCCAGAAAACAAGAATCTCTCAGTTTGTGTTTACGAGAAGATAGTCAGTCTCACTCCAGCTGTAAGTGAAAAGAATGTCACCCTCCTCTCAGCCGAGCAAAGCTTACAGCATTTGCTAAATGTGTGGGGGGCTGCTTCTGCTTGGGGTGCCTGCATGTTTGTGTGTGTGTGTGGGGGGGCACGCCAGGCAGGGGACGGGTTGGAATAAGGTCCTCTGAGCTGGGATTCGCCTCCTGCACTTGTACACTGTGTATGTTGTGCAGAAAGGGTTAGAAGTCAAGCCAGAAATAATTCCCTCTTGAGACGGAGCAAGGCAGTTCTTACTGGCTCGGTCAGGGGGTGGCTCCCTTCTTCTGTCCTGGATGAGCTGCTGTTGACAGATGGTTAGGGTCCTTTCAGTTTAGACCTCCGTGTTGAGAATGCGTGGGGAAGCCCAGGGAGGAGAAAAGAAAGCTATTTGACTGTGAGAAGGGGCACTCTGTCTTGGGGGGTGGGGTACTGGCTCTTGCCTGGAGTCTTCACCAGGAGTCCAGGACCATCCTGGGGGCTTGGAGGGGCGCCATAGGTGCGAGTTCAGAATCTGACCAGATTAGGCCGGCCACTGTACCAAAGTGACCTCTTGTGTGTGATCCCAATGTGTTCATTTTGATCAGTTCCTTGTGCTTTTATCCCAATAGGAATATGACTGAATGACCCAATTATCAAGAGTGGAGCTGAGAAGACAGAATCAAGCCTGTCCTGATGTAAGCTTTGGGAGATTCCATTCCCAACTCTAGGGAAGGTAGACCAAGGACGATGTCATGGAAAGGGTGAAACTTACGGACCAAAGTGAAATCCTACGGACTCTCCGGGAGCAAGTATTTTGGTTCTAACATGGGATTCTGCAGTGAATAATGCGGATCCCCTGTTCTACACTCAGCCCTCCTTACTGCCTTCCAGCAGTTATGGGGCTGAAAGGCCACCGGTATTCCCATTCTCCACCTCCAAATGCACTGGTTCTCTTCTCAGACCAGCTTGGAAAAACTGAACCTGAAAAGCAGATGAACTTCTTTGATTCCCTCCGTGTGTGTGTGTGTGTGTGTGTGTGTGTGTGTGTGTTCGGTCACTAGGTCTTGTGCACCTCTTTGCGACCCCATAGACTATAGCTCCTCTTCCCATGGAATTTTTCAGGCAAGAATACTGGACTGGATTGCCAATTTCTTCCTTCAGGGGATCTTCCTGACCCAGGAATTGAACCCTCATCTCTAGCTTCTCCTGCATTGGCAGGCAGATTCTTTACCAATGAGCAACAAGGGGAGTCCCATTAGTAATCATATATTCTACCAAACTTGAAAGTGATGAGGATATTACTGGGGAGAAAGAGGAGGTGAAAATACAGTGTACAGACAACACTGGTAGCACCCTTCCTACGAGCCAGCCTCTCACTTCTTTCTGTGCTACTGTAGCTCGGGTTTGGCTGGCCTCCTCAGCTTGGCGAGCTCCATCCACTTCATATCCCGCTTCTCCTGTTGGCTGAGCTCCCATTCTCCTCTTGGCTCCTGGAGCTCAATTCCTGGCTGGCTATGCTAATCCCACATAATATTTTATGCAAATTTATACAACCCCCACCCCCCACCCCCATTACAAAGATTAGCAGAGAGACACTGTTTCTTTTCCTTGATAAAATTAATCATTTATAACTTGGCTGTAAGAAGCCAGTCCAACTTGTGGGTGCTCAGATTTTGCTCATAAGAAACATTCTTAGCCCCGCTCCAGAAGGGAGATTTCCCATTCCTCTGCCCTGCCCCCCTAAAAGTGCTGTCTACTGTGGAAATTCCCACCAGTCTCATTTAGAACCACACTCACAAGCTGCCTGGGAATTTCTCCCAGAAAGCGCCTATTTGCTCCGCCCCTTGGGGCTTGATTTCCCACAGACCCCTGGGTGGTTTAGATTGTTGTCTGTATCAACAACATGATAAACTCACTGTGGCTGCCCAAAGCTTCTCCAAAGAGTTGTGGGAATCATTGGTGAATTACTTCTTTGATTTTTCTTAAACGAAATTTTGCTTTCACTTGTGTTAAACAACTGTTCCCACAGCAGTTTCTTCAGTGGCAGTTTACATTAAGGAAGATAGCATGTTCTCTTCTTCCAACAGAAATCAATGAAGGCGTCAGACTCTTAATTTGCAACTAGGACAATGGAAGTTCAACCCAAAAGCAACTGTATCTGCTCCTGAAGCCTCATTAATAAAGAAGGTAACTGACTTTTCACCACCAAAGAGTAAATCTAAGGACTAGACTATATGTTTTAGCACATGCATACAGCCTCCATACACAGACTTTTGTAGGAAAACAGAATAGAATTTCTCTACCCTTCTTTTCTTTAGGCAAAGACAAATAGCAGGTTGTAGCATCTAGCACCTCAAACTTTTCAACAAGTTAGGAGGAATGGAAAAAGAGTCTGATGATCCTGTTACTTTTCTCAAGCAGCGTGGGTGGTGGTGGCACTGGTGATGATGGTGGATGGTGTGTGTATGTGTTTCCATTTCTGGTGCTGATAAAGGGTTAGTTGTCTGTGCTTATAGCTTCAGCTTTGGGAATATAATTTCTGTTTCCCTCTAAGTACCTAACTCTCCTCTTTTTTATAGCCAGGAATCATGACAAATATACACTCAGGACCTGTATCAACTGACAGTAAATTAGAATGAGCATCGATGAGCACCACCTCCAGTTGAATGACAGAATCCCCCTGTATCATTTTGGAATAAAATGTCTAAATATCTAAAGCTCAGAGATGTGGTCAGATTTGTCCCAGTTACATAGAAATATCTAGTGACAGAGACAGGGTAAGGTGTATTTCAAGTTCCTAATCTGGTATTTTGTTCTTTACTTCATTTACTGTCATTCTTTGTCCAAAATGTTTCAGGCAGCATTCTGAATGCTCAAGTTATATGTTATAATATTTTCCAGGAAAATTCTATGTAATGTTGTTCAAAATATATTCACGTTATTTACTAAATAGGAAGAGAGTATATATATCTAAATTGGCATCTTCCAAAAAATATTAGACAATAACTACTTTACATAAGACAAAGTGAGTGCATCCACACACACACACACACACACAAATCCAGGAATCAGAACTCAAGACATAGCATCTAAAAATAGGGTCCACATGACCTGATTCTACAAATAGTAGGCAGAGAAAAGGCGGACTCTTCGACTCCTCTAAAAATTGACTTGAGATCATGTCTTTGATTGTTTTATGTGAGCCTTTTATTTTAAAATATGTTTAAATTTTCAGAAAAGTAGCAAATACACTGCATAGTTCTCATACACCCAGCATCTGGTGCACCCTTTTGTTAAGGTCTTACATTAGTGTGATAAACTTGTCACAATATTGATACATTATTAACTAAGTAAATTTTAACTGAATTCCATGCTTTATTCATATTTCTCTTTTATTTATCTATTTTTCTTTTTCTATCCCAGATTCAGGATACCACATTATATTTACTGGTCACATATATTGCATTTACTCCTTAGGTTCCTCTATACTGTGACTTTCACAGACTGTCCTTATTTTTCATGACCTGGAAAATTCTGAGGTGGACTGGTCAAGTGTTTGGTAGAATATCCTTTCATTTAGAGCATCTGATGTTTTTCTTATGATTGAACTGGGGTTACAGATTTTGAAGAGGAAGATGACAAAGTATTAAGTGCCATTCTCACCCCATCTGTCAAGGATACATACCATCGACATGACTTACCACTACTGATGTGGCTGAACTTCATCTCCTGTCTGAGGGAGTGTTTGTCTGCTTTTTCTCAAGTTACTTTACCTCTTTTTATGGTACACCCTCCGGAAAGGGGTCACTATTCACCCTAAAGAGATGGGGTGTGATTCTCTAGCTCCTCAAGGGGCTAGTATTTGAAATTTGCCTTTGCTTTATATGTTGCAATATATATGTAAACACAAGGAACAGGAACAGCAACATTCAAACGTGAAAATGAAGGTAAGATGTGGAAAGGTCTCGGAAAACACCTCTGCTTTCCTGACTTCGTTAGGAGGTACTGAATAATTTGCATAGAACACATGTGAAGTGGTCAGGTTAAATTGTCAGCATTCATCATTTACTCCACAAATGCCTTTTGAGTGCCAGCTCTTTGCTAAACTCAGTTTGAGTGGACACTAGATAGCCTCAAGGTGAACACTAGTCCTTGCCCCTGTAGTTGCCCTGCTACTTTAACTATGATGAATGAGTTGTTTTTGAAAGAGAGGACCCTGAGACATTAGTGTACTATGCAGTCAGTAGACTGACCTGAGACCTATGTAAATGAAAGGCTACTCCAATACATAAAGACTATTTTTATACTAGAATTTGTTAACTTGTAATATGGAATTTTCCTTCTGGCCAATAATCAGGACTTCCCTATAAGTCACTTGTAAGAAATGCAAACTCTAATTAGGACAGCTACATTGCAAAGTAATTGTACTGAAAGTCACTTGTCTATCTTTACTTGGTTTTAATTTTTAAATGTTTGTAAAAAGAGACTGTTTTGGAGGGAATTAGGGGCAGAGGGTGGGGGATTTCTTTTATAAATGTAAAATAAATGAACACACATTGAATACCAAAAAAGAAGAAGAAAGAAAAGGAATGCCCAGGTTTTTGGACCAAAAATGCAATGCTTGACTATATTCAACACTATGGGCTTCCTAGCACCACTGAGCTGTACAGAACAGGCTGTTTTTATTAAACATTTCCAAGGGTAATCCTTATTTGCTGAACCATACCTGCCACTGAGAAATCAAGGATTCAGCTTAAAGTTTTACTTGGCTCATCCCGGGATTCCATCTCCTCCAGCCACAGTCTCCTCTCCAGCCTTGCCCCCACCTCTGTAAACTATGACGCTGGCTACGTCTCGATTCCTGCTACTGAAAATATGTAGTGTGTGGACTACTCCAGTCTTGAGTACCTACTGTTTAAATTATTATCAATGTGTTTACCCAGAATCTGTTGCTGTAGAACTTTGGTGTTCTTATAAGAGCTCCATTTATTCAGGCACTTTACAAATCAGCCTAATGGTCTTTTTGGAAATAATGAGTATCTTTTATGAACATAGCATTGTATTATGTATCTTGAAAATGCTTTGAAAACAAAGGTAAGGGATTACAGCAGGATAATTGGTACTGGCAGGCTTACCATCTAAAAATTTCCAAAGAAAAGGAAAATTCCAGGACTTGGAAAAGTATTTCTCATAGTAAAGAGAAAGATAGGACTTACCAGGTGTCACTAGTGGTAAAGAACCCACTTGTCAATTCAGGAGACATAAGAGATGTGGGTTTGATCCCTGGGTCAGGAAAATCCTCTGGAGGAGGGCATGGCAGCCCACTCCAGTATTCTTGCCTGGAGAATCCTATAGTCAGAGGAGCCTGGTGGGCTGCAGTCTATTGGGTTGCAAAGAGTTGGGCACAACTGAAGTGACTTAGCACACATCACCAACAAGAAAGATAGCAGTGGTCAGAGGGATGATTGAAGAAAACACTGAGGTGAACTAAAGAAGTTGGGCTGGAATGAATCAGAAGGACAATGTTAAACTGGGAAGGAGTGAATCCTTGAAGATTAGATCTAACATCTTTATCTATAGGTATAATGTTCATTGCCACACAGACTGTTTCCCACTCTTTTGTAAGACTTTTTATGACTTTCCTTAATAAGAAACCACTATAAAATATTTGAAACCAGTAATAGTGGTGTTCCATGGTCCTCTTCAGAGTGGTTTAAGGCAAATTCAGAAATCTTTATTCTTCTTTCTTCAGAATTTTAGGAGCAGAAACCACCCAAATTCAGATTCATCATACATTTATTCCTAATACAACACACATTCAGATTTCATAGAGCAGGCTTACAGCTTCTTATTTCTTGAGCTCTCCCAGTCTTTGTTTTTTGTCTATTTCTGTTTAGACAGTGTCTCCTGAGCTAGTTCACTCAGCATGAAAATATCCACTATGAAAATACGTTCTATTATTCTGTAATCATTCTCTTTTTCTCACTCTGGGCCTAATTGACTTCAAGGGTGATCAGTCTCAAAAGATTTGACAAGAAGAGAAATTTCTGGAAAGTTTTTGGGTCATTGTCCCACGTGCTCTATAGCAAGAGACGGGGAGCAATATAATCCAGTCTCAGAGTGGGAAACTCCAGGCTGAACCTGCCCCACCACATAGTATTTGGATGGCTTGAATGGGATCATTTAAATGCTTTGGCAGTAGAACTGGAAGTCTTAATGTCACTATGCCTCAGGTCTAAGAATAGAGAAAAGAGGTTTCAGCAAAAGAAAAAGACAATGAAACAGCATCTGTCATCTCTTTCTTCATCCACAAGTTCATATTTCCTGTATAATAAACAAACCATGAGTTTATCATCTGGCCAATACTTTGATACCAGACTCACATTTTGGCAAAATCGCTAAGCAGACTTTTCTTTTGTTTTCAGCATAAGACTATTTCAAAAATCAAGAAGTTTTGAAAGAAATACTGGTCTCTTTCCTTATAACTGTTGATAGAAAGAAGAGTAAGTCACCGTTCAGGGCTTTGTGATTTACATGCCAAATAATTTTAGACAGATGGTGCATGATCCCCAAGGAAGTTCAAATGTCAGTCCCTCTATAAATATTATGATAAATTCTTGTAGATTCAACTCTTTTTATCATCCAGACTCTACATACTAAAAAACTGCCTCTTATTTAAGAGAATTTAGCAGGGGATAAAAAAATCTAGATTTTACATAGATGAAAGGGTGAAAATCTGTATTTTGAGCATAGAAAATATGCATATAATAAGTTTGTATATCTGGAGAAGTGAAGAGCTATCCACTCCAGTATTATGGCCTGGAGAATACCATGGACAGAGGAGCCTGGCTGGCTATAGTCCATGGGGTGGAAAAGAGTTAGACACTACTGAGATGCTAACACTTTCACTTTTCACTTTTCACAAGATAGATTTATATAATTTCCTCCATCTTCCCTGCTCAGCTCTCTGCATATGGAATGAGGAAAGAAATCAGGGCAGATAAACTCTAAATATTAAAAAACATTTTGTTTTTTAAAAAAGCTATTCAAAAGAGTATAAGGTACCATAATAACTTAGAAAGGTTGATTAGAAAGTTATACCTCTGCTAGGTTTACACTTGGGCAGAATGCACTGCAGGCTAAAGAGGGGAAAAGAAAGCAGAATGAACAAATGTAAAATGCTTTATTTAATTATCAAGACAATAAACCACATCTATCTCTTCTTTAGACCATTGTTCTGCCCAAGGCCAGATAATAGTTTACTTTCAGCAGCCTTGTGTGTGTGCGTGTGCTCAGTCATGTCAGACTCTTGTTACCCTTTGGACTGTAGCCTGCCAGGGTCCTCTGTCCATGTTTTTTTTTTTTTTTTTTTAAGGCAAGAATACTGGAGTGAGTTGCCATTTCCTCCTTGAGAGGATCTTCCCAACCCAGGGATTTTAGACAGATGGTGCATGATCCTCAAGGAAGTTTAAACTTCAGTCCTGTGTCTCCTGCATTGGCAGGTGGATTCTTTACCACTGAGCCCCCTTGGGAGCCAAGCAAGCCACACAAAATCCCACTAATATTTCTTGGTTCTTCTTTATCTGGCCCAGTCTCATTTTGCCTTCTGGTTGGCACATACATTTATTCTTGATGCTTCCACTCTTTTTGCATAAACCGCATCATCCTTTAACCAGTGGGTTTCATTGACGTTATTCATACCCTACCTGGAATATCCTTCTTTCAAACTGCTGCCTACCCTGGACTTACAGTTTTTTTTTTTTAAACATATTCAGCCCACATTCCTTCTTGAAAACGTTGCTTCTTAGACTACATGGATTACTTATTTTTTATTAAACTTAAAAAAATTTACTCTGCATAATTTATCCATTTATGATGTTCTAATGATTTTCAAGTGTGTCTGATAGCTTGACTTCTAGGCTATATTATTAAATTCTCTAAGGAAGAAAACATCTTAAATTTGTACTCAATCTAACACAAATCTTAGCAATTCTGGACTTAAACTGATGTCACATAGATACTGGATGGTGATTGATTTGGCTTTGTCTGGCAAAAATGCATGCAAATTTTCTAGTTATTTCAAAAATCTGTATGAAATGACTGCTGCATCAAAACAGATGGAATAAAATAGTGTATCTGGAAAGGGGGTGGGAGCGAATGAATGGGAATGAGGAAGAGCTATGGAGCACATATTATACTTCATTTTATTTATTTTTTTATTTTTATTTTTTAAATTTTTATTAGTTGGAGGCTAATTACTTTACATCATTACAGTAGTTTTTGTTATACATTGATATGAATTAGCCATGGATTTACATGTATTCCCCATCCCAGTCCCCCCTCCCACCTCCCTCTCCACCCGATCCCTCTGGGTCTTCCCAGTGCACCAGGCCCTTAATTTTCTCTCTGAATCTGATATTATAGACTCCATTTTAAATTTGAAGAAATTGATAATGAGAGGTTATATGATGTGCTTGAGTTTATAAGGCAAACATGGCAGACATAAGATTTGAACACTTGTCCTTAGATTCAATGCCAAGGTTCTTTCTACTATGTTGATAATCAGCTTTTTCAACAGAGGTCATAATATAAACTATCAAGTGAATATGAGTCAACTATTTTATTAAGAAATGAAGTGAATCAGAGCTAAAATATATGGTCCATATTAAACCTGAGGCAGGGTGTTCAGACCACGTAGAAAAAGAGTCAAAGAAAGCCTTGCCTGTGAAGGAGAGCTTGATCTGGGAGTCTGGGAGGGGACAGAAGAAGGGAACTGGAAGAATAAATGAGATTGTGTGTGAAGAGAGCAGAAAACCTAATTAGAGTGGGAGATATATTTTAAAGTGAAAAATAAAGTTGGAAGTTAGTGTATTGGTCAGTTTTGCTGCAATATTTCTGTGTATAATACAAGCTCCAGATCTTATTGGCTTCCAATACCTAACATTTCTTTCTTTTTCATGAGTCTGCAGGGTAAGTATACTTCTGCTGTGTCTCGTTAACGTTTCCTGGATTCAGCTGGTTCTAGTCTTCAAGTGACATTTACTTATCCTAGGACTCAGGCTGCAGGATCTAGGCTGATCTGGAGCAGGCTTTCTAAGGGAAGATACCAGAAACTGAGGAGAGTTACAGAAACGTGCTATGCCTTTTAAATTCTTGGCTCAGAACTAACATCTTGTCTCTTTCATTCATTCCCTTTGGCAAAACCAAGTGATATGTCTACACTGAATAATAGCAGAGTGGGGAAATAAACCTAGAAGGAAGTCATGACAAAGAGGAAAAATTGTGAAAAAATAACACTATCTGTCAAAGTCAGACTGGGTAAGTGTGTATAGCGGAGCAGGCAAATGATGCCAGGCCATAAATTAGAAATGGGTTCACATGATAGAAGATATTTGGAAAAGGTGGCAAGAATACACAGAAAGACTATACAAAAAAGATCTTCATGACCCAGATAACCATGATGGTGTGATGACTTACCTAGAGTCAGACATCCTGGAGTGCAAAGTCAAATGGACCTTAGGAAGTATCACTATGAACAAAGCCAGTGGAGGTGATGGAATTCCAGCTGAGCTATTTTAAATCCTAAAAGATGATGCTATGAAAGTACTACACTCAATGTGTCAACAAATTTGGAAAACTCAGCAGTGGCCACAGGACTGGAAAAGGCCAGTTTTCATTCAAATCCCAAAGAAAGACAATGCCAAAGAATGCTCAAACTACCACACAATTGCACTTATCTCACACGCTAGCAAAGTAATGTTCAAATTCTCCAAGTTAGACAACTCCATGGACAGAGGATCCTGGTGGGCCACAGTCTGTGGTCTCATAATGAGTCAGACACGACTGAGTGACTAACACTTTCACTTTCAGGCTTCAACAGTGTGTGAATTGAGAACTTACAGATGTTCAAGATGGATTTAGAAAAGGCAGAGGAACCAGAAATCAAATTGCCAACATCCGTTGGATCATAGAAAAAGCGAGAGAATTCCAGAAAAACATCCACTTCTGCTTTATTGACTACACCAAAATCTTTGACTGTGTGGATCCCAGCAAACTGTGGAAAATTCTTCAAGTGATGGAATACCAGTCCACCTTACCTGCCTCCTGAGAAATCTGTATGCAGATCAAGAAACTACAGTTAGAACCAGACATGGAACAACAGGCTGATTCCAAATTGGAAAAAGAGTACATCAAGGCTGTATATACTGTCACACTGCTTATTTAACTTACATGTAGAGTACATCATGTGAAATGCCAGGCTGGATGAAGCACAAGCTGGAATCAAGATAGTTGTGAGAAATATCAATAACCCCAGATATGCAGATGACATCACCCTTATGGCAGAAAGTGAAGAAGAACTAAAGAGCCTCTTGATGAAAGTGAAAGAGGAGAGTGAAAAACCTGGCTTAAAACTCAACTTTCAAAAAACAAAGATCATGGCATCCAGTCCCATCATTTCATGGCAAATAAATGGGTAACAAAGGAAACAGAGAGATACTTTATTTTCTTGGGCTCCAAAATCACTGCATATGGTGACTGCAGACATGAAATTAATAGATGCTTGCTCCTTGGAAGAAAAGCTATGTCCAACCTAGATAGCATATTAAAAAACAGAGACATTACTTTGCTGACAAAAGTCCATCTAGTCAAAGCTATGGTTTACCCAGTAGTTATGTATGGATGTGAGAGTTGGACCGTCAAGAAGGCTGAGTGCCAAAGAATTGATGTTTTTGAACTGCGGTGTTAGAGAACACTCTTGAGTCCCTTGGATTGCAAGGAGATCCATCCAGTCAATCCTAAAGGAAATCAGTCCTGAATATTCATTGGAAGGACTGATTCTGAAGCTGAAACTCCAATACTTTGGCCACCTGATGAAGAGCTGACTCATTGGAAAGGACCCTGATGTTGGGAAGGGTTGAAGGGAGGAGGAGAAGGGGATGACAGAGGATGAGATGGTTGGATGCTATCACTGACATGATGGGCATGAGTCTAAGCAGTCTCTGGGAGTTGGTGATAGACAGGGAGTCCATATTGCAGTCCATGCAGTCACAAAAGGTTGGATATGACTGAGTGACTGAATTTCCCTTTTCTTTCACATGATTGAAGGAACCTTGTATTCTTTTACATTAGTAAATGACAGGAAAGAAGGAAATCCTATTTTCAGGATTTCTAAATTACCCCAGACTGTAAGGTAGGACAGAGGTGGATAAGAATGACTACTACCAAGAAAAGTACCTGCCATGGTAACAGAGGCCTAAAGCCTGGGTAAAGGCACCACTGGGATAAATAGGAAAGCGTGTATTAAGGGCACATTTAAAAAGTAGTATAGAACAGACTTGTGGACTCTGGGAGAAGGCGAGGATGGGATGTTTCAAGAGAACAGCATCGAAACATGTATATTATCTAGGGTGAAACAGATCACCAGCCCAGGTTGGGTGCATGAGACAAGTGCTCGGGCCTGGTGCACTGGGAAGACCCAGAGGGATCGGGTGGAGAGGGAGGTGGGAGGGGGGACCGGGATGGGGAATACATGTAAATCCATGGCTAATTCATTTCAATGTATGACAGAAACTACTGTAATGATGTAAAGTAATTAGCCTCCAACTAATAAAAATAAATGGAAAAAAAAAGAGAGATGTGATATTGGACAAAATAAAAAAAAAAAGTAGTAATGACAAAAAAATTAAAAAGAAAATCATCCTCATACTTTAGTCTTGGTCCCTGGAAGAATTTTATCACTGATAAGAGGGTAAAGGAGAGACAGGAAGGGACTAAGATACTGAGTCCCTTTAGGGACCACTGATTTGCAGTGATGATTGATTAAGTGGATGCACACTGCTAATGATAATCACAAAGAAAAAGAATCCAAGTAAGAAGTCAAAATTTTAAAATAAATATATGTTAGAATACATATAGATAATGATTTTAGTTATCGAAGTGCATTAAATAACAAAAGTAAGACTGAGAAAATAGTTAATTATGTTTTATTATTATTATTATATTTTAATTTTTGGCTGTGCTGGGTATTTTACTGTGGCACTCAGGCTCTTTGTTGCTTTGCATGGTCTTTCTCTTATTGTGGTGAGCAGGGCCTACTCTCTAGTTGCAGATCCCAGACTGTACGATGTGTGGGTTTCAGCAGTTGCAGAATGCAGGCTCTGTAGCATGGACTCAGTACTTGTGATACCCGGGTTTAGTTGCTCCATAGCGTCAGGGATCTTCCTAGACTGAGTATCAAACCTGTGTTCCCTGTATTGGCAGGCAGATTCCTAAGAGGATTTTCATGTGTAAATTCTGACATATGCTACCACATGGATTAACTTTGAGGATATTATGCTAAGTAAGTTAAGCCAGTCACAGAAAGATAGGTACTGTAAGATTCCACTTATATGAGGTACTTAGAATAGGCAAAATCATGGTGACAGAAAGTAGAAAGGTGGCGGCCAGGGACTTGGGAGATGGCCAGGTCATTGTTTAATGGGTATAAAATTTCAGTTTTATCAATACAAGATGAAAAGAGTTAATGGAGATGAATGGGGTGGTGGTTACACAACTTTATGAATGTATTTAATACCACTGAACTGTATGTTTAAACTGCATAAGATGGTAAATTTTACATTATGATTATCTTACCCCCCCCACCCCCAACAGTCAGGATTACAATATGATTAGATGCAAAACTTCTGAAACTAGATCCTTTCTGGTATCCACTGGAAGCATGGTAATGACTGCTTTCACTGGGTCAGATCAGGTTGAACAAAGACCTCCAATAAACTTGCCAGAACACCAGACTGGGTGTTAAAGTCCTGATAGTCAATATAACCAAGATCTAGTATTTTGAGATGATAATCTCCCTGGACTAGGATTCAAGGCTCAGGAAATCTTTCTGTATATTAGCCATGAAATCTTAAGGAATTGTTCAGAACTTTACCCAAATCAGGAGTCATTTTAACAACCTGTGAGGCAGAAGTTTCAGGGTACCAAGACACTAGTCAATAAATTAAATCATGAGGATGTAATATACAGCAAAAGGAGTATGGCAAATAATATTATAATCATTTTGCATGAGGATGGATGGTTATTAGACCTGTGGTAAGTATTTTGTAATGTCTACAAATGTAAAATTATTATGTTGTACACCTGGAACTAACATAGTATTGTACATCAATTATATTTCGATTTAAAAATTCAACAATAAACTTAATAAAAGATAATCAAAGATATTTCTTTGGCCTTTTATTCTCTACCCAATCCGTCATTAAACCCCATTCAGATATTATTCACACAGGTTTCATCTTTTTGCTATTAAGAATTCTTTCATCTAAAGTCTGAATAGTTCTAGACTTCACTCTGTTTTTGCTAGTAGGTGGCAGACAGAGATGTCCAGATGACCTCTTCAAAGTGGTGCTAGGAGTTTGAGCATGTCCTGAATTCTTCAGGACATGAGGGTAGCTTGAAGGTGACTGAGGGCTATAGTAACATATAGTAACACCCACCGATGATTCTATTATTATGAAAGGCAAGCTCCATGGGTCAGTTATCCTTTCTTCTCTGACAACAGCATTAAAAAAATGGAAGAAGCATTCTAGCTTTTATTTATTACAACATCTGGAATCTTCTTTTCGGGAAAACAGCACACAGAGGCCTTGCTTGCCAGGTGGCAAAGGGGTGAGTTTCAGATGTATACAAGAGAATTTGGCCAAGAATCTCCTGGAACAGTATGCCAAATCAACAGTTCCAATGTGTCCCATGCGTCAGAGCCACTCACTGCCACGTTTTTATTGTTACATAATACAAATGTTAGAAGCAGCACAATACAGTGTATACAAGCATATACAAGTATATATATACATATATTGTGCTTTCCTGGTGGTTCAGTGCTAAAGAATCCTCCTGTCAATGCAGGAGCATGGGTTCAATCCCTGGATCAGGAAGACATCCTGGAGAAGGAAATAGCAAGCCACTCCAGTATTCTTGCCTGGAAAATCCTATGGAAGAGGAACCTGGCAGGCTATAGTCCATAGGGTTTCAAAGAGTTGGATGTGACCTAAAGACTAAACAATAGCAACAATATATGTATTAAATAAATCAAAATATATAAATATACATTTATGACTTTATAAAATTTCTGTTTTCTGAAGAGAATTGTCCTTTCTTTTAACACTAAATTTTGCTTAACCTTGAGTTAAAATGTCCCCTTAAAAAATATAGTCTAAAGGCTAATGCTCAGTATTGCGTGGGCCCTTCAGTGAGTGACTTCTGGACTCACATTTTCAGGTGAGAGCATTATTTTTTACCACCTGTTAGCTGTGTGGCCTTTGGCAACTTAGTTAACCTTGCTACTCCTCTCTTGGGCTGTTGTGAGGATTAAATGAGATTGCTTTTTGTTCAGTCACTAAACATGTCCAATTCTTTGTGACCTCACGGACTGCAGCGTGCCAGGCTTCCCTGTCCTTCACTATCTTCCGGAATTTGTTCAAACTCACATCCATTGGGTCAGTCATGCCATCCAACCATCTCATCCTCTATCACTCTCTTCTCCTTTTGCCTTCAGTCTCTCCCAGCATCGGGGTTGTGTGTTTTTCCCAAAGAGTCTGCTCTTTGCATCAGGTGGCCACAGTACTGCAGTAAATGAGATTATTTGTTCATTTAATATCTATAGTGCTTCCTGAGCCAGACATTGCTCTGAGTACTTGCCAGTGTTAACTTACATAATGCTAACAACAAACTCATGAGATACCTGCTATTGTTTTATCTCAAAGGTGAGGAAAGTGACGCACCTATAGGGGAACAGGGACTTCACCGCCCACGATCCCACAGCTCACGGTAAGGGCTGTGGCATTGATCGTCTATGATTGATGAAAAATTTTTTTAATGTCCTTCTTTGTCAAAATTCTAATAATGCTAAATGGCCTGCGGAATTAGTTTTAAATTTTTAAACAGACCGTGAAATGAAAAAGCCAGAAATTATTCAGTTTTGTGGCTTTCCTGACTCTGTTTCCTCATCTCTTAGGTGAAAATCATCCTTTCTGGCTTCTGAACTGCACTGAATTTTTGTGAAGGTTAAATGGGCTAATTAAGTGAAAATATTTTGAAAAACCATGATTGTTTTCATCAACACCGAGAAAGCCTTTTCATTTTTGTGGCGAACGAAAGGAAAGTTCCCGGGCCGCTCTCGCGCAGGCGCAGACATGCACGCTCTCAGAAGGATGAAAATCCCTTCAGTGTGTTGATTTAATGACACAGCCCGGTTTCATGCTGTTTTACAAAATATAGCACAGGCTTGAAACTCTTTGGACATCAGAGGGTACATAACTGCCATTTTTCTAATTGGGGGTTAAAAAGTGGGCAGGAGAACCAAGGAACCTCAAGACACTGTATGCAAGACAGTCAGGCTGCGGCGAGCAGAGCATCCAGGCTGCAGATATTTGCACAATTTTACTAGTACAAACACCCAAGGTACCAATGCTTTCATGGAAATGCTGGCTGTGTAACTATATTAGCATTGGCAGAGACTGGAAGCTATTTTCAGAATCCTTCACAAACTTACAGGAAGTGCCTTCCCTTTTTATTTACATTTGGTATTGTTATTTTTAAGCATTGCACATGCAGGAAGACATTTTTTCTTTGCCTCCATGAACAGTCACATTTTTCAAATTACACATGTAGTGAACGATCATGAAAGCATAACACTTTGGTTGAGCTAATTTTAAAAAAACACCACCCTTTCACCCGATTGAGACGCTAAATCTGATGGCTCTTTCTAGCAAAGTTTGAGTGCTCACAGACTTGGTGGAGTAGACTGGCCCTCCCTGGACTCCAGTGTGAGCTGTGGCAAAATCAATAAACAAATAAATAAAATAAAGTAAAGACCAGAGGCTCCGTGGAGAGTTGGGGCTCCCTGTCTCTTTTATGAGTAATGAATGTGGCAACCACAGAGACTTGGAAAGAACTGGGATTCTCAGATCTGCAAGCCGACTTTCAAGTAGGTCAGTGCCCTGTTACAGGGATTTGCTGGGAGCAGCGGAATCAAGGAATAAATAAGAAGGGGGAATCAGGCAGAGCCATGGGGGTAGGAGGCTTAGAAAGTAAGCTATGCTAGGGATTGCTATAAACCCTCCCTCCCTCCAAAATTTGCATATATTACAGTTTGAAGCCCCAGGATCTGTTATGCAATGTGACTGAATTTTTCAGCCAATCTCTTGAGAAGTAAGACTACTTGTGCCCGAAGAGGCCCACTTGATGAGGCCATCTGTCTGAAGGTTGTTTCGCTGTCCTGGGTGGTCCCAGGCTCGTGAAAAGGAACATCTTTCTCTTGAGAAATACACATGAAGTAAATAGAACAGAAGCTGGCTCTTACACACTGGCCTCCCCACTCCATTCCAAAGTCTTCATGTTTTCTTAAATATGTGTGTGGGGGGCAGGGGCAGGGGGATCTCTCATGTGTCTGTTCATTATGTGGCTGCTCTCAAATGCCAGCAAAAAGAGATGGCGAGAGGGAAGAGAGGGAGACCTGAGGGGCAGAGAGAACACTTGCAGATCCAGACGTGGTAAAGCAACTGTAATTATCTTAGGAACTATGACCTCTTCCATTGTAACACAGTAGTTCATCTTCAAGGTCATGGGAGATCAGAACAATAGAAATACGGCTCTGTGTTTCATGAAAAATAGTTGCTATGGTATAACACCAGTTCTTTTCTGTGTTTGCAATGAAAAATATCTTTAGCACACCAATGTGGACCTTAATGTGTTTGGGAATTGCCTTTTCACTAATGTATCCACAGAGGTCAAGGAGAACAAAAAGAGGATTTATTTTTATCACATTTGTTAAAAGAGGCTGGTACTCACTTCTACACAGAATGCCTATTTAGTGGGTCACTCAACCCATTCTGTATATTTAAAGCATTTCATAACTCAGGAAGCTGTCAATAGTTCCTCAGAAGAGAACAATGTACCTAAGGGACTGCTTCTTTAAGAGAAAGCCAGAAGCAGGAAATTGGTGTAAGAGGGAACCAACTTGAGGCAGCCATGTGGTTCCTTTTCCTCTTCTGGAGTAACCAAGACTGACCAGGCTTTGCTCTGCTCTGGAAGCATGTGTGGGAACCTGGAGAAAGAATCTCCGCTTAGCTGCACTAGTCATGAGAAGGCTCATCACTTACTCACCTAATAAGGGAAGTCCTGGGGGCTTAATGTATAAGGAAAGGAGATGGGAAAGGAGAGAGACTTTTAGTAACTTCCAAGTTATGAGATTAAAGAGAATAGATGAATATTGGAAGTGGAAGAGGATGAAATTAAATGGAAAGTTATCACAATACAGTGAGTCAACTGACTTTGATTCTTTTTTGCATTTAAAAACTTCAGGATACAAGTGAATTTCAATCTTTGTCTCATTTTTTTTAAATGACTCTTTTAGCAACTAGTTTCATTTCCTAAAGCACTGATTTTCTCAATACATAAAAAGTGAAATGCACTTAAAGATGATATATTCAAGGCAGTGTTGTCTTTCACTCTTCAAGGGGCTGAAAGGGAACCCATACTTGCTTGTAAGCAGCAACTTGGAGATCACATCCTCCACCAAAGGGCTGCCCAACTTCAGAATCCACAGTGAAATAAAATGTTTTACAGAGGAGAAGAGTAAATATCTGTCCCAGGCATGAAAAGTAAATGTTCTTAGAGGAAGCCCAGGGTGCAGTGTTGGCAAGGATAGTAAGTTTTGTATCCTGTGGAAGATGAATAAAGTCTACTGCAGTGCTTGAGGGTGATGGGGTAATACAAATGTTATGTTTACTGTCTTTGGATGAAATAATATGGTTCTTGAGGCACCTACAACAAGTGTTACTCATAAATATTTCATTCACTGCTTGCTAAGAATGGAAAATCATTTGAGGAAGTGGAAAGGGATTGACTAGATCTCTTTAGCCCACAAACACAAAAGAAGTTTCAGTGAAAATGTCTTGGAATAAGGAAAAATCTTGTGTTCCATGTATGGAGGTGGTGATTGAAATCAGAACTTCTTTTATTGATGGTGGGAGTCTATATATGGAGAAGGGGAGAGGAGTGAAGAGGGGTCAAAGCACCAGATGCCCAGTTACAGGGTAAAAAAGATGCACACTACAAGGCCCTGAAATTTACCCTTTGATCAGTCGTATCTTTCGTATCCAAACTGTCCCAGAAATCTGCTTCAGTAAGTCTGGCAGCTGCCAAAGAAGTAACTATTTTTCTAATGAATTACTTTGTTGAGAAATCCATTTGAGGTGCAGAAAATTAAAATGTTGGGACATTTATTTTCAAGCCCTGCCCTCCATAAAGAGCAATGATGGACAATAACTATACAGGTCTTTCTTAACTCAGGGAAAGTTTAGGGAACAAGTAGGGTAAAGGAAAATATTCTGAATATTAATTAGTTAATGAGACATATATTGTATTGTCTAAGACTACAGGTTATGCTTCTTTAGCGTGATAATGCATAACTAAAAAAATCTTATAACAAATATCTCACTTAATGGAGGAATACTGAAAGGTTATTCACAATATAGAAAGAGATAAGGTACTATTTACAGCCTGCAATAGCTGTAAATAGCAATCCCTGATAGCTCAGTTGGTTAAGAATCTGCCTGCAATGCTGGAGACCCCAGTTCGATTCCCGGGTTGGGAAGATCCACTGGAGAAGGGCTAGGCTACCCACTCCAGTATTCTGGCTTAGAGCGTTCCATGGACTGTATAGTCCATGGGATCACAAAGAGTTGGACATGACTGAGTGACTTTCAGTTCTGCAATGCGGGAGACCTGGGTTCGATCCCTGAGTCTGGAAGATCCCCTGGAGAAGGAAATGACAACCCACTCCAGTTTTATTGTCTGGAAAATTCAATGGAAAGAGGAGCCTGACGGGCTACAGTCCATGGGGTCTCAAAGAGTTGGACACAACTGAGTGCCTAACACACACACACACACACACACACACACACACACATACACACAAGGTACTATTTCTTTTCGGCATGGTACTACAAGACAATAAAGCTAAAAATGGAAAACAGAAGATAATAAGAACATTCTCAGCTTTTGGAAGCTAAAAATATATCAGCTCACATATGGAGTTCATATGTGGAAAGTAGAAAACATTTTATGCTGAGTGATAATAAAAATGTAACATATCAAATCTTGTGAGATAGGCAGT
The DNA here is from genome assembly GCF_023699985.2 of Odocoileus virginianus. Taxonomy (NCBI): domain Eukaryota; kingdom Metazoa; phylum Chordata; class Mammalia; order Artiodactyla; family Cervidae; genus Odocoileus; species Odocoileus virginianus. The sequence continues at coordinate 33,969,320 of NC_069696.1, read as the reverse complement.
GATTACAAGGAAGTGTATAGCATGAAGTGTATACATTAAAAAAGAAGGAAGACTAAAATTGATATATCCATTCAAGAGAAAGAACTAAATACAGTGTTGTAGACACAAACAATAAAGACAGCAGCAAAAATTAATGAAGAAATAAATAGATATAAATTAAAATATAAATATAAACAATGTAAAAAACCACAAAATTTGATTCTTTTAAAAGACCAATGAAATTGACAAGGGGTAAGGAGAAACAGTGAGGTGGGGGAGAAAATTTACTAATAATCAAGAATGAAAAGAGTAGTCATTAAAGCAAATCCAATACACATTACAAAGACCATAATAAGACATTACTATGAATTCATGGCAGATAATTAAAAAGGTACAAACATGGGACATAGTCTTATCAAAACTTTATTAAAAAAATAAAAAGGAGTAACAGAAAATCTGACTAGTTGTATAACTATTGAGTCATAATTAAAAAACATTCCAAAAGGTAATCTTAGAATCACTCAGATGGCTCCATTAGTGAATTTGACCAAATATTTAAGATAGAACAAACACCAAAATTTCCAGAGAATTAAAAATGTAGGATCATTTCCTATTTCCTTTTATGAAATCAACATAAGCTTGATCAAAAACATGACAAAGACTTGACAAGAAAGAAATATTGTAGTTCAATCTCTCAGGAACAAAAATGCAAAAATTCTAAACAAACTGTAAGCAATGAAATATAGAAAGGATAATACATTATAACCTGGCATTGTTTAATCCAGAGGTGCAAAGTTGTTTAACATTGAAAATCAGTCAGTATATTTTAATGCCTTAAGAGAATAAAAGAGAGAAATCATGTAAACTCACAAATGCAGAAAGTACATTTGGCATATTATTCAAAGCAGGTCAGAGGAATAAATGGAAACTTTTTACTCTAATAAAGGGAAGTTAAAAGGTCATGTAGCAAGCACATATTTAATGGTGAAATCAGGAAAGCTGGCCATGAGATTGGAAATGAAACATGAACGTCCACTAACATTACTTCTGTTAAACATTGCACTTAATATAAGTCTTAGAAAGTTCAGTAGGCAAGGGCAAAATATTAAAATATATATGAATAAGAAAGGAAGAAATAAACTTATTCAGGGATGACAATTATGTATATAGAAAACTCAAAAACAAGCAAAGTTTTTGGATACAAGTAAATTTACAAAAATCAGTTGGACTTCAACATAGACCAGTAATATGTAGAAGACAAATGTGGGGCCTTTATATTGAAAAAAAAATAGAAACACTATTGAGAAAAATTAGAGAACACCAAAGTAAATGGAGAGCTATATAGTGTTAAGAAATTGCAAGATCCAATGTTTTGATAGATATTAAAATAGGTTTCCCCTGTTATCAGAAAGTAAATCTTTCTATGAAGTCTTTTATAAACTGAAATGACATAAAGTGAAGAGTACCCCCCACTTTTTGAAAGTTCATTTTATACCATTTCATTTTTAGGAAAGACCTACAATATTATTTGTTTTCACTTACCCAAAGAAGAGAATTTTTGCTTTTATGAAAAACGCTGTTACTAAAATGCATGCTATTCATGCTTAGTCGTTCAGCCATGTCCGACTCTTTGTGACCCTATGGACTGTAGCCCACCAGGCTCCTATGTCCATGGGATTCTTCAGGCAAGAATACTGGAATGGGTTGCCATTCCCTTCTCCAAGGGATCTTCCTGACCCAGGGATCAAACCCAGGTTTCCAGCATTGCAGGCAGATATTTATCGTCTGAGCCACCAGAGTTATTATAATTGTGTAAATCTTTTAGAGGAGGTACACTACTAGCTAGCTAGACCTATTAGAGAGCCAGAGTAACCAAGACAGTGTGGGATTAACTTAAGGATAAATACATGATCAAACCCAGGTCTCCAGGATTGCAGGTAGATTCTTTACCATCTGAGCCATCAGGGAAGCCCAAATATATGACCAATGGATTGACAGTCCAGAAACAGATTCATATACTAAATTAATGGCAAAGGTGACAATATAGTGTGATGGAGAAAGGAAAAAATTTTAATCAATAAACAATAGCAAGCAAAAGATACACTCTCACATACACACATGAGTGTATATATCTTAACCGCTAACATGAAAACATAAATTAATTCCAGATGGACTCCAGACCTAAAGATAAAAATAGAGCAAAACAGCCTTTAGAGAAAGATGTAAAAGGGATCCCAAATGTACCCATCATAAAGAAAAATTATAAAGTATATTATTACTTTAAAATTTAAAATTTTAATTCACCAAAATACATCATTAAGAGAGTAAAAAGGTAGCCTATAGAGTGGGTGAAAATAATTTCAATACCTCCATCTGATGAAGGACACTTAAACACATACACATTTTAAGAAGATATATATGAATATGTAGAGACTGTCACAAGTCAGTAAGACAGACAACCCAATGAAAAGTGGGCAAGAAACTTAAACAAGTACTTCACAAGAGAGGATATCCAACTGGCCAGATTTATTAATCATGGCAGAAACATAAATTAGCACTAGTGTGGCTAAAATTAAAAACATGGAAAATACCACGTGTTGGCAAGGATGTGGAGCAATTCAAATTTTTGTGCACTGCAGATAGAAATTTTAATTGGCACATCATTTGGGAAACTGCAGATCTACTAAAGCAGAATGCATGTGTAATCAATGACTCAGCAATTCTACTCTTAAGCATGTACCCAGGAGTAATGTACATACACTAGAAACTAAAATATGCTAAAATTCTTATAGCTTCTCTATTAGTAATAGCCCAAATCTGGAAAATACCCAAATGCCCATCAATTAAAGAATGAATAATGAAATTGTGGTATATTTACACAGTGGAATAGCAAATAGGAATGGGAAGGAAAAATCTAGAATGTCACACAATATGTATCTATCCTGCAAAATCATGGTGAGCAAAGGGAGCCAGACACAAGAAAGGACTATGTTAGTCCATCTATGTTTAGTCCATTCATGTAAAGTTCATAAACAAGCAAAATTAATCAATGTGGTTAGAAGTCAGAAAATGGTCTTCTCTGAGGATGGGGCAGGTAGTAATTAGGAGGGAGCATCAAGACAGGCCTTCTGGAGTGCTAATAATGTTTACTTTCTGGATTTGGACAGCAGTTACTGGGCGTGTTCTCTAGTGAACATTCATTGATCTGTACACTTAGGATTTCTGCACTTTTCTGTATGTGCACTATACATCATTAAATTAGTGAGTGATTTATAGTTCATTCTAAATTCCAACAAAGTTTTTTTTTTTTCTCATAGCGTTTTTGGCTAAGTTAATTAAAATAAAAGTGGACTGATTTATGCGTTAATTTACAAAACCATTTCGCCACACCTTTAACTATGAAACCCATTTCTTTCTTTTTTTTTCCCGCCAAACCAGGATTTTCCATTACTGCCTGCTGCTATTGCTTGAGAGAGTTGCCATTTCAAACACTACTGGGAGGTTCCATTTCTTCATGGAGCCTATTTAAATTACACATTTAGAACTTTTAATTACCAAAAAGTCCCCTGTGCCCTTTATAGGCATTTGACAGTTCTCACTTACCATCTTTAAATGGAGGAAAAGTTATGTCTTAAAGTTTATTTTACTGGCAAGTGGGCATAGGATGTTGGGGTAAGAAGTTTTTGCACTCATGCCTATGTCTGGTATTCTCTAGAAGAACTGTTCCACGGAATCATACATTTTACTAGAAATTCAGAAAGCTGAGCGGGTGGGCAGGAGAAGATGGAGATCAGATCTCTGAGCCACCTCGTTGTGTGTAGCCAAAGTTGCATAATGAAATATTATACAAAGTGAAGTAAGTCAGAAAGAAAAGCGCCAACACAGTATATTAATGCATATAAATGGAATTTAGAAAGATGGTAACAACGACCCTATATGCAAGACAGCAAAAGAGACACAGATATAAAAAACAGACTTTTGGACTCTGTGGGAGAAGGCAGGGTAGGATGACTTGAGAGAATAGCATTGAAACATGTATATTACCATATGTGAAATACTGATGCTCTCTAGAGGTTAAATTTCATGAAACAAGCTGAGTTTACTGAACACACACACTGGGAAGCTTCTATTTCTGACCTTCTGAAAGCCATTGTACTAAAACCATTTCTATACAAGGGCAGTCTTGGCAGGGAAAAGTCACGTGTTGCTAAAAACCTCTATGTTGATGAAACATTTCCTGATTATCCAATGCATAATTACTTTTTTCTTCTACTTTAATTCAATATGTTTTGTTCATATGCATTTTTACCTACATATCAAATAAATGATATTGTCCCCCTTTAACCATTTTGTTTAAATCATTTTCATTTGCCTTTTTGATAAAAACTGAGGTGTTTCAAGGATGGTGATAGCATCGTATTATTATATTTTGTTTCATGTAGCCCAAGATTCTTGCAAGTCCCTTGGACTGCAAGGAGATCCAACCAGTCCATCCTAAAGATCAGTCCTGGGTGTTCAATGGAAGGACTGATGTTGAAGCTGAAACTCCAATACTTTGGCCACCTGATGCCAAGAGCTGACTCATTTGAAAAGACCCTGATGCTGGGCAAGATTGAGGCCAGGAGGAGAAGGCAATGACAGAGAATGAGATGGTTGGATGGCATCACCAACTCAATGGACATGGGTTTGGGTGAACTCCGGGAGTTGGTGATGGACAGGGAGGCCTGGTGTGCTGCGGTTCATGGGGTTGCAAAAAGTTGGACACGACTGAGCAACTGAACTGAACTGAACTGAAATCTTCCTTAACTAGCTTGTCATTGCAACTTTCTCATTACAAAATGAATAAAGACTTCTTAGGCTCTTTATCTTTACACTCAGATAACTTTACACTCATATTCATATCAATGTTGTTCATAATATCTAAAAGATGAAGCAACCCAAAAGTCCACTGAAAGATGAACAGATAAACAAAATGAAGCTTATATATTTAATGGGATATCATCTAGCCTTAGAAAGAAGGAAATTCTGACATTGGCTACAAGGTCAGATGAACTTCAAAGACATGATGCAAGGAAATAAGCCAGGCATGAAAGAACAAAAATTGTATGATTCAATTTATATGAGATGCCATTCATAGACAAAAAATAGAATGATACTTACCAGGGGAGTCAGAACTGGGGAGTTATTGCTTAATAGCCATAGAGTTTCAGATGGAAAAGATGAAAAAGTTCTGGAGACAGAGGGTGGTGTTGGTCACACAACAATGTGAATACACTTAATGCCATGGATGCTTTAAAAGAGTAATTTTATATTGTGTATATTTTACCACCATAAAATATTTTTTAGAAATTAAAAAAAGAATTCTTAGTTCTTTCCCTCACAAAATCTTGGGTTTTTAGGTCATTTTTGTTTCTAACTTTCCATGTTGCCTATCCCCAGTCCTCTGTCTTAAATACTGACAATGCCTATATTTGACTTTGAGCAACACCTTAGTTGCAAACACAAGTGAAAAGCACATTGCCTAAGGAACATAGAAGCTATTTTCTTCTGTTTATCAGTAATGCCTTAGAACAGAGAAGCCTAGTTACATTTTAGTTCTGTAAAGAAGCTATTTTGCCCTGGTTAGTTTTTTGGACAATGGGAAAAAATACAGCACAGTACAGTTCAGTCACTCAATTGTGTCCGACTTTTTGTGACCCCATGAACTGCAACACACCGGGCTTCCCAGTTCATCACCAACACCTGGAGCTTGCTCAAACTCAACTCCATTGAGTCGGTGATGCAATTCAACCATCTCATCCTCTGTTGTCCCCTTCTTCTTCTGCCTTCAAACTTTCCTAGTATCAGGGTCTTTTCCAATGAGTCAGTTCTTTGCATCAGGTGGCCAAAATACTGAGTTTCAGTTTCCACATCAGTCCTTCCAATGAATATTCAGGACTGGTTTCCTTTAGGATGATCTGGTTGAATATCCTTGCAGTCCAAGGGACTCTCAAGAGTCTTTTCCAACACCACAGTTCACAAGCACCAATTCTTCGGTGCTAAGCTTTCTTTATAGTCTAACTCTCAAATTCATACATGATTACTGTAAAAACCATAGCTTGGACTAGATGGACCTTTATTGGCAAGGTAAAGTCTCTGCTTTTTAATATACTGTCTAGGTTGGTCATAGCTTTTCTTCCAAGAGGTAAGCGTCTTTTAATTTCATGGCTGCAATCACCATCTGCAGTGATTTTGGAGCCCAAAAAAACAAAGTCTGCCACTGTTTCCATTGTTTCCCCACCTATTTGCCATGAAATGATGGGACTGGATGCCATGATCTTCATTTTTTGAAAGTTGGGTTTTAAGACAGGTTTTTCACTCCCTCTTTCACTTTCATCAAGAGGCTCTTTAGTTCTTCTTTGTTTTCTGCCATAAGGGTGGTGTCATCTGCATATCTGAGGTTATTTATATTTCTCCCAACCATCTTGATTCCAGCTTGTGCTTGATCCAGCCTGGCATTTCACATAATGTACTCTGCATCAGTCAGTCAGTCAGTCAGTCAGTTCAGTCGCTCAGTCGTGTCCGACTCTTTGCAACCCCATGAATCGCAGCATGCCAGGCCTCCCTGTCCATCACAAACTCCCTGCATACAAGTTACATAAGCAGTGTGACAATATATAGCCTTGACCTACTCTTTTCCTGATTTGGAACCAGTCTGTTGTTCCATGTCCAGTTCTAACTGTTGCTTCTTGACCTGCATACAGATTTTTCAGGAGGCACATAAGGTGGTCTGGTATTTCTATCTCTTGAAGAATTTTCCATAGTTTGTTGTGGTCCACACAGTCAAAGGCTTTGGTGTGGTCAATAAAGCAGAAACAGGCGTTCTTCTGGAACTCTCGTGCTTTTTCTATGATCCAACGGATGTTGGCAATTTGATCTCTTGTTCCTCTGCCTTTTCTAAACCCAGATTGAACATTCTGGAAGTTACTGTTTCATGTACTTTTGCATCCTGGCTTGGAGAGTTTTGAGCATTACTTTACTAACATGTGAGATGAGTGCAATTGTGCAGTAGTTTGAGCATTCTTTGGCATTGCCTTTCTTTGGGATTGAAATGAAAACTGACATTTTCCAGTCCTGTGGCCACTGCTGAGTTTTCCAAATTTGCTGGCATATTGAATGTAGCACTTTCACAGCATCATCTTTAAGAATTTAAAATAGCTCAACTGGAATTCCATCATCTCCACTAGGTTTGTTAATTGTGATGCTCCCTAAGGCCCACTTGACTACACATTCCAGGATGTCTGGCTCTAGGTGATTTGATCACACCATCTTGGTTATCTGGGTCATGAAGATCTTTGTTTTTTTTTTTTTTTTGTTGTTGTTGTTGTTGTTATTTAAAAATTTTTAATTGGAGGCTAATTACTTTACAATATTGTGGTGGTTTTTGCCCTACATTCACATGAATCAGCCATGGGTGTACATGTGTTCCCCATCCTGACTCTCCCTCCCACCTCCCTCCCCATCCCATCCCTCAGGGTCATTCCAGTGCACCAGCCTCGAGCACCCTGTCTCATGCATTGAACCTGGACTGGTGATCTATTTCACATACAATAATATACATGTTTCAATGTTATTCTCACAAATCATCCCACTTTCATCTTCTCCCACAGAGTTCAGAAGTCTGTTCTTTACATCTGTGTCTCTTTTGCTGTCTTGCATATAGGGTCATCATTACCATCTTTCTAAATTCCATATATATTTGTTAATATACTGTATTGGTGTTTTTCTTTCTGGCTTACTTCTTTCTGTATAATAGGCTCCAGTTTCATCAGTTCTAATGAGGTTGGATGAAACTGGAGCCTATTATGAAGATCCTTTTGGTACAGTTCTGTGTATTCTTGTCACCTCCTCTTAATATCTCCTGCTTCTGTTAGATCCATACCATTTCTGTCCTTTATTGTGTCCATCTTTGCATGAAATAGTCACTTGGTATCTCTAATTTTCTTGAAGAGATCTCTAGTCATTGCCCTTATATTGTTTTCCTCTATTTCTTTGTACTGATCGCTGAGAAAGGCTTTCTCATCTCTCCTTGCTATTGTTTGGAACTCTGCGTTCAGATGGGTATATCTTTCCTTTTCTCCCTTGTGTTTAGCTTCTTATTTTTTCATGGGAAAAAATAGTTTAAACAAAGAAATAATGACACAAGTGATGGTGTCACAGAAGGTCACCTAACTCCCCACTGTAGAGTTCAGAGCAAATATTCTTTAGAAATTAAAGAGTTCCTCATTTTCTGAGTCTACACAAGTGTGAAAATGATGTTGCTTCATGGAAAAGCTCATTACTTAAAAGCATTAAATTCAGGTTGAAAGAAAAAATAATTTCAACTGTATTTTCTAATTAATCTGCTACTTTCTAGTCTATTAAATAGTAAGCCCCCCAAACTACTCATTCACTCTCTGCTTTCTCTTGTCCTCTCATTCTTCTTTGTACACATAGAGCTCCTTAGAAATCACAGAAGAAAAATCTAAATTCTTCATCAAAGATTGCCAGATTCATCACAATCCAGCTGAAGACTGTTTTTCTTACCTTCTCTCTTCATGCTGTTCCCACACGCCCTAGGTTCACCCTGTCAGCACACCAGCCACCGTTCGGAACGGGCCATGGTACCTGCATCATGTGGTCCTTTTGCTAAAGATGCTATTAATATACGCTCTGATCAGAATACCTTCCCATATTTTTCCATGTGACAGTTTTGTATCCATCTCTGAAGCAGCTCAGTTATCAACTCTGTGAAGCATTCTGCGCTTTTACCTCCTCTTCCCAGTCAATCATCTCCTGCTTTTCAAGGATTCTCAGGGATGCACATTCTACCTCGGTGCTGATAACACAAGGTAGCCATTACACACAGGTAGGTTTCAGATCTGAGACTAGAAGTTTCTCCAGAGTGGTGTCCTAAATACATTGCAGCACCTGCCTGACACAGTGCCTTTGCATAAACTCTCAGATGCTTATTGAACATATGAATGAATAATGAATGGAGAAATAAGTGCAAATCAAGACATACACATTCATTATTGTGGATTTCACAGACAAAACACAAAGGCTTGTGTGTCCAGAGGCAGGAGTGAAAGTGAAATTTCATTCTGAAGGGAAGGAGCAGTTTTTGTACTTACTGGCTGAATGTCAACCTAATTTACAACACAAGATCGTTTACTATATATCTGCCGAGCAGGGAACACTCATATTACAGACGAAAGGGCTGTGAAAATCAATTCACATCAGTTAACTGCTTTCAAGCTGAAAAGTAATAAACTTTCTTCAATATATAAAATAAAAATAATGTCCTCCAGCATTTTTTTTTTTTAAATAGAAAAGAATCCCTTTCTACATAGAAAATGTGTGGTAGGAAAGTAAATAGAATTGTTTCCACTTACAATGCTTTCAAGTTTTATCCCTGGAGCCATTTGGCCTGAGATATAAAGGTGGAAAGAAACTCAGTTTTATGCATACACATGCACTCACATAGTACACCCTCTCGAGTCAACCAGGCAGTGACAAGTTACTTGGATGCTAAATTGAAACTTGTGCACCAAACAAAATTGTGCACTGTGTGGGAGAGCATTAGGGCTGCTGGGTTTGAAGGTTTGCCTTGGCTGGAATTCACTGCAACACCACCCACCTCTCTCCAGTTGCAATATTAGAACCAGGTCACCTAGATGCTGTGAAACAGATGTTCATTGAAGAGAAAAGGAAATAGGTGGTGTCCATCGAAAAGTGATAGCCAGGGCAGAGGGGAAAGCATATTTTTACCTACAACAGAAGCTTAATATTCTGGAAAATTCTTGGTAGGGCAAAAATTCCTAGTTCTTCAGGAATCTGCAGCACTTAGTAAGCACTTCATTATACCAAGAGGCAAGAAAGCAGAATGGGGAATGAATGGCTCAGACTTTGGGATCCACCTGGCTTTGACTCCCAGGTCTTCATTTTCTAGCTATGCACCCTTGGGAAAATTTTGCTGTTCAGTTGCTCACTTGTGGCCAACTCTTTGCAACCCCAAGGGCTGCAGCATGCCAGGTTTCCCTGTCCTTCACTCTCTTGGAATTTGCTCAAACTCACGTCCATTGAATCAATGATGCCATCCAACCATATGTTGCCCCCTTCTCCTCCTGTCTTCAATCTTCCCCAGCATCAGAGTCCTTTCCAATGAGTTGGCTCTTTGCATCAGATGGCCAGTTTATTGGAGCTTCAGCTTCAGCATCAGTCCTTCCAATGAATATTGTACTTGTTTCTTGTCTACAAACGTGGGACAAAAACAATGCTGACCTCATGTAGTTTTTGGGACAATTACATATGTTGATATTCATAAAGGACTTCAAATAGCCCATAGCACAGTCAACTATTGTCACATGATCATCTCCACACAGAGGGACAGCACTGCCTGATTGGAGTTGGCAACAAATTTTACCTGTTTCTAAAGAAGGAGGAACAGTCCTCAGGGCTTCCTCAAGGGGCTAGAAAACCCAGTCAGTTCTCAGTGCTGAGAAGGCTTGTGCTTACAAAAGTCAGGAAGGGATGTGGCAAAAAAACCAAATACAGAATCTCAAACCATCCTTCGGTTTTCCAGAAGCTACACTTTACAAAAGTGCAACACAGGCTAGGACTGATTGCATCCCTCTGCCTGGGAATCTTCTCAGCAATTTGACAGAGTTATTACCCAATAACGCTTGGCTTCAGCTCTGGGCCTCCAGATTCCTCACTTGAGTCTTCCTCCCTATTCCAAACTGTCACTCATTATTGATTTCCTTCTGAAAGAAGTTCTCTCCCAATTTAGGTAAGATTGAAGGTGAGTGATTCAAGGTGAGTATATGTTATTATGAATATCAATACACCCTCTGATGTCACATTGCAATGCTTACTAAACTAAGTCACTGATTAGCAGGAATAGGAATGAGCAATTTGAATCCAGAAGTTTCTCTATTGAAAAATTTATTTTTAATAAATTTTCACTAATACAAGCAAAGCTATACAGCATAGCTTAGCATTAATGATGTGTTTGTCAATAAAAGATGATAGAAACTGTGAGCTATTTCAGCCTTCATCTCTGGCATATTGTTCTGTTTTTGTGCATATTCTTACACATTTTGTGAGCAACATTAAGTCCACCATACCCAATAAGTACAAAAGTTTCAAATGGCTGATTAGAAGAGGGATTCAATTTTGATACAAAAATAAGCAATATCTGCTGCTTCTGGTTATGATGGAGTAACTGGTGCCCCACTCACCTTGCTCTGTAAATAGCCATAGGATGGACACCTGAGTCCTCAATATGAGGTAACTGTGCCCATACCTTGAACAATAGACAGTGCAAGTCAGAAGGCCTTAAGAGAGAGAAAACCCACCAGGCAAGAACTGTGGATATACCAGTCTTGTGGCTATATATAATTTTCTGAGAGGAATGTAGAAAGCTGGAATCCAAGCAGACACTGGTTCTTCTGGGCAGAGAGAGAGAGCAGAGTCCAGAGACCATTGCAAAATCTGAAGGGTTGTTGTTGTTCAACTGTTCAGTTGTCTCCGACTCTTTGTGACCCCATGGACTGCAGTATGCCAGGCCTCTCTGTCCTTCACCATCTCCTGGAGTTTGCTCAAACTCATGTCCATTGAGTCAGTGATGCCATCCTACCATCTCATCCTCTGTCACTCTTTCCTCCTTTTGCCCTCAATTTTTCTCAGCATCAGGATCTTTTCCAATGAGTTGGCTCTTTGCATCTGGTGGCCAAAGTATTGGAGCTTCAGCTTCAGCATCAGTCCTTCCAATGAATATTCAGGACTGATTTCCTTTAGGATTGCCTGGTTTGATCTCCTTGCAATCCAAGAGACTCTCAAAGTCTTCCCAGCACCACAGTTCAAAAGCATCAATTCTTTGGCATTTAGCCTTCTTTCTGGTCCAACACTCACATCTGTACATAACTACTGGAAAAGCCATAGCTTTGATTATACAGACCTTTGTTGGCAAAGTAATATGTCTGCTTTTTAATATATTGTCTAGGTTTGTCATAGCCTTTCTTCCAAGGAACAAGCATCTTTTAATTCCTTTGCAGCAGTCACCATCTGCAGTGATTTTGGAGCCCAAGAAAATAAAGTCTGTCACTGTTTCCATTGTTTCCCTATCTATTTGCCATGAGATGATGGGACCAGAGGCCATGATATTAGTTTTTTGAAAGTTGAATTCTAAACCAACTTTTTCACTCTCCTCTTTCACTTTCATCAAGAGGCTCTTTAGTTTTTCTTTGCTTTCAGCCACAAGGGTGGTGTCATCTGCATATCTGAGGTTATTGATATTTCTTCTGGCAATCTTGATTCCAGCTTGTGCTTGATCCAGCCTGGCATTTCACATGATGTACTCTGTGTATAAGTTAAATAAGTAGGGTGACAATAGCCCTGACATACTCCTTTCCCAATTTGAAACCAGTCCGCTGTTGTCTAGTTCTAACTGTGTCTTCTTGACCTGCATACAGCTTTCTCAGGAGGAAGGTGAGGTAGTGTAGCATTTCCATCTCTAAGAATTTTCCACAGTATGTTTTGACCCACACAGTCAAAGTATTTATCATAGTCAATGAAGCAGAAGTGGATGATTTTCCGGAATCCCCTTGCTTTTTCTATGATTTAACGGATGATAGCAGTTTGACTTCCAGTTCCTCTGCCTTTCTAAATCCAGCTTGTATATCTGGATGCTCTTGGTTCACATACTGTTGAAGCCCAGCTTAAACAAATTTGTGCATTACCTTGCTAGCATGTGATATGAATGTAACTGTGTAGTAGTTTGAACATTCTTTGTCATTGCCCTTCTTTGGAATTGGAATGAAAACTTTTCCACTCCTGTGGCTGCTGCTGAGTTTTCCAAATATGCTGACATATTGAGTGCAGCACATTAACAGTATCATCTTTTAGGAATTGAAATAACTCAGCTAGTATTCCATCACTCCACTAGCTTTGTTCATAGTAATTCTTCCTGAGGCCCACTTAACTTTAGACTCCAGGATATCTGGCTCCTGGTAAATGATCACACCATCGTGGTTATCCAGGTCATTAAGATTTTTTTTGTACAGTTCTTCTGTGTATTCTTGCCACCTCTTCTTAATAGCTTCTGTTTCTGTTAGGTCCATACTGTTTATGTCCTTTATTGTTCCCGTCTTTGTATGAAGTATTCCCTTGGTATCTCTGATTCTCTTGAAGAGAACTCTAGTCTTTCCCATTCTATTGCTGTCCTCTATTTTTTTGCATTGTTCACTTAATCTGAAGGTTAAGTCCCCAAAAGGGAAATCTCAGAAGATGTGGGATTCCCAGTGGGTCTTTGGCTGAGATGGGGGCTTTGACAGCTACAGAGTAAATATCTTGATATTTTACATCTCTTCCATTTCACTTTGTGTTTTTGTGTGTGTTTAAAACCTAGGAAATGCTTGTCTGGAATATTCTCATATAACCCAGGTCATTCTTTTAAAATGTATTCATCCAATTGTTTCTTATAATAGTCTTTGACATGTTTTCATTTTGTTGAATATGTACCTAAGCCTTATGTTAAATTTTTTGTTGTTTAAAATGTATCTAAGGCTTATGTTGAATTTTTTCCCTTTCTTGCTATTTTTGATATCTAATGTTCCATCTGAATCTGCTATTTGTCCTAAAGTAACATGGGAAGTGTTGGAGAGAATGATCAGGTCTTCAGTGGAGTCTGCTGTCTCAGAACATGTTCTCAGGGTGTGTGCTTGGCCTTTCTCTGGAAAATGTCTCCTTTCCTCTCCTGGGGATTACACATGTTCATTCACAATCTGTGGAGAGACCAGATGGCCCAGGAGGAGGCCAAGATAACTCTCCCTGAAGCTTCATAGTGCCAAGTCCTTCTGTTTGGTGATGTCCTTCCACTCTGGTAGGGAATACAAATCCAGTTGGTTACAGCTTTTCTTCTCTCATCTAGTTGGGAGTTAGGATCTAATCAAGAGAAACTCAAGATGGTGTGACTGTTATTCCGCCCTTAGATTCTTTCTTACCATGCTATGTTTTAGAGTCAAACTTCCATAGACTGGTTTCAGCTTTTTTCTCTGGCTCACCCCAAATGCTACTTTCTGTCATAAAGGAAAAAAAGTTATTTGATGAGTTCAAGAGAAAGTAATATGTAGGATGACATAGCTTTCACTTGTACTCCCTTGATTTGACCCTGTTTCATACATTTTACAAATTTCTGAAAATTCATGGTTTGGGGTTGCAGTCATCTCCTACTTGTGCTGAAGTATTAATTTTTTCATTTGTTTATCATTTTAATTAGATCAATATATACTGTTTAAAACTGAGAAATTTTTAAAGAGTTTTAAGTATTTTATATTGCTTAAAATAATTAAGCTTAGCAGTTGCAGAAGTGATTATCAGGAGTAAAAATAATACACAAAGAAAAGCAAAAACTGTTGTGTCTAAAATACAATATACAAAGTTGAATGGATAAAGAAGATGTGGTAAATATATACAATGGAATCTCACTCTATAAAGAGGACTGAAATTGGGTCATTTGTAGAGATGAGAATGGACCTAGAGTCTCCTACAGAGTGAAATCAGAAAGAAAAAAATAGATCATATATTAATATGTAAATATCAAATCTAGGAAAATGGTACAGATAAACCTATTTCCAGGGCATGAATAATGACACGGATATAGAGAACAGACATGAGCACAAGCGGGGAAAGGAAGGGTGGGGTGAATTGGGAGATTAGGGTTGACATACGTACACTCTCATGTATAAAATTGATAGCTAATGGGAACCTGCTGTAAAGCACAGGAAGCTCAGCTTGGTGCTCTTGTGTTGACTTAGACAGGTGGGAGTGAGGTCCAAGAAGGAGGGAGTATATGCATGCATGTAGCTGATTCACTTCATTGTATAGCAGAAACTAACACATTTTAAAGTGGTTATATTTCAATAAAAAATAAAATTAAAAAAAATACAGATGTAGAAATCTTATGTTACCGGGGGTAAGGAGTGGGGAGGGATAAATTGGGAGATTAGGACTGTCCATATACACACTATTATATGTAAAATAGATAACCAATAAGGACCTACTTTATAGCACAGGGAGCTTTACTAAATACTTTGTAATGTCCTATATGAGAAAAGAATCTATGGATATATGTGTATGCAAACTGATTCACTTTGCTCTATACCTGAAATGAACACAACATTGTGAATCAACTATATATACACATGTAATTAATACTATTAGGAAGTTACAAAACAGTATGAAACTGACTTCATTTAAGAAAAAACTTGATACATGTGTTCTAAATATTTATGAAAGTGAAAGTGTTAGTCACTCAGTTGTGTCCAGTTTTTTGTGACCCCATGGGCTATAGCCTGCCAGGCTCCTCTGTCAATGGTATTCTTTAGGCAAGAATACTGGAGTGGGTTGCCATTCTCTTCTCCAAAGGATCTTCCCAACCCAGGTATCAAAACCAGGTATCCTACATGGCAGGCAGATTCTTTATCATTTGAGCCACTAGTGTATAGAAAACAAGATATAGAAAACATCTGAAACCATACATAATATTTCCTTGAAGGAGTAGAATTTGGGAGATTGTGGAAGGGAGAGGAGATTTTATTTTCACTTTTTGGGATTCTGAACTCTTTAAGACAAACATATTGCTTTTATAATAGAAATGTTTTAGATAATTATCACATATAATCTTATTTAAATGGTGAATTGTCCAATATTTTGCATACAAATTGCATTATTTGTCTATGCCAAAATCATTTACTTTTTTATTGGATTACTCAAAATGCATTTTCAAAGTTTTCTATGGATTAAAGTTATAACCTGCTGTAACTGTGCAAAAGTGGAAAATCAGAAGATTAGAACCTTTTAGGTATTTTATGACTGAGGAATAGAATATAACTGTAAAGCGATGAAAAATAAGGCTTCAGAGGAAAGCAGATGTTGAATACTTGTTTATTAAGGTATTAGACACTAGTGAAAAAAGCAACTGAAATGCAATAAGTAGAGTAACACCATCAAAGATGCATTTCCAACACATTGCTGATTGAACATTAGGGCAAAAATTTGGGAGAAAGCAAGAGTGGAAGAAGAACTTGTGATTTAAGGCTGTTAACCTTAAATGTTCTGCCTAACTCAAATATGCAATTGAGAAACATGACCCGTGAGTCAGACAGCTGGAGCACAAAATATAAGACTTTTATTTAACTGATGAAGTTAAGTTTGATGCTGGGAAAGATTGAGGGCAGAAGAAGAAGAGGAAGACAGAGGATGAGAAGTTTGGATGGCATCACCGACTCAATGGACATGGGTTTGGGTGGACTCCGGCAGTTAGTGATGGACAGGAAGGCCTGGCGTGCTGCGGTCCATGGGGTCGGAAAGAGTCAGACACAACTGAACGACTGAACTGGAACTGGGCTGGAGTGATACCAGGGATTGGATAACTATAACAGTAACTTGCTACCAACAGCTACACATGCTGGATCAGTTGCAATACCCATTATTTTAAATGCGTAGCTACATTTGTAAGAAAAAAGGTAAATCCTGTATATGTGGGGAAAAAAACAATCTGAAAATAAAGATAGTGAGCCAATTATGGATGTAGACTTTGCTAACGAGTGTGAGGAGTGGAGTAAATTGGAATATTTTCAGTCTTAATAACACATAGACTTGAGTTTCATGCTTGCAGGAGGACAGAAGATGGTGATCGCAAGGCTGCATAAGACTGGAAGGTAGAACTGGAAAGTCACACATCAGGACTTTAGAAGGAGAAACCAGAAAAACCTTCTTCCATCGGCATAAATTGGTGTCAAGGAAACTTTACAGCTCTGTCAAGATACAAGGTTAAAAAAAAAAAAAAAGACTTTGGAAATTAGGAATGAAAGGGATTATTTTTTTTTTAAATTTTTTAAAGGTTTTAATTTAATTTGCTTATTTTATTTTTGGCTGCACTGGTTCTTCGTTGCTTTGTATGGGCTTTTTCTAGCTGCCCGTGAGCGGGGGCTACTCTGTTGCTGTGAACAGGCTTCTCATTGCAGTGGCTTCTCTTGTTGTGGAGTATAGGTTATAGGCACACGAGCTCCGATATTTGCAGCACAAGGGCTTGGTAGTTGTGGCTGGTCGGCTTAGTTGCTTCATGGTATGTGGAATCTTCCCAGACCAGGGATTGAACCGAGCATTGGCAGGTAGATTCTTAACCACTGCGCCACTAGGGGAAGTCCATAATCAATTTTATTAATCATATTATTAAGACCATTTATATCCTTACTTATTCAACTTAACTGTCAAAAACCAAGAGAGGGGAGTTCCCAACTCATATTTCTATTGATTCCACGTTGTATTTATATCTATAATTTTTGCTTCGTATATTTTGATGCTACATTATCTGGAACATAAAATGTCATGACAGATATTCCAATGTTTTCTAGCCTTTATAGTTATGGGCAATGCTTTTTTTTACATTCAATAATTTTTGTCTTCAATTCAACCTTTTCTGATATTCATAACTTGGATTGTGGTTTCTTTTTTTTCAAGTTTAAGGTGTATGATGTAATCACTTGATATATGTGTATATTGCAATACTACTATTACAATAAGGTTAGTTAACATAGTCATCACCTCACATAGTTATAATTTTTTGTATGTGGTGAGAACTTTAAAAGTTGACTTGATTGTGGTTTCTTTTAGTTTGCATTTGCCTGGCACATCCTAGAAAATCATTTTACTTCCAACTTCTGTTCAGTCCTTCTCCTGGCCTCCCACTTTCTCTGGAGGATTGATATTTCCTCCCCAACCCAAGTTAGTTATGATCTGAGAGGGCTCAGTGGTAAGGAATCTGCCTGCCAATGCAAAAGGCACAGGAGCCATGGATTTGATCTCTGGGTTGGGAAAATCCCCTAGAGGAGGAAATGGCAACCCACTCCAGTATTCTTACCTGGAAAGGGATTATTCTTAAGCTGATAAAGACAATCTATAAAAGTGTCTAGAACAAACATCAAATCTGTTGCTAAAAATTTAAAACTTCACTTTGGGAGAAGGACCACCCTACCATCTATAGTCATTACTGGGCTTCCCTGGTGGCTCAGTTATAAAAAAATTCACCTGCCAATGCAGGAGATGCAGGAGACAAGGGTTCAATCCTAGGGCCGGGGAGATCCCTTGGAGAAGAAAATGGCAATCCACTCCAGTATTCTTGCCTGGAGAATTCCATGGACTGAGGAGCCTGGCAGGCTATAGTCCAAGGGGTCGTAAGAGAGTCTGACATGACTAAATGACTGAGCATGCATGCATAGTCATTATTCATCATCACAGTGAGGGGGGGAAAGGGTGTAAGATTTGGAAGTAAGGAGCTCAACACACTGCTTTTACATTCTGTGCTTTTCTTCATGCTGCTAAGTAACTTCAGTCGTGTCCGACTCTGTGTAATCCCATAGATGGCAGCCCACCAGGCTCCCCCATCTCTGGGATTCTCCAGGCAAGAACACTGGAGTGGGTTGCCATTTCCTTCTCCAAATTTTCTTCATAGAAAACATTAAAACCTCTACAGACAATTTGCTAGATATAATAGAGGATTTTAGCAAGGTAGAAGGAAAAAGGAAAAATTGAAACACTTCGAAAGAAAAATGATCAAAGGATTTGACCAGGTGCTTTACTAGAAAAGGAAATACAAGTGCCCAGTAAATATATTGAAAACTGCTCAAACTGCTAGAATTCAAATTAAAACCATGCTGAATTGTGATTTCACATCCATCTGATTGGCAAAAAATGAAATCTGATGCCCTAAAGGAATCTCTTCAGTGGATTTCTGGAATTCTTTTTGTCTATATTGTTCCCTCCTTTCTGTAACTCTGCCCCAGAACTACCATCCACCTCACCCCCTGAGCCCCAATCTGTGCTTCCCCAGCTCAGTGAGACAACTAGCCATTGCTTGTGATGATTTTTTCTTTTGTACAGTAGGTAACAGTGAACATGCCTCCAGCAGAATGTTAGCTGGGACAATCATTGGACTCATCTTGATTTTCCCCTTCTCTCAGGCATCACAGTCTGGGGCTGCCTGTTGTCTAACACCTGAAAACAGTTTTTAAATTTATCTTGTTCAGTTTTCTACATGTTTACCTTGGGAGGGTATTTCTGGTTCCTGTTAGTGTATTGTGGCTGGAAACAGAAACCCGCTGTGTTACCCATGGCTGAGTTCTCAGAGAATGAGGCAATGAAGCAAACAGACTCCAGAAATCTGCGCAGGGGCGTCCTTGAGTCTTTCCTCATTTTAAGTTATGCATATGTAGAGTAAAGCTTCATGCAGTTGGGAAAAATGACAAGGGACCTGTAACTGGGTGGTTCCAAGAATTCAAGCAGAACATGAGGTTTTAATCAAAGTTGCAAGTCCTTGCTGATCACTTGGGACATTTATTAGCGACTGTAGGTGGATCAGACCATATAAATGGGAATAAATTATTCTTGTGGTAAAGATTACTCTGGATCTTCCCTGACAAAGCTTGAAATTAAACCCCGAAAGACTGACTTGCAATTCATGTTACTACCTGTAAAAACAAAGCCTAGTAGTCTGTAGAGGAAGTCTACAAAATTCAGACGCAAAAAATGTTACCCTAAAAGAACTCACAATGCCCAAAAATCAATGAAAAATCATTAGACTTTTAAAGAAGGGAAATGTGACTAATAATTAGAAGAAAATATCCAATAGGAAAAAACCCAAAATGATGGAAACAAATGGAAGTGGTGGAATTATCAGGGAAGGATGTTAGAGTTATATTATTATATAAAAAGAAAAATGTGAACTCTATGAGAGAAATGGAGATATAAAAGCAAACCAAATGAAATTGCAGTGAAAAATAAAATATTTAAAATGAGAAGTTCACCAAATTGGGTTAATGGCAGATTATATTCTGCAAAAGAAGACTTAAAAATAGAAACCAACCACAATGAAGCATAGAGCAAATAATTTTAGTACATCTAATACAGCTGTATGTTTATATGCATATATAAAATAGTAATAACTTTAATATATCAAATCCAACTGTATATACAGCATAAATATTTAGATATAAGCATATAAAATACATATATGTGTGTGTATGTGTAATTCTATATATATATACTAAAATAATGTGATATTTATCCAGAAATAATTCAAATTTCAGGAGAGAAATTAGAAACGGATCCCTGTGTATATAAGAAGTGGAATATGACAGGAGTGCAATTAGTGTCATTAAGGTTTCTTTGGAGACACTCAAGATAATTCTCTAGATTATTTAAGTACAGCATCTATGGTTCATGTGAAAATTCCCTCAGAAAAGAAAAAAGTACTGAAAGAAGTCTTTAAAACATCTTTTATCCCTATTAAAAAGTGCTTTATATATATATATATATATATATGTATATATATGTATATATATATACACACACAGCATACACACACATGCTCGCATGCTTGCATGCACACTATTTAGCAATTAGTAGACTTTTGTTGGGCTTCCCAGGTGGTCTTAGTGGTAAAGTACCCACCTGCCAGTTCAGAAGAAACAAGAGATGACGGTTTGATTCCTGGGTTTGGAAGATCCCCTGGAGGAGAGCATGGCAACTCATTCCAATATTCTTGCTTGTAGAATCCCAAGGACAGAGCAGTCTGCCATGCTTCTGTCCAATCCATACAGTCACAAAGAATTGGACATGACTGAAGCAACTTAGCATGAATGCACAGTCTTCTGTTAGGACCTTTAAAGTAATGTATATGATTGTGCTAAACATAGGTGAGCAAGTGGGAGAGAAAGTAAGGTATTCTTCTAAGTAAACAAAATCCTAAAAATATAATAGCTATTTTTGTTGAGAACTTTCTATATGCCAGGTATTTCCTATAGGTTATCTCAATAACTGTGTTGTTAACATTAACAGACAATTGATATATGTTACTTGAACTTCATAAGTTTGCTGGGTAAAGTTCTCTGTCATTAGGAACTCAAAACCTAATGAAAAGAATATAGACAAAACAGATATAATGAAAATAAATTAACTACATATGTTCATCATTAAATCTGTAAGTAAAAAATGTTTGAATTCCAAGGATGGAATAACTTAAGTGCATATAAATCAGTCAAGGAGAGTGGCTCAGGGAGATGAGCTTTTCATGTTTTTAGTAGGAAGAATCAGTCTATTCTCAGCATATATTTATGTTGTAGTAAGGGGTTGGCCACCTCATGTGAAGAGTTGACTCATTGGAAAAGACCCTGATGCTGGGAGGGATTGGGAGCAGGAGGAGAAGGGGATGACAGAGGATGAGATGGCTGGATGGCATCACCGACTCGATGGGCATGGGTTTGAGTAGACTTCAGGAGTTGGTGATGGAGAGGGAGGCCTGGCGTGCTGTGATTCATGGGGTCGCAAAGAGTCAGACACGACTGAGCAACTGAACTGAACTGAACTGAACTGAACTGAAGGGGTTGGAGATGGAGAATTATTTTCCTAGCTAGGTTGAATATGTAACACAATTTTGACTAGAAGGTAACTAGAGTTAAACAGTGTGGGATAAAATAATAGAAATCCTTAATCAAGATTAAGAAAAAAAATGAAGATTTTATATTTCAATCAATGGGCAAGTCATGTTTTTAAGAATCAGAAGATAATTAAATAGATACAGGCAGAAAGAACTGCATGAAAAATCTTGAAGAGGGAAGAAGCTGGGTATGGGCAAATTGTGCACTATAGTGATTAAGAACACCACAGCATTTGGAGTCAAATGCCTGTACTCAAGTCCAGATTCTACCATTGAATAGGTGTGTGATTGTACACAAGGCTCTTAATTTCTTTGTATCTCAGGTCAAGAGCAAAAGAGGGAGCACTAAAACCTCTCTCATACTGTTTTAAAAATTAATTAAAGAATCTAAGCAATTACAATAATATCTCATACACAGTAAACACTGCATAAATATTAGTTTTTTAATGAATTAATTTATTTTAATGGAGGATAACTATTTTACAATATAGTAATGGTTTTTGACATAAATGTTAGTTTTTACCGTTAGTGTTATTTTGTCTCTCCAACAAACAGTATTGAAGAGATGCCCAGGATGGCAGCGCAGGAAGACCCTGAGCTCACCTCCTCCCAAGGGCACATAAAGTCTACATCAACATAGAGAGAAATTCCACTTGAAGAAGACCTGAGTGTTTATTGAACAGCTACTACATATAGAAGGACCACACAGAAATGAGCAGGAAAGATGGAGACAGGGTATCCTGAAACAGCAACCTGCAGTGAGGAGGGAATATTGCTGAAGGACTTGAGTCACCACAACAAGCAGACTTCCCTAAAACAGGAAAAAAACACACAAACAGCAGCTTTAAGGGCACCTTGAGGACCCTGGAATGTTAGGTCCATGAATCAAGGCAAATTGGAAGTGCTCAAACAGGAGATGGCAAGAGCGAACATCAACATTCTAGGAATCAGTGAGCTAAGATGGACTGGAATGGGTGAATTTAACTCAGATGACCATTATGTCTACTACTGTGGGCAGGAATCCTTAGAAGAAATGGAGTAGCCATCATAGTCAGCAAAAGAGTCTGAAATGCAGTACTTGGATGCAATTTCAAAAACAGAATGATCTCTGTTTGTTTCCAAGGCAAACCATTCAATATCGCAGTAATCCAAGTCTATGCCCCAACGAGTAACACTGAGAAGCTGAAGTTGAACGGTTCTATGAAGACCTATAAGACTTTCTAGAACTAATACCCAAAAAAGATGTGTTTTTCATTATAGGGGACTGGAATGCAAAAGTAGGAAGTGAAGAAACACCTAGAGTAACAGGCAAATTTGGCCTTGGAGTAGAAGCAGGGCAAAGGCTAATAGAGTTTTGCCAAGAGAATGCACTGGTCATAGCAAACACCCTCTTCCAACAACACAAGAGAAGACTCTACACATGGACATCACCAGATGGTCAACACCAAAGTCATATTGATTATATTCTTTTCAGCCAAAGATGGAGAAGCTCTATACAGTCAGCAAAAACAAGACCAAGAGCTGACTGTGGCTCAGATCATGAACTCCTTATTGCCAAATTCAGACTGAAATTGAAGAAAGTGGGGAAAACCACTAGACCATTCAGGTATGACCTAAATCAAATCCCTTATGACTATACAGTGGAAGTGAGGAATAGATTTAAGGGACTAGATCTGATTGACAGAATGCCTAATTAACTATGGGTGGAGATTTGTGACATTGTACAGGAGAGAGGAATCAAGACCATCCCCAAGAAAAAGAAATGCAAAAAAGCAAAATGGCTGTTTGAGGAGGCCTTACAAATAGCTGTGAAAAGAAGAGAAGTGAAAATCAAAGGAGAAAAGGAAAGATATACCCATTTGAATGCAGAGTTCCAAAGAATAGTAAGGAGAGATAAGAAAGCCTTCCTCAGAGATCAATGCAAAGAAATAGAGGAAAACAACAGAATGGGAAAGGCTAGAGATCTCTTCCATAAAATTAGAGATACCAAGGGAACAGTTCAGGCAAAGATGGATTCAATAAAGGACAGAAATGGTATGGATCTAAAGAAGCAGAACATATTAAGAAGAGGTGACAAGAATACACAGAAGAACTGTACAAAAAACTCTTTATGACCCAGATAACCATGAAGATGTGATCACTCATACTCACCTAGGGCCAGACATCTTGGAATGTGAAGTCAAGTGGGCCTTAGAAAGCATCACTACCAACAAAGCCAGTGGAGGCAATGGAATTCCAGTTGAGCAATCCTGATAGATGATGCTGTGAAAGTGTTGCAGTCAATATGCCAGCAAATCTGGAAAACTCAGCAGTGGCCATAGGACTGGAAAAGGTCAGTTTTCATTCCAATCCCAAAGAAAGGCAATGCCAAAGAATGCTCAATCTACTGCACAATTGCATTCATCTTACACACTAGTAAAGTAATGCTCAAAATTCTCCAAACCAGGCTTTAGCAATATGTGAGCCATGAACTTCCAGATGTTCAAGCTGGTATTAGAAAATGTAGAGGAACCAGAGATCAAATTGCCAACATCTGCTGGATCATCGAAAAAGCGAGTTTCAGAAAAACATCTGTTTCTGCTTTATTGACTATGACAAAGCCTTTGACTGTGTGGATCACAATAAGCTGTGGAAAATTCTGAAGGAGATGGGAATACCAGACCACCTGACCTGCCTCTTGAGAAACCTGTATACAGGTCAGGAAGCAACTGTTAGAACTGGTCATGGAACAACAGCCTGGTTCCAAATACGAAAGGGAGTAACTCAAGGCTGTATATTGTTACCCTGCTTATTTAACTTATATGCAGAGTACATCATGAGAATCGCTGGGCTGGAGGAAGCACAAGCTGGAATCAAGATTGCTGGGAGTAATATCAATAACCTCAGATATGCAGATGACACCATCCTCATGGCAGAAAATGAAGAAGAACTAAAGAGCCTCTTGATTTAAGTGAAAGAGGAGAGTGAAAAAGTTGGCTTAAAGCTCAACATGCAGAAAATGAAGATCATGGCATCTGGTCCCATCACTTCATGGAAAATAGATGGGGAAACAGTGAAAACAGTGGCTGGCTTTATTCTTTTGGGCTCCAAAATCACTGCAGATGGTGACTGCAGCCATGAAATTAAAAGATGCCTACTCCTTGGAAGGAAAGTTATGACCAACCTAGACAGCATATTAAAAAGTAGAGACAGTACTTTGTCAACAAAGGTCCATCTAGTCAAGGATATGGTTTTTCCAGTAGCCATGTTAGGATGTGAGAGTTGGATTATAAAGAAAGCTGAGCACCGAAGAACTGATGCTTTTGAACTGTGGTGTTGGAGAAGACTCTTGAGAGTCCCTTGGACTGCAAGGAGATCCAACCAGTCCATCTTAAAGGAGATCAGTCCTGGGTGTTCATTGGAAGAACTGATGTTGAAGCTGAAACTCCAATAGTTTGACCACCTGATGCAAAGTGCTGACTCATTTGAAAAGACCCTGATGCTGGGCAAGATTGAGGGCAGGAGGAGAAGGGGACGACAGAGGATGAGATGGTTGGATGGCATCACTGACTCAATGGACATGAGTTTGGGTAGACTCCAGGAATTGGTGATGGACAGGGAGGCCTGGTGTGCTGTGGTTCATGGGGTCACAAAGAGTCAGACACAACTGAGCGACTGAACTGAACTGACTATATGGAAAGAAAATATGTTTACTAATCCCAAAGCATCTGCTAGTTAGAGGCACCAGCCTTTTTTTTGAGTTTCCCTGGGACTCTTCCTTGTCTGTACTCATTCTCGCTCCAACAACACAGCCAAGATGATATTGGTCCAGGAGCTGCCTCTGGCCAGGGGCTTCTGTGCCAGAAGTCTGCCAAGTCAGTCTCAGGTGCAGTGCCTCCAAGGACTGCCCCTGGCCAGGATTCTTCCAGCACCTTTAGCCTCACTAAGGCAGCTTTGGGCGTACCTCCCCTGGGCTGGAACAATGTTCTGGTCATGTTCCGGCCCTGGGCACCCCACCACTTTGACCTTGGGCCTGGTGCTCCCTAGGGACTGCCACAGATTGAACCCATTCCAGCTCCAGGCCACCTACCAAAGCTGTCAGACACAAATAATCTGAACAGAAGGATCTTCTTCACAGAGCCACTCCCCGAAGACTGGAGAGAGGGCTGTTTTGGCTAATTCATATAAACAGAAACTGAAAGTCAAAAAAAGGAGACAGAAGAATATGTTCCAAACAAAAGACCCAAATAAAACCCCAGAAAAAAAAAAAAAAAGCTAGTGAAATGGAAGTAAGTATTTTGCTGAATAAAGAGTTTAAAGAAGCAGTCATGAGGATACTCACCATACTCAAGAGAAGAATGGAAGAATTCAGTGAGAATGTCAACAAAGACTTTAAAAATATAAGAAAGAGCCAATCAGAAATACAGAATACAATAACTAGAATAAAGTACAGGAAGCATAGAGTCTCAAACCAGATGAAAACAGAGATCCACCCAATCATATTATAATTGAAATGAAAAAAAAAAAAGATAGATTCTTAAAGGCAGCAAAACAAAAATAACTAATCATAAACATGGGGGACCAAAGATTAGCCACTGATTTTTCAGCAAAAACTTTGTAGGAAAGAAGGAAGTGGCAGAATATATTTAAACTTAGAGCCTGAAATACTGTCCTTTGATAAGGATATCTTTTCAGAAAAACTGCTCTTTCACTGAACTTTTCTATTTAGTCTCTATTTCATTTATTTCTTCTCTGATTTTTATTATAAACAGAGACTTTCTACTAAGTTTAGGTTTTATTTATTCTTTTTCAGATTACTTTAAATATAAAGTTAGATTATTTATTTCAGATTTTTCTTGTTTCCTGAGGTAGGCTTTTATTATTACATACTTCTCTTTTCAAACTGCTGCATCTCAGTGATTTTGGATTGTTGTGTTTCCATTTTCAGTGTTTCCAGGTATTTTTTTTATCTCCTCTTTGGTGTCTTCAGTGGCTCATTGATTGTTTAGTAGCATGTTGTTTGGTCTCCACATGTTTGTATATTTTTCAAATTTTTTTCTTGCAGTTGATTTCTAGTTTCATACTGTTGGGAAGTGGAAGGGAGATTCAGGAGAGAGGGAACATATGTATACCTATGGCTGATTCATGTTGATATATAGCAGAAGCCAACATAATACTGTAAAGCAATTATCTTCTAATTAAAAATAAATAAATACCCAAGAACCAGGATGAATAAGCTCTAATTGAACATGTTTCATGTCTGATTCTAACTGTTGCTTCTTGGCCTGCATACAGGTTTCTCAGGAGACAGGTAATGTGGTCTGTTACTCCCATCTCTTTAAGAATTTTCCAGTTTGTTGTGATCCACACAGTCAAAGACTAGCATAATCAGTGAAGCAGAAGTAGATATTTTTATGAAATCCCTTTGCTTTTTCTTTGATCCAATGAATGTTGGTAATTTGATTTCTGGTTCCTCTACCTTTTCTAAATCCATCTCATACATCTGGAAGTTCTCAGTTGACACACTGCTGAAGCCTAGCTTGAAGGATTTTGAGCATTACCTTACTAGCATGAGAAATGAGCACAGTTGTATGGTAGCTTGAGAGTATTTCCCCAAATATTATTTTAATTAGAAAGATAAATGATAACTTTACAGTTATTGAAAGATACTACCTCTACATGTGATTAATGTTAGAGTCATAACTTCAAAATAAGTCACATTAACAAATCACTGGTAACAAACACTGAACATTACAGAACATCACTTCCAAGTCATTCTTGCCAAAAATGCATTGCTGTAATCTAACCATTAGGAAACATCAGAAATACCGAAATCAGGCATATTCTATACAGTGGTTAATCAATACTCTTCTAAAATGTCAAAGTCAAGAAAGACCATGAAAAAGTGAGAAACTATTAGAGAAAAGAGGAGACTAAGGAAACCAAGTAACTAAACGTAATGAGGGTCCTGCCTGGATTGGATTGTAGAGCAAAGAGGACATTTGTGGGGAAAGCTATGAAATGTAAATGTGTTTGCAAGACTAGAAAGAAGCAGAAATCTTTGTGTACTCTTGGTGAAAATGTAAAATGGTACAGCCACTATGGAAAAGAATGTGTAGGCTCTTCAAAAATTTCAAAATAAAACTACCATTTCTTAAAGGGAAAAAAAAGGTGGGAAAGGACTTTAAATCCTCTGATAATATTTCAGTTTGTTAGATTCGGTCCATCAGTCCTGTCTGTCTGTTGAGACAACTCTACCAACCATTCTGGTTTTGCTTCCTCAAGGTATCTAGTTAAGCATGTGTTCTGTGACTTCATTGAGGCCATTGATAAAAATAATGAAAATAAGAAGATGAAGGACAGAACCCTAGTGCAAATCACTATAGAAATCCCTCCAGTTTAATATTAATTCAATAGTTAGCATACTTCAGGTATCTAATCTAATCAGCTCTAAATAGTAGACTGCATTAAGCATCCCAGGTTGCACTAGTGGTAAAGAAACAATCTGCCAATGTAGGAGATGTAAAAGATAAGGTTCAATCCCTGTGTTGGGAAGATCCCCTGGAGGAGGGCACGGCAGGCCATTCCAGTATTCTTGCCATGAACAAGAGGAATGAAGAATCCCATGAAGAATCCCTTGAACAGAGGAACGTGGTGGGCTATGGTTCATGGGGTTTCGAAGAGTCAAATACAACTGAAGCAACTGAGTGTGCACACAAGAATAGTAGACTATATTATTCACCTAAGCCAAGGAATTGTATAATCGGAGGACTATGTATGGTCAGGGAGCTCAGGAAAAATCTCTTAAACTTAAATCTGAAAATGCAGCTCTGATACTCCTCACCACTGTAGCTGTTCAGTTCCTAACTGGGCTACAGTTTTAGGGCTACATTTCCTCTGAATCATAAACCTGTGTTTGTAAAGAGTAGACAGGAGCACCTATAAATTACCTTTGTGTGTTTCTCATAGTGTTGCCTGTGTGCTAAGCCGCTTCAGTGGTATCTGACTCTTTGTAACCCTATGGACTGTGGCCCACTCGGCTCCTCTGTTCATGGGATTCTCCAGGCAAGAATACTGGAGTGGGTTGTCATGCCCGCCTTTAGGGAATATTCCAGACCAGGGATCAAACCTGCATCTCTTGCATCTCCTGCACTTCCAGGTGAGTTCTTTACCACTGGTTCCACCTAGAAAGCCCTCTCATTGTTTTTGACCTGGGAAATTTTTGGTGAAAACAATATGGGTTTCACAGTCAAATCTATTCTGAAGATGCTCTCTTAGAGGTTCACGTTGCCTGTTAGCATCATAAAGATTTAAAAAATCCCTCAGTACTGAGGGCCTTACTTGACCAGAAAGTACCTGAGACATCACTTAACACTGCAGGGAACTGCAGTTGCGGAGGGCAGGGAGAGAGCCTTAGGGTCCTGTGAAACCGGGTCTAACACCCAAAGGAGAGGCCCTCAACATCATGTGCGGTGGAACACCAACATGTAGAGGAGCCAAAATCCTGTGTGAGGAGAGGTCTTGGCCTCTGGGTGTCCTTCTAGTTCTATTTCACTGCGCTGAAAGTTCCCGGAGCTCAGTGTTGTTCCTCACCGGCCACTCATTCTTGCAGAGGTGGGTGGAGGACGTGGAGGGTAACCGTGATTCCAGAAAGGGGCAGAGGAAACACAGTCAGTGCTGGCTCAAACTGAGTGGAGGTATTTGGACGGTTCTCCACAACAAAGGAAAACAGTTCTTAAAAGGTGTGGCTCTTGGCTAACGTGCTTCCCATTCTCATGGCTAACTTCAATCATTCTGTAAGATGTAGCTACAGTGACATAGTCTACTCTCTAGAATGAACTGGAAGAAAGAGCTCCTTATTTTCTGCATTTCCCCCAAACCCTCTGAAAAGTCCTTTTTCTATCAGAGTGTCAGAGGTCAGAAGAAAGAGAATAGGCTCTACTGTGTTTGCTGTCTTTGTGGAGGAGGACCACACTAGGTACGGAGGAGTGAGGCTGGCCTCTGCTTCATATAAACCAGGACTGACATTGCATCATCCTCCCCCTCTCCCTACGTGCACTGGGACTGAGGGATTATGAGAATGTCAAGACATGATTTCAGTGTTTCTATTATCCAAACAACACGCCTCTGCCCCTGCCTCCTTGCCCAAGAGGTGACCTGACTCAGCAAGATCACCCTCCATCCTGCATAAAAATTCAATCTTCCCATTTGTTCACCCGTGTCTTCTCCCACACACGGAAGAGGCCAAGTGTGTTTAATGACCAGAGATTATTTTGTAATCCATTGGGCTACCACCCTACAGAGACTCCTGCTGAGATCAGAACGTTCATTTCCCTGTCAGAAGTCAGCTGTGGAGTTAATCCATGTTGTGTCAGAGAGTTCAAGGTTTTCCCCTCAGCTCAGATTTTAGACCACATGTCAGTGACCAGCTCCTTTGGGTAGCGGCAGGAGTCGTTTTCTCAGACCCCTAAACAAGACGTTTTTAAAAAGTTTTTCCAATCTCTAAACATGTGCATTCCCCCACCAAGTCCACCTTCTCTGCTTCCTGTTTTTCTGTTTTTCTTGGCAGCTGTTGGTGTTGGGTAAATATTCCTTCCATGGGGGAGCTTGTCTGTCAGGTCCCATGGAGAGAAAGAAAATGGCAAGTTAATGAATTCAGGATTGTGTCTGGCAGAAGGTGTGTTTCAATCCCATGTGCCACATCTGGCAGCAGGATGAAACAAAAAGTAACAATGGAGTGAAAATGCAGCACTCAGAAACCTGAGGTTAAAACAGAATTCTGTAAATATCCTAAACATAAATATCCCTAAAACAGAGAGCATGTGATGAAAGCGAAGAAAGGGGGACCAGGAGAAACAACTTCAAAGCTGTCATTATTGGACAATTTTAAAAAATACTTAAAAAGCAGCAAAGAGAGGTGTTCAAAATGACACCAACCCAAAAATGTAGTGTTTTAAATTATTGCCTTCCCGGTGACGTCTGATGGGGGTGGTAGTAATGGACTGCCAGGAGCATGGCATCTTTCTCAAGATGTCAGAGTTGCTGGAGGCACAGCCCCGTCAATGTCTCCTTCTCTATGACAATGCTGCTGGAGCTTTAGAGAAAATGCAGGATGACAGGACATTATTGCAGGTAGGTTTAGCAGGATTAATGTTTTCCAAAACCTTATGTGCTTTAACATTGTTCCAGTATCCTAGATCACAAACATTTATCCACTTAATGAGTTGGGAGCCAGGAACATATATCTTGTTTAAAGCAGAATTTAATATGCACCATAGAAGAGCACAGCCTCTTATAGAAGAAAATGAAGACTTCCTTGGATATGGTCTTGTAAATTTTAAAAAGACTGAAGCTTTGAAATGACACTGAAGAAGGAACTAATCCCATAAATGAAAGACCATTCCCAAGGGGGCATGTATATCAAAGATTTGTATAAAATGATAAAGATACCAAAGTGATATCAACAGAAGTTTATAAAATTTAAAATTCAAAGAGTACTAAGTCAGGGCTCCATTTAGCAGAAAATCCTTCCTTGGGAGAAAGAAAACATTCTTTCTGAACATTTGAGTGCCTTAAGAGAATGACACCCTGATTTCTTCATGAAAAGCAAAAATACTACTTTCTATGTAGACTCTTTAGACAAACAGATCAGGCAATCATGTCTAAAAATGTTGCTGGTTGAAAGAGAGAAGCATCTCATTTTGCTTCTATAAAGTGGTAGAAATTTTCATTTCCCTAAACCACTAACAAGTCTTTCTTTGCCAAAACCAAAAAAAAAAAAAAAAACCAAAAACATAAAAAAACTTAAAAGCAATAACAAAAGCTGCAGATGAACAAACACAAATCCTCAGTGGTGCAATTAACTTCAGGAAATCTATGTGCTCATTGGGCAGCTGATCATCCCTGACTTCTCAGCTTCCACTTGAACCTCATTCCTCACCAGATGTCAAGTTCAACATCACTTTAATATTTGCTAAGTGAACAAACAATAACAGGATGGAAAGCTGATATCAAATAAAACTGCTCATCTTCCTTGAAGACTTGAAGGTAAGGAAATTTAAGGCAAAAATTTCCAGGAGAAGAAAATTTGGTGTTTTATTTAATTATTCAAGAGGTCTTATGATGTTATCTAGTAGGTTAGAGAAAGTCTTTCTGTAAAGGATAGACTCTCTATAAAGGATACAGAAGAATTCTTAGGAGCCATAATGCATTGATGTTATGAGTTACCACTCCAGGGACCAAGACCCCTCTAAGGCCCATTAGACAGGTTTCATGTAGACCATGTATTATGAAGGGATGCCAGAGTCTGAGCATAAACTCCTGTATATGTAGGGTAAGAAAGGTTGTCTTGTCAGAGGCCTTTTTGGAAGGATGTAAGGGAACTGCATAGGAGAAAACCAACCCCAGGGAAATACAGAGACTCACTGGGAAACCCCTGTCCAGGGGCAATAAACTACTGGTGAGATTAAAAGAAAAATTCTGAGAACAGCAGAATATCAGTTACTCTATTTTTCCAAAGCCTTGCAAACTCCGACCCAGGGACTTGGACCAGACACCTGGGGAGAGGGGCTTATAACTGGTAGGACTGTATGAATAAAACTGCTACAAAACATTTGAGTTCAAGGTAATGCCCTTTATGTACCAGTGTAACAAAATGACTGTAAAGGATTTATCCTTCTCTTTACTAAGCATGAGTGAGTGCATGCTAAGTCTCTTCCATCATGTCTGATTCTGTGTGACCCTGTGTCTATGGGATTCTCCAGGCAAGAATACTGTGGTGGGTTGCCGTTCCCTCCTCCAGGGGATCTTCCTGACCCAGGGATTGAACCCATATCTCTTATGTCTACCTGCACTGGCAGGCAGGCTCTTTACCACTATCACCACCTGGGAAGCCCCACTGGAAAGAAAATGAAAGAATGAGTGGTTATCGCCAGAAGTGACTGAGACTTGAAGCTACAGTTGCCGACATCAAGGTTACATTTTTTCCCCACATTTATCCTCTAGTGGATTCCCACTGTACTCTGAATAAAACTCAAACTCCTTGCCAAGGTGAATAAAATTGTATGCATTGATCCCTCTCTTCCCCATCCACTATTTTCCCTCCCACTCTCTCTCTTTCTGTTTTTCTTGCTGTTTCATAAGCAAACCAAACTACTACAGCATCTGAGCCTCACATTGGCCTCCCCTTCATTCTGATCTGTCCTTACCCTAAATCTTCACCTGCTTCCTCTCCCATTTCAAGCACTTTTTTTTTTTTTTTTTTTGCTTAAATGTCATTTTCTTAGAGAGACCTTTCCCAAGTTCTAGAACTTGTGAGGAAGAATTAGAGTTGGATTAAGATTTCCTTGTTCTGAAGAATGAGACTAAATCAGAATCAGTGCTTCTTAGTTGACAATAATTCTGTTATGCTCTGGGTCTAGGGTGACCAGAAACATGTGGGCATCACAGATATGTCTCAGGGTCAGACTGTGATATCTTTTTTTATTACAACACCATTCAGCACCATGATTTGAACATTCTTTGAACCAATGTGACTCTGTAGAGATGAATGCTGGAAGGTACTATATACAAACTCTCAGCATTCAGAAGTAATATGGAAAGCAGATCATTCTGGAAATTAAATTTCTAAGAAACAAGGAACTCTACTAAGTCATAGAAGAACCTCCAGTATTGTGAAATCACATTTGCACACACACTTCAAGACATCAGAGTAGGGATGAACTTCCTTGATGTCATTTATCCTATAGTCAGCAACACTGAAGTCTGCTTGGAGCATAGCAAAATGAGTTCAAGAGTGAAAATCAGTCATCTTACATCCAAATTTTGACAAATAGGCAAACTTTTTTAATTCTTTCTCTATGATATATGGTAATGATAGAATTAACAGAAAAGAGAACTGACAATGAATAATTTTTACTCCTTCATTCTCAAATACCATGAGTATTTACTGAAAAGACTGAATGCAAATGAGGGATGCATCTTATTGTCAATTTTTGGTTTAAAACATGCTTTTAACTTTGGAGTGTTTATAAGCAAGCTTGTTTATCTAAAGTCAATCGCACCCGAGTGAATTTCCTAAAGTTGCTCTAAGGGTAACTCATTTAGTATCAGGCATGTCTAACCCATATCTGTTTTATAAGTCGTGGCACCATGCGAGTGAAGATGAAAAGAGATACTATCATAGTTTATAAACAAAAGAGGGGAGCGACTAATGTACATGAATCTGTTCACACTGGAGAGTGCCAGGATATTTTTTTTAAGATAATGCTGATTTTTGTGATAGTTACTGAATAGACACAATCTGCCCCAATTGCCCTTCCTCAGTACAAATGAAGTAGGGCTTCTGCAAGTACAAGTGGGCATGGTAGCAGTATTCACATGTCCAGGGTATCAGATTCTTGCTCTGTTCACTCATGTGAGGTGTGTAAAAGGGGAAATATTCTAGAATATTCTCAAAATTCACAGAACACAGACCCAGGAAAAGACCTCCATCACAGTAATGTAACCATTCCAAGTATAGGCCGAACTATAGGATGGGCCCCAGAATTATATTCAAAGTAAACTTTAGGGGTTTATCTAGAGCTGTAATTTCTTATTTAGGGGAAACATAAGTGCCTGGGTTCATCTCAGATATTTCTTCTGAAACCTCCGTGTAGGCAGCGCTGATTCATTATAAAGGTATATGTCCTAAAATAGATTTCTTTAAAATATACATGATTTGGGGAGAGAGAGTTGATGCTAGAATTAGGGGACAATCCAAGATGAATCCAGAGAATCTTGTAGCACAAATAAGGAGGAAATTTCTCAAAAGAAAAACAGCAAAGTTTGGTACTACGTAACCTATAACTCTTAATAAGTGTCCCAGTTGATGCTGAGGTTGTCAATTCTGAACTATATTTTGAAAGCACAGAACTAGAGCCACCATCTTAACATTTTGCCTTTTAGTAAATAGATGAGGGCTGTGAAACTGGGTCGTTTTCAAAGTTAAAGTCAGATTGACTGCACCACCAGCTGCTAAGGTAAATGTACCCTTAAGCTGAGCTGAGATACATTATTTATGGACCACTTACACATGAATGATATTTTGGTAGCTTATTGGAATACTGAATATTCTTCTAGGTACAGAATCTGCTAATAAGATGAACAATGGAGATCACTGTCTGGCAGTATTTTATGTTTCAAAGACAAATGTTTAGGGTTAAGTCTCAGAGACTTCGATAGGAGCCTGGCCTGTCATTCCAGCAGCTATAACCTCACTTTATAAGGCAAAGGAGTCAGTGAACTTGACTAGCTTTTGACTCCTTCCATTGTCAAATGTTCTCTTTTGTTGGTTCCTGTTTTCCTTTTTGATGATTTCTTTTCTCATTTTAGTGAAGTATATCCATGGAAGTCTCTTAAGAAAAAACAAGGTAAGCAATTTTCAAACTTGTCTGTCTGAAAATGAGTTTTTTGTATTTACATATTGGATTTATAGTTGAAGAATCAATTATTTGAAGTTGAAATTCATGACAAGGTTGTAACACAATTTCTAATGCATTGTCTCACTGTCTTCCATTTATATTTTGCTATACTGGAAGCCATGCCTATTCTCTCTCTTTTCTTCACAACATAATTGTTTCTCTGGAATTTTTAGGATCTTCTCTTATTCAAAATACTCTGTAACTCATATTGTTATTGTGTCTGGGTATTGGTCTTTTTATTCATTTAGCTGGAATCTCACATCCTTTTGTTCTGGTAAATTTTCTAATATTACTTCTTTGATAATTTGTGCCCCTCTATTTCCTCTGTTTTCTTTAAGGAGTCCTCCTCATAGTTGCTTGGCTGCTAGAATTGATCCTCTAATTTCCTTACATTTTTATCTCTAATTTCCATCTCTACCTTTTGGCCCTACTTTCTTGATGATTTCTTCAAATTTATTTCTGCAAGTCTTCTATCAAGTTTTCATTTATGCTATCATATTGTTTTTAATTTTTAAAAGCTTTTTACCTCCTTTTTATAGTATCTATTATTTTTATGAAAATAGTATCATCTTTTATTTATCTCAGTGTGTTTATCAAAGTTCCATTTTAAAGTTATCTTATGTTCCTTGCATTGTTACATTGGGATCCAACTGATCCCAACCACAGTTGGACTGGGAGGTCCGGAGGTCAGGCCCAAGAGCTGACTCTTCCTTTAGGCTGGCACATAGCTAGCTCCTAAAAAATGCTGAATGAAATTTCCCTTGTATAAAATGAACCTGGTCTAAATTGATCTTAATCAAGGTCTAGCTCAAGCTTGACAACAAGTTAGGAGAATCTTGGAAGAGTCAGATTGAAAAATGCCCCAGGAAAACCAATGTTTGATTGCTCTGGGCAGGGCTCTTCACACTGTTATTTTAAGATTTCATTCACCTTTATTTGGAAGAGAGAGGAGATTGCATATCAAATAATGGGATAAAAGGACCAGAGGTGGCTGTGTCCCAAACTCTCATATCCCACTTTGTAAAAAGCTTTACATTGAAAAGCTTTGCAGTTAATAAGACCCCTCTGCAAATTATTTCAAACGCCCTCTGTTGTATAAACACAGTTGTTACAAGTGGAGCAATACTATTGGTGGTGGGAGTTCTTATGGCTTATCTCACATGACTCATATGTTCTCTGCCTAAAAGAAGTTCATGCATGCTAAGTCACTTCAGTCATGTCTAATTTTTTGTGACTCTATGGACTGTAGCCCACCAGGATCCTCTGTCAATGGAATTCTCCAGGCAAGAATACTGGAGTGGGTTTTCATGCCCTCCAAGGGGCTTCCCGACTCAGGGATCAAATCTGAGTCTCTTATGTTTCCTGCATTAGCAGGCAGATTCTTTTCCATTGCATCTCTCATGTTTCCTGCATTGGCAGGCAGGTTCTTTTCCGCTTCCACCTGGGAAGCCCCAAAAAGGAGTTCACATATGTTCAATTTTCTCTGTCTCACTACCTTTCCAGTACCTCCTAGAAATTCATGTCTGGAATAATTGCTTAATAAATATTGCCCTGAACTGAATGTTAGTGAATATATATCTACTTTAATTTTTTTCTTTAAGCTGGAAAAATTGATATTGGAAAGAAAGAAAGGAAAAGGTGACTTTATGATCTTAATTGAGCTAATTAGTCACCCTAAACTTAAATCTTAGGATGTCCAAAGAGTTGGACATGACTGAACAACTGAGCACAAGCTTAAATCTAGGGTAGACCACATATACTGATTTCACAGAATTGTTATAATTATATAATAAAGTGAATCTAGTCTTACTAATCTGT
Organism: Odocoileus virginianus; assembly: GCF_023699985.2. Classification (NCBI taxonomy): domain Eukaryota; kingdom Metazoa; phylum Chordata; class Mammalia; order Artiodactyla; family Cervidae; genus Odocoileus; species Odocoileus virginianus. The sequence continues at coordinate 33,932,567 of NC_069696.1, read as the reverse complement.
AATGAGGTTTGCATAGTAAGGTCTATTAACTAGGTTAAGTGTTTCTCAGACCTCATTTTATACCAAAATCACCAGAAGCACTTAAAAATAAATAGATATCTGAGCCTCAGTACTTCATGAACAGTATGAAAAGGCAAAAAGATATCACACTGAAAGATGAACTCCCCAAGTCAGTAGGTGCCTAATATGTTTCTGGAGAAGAGTGGAGAAATAACTTCAGAAAGAATGAAGAGGTTGAGCCAAAGTAAAAACAATGCCCAGTTGTAGATGTGACTGGTGATGGAAATAAAGTCTGATGCTGCAAAAATCAATATTGCATAGGAACCTGGAATGTTAGGTCCATGAATCAAGGTAAATAGGAAGTGGTCAAACGGGAGATGGCAAGGGTGAACACTGACATTTTAGGAATCAGTGAACTGGGAGCTGATGCTTTTGAACTGTGGTGTAGGAAAACACTCTTGAGAGTCCCTAGGACTGTGAGGAGATTCAATCAGTTCTTCCTAAAGGAAGTCAGTCCTGAATATTCATTGGAAGGACTGATGCTGAAGCTGAAACTCCAATACTTTGGCCACCTGACACAAAGAACTGACCTAATTTGAAAAGACCCTGATGCTGGGAGATTGAAGGTGGGAGGAGAAGGGGATGACAGAGGGTGACATGGTTGGATGGCATCACCGACTCAAGGGACATGAGTTTGAGTAAGTCTGGGTTTGGTGATGGACACAGAGACCTGGCGTGCTGCAGTCCACGGGGATTGCAAAGTCGTACACGACTGAGAGACTGAACTGAACTGAACTGAACTAAAATGGACTGGAATGGGTGAATTAATTCAGAGGACCATTATACCTACTATTGTGGAAAGAATCCCTTAGAAGAAACAGAGCAGCCCTCATATCAAGAAAAGAGATGGAAGTGCACTACTTAGGTGCAGTCTCAAAAATGACAGAATGATCTCTGTTCATTTCCAAGGCAAACCACTCAGTATCACAGTAATCCAAATCTATGCCCCAACCACTAATGCCAAAAGCTGAAATTGAACACTTTTATGAAGACCTACGAGACTTCTAGAGCTAACATCCCAAAAAGATGTCCTTTTCATCATAGGGGACTGGAATGCAAAAGTAGGAAGTCAAAAGATACCTGGAGAAACAGGCAAGTTTGGCCTTGGAGTACAAAATGAAGCAGGGCAAAGGCTAACAGAATTTTGCTATGAGAACACACTAGTCATAGAAAGCACACTCTTCCAACAACACAAGAAATGGCTCTACACATGCATATCACCAGACAGACAATACTAAAACTAGACTGATTATATTCTTTACGGCCAAAGATGGAGAAGCTCTATACAGTCAGCAAAAACAAGACTGGGAGCTGACTGTGACTCAGATTATGAACTCCTTACTGCAAAATTCAGGCTTAAATTAAAGAAAGCAGGGAAAGCCACTAGACCATTCAGGTATGACATAAATCAAATCAGGTCATACAGTGGAAGTGACAAATAGATTCAAGGGATTAGATCTGATAGAGTGCCTAAAGAACTATGGATGGAGATTTGTGACTTTGTACAGGAGGTGGTGATCAAAACCATCCCCGAGAAAAAGAAATGCAAAAAGGCAAAATGGTTGTCTGAGGAGGCCTTACAAATAGCTGAGAAAAGAAGAGAAGGGAAAGGCAAAGGAGAAAAGGAAATATATTCCCATTTGAATACAGAGTTCCAAAGAATAACAAGGAGAAATAAGAACGCCTTACTCAGCGATCAATGCAAAGAAATAGAGGAAAACAATAGAATGGGAAAGACTAGAGATCTCTTCAAGAAAATAAGAGATACCAAGGGAACATTTCATGCAAAGTGGGCACAATAAAGGAGAGAAACTGTATAGAACTAATAAAAGCAGAAGATACTAAAAAGAGGTGGCAAGAATACACAAAAGAACTATAAAAAAGGTCTTAATGACCCAGATAACCACAACTGTGTGATCACTCACCTAGAGCCAGACAAACTGGAATGTGAAGTCAAGTGGGCCTTAGGAAGCATCACTACGAACAAAGCTAGTGTAGGTGATGGAATTCCAGCTGAGCTATTGCAAATCCTTAAAGATGATGGTGTGAAAGTGCTGCACTCAATATGCCAGCAAATTCAGAAAATTTAGCAGTGGCCACAGGACTGGCAATGGCCAGTTTTCATTTCAATCCCAAAGAAAGGGAATGACAAAGAGTGGTCAAACTACTGCCCAATTGCACTCATCTCACACGCTAGCAAAATAATGCTCAAAATTTTCCAAGCTAGTGTTCCACAGTATATGAACCGAGAAATTCCAGATGTTCAAGCTGGATTTAGAAAAGGCAGAGGAAACAGAAATCAAATTGCCCACATCCATTGGATCATTGAAAAAGCAAGAGAATTCCAGAAAAACATCTATTCTGCTTCATTGACTACATTAAAGCCTTTGACTCTGTGGATCACCACAAACTGTGCAAAATTCTTAAAAAGATGGGAATATCAGATCACCTTACCTACCTCCTGAGGAATCTGTATGCAGGTCAAGAAGTAACAGTGAGAACTGGGCATGGAACAATGGACTGGTTCAAAATTGGGAAAGGAGTACATCAAGGTTGTATATTATCATCTTGCTTATTTAACTTATATGCATAGTACATCACACGAAATGCCAGACTGCATGAAGCACAAGCTGGAATAAAGATTGTCAGGAGAAATATCAATAACCTCAGATATACAGATGACACTACCCTCATGGCAGAAAGCAAAGAGGAACTAAAGAGACCTTTGATGAAAGTAAAAGAGAAGAGTGAAAATGCTGGCTTAAAACTCAACATTCAAAAAATGAAGATCATGGCATCCGGTCCCATCATTTCATGGCAAATAAATGGGGAATCAATGGAAACGGTGACAGACTTTATTTTGGGAGGCTCCAAAATCACTGCAGATGGTGACTGTAGCCATGAAATTAAAAGACGCTTGCTCCTTGGAAGAAAAGCTATGACCAACCTAGACAGCATATTAAAAAGCAGAGACGTTACTTTGCTGACAAAAGTCCATCTACTCAAAGCTATGGTTTTTCCAGTAGTTATGTATGATGTTAGAGTGGATCATAATGAAAGTTGAGCAGTGCAGAATTGATGTTTTTGAACTGTGGTGTTGGAGAAGACTCTCGAGAATCTGTTGGACTGCAAGGAAATCGAACTAATCAGTCCTAAATGAAATCAGTCCTGAATATTCATTGAAAGGACTGATGCTGAAGCCGATGCTCCAATACTTTCGCCACCTAGTACAAACAACTGACTCACTAGAAAAGACCCTGATGCTGGGAAAGATTGAAGACAGGCAGAGAAGGGGACAAAAGAGGATAAGATGGTTGGATGGCATCACCGACTTGATGGGCATGAGTTTGAGCAAGCTCTAGGAGTTGATGATAGACAGGTAAGCCTGATGTGCTGCAGTCTGCGGGGTCTCAAAGAGTCAGATATGACTGACTGAACTGAACTGAGCCTCAGAGATTTTAATTCTACCAGTTGGGGTAAAACATGGCTAGTGGTATTGTTAAAGCTCCACAGGTGGTTCTAATGTGCAGCCAGTGTTGAAATCTATTGGATGAGAGCTCAGTGGATGTTAGTAATCATTCTAGGTTGATAATGAATAACTTGTTCTCCGCAAACTAAAACATTAACTCTTCAAGCATCATGCAGAAGACAAGAATCTTTGGACTAAAAAATAATCAGTTTATTCTAATATACCCTCATGCTTAGAAATGCTATGGGAAAAATAGTCATATATGGCATTTCTTCTTTTCTCTGCAGCTGCAAAATCCCTTGAATGTGTTAGGTTCTGTGGAAAAAGTGGAGATCAATATTCTAAATATCAGCAAAATATTTTATAAAACAGAATTTGTAAGTAGCTAATACTCACAGAGGATCCCCTAATTTAATACATCACAAAATCTGATGTATTAAATTCAAAGAGCAATCCCTTAAAAGGAATCAAAGTAATTATCACATATAAGCTTACAGGTACATTTTAAATGTTTGATTTTTTTTTTTTTTTTTACAAAACTTCAAATTGTAAACAGGTTATAAAAGCTTTAATATCGTTACCATCTTTCTAAATTCCATATATATGTGTTAGTATGCTGTAATGGTCTTTATCTTTCTGGCTTACTTCACTCTGTATATAAAGAGACTCAGATGTATAGAACAGACTTGTGGAGAAGGCGAGGGTGGGATGTTTCAAGAGAACAGCATCGAAACATGTATATTATCTAGGGTGAAACAGATCACCAGCCCAGGTTGGGTGCATGAGACAAGTGCTCGGGCCTGGTGCACTGGGAAGACCCAGAGGGATCGGGTGGAAAGGGAGGTGGGAGGGGGGACTGGGATGGGGAATACATGTAAATCCATGGCTAATTCATTTCAATGTATGACAAAAACCACTGCAATGATGTAAAGTAATTAGCCTCCAACTAATAAAAACAAATGGAAAAAAAAAAAGCTTTAATATGTGTACTAAACAAGGTTTTAAGCTATTCTGACATAAATTTAAGTCTAAATTTCTCTATCATCTTCTTTGGAAGAAACTGCACAATGATGGTTTTTGCTTTCAGTCTTAAAAATAAGACATAAATCTCATAGCAGAATGTTACTACTACTGGGGGATCTATAATTAAGTTATTTCATACTTAAAAGGTAACTTTAGAAAGTAAGTCAGAATAAACATTTTCACATGCTAACGAAATCAGAATAAGGGGAAGGCCACCGGGGATGAATAAAGAACTGATTTCTTTGTAGCTTGTCCAGAGATCTGACTACTTGGAGAATTAATATACAATACTATGTTGAAGGTAAATATATTATTACTACCAATAATAATAAATTTATTCACTACACTGGAGAGACTATATAAACAACCAAAATTAACCACTTAAAGGAATTACTTCAAAGTTCAGAAACATAAAATAGAAAATTTGCAATAAGATATTTGTTTCAGAACACCCATACACATTCACAAGAAAGTCACATAAAATGCCTCTGTGGGCTTTCCCATAAAATGCAACTAATATATGTATTAAATATACTAATATACATACTAAAACACTTGTTATCAAATGCATCATCTTACCAATCTTCATAACAATCCAACCATTATTTCTCCATTTTACAGATGTGGAAACTGCAGCTCAGAGTTCAAATCCCCACTATGCAAAGGGTCATCCGCGAGCAACAGCAACAGCATTACCTGGGAACATGTAAGAACTGTGTATAGGCTCCTTCCCAAAACTATTAAATCAGCATCAACATTTCAAGAAAATCTCCAGGTGACTTCTGGAAAGTCCCATGGCCAGAGAAGCCTGGCTGACTGCAGTCTGTAGGGTCACAAAGAATCAGACACGACTGAAGCGATTTAGCACGCATGCACCAAGTGACTCCTATATGAGAGTAGCACTGGTGTATGTAAGTTGCCCCAGCCATGTGTTTAGATGCTACCTGAGTCAGGGCTTAGCTTGCTCAGTGTTAGCAGGTTTTAAAATGTATATCCTAGGAAGTAAATGATAATATTATTTTATAAATTAAAATAAAAGAGGTAAGACTGAAAATGGGCATAGATAGGTCACGCCAGAGTGAAGGAAGATAGGAGGGTTGCAGACCCTATAGGTATGAATGGGAGAAGAATTCACACCCAGAGCAACATGACCCTCTGCCCTCTGACTGACAGAGCAATCAGCATCAATTTCTCCAACAGTCCTAGGTGCCAACACCTCACAGTGTCTGTCCCCTCACACTCCACATTGCCGAAAGAGCCATTATCTCGTATGGGTCAGCAGAGAGACTGCTTCACACCCCTTGCTGTGGCTGTTATCACCATTGCTGGGACCATTTCCTGAGCCAGGTGGGCTCATGCTCCTGTAATAGAACAGCATCACTTGCAGGTTTCCCTGGATATGGACCTTGCCTCTCACTGCAGTTTTCCAAACCCTGGCAAAGGCAGAGCCCAGCTCATTTATGTCTGAGAATCTTCATATCTTATGTGTGTTCTGTCAGCTGCCCCTTGGTGCCTGCTATTTCCTTTTCCCTCCTCTTGTTTTCCTATTCCCAAATCTCTTGACTTTGTCCACAGATTCTGCTCTTCAGCTAGTGACAGCTGAAATACTCTGAGAACCTCTCTGTTCACAGTCAGCAGCCAACACAGTATTCCTTGGAGCCCTTAGGAGCTAAAGGCAAGCTGTGACTTGTGCATCCTGCAGGAAGAAAGGCCCATATCCCTCTCCAAGTCCAAGTCACGTGATGTGGGACAGCCCAGTCAGCCTTCAGCTAAGCCTTCAATCCCAGCACAGCCTCCTCTGTCTGCTTCCTTCTTCCTACACAGCAATATCTGTTTACATCTCCATATGTAGGGTTCTGTTCAGCGCCTAGTGCATTAGAGACGCACAATCAGCATTGATGGTTTTGAGTGGATCACCAATTGTCTCTATATACTTCTTCATCAAATTCACCAGTCATGCTCAGACATGTCTGAGCCACCTTAGTGGAGACAGGTTAAGTGCCCAGTGGAATTCCCTTCCATTAATGCCGATGACGGATTCTACAAAGGTCGGTATCATTAGCGATCAGACAGGAGCCCCTGCTCTGTTCCCTCTGCTCTGCACACAGTGCTCCTTGCCTCTCTCCCCTGCAGACTCATCACCTGCATCTCCTAGAGGGCTGCCTCATCTCCTGAGACACTTCCACAATCCATCCTGCATTCACCTGTAATTCAGACCCAAGCTGGGCTTCCCTGGCTCCCACGTGATGTGGTCAAATGGGGCTTATCAGGGCTGCCCAAACTTCCTCCTTGCTGTTGATGCACTTGACCCAGCTCCAAGGAGATGGGACTCCTTGCAGTGATACTCCACCTTTGCCAAGAAATCTCTAGTCCCAGGGAATATGTGAATCACCACATTGGGGAATTATTGTATGCTGGGGTTCATTTCCTTTTATTAGGGAAAATAGCATATAACCAGAAGACCGTGTTAGTCACTCAGTCATGTTCGACTCTTTTGTGACCCCACAGGCTGTAGCCCTCCAGGCTCCTCTGTCCATGGAATTCTCTAGGCAAGGATACTGGAGTGGGTAGCCATTTCCTTGTCCAGGGTCTCTTCCTGACCCAGGGATTGAACCCAGGTCTCCTGCATTGCAGGCAGATTCTTCACCATCTGAGCTACCAGGGAAGGCAAACCGGAAACTAAACTAAGTGCTGTAAAATCATTGAATGAATTTAATTTAATCCTTACAGCCCCTTTTGTCAGAGAGAAGATTTTTAGGAGAGGAAACTAAGGCTCAGTTAGGCAAATTAACAAGTAAGGTAGCTAAGGAAGTTACACAGTTAATAAATGGTGCAGGCTAGATTAAGATTCATGACTAGCCATCTCCACACCTGATCTGAATCTCTTGAAAAGTGTAGACACTGGCTTGAGTGATGGGTTCCTTCTCCTTCACCTTTGTGAAGATGTGTACTTGTGCCCAGCAGACAGAGAATTGGTGTCTGCAATTAAATGAGGGAAATGATGTGTGCAGTGTCATTTAAGACTGCACCTCATCACATCTGTAGAAGTTGTTCACAAGCTAGTTTATAGACGGGGTATAGTGACTCCTGCTGAAATGCTCAGCAAGTCCCTGCTGTGGGGAGAAATCGGAGGTGGTGCTGAACTCTCCCCCAGGTGGCGCTAACGGTAAAGAATCCTCTTGCCAACGCAGGAGACAAGAGACACAGGTTCCACCCCTGGGTGGGGAAGATCCCCTGGAGGAGGACATGGCAATTCACTATAGTATTCCTGCCCTGAGAATCCCATGGACAGAGGAGCCTGGCTGGCTACAGTCCACAGGGTGGCAAAGAGTCGGACACGGCAGGAGCAACTTAGCACATGCACTTGAGTGTCAGCAAGAGCCTCAGGGCCCAAGGGTGGGCCCTGGGAATAGTGCTGACAGGAGCATGTCAGCAGAAGGCCCTGCTGACAAGAGCCACCACCACTGTGACGTGGTGATGAGATACGCCCCAGAATCTTTGGCCAACAATAGCTACCTCCACCGAGAACCGATTCCTCTCTGGAAGCTGGGCAGCAGCCGGGCACTGGCACCTCCCCCGGGAGGCAGGCCAAGGCCACCCTTGGGAGCCCAGTTGTAGCCTGCGGAGACCTGGCTCCCCTCACTATGCCCGACGTGAGTCATATATGTGGGAACAGAGTGTGCTGAGTTTTCCGGAAGCTCCTCACTGAGGAGGAATAACATTCCCAAGTGAAAAACTGGCAGGATTAGACACTGAAATTTGAGGTTGGGGAGCCTTCTGCGGAGAGTTTCAGTTCTGACTGGGTTCCTTGGCTGGAGTGGGGGGACACCTTCAGAAGAAGGGTGCGTGTTATTATCTGCCATGTGCTTTGGGACATCTGGTCAGCAGCTGTTTACCAGAAGTATCCCTTTTAAACTTCCGGGTTCACCATCATCACTGCACAAGGGTTTTTTTTTTTTTTTCCCCTTAGAGCTGATCTTATTCTTCTGGCACCTCCACCTTTCTGACATTTATTTTTGAAGTGTAACCTAATTCCCTCCTGAAATTTCTGGATGTTTCTCTGAGGTTCTCGCCTTGCTCTTTATTTTAAACACTTTTCTGGGAGTTCTATTTACATGCCTTTCTTAAGGGTCCCCAGACTCCTCTCCATCACCCGGGCTGGGCTGCCAGTGCAAAGCCTCCTTTCATCATTTCACTCATGTTTGGGTCCTGTCTTGCAGCTCCTTCATGTTCCCACCACACAAACATTTCACTCTACACTCTCACACGAGAACACCCTCAGTGATGTTTACATATAATAGCCTACCTTTTTTCCAGGGCTTGAGAAATTCTCTAAGAAAAACTTAGTCATTTGTGGAGGCTTCTTTAAATTCTACCGTTCTGCTGAGTCTCCAGGTAATTACTGCTCATTGCAGTGCTAACGGCAGCCTCAGATTACCTCCTCCATGCCTGCTAAGGACTTTCCTGTGGCCCTAGGCAGAGTTTCCGAAAGTGGGAGGTCACTGCCAATCCCTCCCTGGATGAAATGTGCCACAAAGTGCTGGTTGTCCTACAGGCTTGCCATGGAGACCGAATGTCATCCTTGATGGATGCATTTATGTGTGTTAATAAACACAGCACAATGGCTGGCCTCCTTTCCATCTGCATTATATGTGTTTGATGCTAAATTTGTTTGAATTCCTTTTGAGTTATCATTTGTTATTCTCACATACTTTGACTCTTGTGATCAGGTGTCCCTACAGAGATGATTCTTATGAATGTAATAAATCTTTGCAAAGACTTTGCCTTATATTGAGAGAGAGACTATTTTTCCTATCAACTGGCACCTTTTAAATTTACCCTTTTCCTAATTTGTTTCTCCTTTTCTTGCACAAAGATCACTGGAAATATGTAGTGAATTCTCATTAAAGGCAACACCCTCCTATATTCTCAGGTAAATATGTTTGAGAAATTTAATTATGTTTTTTCCCAGTAAAACAATTTCAGTGATTTTTTTAAATAAAAATATTTTCTCACTGCTTTGATGAAATGTTGCAAATGTCGTTTCTGGTCTTGTTCAGACTCACTTTTTTGGTTGAGAGTAAAAAGATTATATATTCTCACTTAATGCTGAAATACTTTACTGCAGATATTCCAGCACCCCAATGTTCATCGCAGCACTGTTTATAATAGACAGGACATGGAAGCAACCTAGATGCTCATCAGCAGATGAATGGATAAGGAAGCTGTGGTGCATATACACAATGGAATATTACTCAGCCATTAAAAAGAATTCATTTGAATCAGTTCTAATGAGATGGATGAAACTGGAGCCCATTATACAAAGTGAAGTAAGCCAGAAAGATAAAGACCAATACAGTATACTAACACATATATATGGAATTTAGAAAGATGGTAATAATAACCCTCTATGCAAAACAGAAAAAGAGACACAGATGTACAGACCAAAAATGTTTTGACTATTCTTTTTAAAATCACATTTAATTTGAGAATAGGAAATATGTTTTTAAACCTAATCAGAAACTTAATATATGCCATAAAAGAATGCCAAAAATGTCACAAGAACCAGGAAGAGGTCTTTATTATTTGATTATTTTAACCTAGTTATTTAATTATAGTAAATATGCATAAAACAATAAATTACTATATTTAGAAAGTAATTATTTTCACCTAAATCAGACAAACTGGACAAACTTTGGTCCAGTTTATTAAGGCATAACTGATACATAAAAATTGAATATATTTAAGATGTATAAGTGATGAGTTAATATATGTATACATTGTGAAGTAATTATCACAATAAAGTTAATCAACACATCCATAACATTATATAGTTAATATTTTCACGTGTGTGGTGAGAACACTTAAGATCTGTTCTCGGGAAATTCCAAGTATACAATACATTATCATTCACTATAGTTGTCTGGCTATACATTAGATTCCCAAAACGTAATCATCGTATAACTGAACATCTGTACCCTGTGGCCAAAATTTACCTATTTTCCCAATTCCCAATTCCTGGCAATCTTCACTCTACCCTCTGCTTCTAAGAGATTTAATGTTTTAGATTTCATATATGAGTGAGATCATGCAATATCTGTCTTTCTCTGTCTGGCTTCTTTTATTTGGTGTAGTGTCCTCCAGGTTCAGTCATGGTATTGCCACAGCAAGATTTCCTTCTTTTGGAATATAGGTATAGATGTAGATGTAGAGTTTGTCATTGTCCTTCTTTGGGATTGAAATGAAAACCAACCTTTTCCAGTCCTATGGCCACTGCTGAGTTTTTCAAATTTGCTGACGTATTGAGTGCAGCACTTTTCAGCATCATCTAGACAGTGTATTAGAAAGCAAAGACATCATTTTACCGACAAATGTCGGTATAGTCAAAGCTATGGTTTTTCCAGCAGTCATGTACAGATGTAAGAGTTGGATGATAACGAAGGCTGAGCACTGAAGAACTGATGCTTTCAAATCATATTGCTGGAGAAGACTCTTGAGAGTCCCTTGGACTGCAAGGAGATCAAACTCATTAATCCTAAAGGAAGTCAACCCTGAATATTCATTAGAAGGGCTGATGTTAAAGCTGAAGCTCCAATTTGGCCACCTGATGCAAATAGCCAACTCATTGGAAAAGACCCTGATGCTGGGAAAGATTGAAGGCCAAAGGAGAAGGGGGTGGCAGAGAATGAAATGGTTAGATGGCATTACCAATTCAATGGACATGAATTTGAGCAAACTCTAGGAGATAGTGGAGAACAGAGGAGCCTGGCAAGCTATAGTCAATGAGGTCAAAGAGAGTTGGACATGACTTAATGACTGAACAACAACAGCATAAATGTAGATATATGAATACATACATCTTATATTTTCTTTATCCATTTAACTGTCAACAGACACTTAGTTGTTTTCTTTTTGACTAGTGTTAAATAATGCTACAATGAACATGGGAGTGCAGATATGTCTTGGAGATCCTGATAGCATGTCTTAAGGATATACATCCAGAGTGAGGTTGCTGAATCATTCGTATGAATGATTTTTTGCTTTTATTTTAACAAAATTGTAAGGACTTTTCCATACTTCCTTATTTTCATACTTTCATAACAACTGTACACTGATACACTCTCATCAACAGTCTACTAGGGTTCTCTTGTGAAGTCTTGCTATCTCTTGTCTTTTGGTAAAAGTCATCATAACAGGTGTGAGGTTTTGATTTGTGTTTTCTTGATGATTAGTGATTTAAAACACCTTTTCAGGTAGCTCCTGGCCATTTTGTTTTTCAGTTATCTGTGTCTCTTCTCTTGAGAAATATCTATTCAAGTTCTTTGCCTATTTTTAATTGGATTATTTTTTTTTCTATTGAGCTGTATATGTTATTTATATTATTTAAATATTAACTCTTTATCACACTTGCAAATATTTTCTCCTATTCCATAGGTGGCCTTTACATTTTGCTGGCATTTCCCTCACTGTGCAGAAGACTTTTAGCTTGATATAGTCCCATTTTGCCTCCAGGGTCACAGATGGATGTGTGTTCTGCCTATTCCTGAGCAGGCAGGGTTACTTTTGGACTGTGGCTGAGCAGAGTTAGAGCTGGGTCATGGGCTGCATAGTCCAGCTAAAGCTTTGTCAGCTTTTTTTTCTTTTATTTAAATGAAAGACCAACTCCTACTTTCATTGATCCCTTCTATTATCTTTCTAGTCTCTTTTTCACTTATTTTTCTCTAATCTTTATTATTTTCTTCCTTTTGCTAACTTTGAGCTGAGTTTGCTCTTCCTTTTCTAGTAGAAAGTTAGACTAAAACTATGTAAAGTTGTTTATTTGACATCTTTCCCCCCCTAAATTTAGGCATTTATCATAACAAGTTTTCCTCTACGAACTGTTTTTTGCTGAATACCATACATTTTAGTGTATTGTGTTTCCATTTTCATTTGTCTCAAGATACTTTTTGATTTACCGTTTGAATTCTTTTTATCTATTAGTTATTCAGGGACATCTTAATTAATTTCCACATATGAATAAATGTTCCCATTTTCCTCCTGTAATTGATTTCTAGTTTCATACCAGTATTGTCAGAAAAGATACTTTAAATTGAGTTCACAGACAGATCTGCTCATGAGAGCCTGTAAGAAGGTCTACAGATGGGCTTCTTCATGGTACATAGCTAGTATCAAAATCAGCATGTCCATTATCCAAGGCATGGGTAGGCATAGCTTGTCCCTGGTTGCTTGGGAAATGGTAATGTTGGCAGAACCAAGGCTAAATGGGACTGTAGACAAGTCTGCAGGGGACCTGGGCTTCTTCTGGGTCTGTAGCTAGAACCATGGTCAACAAGCTTCCACCTGTGCTTGGTGTTGCCTTATCAAAATGGCATTTCTTAGTCTTGGGTTCCATCAGGGTGAATACTACAGCTTCCATGAATGGTAATGGATGGCTGCCAAATTACTGTTTCTGTGGGAGGAAACAGACAGAGCATCTCCTATCCTGTCATCTTGCTGACATCATCTCTAGGTGAATTAATTTGTATACTGGGAAATAGGAAACAGGTTTATCTAATTCAGTGAATTTTTATTCCTTCAGTAAATAGCAAGTACAAATATTTGGCAATCTTGATTAAAAAAAAACAATGAACCTAAGGTTAAGAATGAAACGGGCAGCCTGGGCCTCCTTTTATGGTTTTGTGATGAGGTTGTTGATCATCTCCCCACCTCCGTCCTATAAAACAAACCCTAACTGGACAAAATTTACAAAGCAACCATTTCTTGCTGATCATAGGTATACAATAAATTGAGAAATATTTGTTTTTGAAGACTTCCAAAATTTTTTTTCACATAAGAATTTGGGAGGCTGAGGCCTATTTGCTAGTGGTTCTTCCCATCCCAAACTTCCCCTTACACAACTATAGTTATAGATGATAACTATAGTTTTATTAGCTTGGGTCTGGCCTCAAAACTTGCAGCTTTGCTACCAAAGAAGGTAGGTTTGATTTGTAGCAGGGCATAAAAACTCACAGCTCTGCCACACTGCTATATTTGCCAGAATTAGTCAATAGTAACCTGAAGTAGATTGTGATGACATTAGAACCAATTAAATGTTTATATTGTAATCCCCAGAATAAAGAAGTCTCATAAATATAGTTAATAAAAGGGAATTAAAATTGAATATATATATATATATATATATGTATATATATATATATTGCTCAGTTGTGTCCAATTTTTGCAACCTTTTGGAATTTAGCCCATTTTGTCCATGGGATTTTCCAGGCAACAATACTGGAGTTGGTTGCCATTTCCTCGTCCAGGGGATCTTCCCAACCCAGGGAGCAAACCTGAGTCTCTTGCAACTCCTGTATTGGCAGGTGGAAACTATACCACTGCACCACCTGGGAAGCTATTATATATTTAACCAAAAAGAAGATAGTAAATGGGAGACAGAGAAATCAAAAATATGTAAGACATATGGAATACTGATTGCAAAATATAAATGGATTAAAAATTTTAGTTAAAAGGCATGGAGTGTCACACTGGATAAAAATGATACAACTGCATGCTTTCTACTAGAAATATGCTTGAGATCCAAAGACACAAATAAGTTCAAAGTTAAAAGATGGAAGAAGATACAGCATGAAAATAATAACACAAACAGTAACTGTAGAAAAGCCATAGAATCTATCTTAACCACCTACCCATGTATCATTTCAGCTTTTCTTTTTTTTTCCCATTTATTTTTATTAGTTGGAGGCTAATTAATTTACAATATTGTAGTGGGCTTTGTCATACATTGACATGAATCAGCCATGGATTTACATGTATTCCCCATCCTGATCCCCCCTCCCACCTCCCTCTCTACCCAATCCCTCTGGGTCTTCCCAGTGCACAAGGCCTGAGCACTTGTCTCATGCATCCAACCTGGGCTGGTGATCTGTTTCACCCTAGATAATATATATGTTTCGATGCTGTTCTCTCGAAACATCCCACCCTCGCCTTCTCCCACAGAGTCCAAAAGTCTGTTCTGTACATCTGTGTCTCTTTTTCTGTTTTGCATATAGGGTTATCATTGCCATCTTTCTAAATTCCATATATATGTGTTAGTATACTGTATTGGTCTTTATCTTTCTGGCTTACTTCACTTTGTATAATGGGCTCTAGTTTCATCCATCTCATTAGAACTGATTCAGATGAATTCTTTTTAATGGCTTAATAATATTCCATGGTGTATATGTACCACAGCTTCCTTATCCATTCGTCTGCTGATGAGCATCTAGGTTGCTTCCGTGTCCTGTCTATTATAAACAGTGCTGCGATGAACATTGGGGTGCACGTGTCTCTTTCAGATCTGGTTTCCTCGGTGTGTATGCCCAGAAGTAGGATTGCTGGGTCATATGGCAGTTCTACTTCCAGTTTTTTAAGAAATCTCCACACTGTTCTCCATAGCGGCTGTACTAGTTTGCATTCCCACCAACAGTGTAAGAGGGTTCCCTTTACTCCACACCCTCTCCAGCATTTATTGCTTGTAGATTTTTGGATAGCAGCCATCCTGACTGGCGTGTAATGGTACCTCATTGTGATTTTGATTTGCATTTCTCTGATAATGAGTGATGTTGAGCACATTTTCATGTGTTTGTTAGCCATCTGGATGTCTTCTTTGGAGAAATGTCTGTTTAGTTCTTTGGCCCATGTTTTGATTGGGTCATTTATTTTTCTGGAATTGAGCTGTAGGTGTTGCTTGTATATTTTTGAGATTAATCCTTTGTCTCTTGCTTCATTTGCTATTATTTTCTCCCAATCTGAGGGCTGTCTTTAAATAAACAAATGGGACCTAGTCAAACTTAAAAGCTTTTGCACAACAAAGGAAACTATAAGCAAGGTGAAAAGACAGCATTTCAGCTTTTTTTGATCAGGAACCTGGGTAGGTCAAGTAAAGATTCTCTCTCCTCTCCTTATGGGGTCAGCCAGACAGTTCAGGGCTCTTATCAGCAAAGGGGCGTTAGAAATGCCTGCAGCTCTTTCTTTAGAAGCAACTTCTCAAACTTTTGTTACTCTATATTGAAACTAACAATGTTGAGGTACATGAGGAAATATTTTCTAGTAAAAGCCTACAACTGGTAGGTGGGAAAACTGAACAGGAAGCACATGAGGCTGTTTGCAGCATCACAGTCCTGGAGTCCAGGGATAAGGTGGGATGGTTGCCCAAGCAGTAAGAGTCCTTTGCCCACAACCATCCCACCCCATCGCTTGGTTTTCATGTTGTTTTCCTTGGTTCTGTTTGGCTCTTCCCAGCTCTGGAGAAGTGCCCTATTTTCTATGTCTGACAACCTGTCTCTAGCACCTGTGTCCGCTTGAGATCTGGGGTGACTGCTCTTCTAAATGAATCGAACATTTTGCATGCCTATCAGCTGTATGTGAGCGGTCTGATTTCTCTACATCTTTACTCACAGTGGTTACTTTCTGTCTGTTATTTAGAGACATGCTAATTGTTGTGACTTATCTCGTTGTAGTTTAGATGTGCATTTCCTAAATGATGAATGATATTATAAATCTTTTCATGTGCTTTTTATCCATTTGTACATTTTATTTTGAGGATGTTTATCCAGATCATTTGCCCACTTTTAATAAGTAGTTTTTCTCCTTTTATCATTTTTTAAGCTTTTTATTTTATACTAGGGTATTGCTGCTGCTTCATCACTCAGTCATGTCTGACACTCTGTGGCCCATGAACTGTAGCCCGCCAGGCTCCTCTGACCATGAAATTTTCCAGGCAAGAATACTGGAGCCAGTTGCATTTCCTACTCCAGTGCTTCTTCCTGACCTAGGGATTGAACTCATGTCTCTTGATGTCAAGTGGATTCTTCACCACTAACACCACCTGGGAAGCCTTATAGTCAAATAACAATGTTGTGAGAGTTTCAGGTGGAGAGCAAAGGGATTCAGTCATACATACACATGTATCCATTCTCCCTCAAACTCTCCTCTCATCCAAGCTGCCACATTCTATTAAGCAAAGTTCCCTGTACTATGCTGTAGGACTTTGTTGGTTATCCATTTCAAATATAGCAGTGTGTAATGTTGATCCAAAACTCCCTATCTCTCATCTCCTTTCTTCCCCCTGATAACCATAAGTTCATTCTCTAAGTTTGTCTATTTCTGTTTTGTAAACGAGCTCATTTGTATCATGTCTTTTTAGATTCCACCTATAAGGGATGTTATATGATATTTCTCCTTCTCTGTCTGACTTGCTTGACTCAGTATGACAATATCTAGGTCATCCGTATTGTATGTTGCTGCAAATAGCATTATTTTGTTCCTTTTAATGACTGAATAATACTCCATTGTATATATGTACTACATCTTATTTATCTGTTCCTCTGTTGATGGACATTTAGATTGCTTCCATGTCTTGGCTATTGTGAGCAGTGCCACAATGAACATTGGGGTGCATGTATCATTCCAGACCATTTTTTTCTCTAGGTATATGCCCAGTAGTAGGATTGCATGGTCATATGGTAGCTCTATTTTTTAGTTTTCCAAGGAACCTCCATAATGTTCTCCATAATGGTGTACCAACTTACATTCCCACCAACAGTGTAGGAGGGTTTCCTTTTCTCCACACCCTCTCTCTTTCTATTGTTTGTAGATTTTTTTTATGGTAGTTATTCTGACTGTTGTGAGGTGATAATCTCATTATAGTTTTGATTTGTATTGCTCTAGTAATGAGTGATGTTCAGCATATACTCATGTGCCTTCTGTCCATGCATGTCTTCTTTGGAGAAATGTCTGGTTAGGTATTCTTCCCATTTTTTGATTGGGTTGTTTGTTTCGATGATGTTAAGCCTTGTGAGCTGTTTGAAGACTAATCCCTTGTCTGTCACATCATTTGCCATTTGCCGATTTTTAAGTTGGATTATCTTATTTTTTAAATTATTGAGTTGTAATTCTTCCATATGCATTTGTAAGAAATGTATAATGCCTCCTACTGTTTGGTGGTGTGTTCTTTAATATCTGCTAGGTCTAGTTTTTTAATAGTGTTGTTTAAGTATTCTATTTCTTTATTGATTATTTCTAATTTTTCTCTCCATTATTGGAAATGGGATATTAAAGTCTTCAACTATTAACACTGAATTATCTATTTCTTCTTTCAGTTTTGTTAGTCTATATTGCTTTTAATTTAGGGTTCTCTTGCTATGATTAGAACTGAGGTATATTCTTGATATGTTGCTCCATTTATCTTTATATAAAGCACTTGTTTGTCTCTAGTAACTTGTTTGTCTCTAGTAACTTGTTTGTCTCTAGTAATCTGTCTTTTGGAAAAGTTTTATTGATGTATAGTTGATCCCTTAATGGATCACTGCCTTGTCATGTGAAGGGGATTATGTAACTCACTGAAGCTATGAGTCATGCAGCTATAAACGTGAAACTATAACTCAATCAGGCTATAAGCATGACACTGAAAGATGAGTCCTCCAAGCCAGAAGGTGTCCAACATGCTACTGGGGAAAAGAGGAGGACAACTACTAATAGCTCCAGAAAGAATGAAGCCACAGGGCCAAAGCATAACCGATGCTCAGTAGTGGATGTGTCTGGTGATGAAAGTAAAATCTGATGCCGTAAAGAACAGTATTGCATAGGAACCTGGAATGTTAGGTCCATGAATCAAGGTAAACTGGACATGGTCAAGCAGGAAAATGGCAAGAGTAGACATCAAAATCTTAGGAATCAGTGAACTAAAATGGAAAGGAATGAGTGAATTTAATTCAGATGACCATTATACCTACTACTATCGGAAAGAATCACATAGAAGAAATGAAATAGCCCTCATAATCAACAAAAGAGTCCAAAATGCAGTACTTGGGTACAACTTCAGAAATGACGGAATGATATCGGTTCATCTCCAAGGCAAACTGCTCAACATCACAGTAATACAAGTCTATGCCCCAAAGACTAATGCCAAAGAAGATGAAGATGATCAGTTTGGTGAAGACCTAGAAGACCTCCTAGACTAACACCAAAAAAAAAAAAAAAAAAAAAAAACCAACCAAAAAATGAAGAAAGAAAAAAGATGTCCTATTTATCATAGGGGATTGGAATGCAAAAATAGGATGTCAAGAGATACCTGGAGTAACAGGCAAGTTTGACCTGAGAGCACAAAATGAAGCAGGGTTAACAGAATTCTGTCAAGAGAATGGACTGGTCACAGCAAACACCCTTTTTCAACAACATAAGAGACAACTTCACACATGGATATTACCAAATGGTCAATACTGAAATCAGATTGATAACATTCTTTATAGCTGAAAATGCAGAAGCTGTAGACAGTCAGCAAAAACAAGACCTGGAGCTGACTGTGGCTCAGATCATCAGGTTATCATAGCAAAATTCAGACCTAAGCTAAAGAAAGTGGGGAAAACCACTAAGCCAGACAGATATGACTTAAATCCCCTATAAATATACAGTGGAAAATGATTAATATATTCAAGGATTAGATCTAGGAAACAGAATGCCTGAAGAACTATAGACAGAGGTCCATAATATTGTACAGGAGGCAGCAAACAAAACCATCCCAAAGAAAAAGAAAAGCAAGAAGGCAAAGTGGTTATCTGAGGAGGTTTTACAAATAGCTGAAGAAGGAAGAGACGTGATAAGCAAGGGAAAAAGGAAAAGGTACACCCAACTAAGTGTTGAGTTCCAGGGAATAGCAAGGAGATATGAGAAGGCCTTCTTCAATGAACAATGCAAAGAAATAGAGGACAAAAACAGAAGGGGAAAGACTAGAGATCTCTTCAGGAAAACTGGAAATAGCAAAGGAGCATTCCACCCAAGGATGGGCACAATAAAGGACAGAAACTGTAAAGACCTAATAGAAGCAGAAGAGATCAAGAAGAGATAGGAAGAATAAAGAAGAACTGTACAAAGAAGACCTTAATGACCCAGATAACCACTACCATAGTGGTTATTCACCTAGAGCCAGACCTCCTGGAGTGTGAAGTCGAGTGGGCCTTAGAAATCACTGCTGTTAATAAAGCTAGAGGAGGTGATGTTTGCAGCAGAGCTATTTAAAATCCTGAAAGATGATGCTATCAAAGGGCTGCACCAATGCAGTTCAGTTCAGTCGCTCAGTCCTGTCTGACTTTTTGCAACCCCACGGACTGCAACACGTCAGGACTCCCTGTCTATCAACAACTCCTGGAGTTTACCCAGATTCATATCCATTGAGTTGGTGATGCCATCCAACCATCTCATCCTCTGCTGTTCCCTTCTCCTCCTGCCCTCAATCTTTCCCAGCATCAAGGTCTTTCCAAGAATTAGCTCTTCCCATTAGGTGACCAAAGTATTGGAGCTTCAGCTTCAACATCACTCCTTCCAATGAACACCCAGGATTGATCTCCTTTAGGATGGACTGGTTGGATCTCCTTGCAGCCCAAGGGACTCTGAGTCTACTCCAACACCACAGTTCAAAAGAATCAATTCTTCGGTGCTCAGCTTTCTTCACAGTCCAATTCTCATATCCATATATGACTACTGGAAAAACCATAGCCTTGACTAGATGGACCTTTGTTGACAAAGTAATGTCTCTGCTTTTTAGGTGCTAAATGTCTAGGCTGGTCATAACTTTCCTTCCAAGGAGTAAGCATCATTTAATTTCATGGCTGTAGTCACCATCTGCAGTGATTTTGGAGCACATAAAAGTAAAGTCAGCCACTGTTTCCACAGTTTCCTCATCTATTTGCAGTGAAAGTGTTGGGACTGGATGCAATGATCTTAGTTTTCTGAATGTTGAGTTTTAAGCCAACTTTTTCACTCTGCTCTTTCACTTTCATCAAGAGGCTCTTTAGTTCTTCTTCACATTCTGCCATAAGGGTGGTGTCATCTGCATATCTGAGGTTATTGATATTTCTCCCAGGAAACTTGATTCCAACTTGTGCTTCATCAAGCCTAGCATTTCTCATGATGTACTCTGCATATAAGTTAAATAAGCAGAGTGACAATATACAGCCTTGACATACTCCTTTTCCTATTTGGAACCAGGCTGTTGTTCCATCACCAGTTCTGACCGTTGCTTCCTGACCTGCATACAGGTTTTTCAAGAGGAAAGTCTGGTGATCTGGTATTCCCATCTCTTTCAGAATTTTCCACAGTTTATTGTGATCCATACAGTCAAAGGCTTTGGCATAGTCAATAAAGCAGAAATAGATGTTTTTTCTGGAACTCTCTTTGTTTTTTGATGATCCAACAGATGTGGGCAATTTGATCTCTGGTTCCTCTGCCTTTTCTAAAACCAATTTGAACATATGGAAGTTCATGGCTCACATATTACTGAAGCCTGGTTTGGAGAATTTTGAGAATTACTTTGCTAGCGTGTGAGATGAGTGCAATTGTGTAGTGGTTTGAGCATTTTTGGCATTGCCTTTCCTTGGGATTGAAATGAAAACTGAACTTTTCTAGTCCTGTGGACACTGCTGACTTTTCCAAATTTGCTGGCATATTGAGTGCAGCACTTTCACAGCATCATCTTTTAGGATTTGAAATAGCTCAACTGGAATTCCATCACCACCACTAGCTTTGTTTGTGGTGATGATTCCTAAGGCCTACTTGACTTCTCATTCCGGGATGTCTGGCTCTAGGTGAATGATCACACCATTGTGATTATCTGGGTCATAAAGATCATTTTTGTACAGTTTTTCTGTGTATTCTTGCCATCTCTTCTTAATGTCTTCTGCTTCTGTTAGGTCCATATCATTTCTGTCCTTTATTGAGCCCATCTTTGCATGAAATGTTCCCTTTGTATCTCTAATTTTTTCGAGATCTCTAGTCTTTCCCATTCTATCATTTTCCTCTATTTCTTTGCACTGATCACTGAGGAAGGCTTTCTTATCTCTCCTTGCTATTCTTTGGAAATCTGCATTCAAATGGGTATATCTTTCTTTTTCTCCTTTGCTTTTCTCTTCTCTTTTTTCACAGCTATTTGTGAGGCCTCCTCAGACAGCCATTTTGCTGTTTTGATTTCTTTTTCTTAGGGATGGTCTTGCTCCCTGTCTCCTGTACAATGTCATGAACCTCCATTCATAGTTCACCAGGCACTCTGTCTATGAGATCTAGTCCCTTAAATCTATTTCTCACTTCCACTGTATAATCATAAGGGATTTGATTTACATCATACCTGGATGGTCTAGTGGTCTTTTCCCTATTTCTTCAATTTAGGTCTGAATTTGGGAATAAGGAGTTCATGATCGGAGCCACAGTCAACTCCCTGTCTTGTTTTTGCTGACTGTATAGAGCTTCTCCATCTTTGGCTGAAAAGAATATAATCAATCTGATTTCGGTGTTGACCATCTAGTGATGTCCATGTGTAGAGTCTTCTCTTGTGTTGTTGTAAGAGGGTGTTTGCTATGACCAGCGCATTCTCTTGGCAGAACTCTATTGACTTTGCCCTGCTTCATTCTGTACTCCAAGGCCAAATTTGCCTGTTACTCCAGGTATTTCTTCATTTCCTATTTTTGCATTCCAATCCCCTATAATGAAAAGGACATCTTTTTTGGGTGTTAGTTATAAAAGGTCTTGTGGGTCTTCATAGAACCTTTCAACTTCAGCTTCTTCAGTGTTACTGGTCGGGGCATAGACTTGGATTACCATGATATTGAATAGCTTGCCTTGGAAACGAACAGAGATCATTCTGTCGTTTTTGAGATTGCATCCAAATGCTGCATTTTGGACTCTTGTTGACTATGATGGCTACTCCATTTCTTCTAAGGGATTCCTGCCCACTGTAGTAGATATAATGGTCATCTGAGTTAAATTCACCCATTCCAGTCCATTTTAGTTTGCTGATTCCTAAAATGTTGACATTCACTCTTGCCATTTCCAGTTTGGCCACTTCCAATTTGCCTTGATTCATGGACGTCACATTTCAGATTCCTATGAAATATTGCTCCTACAGCATCGGACCTTGCTTCTATCACCAGTCACATCCACAACTGGGTGTTGTTTTTGATTTGTCTCCATCCTTTTATTCTTTCTGGAGTTAATTGTCCACTGATGTCCAGTAGCATATTGGGTACCTACCGACCTGAGGAGTTCATGTTTCAGTGTCTTATCTTTTTGCCTTTTCATACTGTTCATGGGTTCTCAAGGCCAGAATACTGAAGTGGTTTGCCATTCCCTTCTCCAGTGAACCACATTTTGTCAGAACTCTCCATGACCCAGGTGTCTTGGATGGCCATATATAGCATGGCTTAGTTTCACTGAGTTGCACAAGGCTGTGCTCCACGTGATCAGATTGGCTAGTTTTCTGTGATTGTGGTTTCAGTCTGTCTGCCCTCTGTTGCCCTCTGTCAGCACCTACTGTCTTACTGGAGCAGCGACCAGTGGCTGCATGGCACTGGAGCAGCCTGCGTCAGAGAGGAGATACCCCACGTCCAAGGTCAGGAGTGGAGCCCGTGAGGGGATACCCTATGCCCAAGGTAAGAGAAATCCCAATAAGACAGTAGGCGCTGCACCAATATGTCAGCAAATTTGGAAAACCCAACAGTGGCCATAGAATTTGAAAAGGTCAATCCTCATTCCAACTCCCAAGAAGGGAAGTACTAAATAGTGTTCAAACCACTGGACAATTGCACTCATTTCCCATGCTAGTAAGGTTATGCTCAAAATCCTGTATGCTGGGCTTCAACATTACAAGAACCAAGAACTTCTAGATGTCCAAGCTGGGTTCAGAAAAGGCAGAGGCACAAGACATCAAATTGCCAACATTTACTGGATCAGAGAAGGCAAGGGAATTCCAGAAAAAAACTTACCTCTGTTTCATTGACTACACTAAAGTCTATAACTGTGTGGATGATAACAAACTGTGGAAAACACTTAAAGAGCTGGGAATACCAGACTAACTCACTGGTCTCCTGAGAAGCCTGTATGCCTGTTAAGAAGCAACAGTTAGAACGCTATATGGGGCAACTGATTGGTTCAGGATTGAGAAAGGAGTATGACAAGGCTGTTTACTGACACTCTGTCTATTTTAACTTATACTCAGAGCACATCATAAGAAATGCTGGGCTGGATGAGTTACAAGCTGGAATCAAGATTTCTGGGAGACACATCAACAACCTCAAATATGCAGAAGATACCACCCTAACAGAAGAAAGAAAAAGACCCCCTTGATGAGGGTGAAGGAGAAGAGTGAAAAAAACCAGCTTAAAACTCAATATTAAAAAAAAAGCTAAGATCATGACATCTGGCCCCATCATTTCATGGCAAATAAAAGGGAAAAAGGTGGAAGCAGTGACAGATTTTCTCTTCTTGGGCTCTAAAATCACTGCAGATGGTGACTGCAGACTTGCAATTATATGATTCCTCCTTGGCAGGAAAGCTATGACAAACCTAGACAATGTGTTAAAAAGCAAAGACATCTCTTTGCTGACAAAGGTCCATATAATCAAGGCTATGGTCTTTCCAATAGCCACATATGGTTGTGAGAGCTGAACCATAAAGAAGGCAGTGTTGAAGAATTGATGTTTTCAAACTGAGGTGCTGGAGAGGATTCCTGAGAGTCTCTTGGACAGTAAGGAGATCAAACCAGTCAATCTTGGGGGAAACCAACCCTAACTGCTTATTGGAAGGACTGTTGCTGAAGCTGAAGATCCAGTAGTTTGGCCACCTGATGCAAATAGCTGACTCATTAGAAAAGTCTCTGATGCTGGGAAAGAATGAAGGCAGAAGGAGAATAGGGTGATAGAGGATGAGATGGCTGGATGGCATCACCATTGCAATGGACATGAACTTGGGCAAACTCCGAGAGATGGTGGGGGGCAGGGAGGCCTGGTGTGCTACAGTTTATAGGGTCATGAAGAGTTGGACATGACTTGGTGACTGAACACATCAACAATCACATAGTTGAGTTACAATGCTACAAAGAACATTGTGTATATATATATATATATACACATACATATATATATATATACATACATACATATATATACAATGTTCTTTGTATATGTTTTCATATTCTTTTCCATCCTAGTTTATCACAGGATATTGAAAGTAGTTCCCTGTGCCATACAGTAAGACCTTACTGTTTCAATTTGTCTTAAAGTCTATTTTTAAAATATGTATTCGTATAGCCATTCCAATTCCCTTTAGGTTACTGTTTGCATGGTATATATCTTTTTATATAATTTTACTTTAAACCTGTTTTTGTAGATA
Source organism: Odocoileus virginianus (assembly GCF_023699985.2). NCBI lineage: Eukaryota > Metazoa > Chordata > Mammalia > Artiodactyla > Cervidae > Odocoileus > Odocoileus virginianus. The sequence continues at coordinate 33,907,822 of NC_069696.1, read as the reverse complement.
AAATGTCTCTTGTAGATGGCATTTAGTTGAAGCATGGAGTTGCAGAGGAAAAAATTGGAAAAGTTAAAATACCACAAGTCTCACTGTTCTTAATGTGATTTAACCATTTTTCTTGGATGAATGTTCCCTGGATTTCTGTAAGCCTTTGGTTAATTTACAGAGTTTAGAAAGGCGGGTTCTGACAATTTTTACCAATGTTCTCAACTTTTTACAGATGAGAAGCTTTTTGGAAGTTTTAGCCTACCATTTTCAGGGATGTAACCATGTAATCTGATTTTTTTTAAAAAATGGTGTATCAAACAAAGATACTGAGATATCCATAAATGACTGTAAAAAGAATTATCAATATAATCTTTGTTAAGCATAAATAATAATTCAAGTCTTGCATTAATGCCTTTTGAGCATTGTATTATATAATGATTTTTGGTTAGTGGTTCAAAATGAAATTATTTTTAGAGAAAAGAAAAGGAATGTCTGCCTAACTTGTGAGAAAATGTGGGATTGTTTCTATATCTTTATGCTTTAGTCTAGACATTAGATACTTTTAGTTCCTCTGAATAGACAGCTTTGTCTTCTTGTTTCTAAGTCTCTGAGTATACATTTCCCTGTACTTTCCTGTCCTTCCATAGAATGGAAGCATTCCTTGATTTGCTTTACTATCTCCTCCTTGTTTTGGAGTACTTAAATCACATTAATTTCTCTGGTATATAGACCCTGACAACCAAGTTCAACAGTGTCAAGAGAATGGGTTCAAAAAGGAAATGATGGCAAAGAATAACTGGACTTTCTGCTTGTACCTTAAAAAAATCAATACTTATACTCAACTAGTTACAGCAATATAGGAGAGTTTGGTGTATACAGGGATTGCAAATAATGTTTCAGATTGAAAATAGACATAGGACAGATCATGAAAATGAGTGTATAGGTGGTACTCAGTTTTGCCTTTTATTTATGTGTTTATTTATTAACTTACCATTTCATTTTCTAATTTTTATTTTATATTGGAGTCAAGTTTATTTACAATGTTGTGTTAGTTTCAGGTATACAACAAAGTGATTCAGTTATACATACATATATATTAATATATATTCTTTTTCATGTTCATTGCCCAGTTAGGTTATTGCAGAATATTGAGTTTGCTGTGCTATACAGTAGGTCCTTGCTGGTATTTAGAATATCAGTTCTTTAATAATATAGATCTGTATTGTTAAATATTGAGGAGTTAAATATTAAAGTGGGATGACCATTCACTAGGCTATCACAATCTTACAGGCAAAAGCTATATAAGCCAAAACCAAAGCAAGAAAAAATGAAATGAGGGAAAGAGATATTTGGAGTCAGACTATATAAGACTTGACTATAAATAAATATAGCTAGTACAAGTATACTACAAGTAAATAACAATATCTTGGAATAAGATTCGAGCATCATACCAAGAATTCTGTCTTACTATGTCTACTGGAATGGAGAACATCTAGATAGAGGAGCAATGGGAATAGAAGAAGAATTCAGTTTTGGACTGAATTCAGTAGGGGACAGAAAGGACAGAAAGAGTAGAGATCTAGTAGACGCTGAGGAGATCAAAAAGAGATGGCAAGACTACATGGAAGAACTGTACAAAAAAGATCTTAATGAACTGTATAACTACCATGGTGTGGTCAGACACCCAAAGCCAGACATCCCGGCATGTGAAGTCAAGTGAGCCTTAGGAAGCATTGCTGTTAATAAAGCTAGTGGATGTGATGAAATTTAGTAGAGCTATTCAAAACACTAAAGTATGATACTATCAAAGTTTTGCACTCAATATGTCACAATTCTGGAAGACCCAGCAGTGGCCACAGGACTGGAAAAGTTCAATTCTTATCCCAATTCCCAAGAAGAACAGTACTAAAGAATGTTCTAACCTTCAGATGATTGTACTCATCTCCTATGCTAGTAAGTTCATGCTAAAAATCTTGCATGCTACACTTCAGCATTACATGAATGAAGAACTCCCAGATGTCCAAGCTGGGTTTAGAAAAGGCAGAGGAACCAGAGATCAAATTGCCAACATTCACTGGATTATAGAGAAAGTAAGGGAGTTCCAGAAGAACGTCTACCTCTGTTTTCTTGACTAAAGCCTTTCATTGTGTGGTGGTGGTGATTTAGTCTCTAAGTCATGTCTGACTCTTGCAACCCCATGGACTGTAGCCTGCCAGGCTCCTCTGTCCACAGGGATTCTCCAGGCAAGAATACTGGAGTTGGTTGCCATTTCCTTCTCCACTTTCACTGTGTGGATTATAACAAACTATGGAAAGCTCTTAAAGAGATGAGAACACCAGACCATCGTATCTGTCTCCTGAGAAGCCTATATGCAGGTCAAGAAGCTACAGTTAGAGCCTGTATGGAACAACTGATTGGTTCAGGATTGAGAAATGAGTACAACAGGTCTGTTAGCTGTCATTCTGTTTATTTAAACTATATGTTGAGCACATCCTGAGCAATGCCTGGCTGGATGAGTTACAAACTGGAATCAAGATAGGCAGGAGAAACATCAACCACCTAAGATATGTGGATAATACCACTCTAATGGTAGAAAGCAAAGAAGAACGAAAGAGTCTCCTGATGAAGGTGAAGGAGGGGAGTGAAAAAGCTGGCTTAAAACTTAAAATTAAGAAAAACTAAGATCACAGCATCCAACCCCATTACTTCATGGCAAATAGAAGTGGAAAAAGTGCAAATAGTCACAGATTTTCTCTTCTTCATCTCTAAAATCTGTGAATTTAGACTGCAACCATGAAATCAGATGATTGCTTTTCAGCAGTAAAACTATGACAAACCTAGACAGTGTGTGAAAATCAGAGACATTATTTCACCGACAAAGGTCCGTGTAGTCAAGGCTATGGTCTTTCCAGTGGTCATGTATGGTTTTGAGAGCTGGACTTTAAAGAAGGCAGAGCACCAAAGAATTGATGTCTTTGAATTGTGGTGGTGGAGAAGACTCCTGAGAGTCCCTTGGATAGCGAGGAGGTCAAACCAGTCAATCTTAAGGGAAATCAACCCTGAAAAATCGTTGAAAGGACTGCAGCTGAAGCTGAAGCTCCAGTATTTTGGTCACCTGATGCAAATAGCTGACTCATTAGAAAAGTCTCTGATGCTGGGAAAGATTGAGGACAGAAGAAGAGGGCATCAGAGGATGAGACGGCTGGATGGCATCACTGATGCAGTGGACATGAACTTGGGCAAACTTCAGGAGATGATGAGGGACAAGGGGCCTGGTGTGCTGCAGCCCAAGAGATTGCAAAGAGTTGGACACAACTGGGTGGCTGAACAACAGCAACAGTGTCTACTGGAATGGAGAACATCTATGAAAGGAGCAATGTGAGTAGAAGGAGAATTCAGTTTTGAATTGGATATGTAATGTGTGATCTGCCCCTGTAACATCTGGATGAAGCCAGATATACATATCTGGAAGCCAAGAGAGAATTCAAGAGAAAGGCCAGAGTTGGAAATATAGTTGTATTTTCTTTTATTTATTACAAGCCACGGATAGCATATGATACAGTCTGAATGAGATACAATTGGAAATTTGTTGGATGAGAAGTTCCATAGAAGTGTACAAATTTGATTGCAAAAGATATACCCTGGGATGAATACCCCTGTATTTTTCCTTAAATGAAATAAACCCATAAATATTTAATCTATTATTAACAAAATTTTTATATTGTTAAGAATTAAATAGGGTCAGGAAGATCCCCTGGAGAAGGGAATGGCTACCCACTCCAGTATTGTTGCCTGGAGAATTCCACGAACAGAGGAGCCAGGCGGGCTATAGTCCATGGGGTTGGAAAGTCAGACATGACTGAACTACTAAGACTTTAACTTTTTAAAAAATGAATATAGGAGTTACTCACTCTTAGATGGTAGGTGAATAAGATCATGACTATGAATGCCCAAGGCACTCAACTGAGCATTCAGGAAATATTAGCTTGCATATGTTGAGTTGCCATGCAAGTCAAAAAGAGTTGTGTCACTAAGGAATAAGTGAACAGTTGAAGCAAATAATCCCAACAGGTCAGGTCAAATGGCCCTAGTATTTCAGTTGTTTATGAAATTCATTCTATAGATGTGTGTCAGGTGCTCACAACCCAGTGAGTGGCCCCTTGTAGGGAAAGTGAAAATGGTAAACATTTTCCTGCATGAGTTTTCTTAGTCATTGTAGTTGGTTATCTTGCTGAAATATATTCTTACTCACCACCTTTGTTTTTTATTTCAGTTCCTTAACTCCTTGTCTTCTGGATATCTTTAGTTTGAGAAGTGAATCTCCATTGATATGTATGTTTCAAAATCACGCATACAGGGAGAGAATAAGATGGCAGAGGGGTAGGTGGACATGGAGTACATCTCTCTCCATGGATACATCAGGAATACACTTTCAAACACAGAAGTGCATGCAGAACACCAGCTGAGAGCAGAGAGGAGTACCTGGCCAGTGGAAAAGAATAAATAGAACCACAGCAAAACTTGGTAGGACAAAGGAACTAGGGGGAAAAACAGGAGTGTTAGTAGGACTGGACCTGCCTTCAGCAGGTAGGGGAAATGAAGCAGGGATCCGATCCCCACATCAGGGCAATTGTCTGAGTCAGAGGAGAAACATTTAAGCTGAGAGTGAAACAGCTGATTTGTGGCAGCTTAAGTGGAATGAGAATCAGACAGTCCTTGCTGCAGCCATACTTAACTTGGACAGGGACACAGGTGCCCTGGAAGGTGCAGTGACTGGGAGCTGGACTTTAGGGATTGTGGAGCAATCCCAGGGCGAGGGCTGCTGTTGACCGCAGAGAGATGGACCAAGGGGATGTGAGGGAGGAGATTGTGGTGGGAAACACCCGTGGAGGAAAGCCAGGCAGCCATGAGAGCAAGGCGATACTGGTGAATCACACATAGGGCTTGGAGCCATCACCATAGCCTCTCTCTCCCCACCACCAGCATCTGCAGCTGAACAATAGAGAGGCTGGCCCACCAAACGCCTGATGCACCGAACTACAGAGCAGGACCCAACCCAGAGTGCTCCTGTAAGTGACTGAAGCGCCGATCTACAGAGTAGGACTCCAGCCAGGGGGCCCCTCTATGTGCCTGGTCCATCGAACAATAGAGAAGGACCCCAGGCAAGGGAGCCCTCTAAGTGCCTGAATGGGCGGAGCTATGGAGAAAGACTGGCCAAAGAGACCTTCTGATTGCCAGCTACAAGAGGCTCAAAAAAAAAAACACTCTGATAGGGCCATAACTCCTGGGGTTGAGGCAGTCCATGTTCCTTCACACTTGGTGCTGCCAGCGTGCCCACAAGCCAAGCAGCTGTGCCACCTTCACGCTCAACTCTCACTGGGGCAGAGTGACACAGACAAAAAAATCTTGCATCAAAGTGCACAGGGTCACTTCAGTCATGTCCAACTCTTTGCAACCCTGTAGACTGTGGCCTGCCAGGCTTCTTTGCCAGGGGGTTCTCTAGGGAAATATATTGGAGCATATTGGCCAATACTGATTTCATATCCTTCTAGAGCACTATATTTCCTGCTGCCCTAGCTGCCAACTCCCCTGAATAGGAGGTGCTGCCACAGATCCTGAGACAAAAGCAGCTGCACCACCTCCACCCCTGGCCCTCACAAGGGCAAACACAAGTCCTCCAGGGCAACTCCAGGAACAAACCCCAGTGGATGACCCACATGCACGGGTGGAAATAAAACCAGAACTGAAACTCAGGGGCAGTGCAGCTAAGGAAGAAGACCCAAAACCTTCCACCAGCTGTACAAGCCACAGATTAAACCCACATGATCAACTAGGCAGACTCTGTATCTATTGAATATATAAAAGGACACTGAGAGCTCCCACAATAGAAAACACTCTAGTTCTGATAGCTGTGGACATTGGAGGTAAGAACACAGAGGAGTAGGATCAGATTAGAATCTGAGCTGCCCGCACAAGAGGTCCAGAGATCAGCACAGTGTTGGAGGGAATTCTAGGGGGGTGAGGTGGACTGTGACTCCCAGCAAGGAAAAGGACTCTGATAGTGTGATTCAAGAAAAACATTTATTATTCTTATGTTTTGACTTGTTCTGTAGATTCTTTTGGATTTTTATTTTCCTTTTCATTCCCCTTCTGTTGTAGTTGTTGATTTTATTGGCACTATGAAATTTAATTAAGTTTTAAAACTCCCCCCCCCACCAGTCACATTTTTTATTGTTGTTATAAACCTCTGCCTCTACATTGGATTTTTGCAGTTCTGTGGAATTTTCCTTTTTTTCTTTCTTCTTCCATTTTTTTTCTTTTCTCTTTTTTACAATTTTAATTTTTAAGCCTATTATTTTTTTCTACATTTATTCCATTGTTATCCTTTTCTACTCTTCTTCTGAGTTAATCTTGCAGTTAAACTTTAATGTATATAAATCTTCTTCATCTACCTCTATTTAAATTTGCATATCTATTCTTTCTTTCTTTTATTTCCTTCCTTCCCTCTCAACATATTAGTTTTGTTTTCATTGCTTTATTCCCCACTTGGCACTTTGCTTTAGTTTTGTTTTCCAGTTTATGCTTAGTTAGTTTAGTTCTTAACTGGTTTTTGTTTTCCAGTTTGTGCTTAGTTAGTTTTGTTCTTAGCTGGTAAATACAATTGTTATTTCCTTTGTTTGCTGGGTGAATCTCCTGTACTTTATTTTTGTTGGACTGTTTTGACTTTGCTCATGAGTGTATATGTATATGTGTATATTCCATTATTCTGATTATTATTTGCCTGATTTTGTAACTACCATATATCTGGGGTTCATCTTTGGTTTCTCATTTTGGGGTATTTGCTTCAATCTCACTTAATACCATTAACAAGCCACTTGTGGAATCTTTGTTCCTGACTGGATATCAAGCCCTGAGCCTTTGGAGTGGCAGCACTGACTCCGAGACGCTAGACTACGAGAGCTCTAGCCCTAGGGAGTATCAAATAGTGAGAACTCACACCAGAGAAACCACTTGATTGTAAGACCCACCACCACCCAACCACCAGAAGCACCCAGTTTAGGAAGCCTCATCTGAACAACAAAGAAAACAAAAATAAAAACTGAATCATCAGCAGACAGGATTACCACCTTTCTCAGCTTTGCCCATCAGAGGAAAAACAAACAAACAAACAAAAACTCAGCACAAATCTCACCCTATACGAACCTTACACAAACCGCTGGACCATCCTTAGGAGGGCAAAAACCAAAAGGAAGAAAGAATCAACCTTCTTCAAGGAAAGAATTCAACTTTTCTTGAAGACTTGGAAAAGGAGACTTCAAACACAGTAAGTCAAAAAGAAAAAAAAAAGAAAGAAAGAATAATAAAAAGTCAGAGAAATACTACACAAATGAAGGAAAAAACTAGAAACACAGAATCCAAATAAATAAAGAGAAAATAGGCCAACTACCTGAAAAAGAATTCAGAATAATAATAGTAAAGATGATCAAAAACCTTGAAAACAAACTGGAGAAAATGCAAAAATCAATTTAAAAAGACCTAGAAGAATTAAAGAATAAACATGCAGAAACAAACAACACAATTACCGAAGTTAAAAATATTCTAGAAGGACTCAATAGCAGAATATCTGAAGCAAAAGAATGAAACAGTGAGCTGGAAGTTAAATGGTGGAAATAACTTCTGAAAAGCAGAATAAAGTAAAAAGAATGAAAAGAACTGAGGATAGTGTCAGAGACCTCTGGGACAATATCAAATGTACCAACATTTGAATTATAGTTCCCAGAATAAGAGAAAAAGAAAGGGTATGAGAAAATTTTTGAAGAGATTATAGTTGAAAATTTCCCCAACATGGAAAAGGAAATAGTCAATCAAGTTCAAGAGGCATAAAGAGTCCCACACAGGGTAAACCCAAGGAGAAACATGTTAAGACACATACTAATCAAACTAACAAAGACTAAACACAAAGAAAGAGTATTAAACGCAGCAAGGGAGAAGTAACAAGGAACATACAAGGGAAACCCCACATGCTTAACAGCTGATTTTCCAGCAGAAACTCTGCAGGCCAGAAGGGAATGGCAGGATATATTTAAAGCACTGAATGGGAAAAATCTACAGCCAAGATTACTGTACCAAGCAAGGACCTCATTCAAAATTGATGGAGAAATAAAAAGCTTTTCAGACAAGCAAAAGTTAAAAGAATTCAGTACCACCAAACCAACTTCACAACAAATGTTAAAGGGACTTAAATAGTCAAGAAATACAAGAGTAGGTAAAAGAGCTACAAAATCAACCCTAAACAATTAAGAAAATGGCAATAGGAACATATATGTCAATAATTCCTTTAAATGTAAATGGATTAAATGCTCCAACCAAAAGACACAGACTGGCTGAAGGGGTACAAAAACAAGACCCATACGTATGCTGTCTACAAGAAACCCACTTCAGACCTAAAGACACATATAGACTGAAAGTGAGAGGATGGAAAAATAGATCCATGCAAATGGGAAGCAAAAGAAAGCTGGAGTAGCAATCCTCATATCAGACAAAATAGACCTTAAAATAAAGAAGATTACAAGCAATTAGGAAGGTCATTACATAAAGTTCAAGGAATCAATCCAAGAGGAAGACATAACAATTGTAAATGTCTATGCACCCAACATAGGAGCACCTCAATACATAAGACAAATGCCACAGATATAAATGGGGAAATTGACAGTATCACAATAGCAATAGGAGACTTTAACACTCCACGCACATCACCAATGGACAGATCATCAAAACAGAAAATTAATAAGGAAACTCAAGTCTTAAATGATATATTAAATGAGATGGAGCTCATTGATATCTTCAGGACATTCCATCCAAATGCAGAAGAATACACCTTTTTCTCAAGTGCACATGGAACATTCTCCAGGATAGACCATATCTTGGGTCACAAATCAAACCTCAGTAAATTTAAGAAAGTTGAAATCATATCAAATGCCTCCTCTGACCACAACACTATGAGACAAGATATCAATTACAAGAAAAAAACTGTAAGAAACACAAACACATGGAGATTAAACAATATGTTTCTAAATAACCAATAGGTTACTGCATAAATCAAAAGGGAAGTCAAAAAATTTCTAGAAGCAAATGACAATGAAAACACAACAACTCAAAACCTATGAGATGCAGAAAAGCAATTCTAAGAGGGAAGTTTATAGCAATACAATCCTACCTCCAGAAACAAGAAAAACCTCGAATAGACAACCTAGCTTTACACCTAAAACTACTGGAAAAAGAAGAACAAAAAATACAAAAATTAACAGGAGGAAAGAAATCATGAAGATCTGAGTAGAAATAAATGAAAAAGAAATGAAAGCAACAACAATAAAGATTAGTAAAACTAAAAGCTGGTTCTTGGAGAAGATAAACTAATTTGACAGACCTTTAGGCAAGCACATCAAGAAAAAAGGAGAGAAGAGTCAAATCAATAAAATTAGAAATGAAAAAAGGAGAGGTTACAACAGACAATGCAGAAATACAAAAGATTATAAGAGACTATTATGAACAACTATATGGCAATAAAATGGATAACCTGGAAGAAATGGACATATTCTTAGAAAAGTTCAATCTTCCAAGAGTGAACCAAGAAGATATAGAAATTATTAACAACCCAATTACAAGCACTGAAATTGAAACTGTGATCAAAAATTTCCCCCAAAACAAAAGCCCAGGACCAGATGGCTTCACAAGAGACTTCTATCAATCATTTAGAGAAGAGTTAATGGCTATCCCTCTAAAACTCTTTCAAAAAATTACAGAGGAAGGAACACTTCCAAATTCATTCTATGAGGCCACCATCACCCTAATACCAAAACCAGACAAAGATAAAACAAAAAAAAAAAAGAAAACTACAGGCCAATAACACTGATTAGCATAAACATAAAAATTCTCAACAAAATTATAGCAAACAGAATTCAGCAATATGTCAAAAAGCTCAAACACCATGATCAAGTTGTGTTTGTTCCAGGGATGCAAGGATTCTTCAATATATGCAAGTAAATCAACGTGATACACCATATTAACAAGTTGAAAGATAAAAACCATATGATAATCTCAATAGGTGCAGAAAAAAGCCTTTGATAAAATTCAGCACGCTTTTATGATTAAAACTCTTTAAAAAATGGGCATAGAAGGAACATATCTTAACATAGTAAAGGCCATATATGATAAGCCTACAGCAAACATTATTCTCAATGTTTAAAAACTGAAAGCATTCCCCCTAAGATCAGGAAAAAGTCAAGGGTGTCCACTTTCACCACTATTACTCAACATAGTTTCAGAAATCCTAGCTACAGCAATCAGAAAAGAAAAAGAAATAAAAGGAATCCAGATCCGAAAAGAAGTAAAGCTCTCACTGTTTGCAGATGACAAGAAACTGTACATAGAAAACCCTAAAGATTGTATCAGAAAATTATGAGAGCTAATCAGTGAATTTAGCAAAGCTGCAGGATACACAATCAATACACAGAAATCACTTGAATTTCTATATACTAACAATGAAAAATCAGAAAGAGCAATTAAGGAATCAATCCCATTCCCCACTGCAACAAAAATAATTAAATATCTAGGAATAAACTTACCTAAGGAGACAAAAGATCTGTACACAGAAAATGATAAGACACTAACAAAAGAAATCAAAGAGGACATAAACAGATGGAGAGATATTCCATGTTGCTGGGTAGGAAGATTCAATATTGTGAAAATAACTATACTACCAAACATAATCTACAGATTCAATGTGATCCCTATCAAATTACCAATGACATTTTTCACAGAACTAGAGCTAAAAATTTCACAATTCATATGGACATTCAAAAGACCCCAATTAGCCAAAGCAGTCTTGAGAAAGAAAAATGGAGCTGGAGGAATCAACCTTCCTGACTTCAGATTATATTACAAAGCTACTGTCATCAAGACAGTATGGTACTGGCACAAAAACAGAAACATAGACCAATGGAACAAGATAGAAAGCCAAGAAATAAACCCATGCACCTGTGGGTACCTTATTTTTGACAAAGGAGGCAAGAATATACAATGGGGCAAAGACAGCCTCTTCAATAGGTGGTGCTGGGAAAACTGGAGAGCTACATGTAAGAGAGAAAAATTAGAATACTTCCTAATACTAAACACAAAGATAAACTCAAAATGGAATAAAGACTTAAATTTAAGACCAGAAACTATAAAACTCTTAGAGGAAAACATAGGCAGAACACTCAATGACATAAATCAAAGTAATATCATCTATGACCTCCTAGAGTAACAGAAATAAAAACAAAAGTAAATAAGTGGGACCTGATTAAACTTAAATGCTTTTGCACAGCAAAGGAAACTATAAGCAAGGTAAAAAGATAACCCTCAGAATGGGAGAAAATAACAGCCAATGAAACAACTGACAAAGGATTAATTTCCAAAATATAAAAGCAGCTCATACAACTCAATACCAGAAAAACAAACAACCCAATCAAAAAGTGGGGAAAAGACATACAGACATTTCTCCAAAGAAGACATACAGATGGCTACCAAATACATAAAAGGATGCTCAACATCATTCATTATTAGAGAAATGCAAATCAAAACTACAATGAGATATGACCTCACACCGATCAGAATGGCCACCATCAAAAAGTCTACGAAGAATAAATGCTGGAGTGGGTGTGGAGAAAGGGAACACTCTTGCACTGTTGGTGGGAAAGTAAATCAATACAGCCACTATGTATGTAAATTGATACATACATCTCCATACATTATGGAGATTCCTTAAAAAACTAGAAATAAAACCATCATACGACCCAGCAATCCCACTCCAAAGCATATATCCTGAGGAAACCAAAATTGAAAAAGACACATGTATCCCATTATTCACTGCAGCAGTATTTACAATAGCTAGAACATGGAAGCAACCTAGATGTCCATCAATAGATGAATGGATAAAGAAGTAATGGTACATATACACAACAGAATATTACTCAGCCATAAAAAGGAACACCTTTGAGTCAGTTCTAATGAGGTGAATGAACCTAGAACCTATTATACAGAGTGAAGTAAGTTAGAAAGGGGAAGATAAATGTTGTATTCTAACGCATATATACGGAATCTACAAAATCGGTGCTGAAGAATTGACTTACAGGGCAGTTCTGGAGAAGTAGACATAAAGAATAGACTTGTGGACATGGGGAGAGGGGAGGAGAGGGAGAGGTGTATGGAAAGAGTAACATGGAAACTTATATTACCATATGTAAAATAGATAGCCAATGGGAATTTTCTGTAGGGCTAAGGAAACTCAAACAGGGATTCCATATAAACCTAGAGGGTTGGTATGGGAGGGAAGTTCAAAAAGGAGGGGATATATGTATACCTATGGCTGATTCATGTTGAGGTTTTACAGAAAACAACAAAATTCTGTAAAGAAATTATCCTTCAAAAAATTTTTAAAAATCGCACCATCAACATGAACTCTCTCTGTATAATAAAAGAGGGCTGCTGTGGATTGCTTGTGTCCCCCCAAATTCATATGTGGAAACCCATGGCTGTATAATAATTAAGATGAGATCATAGTGGAGTAGGAATTCAATACAACTTAGCGATTAGTGTTAGTCGCTCAGTCATGTCCGACTCTTTGCAACTCCAAGAACTGTATAGTCCACCAGGTTCCTCTGTCCATGGCAAGAATACTGGAGTGGGTTGCCCTTCTCTTCTCCAGGAGATCTTTCCAGCCTAGAGATTGAACCCGGGTCTCCTGCATTGCAGACAGATTCTTTACCATCTGAGCCGCCAGGGAATACAAATTAGGTATCCTCATAGAAAGGGCAAATTTGAACCCAGACATGCACACAGTAAGAACACCATATGAAGATAATGACAGAGATCAGGACTATGTTTGCATATGCCAAGGAATCCAGGTGGCAGTAGTGATAAAGAACATACCCGCCAGTGCAAGAGACACAAGAGACATTGCTTTGATCCCTGGGTTGTGAAGACCCCCTAGAGAAGGGCATGGCAACCCACTCCAGTATTCTTGCCTGGAGAATCCCATGGACAGAGGAGCCTGGTGGGCTACAATCCATAGGGTCACACAGAGTTGGATGACTGAAGCAATTTACCATGCATGCATGCCAAAGATGCCAGAAAACCACCTGGACGCTAGAGGAGAGGCACAGAACAAATTCCTCTTCACAACCCCCAAAGGGAACCAACCTGTTTATGTCTTGATCTCAGACTTCTGGCCTCCAAAACTGTGAGACAAGAAATTTCTGTTGTTTAAACCACTCAGTTTGTGGTGTTTTGTCACACAGTTCTAGAAAACTAATGCAGAGGCTTTAGTTTTTTTCTCTTGGTATATTCAATAGAAAGAATTTTCTCTCCTCTTTTTCTGCTTTTTCCTGTCTCCTAAGACAGTCACTTGCAGTCTGTCTTTGAACCTCCCTTTCATATCAGTTTTTCAAGGAATATTCTCTATGATACATTCTTGAGGTAGTCCTTGTTGCATTTATATTTCAAAACTGGAAGGTTATTCATTGTCTTCCTCCTGATGGTTGTGTTGAAAATGTTGATTGGATCCATTCTTTAAAGTGTGATTCAACATTCATTTATCTCCTTACTTACTCTCCTTAACTGGCAAAGAACATGTGAAAGTGAACTGCCATGAAGATTTTATGGCTTTGATGAAACATTTATATTAGGAATTAAAATTAAACATTCAGTCTCAATGCCATCCCTTTCTATTTACAGTGAGTAATAGTGTTTAGTTATCCTCAACTTCAACTGAAGACAGGGAGTATTTGAAAGAGTAGTAGAGGGATGTGGGAGAGAAAGTTTGTGTTACATTTCTGAGTTTATGATGAATGCTGTTTTATATCATAGAAAGCTACTTGCAATTTGGAAGGAATGAGGAAAAGAAACTAAAAAGTGGAATATTACTGTATTTTATTCCAAGAAAAGAGAAGCAGCGTGATTGAAAGAGGGAGTCAGCCAATGGCCACCTGTTTCAGAGCTATACCCCAAACAGCCTGTGTTTCTGTACGCTGTGTAAGACCCTGCCTGTATCACATGGATGCTTCAACCATGTGCATAGAGCTGCAGTAAAGAAGAGTAAATGACAATCCATCTGTTTTGTAATTCAACCTAATTCAAGCCACATTTATCAGACACTTCTATAAGGTATGCCCTGTACTAACTGTGTAGAGATGAATCAGGTTTTGGCTATGCCTTGTTCAGTGCACAATCTAGTGAGCAAAATCAAAAAATCTTCATGGAAGAGGTCAGTCTTGTATCAAGAATGGTGATCAAGTCATATTCTTCAAATACAGTGGATTTTTGGTAAGAATTAAATTGTATAGATAAAGTCTCTCAAGAGTCTTCTCCAGAACTACAGTTCAAAAGCATCAATTCTTTGGCACTCAGCCTTCTTTATAATCCAATTCTCATATCCATAGATGACTACTGGGAAAACTACAGCTTTGACTATACAGACCTTTGTTAGCAAAGTGATGTTTCTGCTTTTTAATATGCTGTCTAGGTTTGTCATAGCTTTTCTTCCAAGGAGCAAGTGTCTTTTAAGTTCATAGTTGTAATCACCATTCTTGGTGATTTTGGAGCCAAAGAAAATAAAGTTTGTCCCTATTTCCATTTTCCTGTTTATTTGCCATGAAGTGGTGGCTTGCTAGAGTATATTTATTAAAAGACCACTCTAGCTATGGTTCTCTAACTCACTCTCAAATTCCCCAAAATACTCAATGAAACTCAATTATTCAATTGTTTCCACTAATATTGTACCATAAGGTCTTTTGGTATAGATCTGTTCTGCTTATGTTATTATTCTTAAACTTGAAGGCATCAGGCTATACAAAATTGTACCAAACAGGGACAGGTGCCTTTTTATGAGTCGTCCTAAGTTCTTACCCTGCCCTTAAATTCTGGCCAGTAGAATTCCCAGAAAAGTGGGATTTGATTCTCAATTTCAGGTGGTTAGACTTCAAGATTTTATGTGTGTTTGGAAAAGACTAAAGTAGCATTATAGAATATTATACTATTAATCTAAACAGACATATATATTACATGCATTTATATGTATGTAATACCTATAGATACTTTTAGAGTCATCATTGGCATGGGTTTATCAATCATCATTAGTACCACTTTGCTAAAGAAGATGAAGTACTTCACTAGGAATAGGAAAACATCTCTCCAGGTTTGTGTCAGAGTTTTCTCCAATCTTCCTTATGCTGATTATCTATTATGTGCTAATCCATTTCTAAGACCACATATTTTAATCCAAGACTCAGTCATAGTCTTACATAACAGAGCCTCTATCATTATTTAGCTCAATAAGGACTTAAGGGGTGACTATAGGACCTGAAATTAGACCAGTCAGTGGAGATCATACATTGAACATGATTTTCACTCTAATAGTGCTCACATTTTAGTGACTGTATCCTTTTCAGACCTATAGGCTGTAAAGAATTACTGGATTTTATGTTTATAGTTGCTCAGTTTGGTCATCATCCATTCTTTTGTGTTGTTTCAACTATTTTTATTCTTATTTTATACAGTTACAAGTAATTAACTAGTGAAATATTGGAGGCTTTTATGGTGATTTCAGCCATGAAATTAAAAGACACTTACTCCTTGGAAGGAAAGTTATGACCAACCTAGACAGCTTATTAAAAAGCAGAGACATTACTTTGTCAACAAAGGTCCATCTAGTCAAGGCTATGGTTTTTCCAGTGGTCATGTGTGGATGTGAGAGTTGGACTATAAAGAAAGCTGAGCGCTGAAGAACTGATGCTTTTGAACTGTGGTGTTGGAGAAGACTCTTGAGAGTCTCTTGGACTGAAAGGAGATCCAACCAGTCCATACTAAAAGAGATCAGTCCTGGGTGTTCATTGGAAGGACTGATGTTGAAACTGAAATTCCAATACTTTGGCCACCTGATACGAACAGCTGGCTCATTTGAAAAGACCCTGATGCTGGGCAAGATTGAGGGCAGGAGGAGAAGGGGACAACAGAGGATGAGATAGTTGGATGGCATCACCGACTCAATGGACATGGGTTTGGGTAGACTCCGGCAGTTGATGATGGACATGGAGGCCTGGCGTGCTGCGGTTCTTGGGGTCACAAAGAGTCGGACACGACTGAGCAACTGAACTGACTCTCTCCTTTCAGGAATGTATTCATATAACTCTTATGATCAAATGTTTCCTTTACTAGATTACTGAGCTGAACAGGGTTTTACAGATTTTCCCAAATTGCAGGAAGAAGAGTAGAATCCAAATTGGATATTCTTTTTTTTTTCCATTAATTTTTATTAGTTGGAGGCTAATTACTTTACAATATTGTAGTGGTTTTTGCCATACATTGACATGAATCAGCCATGGATTTACATGTGCTCCCCATCCCGATCCCCCCTTCCGCCTCCCTCCCCATCCCATCCCTCTGGGTCTTCCCAGTGCACCAGCCCTGAGCACTTGTCTCATGCATCCAACCTGGGCTGGTGGTCTGTTTCACCCTTGATAGTATACTTGTTTCAATCCTATTCTCTCTGAACATCCCACCCTCGCCTTCTCCCACTGAGTCCCAAAGTCTGTTCTGTACATCTGTGTCCCTTTTTCTGTTTTGCATATAGGGTTATCATTACCATCTTTTTAAATTCCATATATATGCGTTAGTATACTGTATTGGTCTTTATCTTTCTGGCTTACTTCATTCTGTACAATGGGCTGCAGTTTCATCCATCTCATTAGAACTGATTCAAATGAATTCTTTTTAATGGCTGAGTAATATTCCATTGTGTATATGTACCATAGCTTCCTTATCCATTCGTCTGCTGATGGGCATCTAGGTTGCTTCCATGTCCTGGCTATGATAAACAGTGCTGCGATGAACATTGGGGTGCACGTGTCTCTTTCAGATCTAGTTTCCTCGGTGTGTATGCCCAGGAGTGGGATTGCTGGGTCAATCTATAGATTCAATGCAATCCCTATCAAGCTACCAACGGTATTCTTCACAGAACTAGAACAAATAATTTCACAATTTGTATGGAAATACAAAAAACTTCGAATAGCCAAAGCAATCTTGAGAAAGAAGAATGGAACTGGAGGAATCAACCTGCCTGACTTCAGACTCTACTACAAAGCCACAGTCATCAAGACAGTATGGTACTGGCACAAAGACAGAAATATAGATCAATGGAACAGAATAGAAAGCCCAGAGATAAATCCACGTACCTATGGACACCTTATCTTTGACAAAGGAGGTAAGAATATACAACGGAAAAAAGACAACCTCTTTAACAAATGGTGCTTGGAAAACTGGTCAATCACTTGTAAAAGAATGAAACTAGAATACTTTCTAATACCATACACAAAAATAAACTCAAAGTGGATTAAAGATCTAAGTGTAAGACCAGAAACTATAAAACTCCTAGAGGAGAACATAGGCAAAACACTCTCCGACATAAATCACAGCAGGATCTTCTATGACCCACCTCCCAGAATATTGGAAATAAAAGCAAAAATAAACAAATGGGACCTCATTAAACTTAAAAGCTTTTGCACAACAAATTGGATATTCTTGACTCGTCTTCTCCCTATTCCACGTCAGTTCTTTATATTATGGTTATATTCAGTTTCCAAAGCCCTGTATCTTCTTGACTGCAAATGGTTTTAAGAGTTGAATATTTGCTTTCTTAATAGATTTGTTATTTAAAAAAAACCTTATTCTGTATACATGTCACTACTCTCTGCACATAGTCAATGCACAGTCTAAGCCATCACCTACCAAAAACAAAAAACAATGAAAGAACTCATTCAATAAATTTGTGTCTTTGAGAGGCTGTGGTTTCAGAATAACATCAAAACAAACAGAAAGTCTGTGTCTGAACTTGGAAGAGAATCACAGTTTTCTGCATTGAACCTGCTATGAATGTTATATTAATATTTGGTTTCTGGGGATGCCTCATTGATACTATCTATGAAGCATATTTTATGTTAACAGGGCAATAAGCACAGCAATAAGCAGGCCCTAGCTTAGAACCAGTACATTTATTTTAAAACAATGACCATGAATTCCAGATCTGCCGTTTTTGCCTAATAGTGATCTGAGAAAAAAGCTTATCCATCTTGCAGTTTTCATAAGTGATGAAAACAAGCAAGACATTAACCTATAAGCAAGTGCTAAGCATGTGCATACATGTTCAAAATTTTAAAATTTATATAAATTTCTGTGCAAATTAAGCATTGCCCTCAAGCTCCTGGCAAATTGCCACTGTAGTCTTTGGAATATAGAACTTGGGCAGCTCCAAATTTATAGTTATTTCCACTGAGATCTGTTTTATTGATTTCCACTTTTTTGGGGACCTTCTCCCAAGGTCCCTTGGGAACTTGATGCCTGATTCTAAAACATGAATTCATGATCTTATCTCTATACTAGAGAGACCTAACGAATGAAATGACAAAAACAAGTAAATTGAAGATTTAAGTTTGAAGGAAATATTATGAGCTCACTTTTCCCATATCAAGACTCTCGTTAAGCTCCTTGAAAACTTTCATTTGTTAATAATTTTATAGGCAAAACAGTAAAAGGGTGGATAAATTCTCTTGCTTTTAGGTATCTTCTATAAAAACTTAACTTTCCAAATGATCGATCTTGTGAACACTAAATTGGCCCTGGCTTATTTAAAGGTCATTTACCCAGAAAGCTTTGCTAACTGATTTTCAAGTACCTGGATGAATTCCTACAAAAACAGTCAAAATTGATTCTGCAGTCTTTGTGCCAACAGTCAAGTACTACACCCATAAAAGAGACTTTCCAACAATCAATGAAAGCTCATTGTATTCATATTTTGTTCTTAAAATCTAATATATTCAATTAGCTTGTTTCCTGGTCCACATCATTTGGATACAAAAAATCAGAAGTGGTTTTGCAGCCAGGCTCCCTGACTCCAAGAAGCAATGACACTAGACAATCTGATAATGCAATGGAACAGGGAAAACCAAAACAAAATGAAACAAACAAAAAAAAAACTGGCTTAAAAGTGTCAATCTGAGGACACTTGCTATGTGCCCAAAAGCTCTATTCACTCCTGCAGACATGAGGTTATTATGGCCTTACTACACAACAGAGAGATGGATTATTTCATTGAATACCCATTTACTAAGAATTTAACACATGTCTGGGGTTCGGGAAGCAAAGACAAGTAAAATGCAACTCATGCCCTTGAGATGTACAGTTCACCTGGGAAAGCAGAAACATAGGCAGTTATAAGAGAAAAAGAAAGTGCAGTAAGAACTTAGAGAAGGGAAAACTGATCTGTCTTGAAGACTTAATGGAAAAGTAAGGTCTGTAGTTGCTGTTAAAAGCCATCAAGGGCTTTCCAAATTGATAATGAAGAAAGGTAATGAAGGATATAGTAGGAAGAAAGGATAGACTTTGCAGCATGAAAACTAATGAAAGAGCATGCTGTGTACAGCAGGCAGAATTCTAAGATACCCCCCAGGGTTCCCATCCCTGCTGAATATGTCCTGTATAATCCCTTCCCCTTGAGTGTGAGCAGGACATGCCTGTGAATATCATGGACTATCACTCAACGATTATATTGCATTATGTGTCAAAAGGATTTTACAGATTGAATGAAGGTCTCTAATCAGTTGACTCTCAGTTAATCAAAATGGAGATTATCTTGGGTGGGTCTGATCTAATTAGATGAGCTCTTCAAAGACGCTAAAAGATTTAAGAGAGGGATTCTCCTACTGACCTTGAGGAAGCACACTGCCACAGTGTAGACAGAGCCTGTGATGGAGAACTGAGAGTCACCTGTAAGAAGCTGAGAGTGATTCCTAGTTACAGTGGCCCCTACAGCAACGAGTAATAAAGTGACTACCTCAGTTATACTGCAAGGAAATAAATGCTACAAACAACCTGAAGGAATATGGAGCTGGCTCTCTCCCTAGTTAAGCTTCCATATACAGACACAGATGGGTGATACCTTGATTTCACCTTAGTGAGATTCTGGGTGGAAGACACAGCTAAAGTGTGCCAGCGTTCTGATTCACAGAACCTATGAAATAATAAATTTATATCATTTTAAGCTGCTAAATTTCTAGGACTTTGTTACATACTAATAAAAAGATGAATACAGCAATTTGAAGGAAGAGAAGATTAAAATTTCTGGATCATGGACAAGACAGGAGAAACAGACAAGGGGAAAACTAATTAAGGGATTTGATATATAATGAAAAAAGTCATCTGAATTTATCTTGTGGGTTTCAGGAAGTCAACTGGTTAACA
Source organism: Odocoileus virginianus (assembly GCF_023699985.2). Taxonomy (NCBI): domain Eukaryota; kingdom Metazoa; phylum Chordata; class Mammalia; order Artiodactyla; family Cervidae; genus Odocoileus; species Odocoileus virginianus. The sequence continues at coordinate 33,887,512 of NC_069696.1, read as the reverse complement.
TAAAGGCTGCTAATGCAAAGGGGATTTTAGAAAGTTAATGCTAACCAAAGTGAGAAAGATGGATTGAACAGGAGACATGATGGAAGAAGGGAATTAGACTATACTAAAATAATCCTAATAAGTGGTTTTGAAAGTTTTTGGAAAGGCAATGACAGTAGTGAGGAAACAAAAGGAAAAGATTAGAAAAACACTTAGTAGATGAAATCAACATGATGACCAATGTGAGACCAACATAAAAGAAAAAGGTTAATGGAAAATGATTCCAAGCTTCCTTGCCCCAATGTTATGAGAATAAGAGAAGATAAACAATGAGAGAGAAAATGTATTTGGTATTTCAAAAACATTTAGCTGCCTGCAGGATCTATAAGTGATTAAGAGGTAGCTACTCATACTTAGAAAAAAAAAAAAAAAAAAAAAACTAGTTCTGAACTTTAGAACAAGGTGGAAGTTGGAGTTTTATTGGGGGAGTTATCAACAGAAATTGAAGGCATGGAAATAAATGAGATCATTTAAGGAGAATACATATTCTAAAAAGATGATGGTGGATTAAACTCTGGGGAACATCAACATTTAAGTGTAAATAGAATTAAAGGACCAGAGAAAGAAAATAAGGAATTGTTAACATAATAAGAGTAAAATCTGGAGAAAATGGTAGCATGGAAGTGAAGGAGACACTTTAAAAGAAAGGAAGATTGACCACTGCCAAGAGTCAAAAGTCAAGTAGAATGAGCTTTAAGAAAATGCCTTTGGATTTAACAATAAAAAAGGCGTCTTTGGCCCTGATAAGAACAATTTGGCCTTAGTAAGAGGGTTTCAAAGGAGTAGTGTGTATTGACACCACATTACAGTAGATTTTAGCAATGAATGAGAAGTGAGATGTAGCAGACCAGAAGGACTATGAGGAACTTCGTTCAAGTAACTGAGCATCAAGAGCAGAAGGAAATTACAGGAAATGGACACCATCAAAGAAAAGCACAAAAACCCACAGAGTGGGAAAAAATATTTGCAAATCACATATCTGATAATGAACTTTATGTATATATGAAGAACTCTTACAACCCAATAGTAAAAAGACAAATCAATTAAAAGTGGGCAAAGGATCTGTATAGACAATTCTACAAAGATATATAAATGATCCCTGTAGAAGGAAATAGCCCACTCCAGTACTCTTGCTGAGAAAATCCTATTGACAGAGGAGCTTGGTGAGTTACATACAGTCAACGCGATTGCAAAGAGTTGGACATGACCAAGCACATGCACACAGCCGCACACACACGTGCACGCGCGCACGCACACACACACACACACACACACACACACACACACACACACACACACACACAATGGCCAAGATGCTTGACATCATTAGCGACCAGGAAAATACAGATCAAGATCATAATGAAGTACCATTTCATACCCACGAGAATTTGTGTGTGTGTGTGTGTGTGTGTGCATGTGCGCGCGTGGAATGTTCAGTCATGTCAGACTCTTTGTGACCCCACAGAATGGCTAGAAACAAAAAGTCAGAAAACAGATGTTGCCAAGGATGTGGAGAAATTGGAAGCCTCGTATGCTGTTGAGGTTTGAGGGAGAGGGTGTAAAATGGTTCTGCCGCTTTGGAAAACCACCTGGCAGTTACTTAAACAATTAAATACAGAATAGACAAATGATCCAGGAATAAGATTCCTAGGTATATGCTCAAGAGAAATGAAGGTATACACCCACACAGAAACTTGTACATGAATGTTTATAGCAGCATAATTAAAAAGAGTCAAAGGTAGAAGAAACCCAAATGTCCATCAACAGAGAAATGAGTTTTTTTTTTTTTTCAATCTGCTACTCCTCACAATGGAGTATTATTTGGTGATAAAGAGGAATGGAATACTGATGTATGGATGAATCTTGAAAATATTATGCCAAGTGAAAGAAGTCAGTCACATAAGACTTTGAACTATATGACTCCACTGATGTAAAGTCCAGGATAGGGAAATCTAGGGACAGAAAGTAGATTAATACTTCTTTGGGCTGGAGGGGATGAGCAGTGAGGAGAATGATAGGCTAAAGGGTATGAGTTTCTTTTTGAAGGTATTCTGAAATTGAGTATGGTGACGGTGCAAATCCATAAATATACTAACCCCATTAAATTGTACACTTTGAGCGAATTGCAATGTATATGAACTATATCTCAATGAAGTTATTTTTAAAAAGAACATAAAGGGAGTAATTCAAGCAGATAAGATCAAAATAAACATTTCTTTCAGCTTGAGAGAGATTCCAGTGTGTGCATTTTAAGAGAAAGGAGTTGGTGGCGATTCACAGTGATTGATGCTCATAATGATATCTCTGAATCATCAGAAAAGGTCAAATCCTGTTCAGTATGTAATATCTCTTAGAAAGAGTTCCAGAAAAAATATCTAAATGAAATTTATTCCTTTGAACACGAAACTTGCTTTCTTTTATAGGAAAATTAATTTATGAAGAATAAGTGTTCCCTCACTGGTGATGGACAAATGAGGTGTTACACTAACTAGAGAAATAATGGTTACCAAAAAAGTGTCTTGTTAAAACTTATTTTTTATTTCTGAAGTTTTGAGATGGTTTTGGGGCTATAAATAAAAGAAAAGGAAAAACATACCAAATTTCATGATTCCAGTACATTTGTTAATAAGATCTGTATTAACCCTTAGCTGTCTGGCTCGTAGGGTGGTGGCTCAGATGGTAAACAATCTGCCTGCAATGTAGGAGACCTGGGTTTGATCCCAGGTCAATTCAGTCAGGAGAATTCCCTGGAGAAAGGAATGGCAACCTACTCCAGTATTGTTGCCTGGAGAATCCCACAGACAGAGGAGCCTGGCAGGTTACAGTCCATGGGGTCACGAAGAGTCAGACATGACTGAGCAACTAAGCATGCACATCTGACTCACACAGAGGAAGTTGTAGTCAGGCTACATCCCCTCACATTGCTCTGGATTAAGAATGGAGGCTGTCATACTCAGCCATCCAGTTGATAGATATTATTTAATCCATGTCATATCTGGTACTCCATGTGGTTCAGCCAAAATGTTTGCTGTCACTGTTTTGTTCCTTTTTTGAAATTGTGTTGAGCATCACTCTAGCTTTTATTTGTTATTTACAAAGTATTTTGATTATTCTTCAATGCCTGCTGCTGTAGTATATTGTCTGGCTATTAAAAACAGATTGTTAAAGACTTACTGGCAAAACCCCAGAGGATCTATGTGGAATTATTTGTTTGAAATTTTGTTATTAAAATTCTCTGGATACAGATTAATTTTGCTTGCTCAATATTTTTATTGTTTCACCTGCTATTGAGTAGAAACTGCAGTGGGGAAGATGTCTGTTTTGTTTTGTTACCAAGTTCTATCAGAATTGTCTTAAACTGCCTAAACATTTTTTACTGGAATGATCTGCTTTCAAACAACCCACCACCCTCTGGAGAGGGTTACTCACACAAGGTATCCAGATGTTTTGGGTAAAAAGCAAATATTCTGCATCCTTCAGGAAGGGCGAGAGCACTTTGAAACTTGGCAGAAGTGCAGTCTGTCCATTTCTCTGTTGATGACCAAGGAAAACGGTCTGCTGGATTGTGAGTGTGAGAAAAGGGAGCTGAGCATTCTATTGATGGGATAAGCCAGGCAAAACAACCCGCCTGGTGCTGAGAGGGAGAGCCAGATCAGAGCGTCCTGTGAAAGAAAGTCCGAGAGGGACAGGGATTCATTTCTGGGAAGAACATAATGAGAGCAAACTGCGTAATAAATAAGAGCTGTTTTTCTCTTGATTTGGATTTGGGCTTCATCACAGGGATCAAGTGCTTTTACAGAAAGAAAGGAAGTAGATCTCTGGTTTAAATAAAAGTGATGAGTTTTCACTTTGTACCTGTTTGGTGAAGAAGACTTCAGAGAGGAAAAAAAAAAAAGTATTTTATGACTTTATTGTAGTTTCCTCCTGTCAAGTATGAAAATGGACCTAATCTGCTTTGTTTCCAAAACTTACCACACATATTCTCCTGCCTTTTTATCCTGACAACAGAAACTCCAAATGTGCTCCTTCAGAGGTCATAACAGTGGATGAGGAATAAAGGAGGCCTGAATTCTAGGGGAAAAAAGTTATTATTCAAAGGCACACATCCCTTGATCTGCATCTATGCTGCCAATATACTAAAGAAAATGGGAAAGACACAGACTTTGACCTCCAAAAACCTTAGTTTGAATCCCTATTCTAAGCCTCAATTGCCTTATCTTCACAATTCTGTTGCCTAATCTGTAAATCAGGGGTTGTAATACTATCTAACCCTGTTTGACAATCAACCGAGGTATATGTGAAAGTTCTTTGAATGATATAAAATATAATGCTTATTTTAATTGGAAAATATTACTGAATATTTTTTTTCTAACCTCACAAAGCCAGGATTTGAACATAGGGCTACAGGACTCTAAAGCTGTGTCTTTTCCTAAATTTGCCCTGTTAGCAACTATTAATAAATATATTTCTATGAATAATTCTTAATAATAATATTTATAAATGAATATTCTCAACATGGAAGGCATTTTTCTTTGTGGGATACCAAACAGAATCAGACTTATTGCTTTCAAGAAGCTAATAGTTTATTACGAAAGACAAGACATAGATACAAATATCTACCCTCATGAATTAAAAAACTGATGGATCTTAAGAGATGTTGATTCAGCTACTTGTTTGCTAACTACCTACTGAGCATCTACAATGTGACAGATACTCTGTCAGATCCTGGGAACAGAATGAACACATAAATAGGTATGGTTCTTCCCCCTTTAGATATTATTGTCTAGAAGGAGAGAAAGATATTGATAAATAAACAAAACATCACAACATTTATAAGGGCTACAAAGAAGAGATACTTATAAAGTGCTCAATGATTCAGAGAGAAATACTACTTCCAGTGCATGGTATGGAGAAGTTTTTTAAGGGGCTCATTGGAGCTCAACTTTTGCGACAAATAAAATTTAATTTAATTTAACAAATAAGATTTAATTTAAATAAGATTCCTTCCTACTGAATAGGAGGGAAAGTTGTCTCAGACAGAGGATGCAAACAGCATGAGCCAAGAAACAAGTTTAATGAAAGAGTATTTAAAACTGTTTAGGGGAATTCAAGGTAAACTCATCTGCATAATTTAAGATAAGATGATTAGAAAAATAAAAATAGAAATATGTTGAAACCATATTGTAAGAGTTTTGAATGCCAGATTAAAAAGTTTGTATATTATTCTGTGATCCATACAGAATCTCTGGAGGTGTGTGAATAAAATAATACGACAGAACTATGAAGGAGGAAGAGATGAGGAAGGAGGAAGAGATGCCATGTAAGAAGCTACTTCAGCAATGAGCTACTTGAAGACAAAGAAGGTCCAAATCAGGCAGTTAGCAATGAGAATGAAAAAAAGGAAAATGTGTCAAGGGTATTGTTGTCAAAATATTGACTGATCTTTGTTATGGAAACAAGGACAATAAGGAACCACTAATAAATAATGTTGAAGAGAATAATCAATCAGCTTTAAATTGACATAATGCATTTTTTTCTGAATGCGACCCTTATACTGGTATTGTATATATATTAACATAAAACTTTTGAACTTCAGTGTCTTTAACTATAAATAAAATAAGGTGAATAATAATCTCTTAGTTGAAACAGTAATAATAAATGCTTTATTCAATAAAGCAAATAGATGCCTTCTTTGTGGAAAATGGATGACCTAGATTCACCTATTAGAGTGGAGAATGTCAGGGCTGCCTAGAAACTTAGTGACCAGTGGGTTTTCCAAACTAAGAGGCTGAGGTCCAGAGAGATTAAAGGACTCAAATGAGGCCAAATAACTAATAAAAGGCAAAGTCCAGATGTCTTGCTTCCGAGGCCAGAGCTTTTTCACCGCTTCATGGAACCTCTTATTTTTAACGCTGATGTTTATTTAGGAAAATGATAGTCTCATTGCAGCTGGGTTTGTCTATCCCATAATGGCTGTACACTGTTTAACAGTCAGTGAAGGAGCAATTTCTTCTCACTTTGGATGAGAACAGCTGGGTGTAGGCTGTTACAGTCAGGGCTCTAGACAGATTCTCTGTGTCCATCCTGGGATTCTGACCTGTGTCTGAGAAAATCAAACAAATGATGGAAAAAGCCACAGAGGACTGAGAAGCCACTCAGAAAAGACCTCATTCCAAGGGAAAAAGAAGCTGAGATGTGCTCACTTGATCAAGTCCCATAAACCATATCAGGGAAAGAGAATATTGCCTGTGGCCTTCTCACTGTTGTCTTCCATTTGAGTCACTGGATGAAGTTGTACTAAAACTCAAATAAAAGTTGAAAATTGTTTTTCTCTACCATCTCTGTGAGATATTGAGAATATAAGGTAAAAATGGCAGAGATGTCAGCAGACCTGGCATTGGCAGCCTCCGTTGCAGTGGGTGGCCAGCAGTGGCAGTGGTGCACGTGTTGTGATGGACAGAGCGCCAACACCTAGTCTAAAACATCAGCTCTCTTGGTTTTAGACATTGATATCAATGTCAGTTATCAGTAGCATCAACATCACCTCATATGTCTTTACTTGGCATCTGGTAGCTAAGTTGCACTTTTACTTTGGCACCATGGTGGGGGAAAAGTGGATACAAATGATGAAGGACCAAGAGTATCTGTGGTACATTTAGAGGACTCCCAGAGTTCCTAGCATGAAAATTCAGGAGGATGAATTTCCTACAGAACAAAGTATAGGTGAGCAGGTAAATTCTATTACTTAATGCTTCTTCTATGTGTAAAAAACAAACTTAACCTGCTTATTATTATTATGTTTGCTCTTTTGAAATAGTCTTAATATCTGGAACACTATTTGGGGCTTGGTCAGCTAGTAGTTTATATATCTGAGTAATCAGTTTCTGTCAGATTTTTGAAGAGTTGACCCTTTGTGTCATAAGGTGAGTTCTATGGAAAAAAATTAAAAGTTGTTTGAATTGACTGTTTTTCTTTTGCTAGATCTCAAGCAAGCTCTCTTTCCATGTGTTGATCTGTAGAAAGGGCAGAAGACTGTGTTAAAGATCTTTTACATTTATTCTTCAATATGACTTCAGGGAAGTTATTTATTAATACTTTCTCAGTCTGACAGTTTTATCTTCAAAAAGAGATAGTCATCTCTACTGTAACTAATCTTTATGAAATTCTGGTTAAACTCTTTTCAGTATAATTTGTTTTAAATTGCACTTAACAATAGGAAATCTATCTTTCCATACATGTTTGGAATTATTTCATAGCCTTTGCAGTATTTTCCAAATTCTGCTCATCATAATATTAATACCATGAGATATCCTTTCATTAAATCAGTTAGGCAAATATTGGATTAAACAAAGTTATGTAAGTCTCATTACTGAAGGTCTTCTCTGAATCTTCAAAATATACTTTGTCAATATCCAAGAAAGAACTATATTATATAGGTTTTCTCATCTAATGCAAGTGTTTTCCAAAATACAAGTGTGTGAAAATCTGTTTACAGCATTATATGGATTTTTGGAAACATATTGGAAAAATTCACTTGGGCCCTTTTAACTTTTTGTTAAAAAAAAATAAGCATTTATTAGTCTGAGTCAGGCCTACTGATGAATGTATTTTAATGATGAGAATATTCAGTGCCTTTGCTTACAATAGTGAATTGGGATATATTGATTTTTTAAATTGTCATTAATTTTTCAAAAGTTGACTCATGGATTCAAGAGCACTTAAAGGAAGAGAAGTAGGTCTTCTACCAATTTTGGCTAAACTTGGCTTGAAGTGTAAGATAAAACAAAAAATAGATAAAGGACTTCTACTTACAATCCTCAGTTTTGAACATTTGTATTCCACAGGCAAAGCATTTTGAGCATCTTAAATACTAGGTGACTTATTACCATCCACAGCTATGTTCTCAACTCTTATTGTTGTTGTTTAGTCACTAAGTTATGTTGGACTATTTTGTAACTCCAAGGACTGTAGCCCACTACTGTAGCCCATCCTCTGTCCATGGGATTTCCCAGGCAAGAAAAATGGAGTGGGTTGACATTTCCTTATCCAAGGGATCTTTTTGACTTAGGGATCAAACCTATGTCTCTTGGGTAATCCTACATTGTCAAGCAGATTCTTTTTCACTCAGTATCAGGGAAGCTTTCTCAACTCTTAATAGAGGTGTAATACACGGTATTGCTTCCCAGGTGGTGCAGTGGTAAAAAATCTGTCTGAGAATGTAGGAGACCCACGAGACTTAGGTTTGATCCCCTGGAGTAAGAAATTGCAACAGGCTCCAGTATTCTTGCCTGAAAAATTCCATGGACTGAGGAACCTGGTGGACTACAGTCCATGGGATCACAAAGAATCGGACATGGCTGATCGACTAAACACAGCACAATACCAGTGGGAACATCCATTAATGGAAGTGTAATATGCAGCTGGTAAAGAATCTGTCTGCAATGCAGGAGACCCAGTTCAATTCCTGGGTCCAGAATATCCCCTAAAGAGGGATAGGCTACCCAATCCAGTATCATGGGCTTCCCTGGTGACTCAGATGGTAACGAATCCACCTGCAATGTGGAAGACCTGGGTTCGATCCCTGAGTCGGGAAGATCCCATGGAGGAGGAATTAGCAACCCACTCCAGGATTCTTGCCTGGAAAATCCCCATGGATAGAGATGCCTGCTGGGCTGCATTCCAGGGGATCATAAAAGAGTTGGACATGACTTAGTGACTAACAACAACTGCAAGACAGCTCATATTCTATCATTTTCTATCTCAAAATAACTTGAATTTGTTTCCATTTTTCCAAACAGGTGAATAGTATTACTCAATACAAAATGAATAACATTGCTCCAAATACCTGAAGTAGGATTAGTAAAAATTAAGGGTCAAGTTGAGACAAAGTATGCATAGCTTTGGGTGACAGACATAACTGAGTTTGAATCCTGGTTTTTCCAGTTGCAGAAACCTATGGATAGTAGACAGCATCACCTTCTCTGATCCTCAGTTTCCTTACCTATAAAATGGGTGTAATAGAAATACCTACTTCAAAGAGCATGGGTGAAAATTCATTGAGATAATGTGTAAAATGCACATAGCACATGATGAGAATTCAATAAAACTTACAACCATTATTATTTATTCTCTCAAGGAAATAAGTTTAACTAGCTTATCAGATTCTTAATAATGGAGTTGTTGTTTTTGTTTTTTGTGTGTTTTTTGTCTTTGAGGCTTGTGCCTCTGAATGGCGGTGGGCAAGCAGGTCTAGCTGGGACCCTACAGGGGACTCTAGGTAGCCCAAAGACAGCCCGAAGCCACAGATGCCCGGGATTGTGGTAAACTAGGCCATGCATGTATGAGAGGACCCAGAGGAACCCATTGAAAGAAGAGAGGAAAATCGTCAAGGCCAGTCCTGGGGAGCTATGCTAAATGTCCCTGGAAATCACTTCAATGCCCTTCTTACCCAGAGTACTTTACCACTAGCACCACCTGGGAAGCCCTTCCACACATTTACACTGAGTCAAGTAGTGCCTTTCACTTCATTCTCCTCCATAATTAGTTCTGTCTTAAGGATTATTTGCATGACCATCCATGCCTTCTTCACAAGAACAATATGCCTATGTATGGGAGTCTTGGGAACAGTTTGCCCTTATACAGACGAGAATCCCCACAGCTTATGAAGCGGGCAAGAAAAGACTCAGGTTCTCTTCTACTTACTCACCATCCTGGCCATGGAACCTGCTCAGGTCACATCCGCTGATGTCCAGCCTTCCACTCTCATGACCAATAATATTCTCTGATCCTCTCCTTTCCTTGCTCCACCAGATATTTGGGAAGCAAAGAAACACTGTTGACATGACTGCAAAGAATACAATCATATTTTTTTTACTTTTTTCTAACAAGCAAATAGACTGTTGTCAATGTATATCTTTCTTTCTTATTGGTCATTTTCAATGAGTTTGTCACTGCATCTTTTTTCATAGTGCTGCTTTGCTTTTAAGGTTGGTATTAGATAATCTGTCAGCAAAGATAATTATGTCGATGGTAATATTTCTATTTCTGCAAGGGAAAAAAAGACAAGTGAACCTGCTGAGGGAAGTGCATAAACTGGAGAACATTCTCTAGATTAAAACAAAATGACAAGGAGAGCATTAGTATTGTGTGGACCATGGAGATGAGGTTGCCTGGAATCCAGGGTATCATCATCAACAAGCCACACTGAAGGCTAGTCGTGATTGTCATGTAGTGCAATGAGTAGCAGATGGCCAGGTAGCAGTCATAAGCCATGACCGAGAGAAAGATGCTTTTGGCTGTCCCAAAGGTGATGAGGAAATCCATCTGGGCCGAGTAAGCTGAGAAGGAGATGATGGTGATCCCACACAGAGGGTTCACTAGCATATTGAAGATGGTAGTGGTGGTTAAGAAGTTGTCAAGAAGAGACAAGTTGCTGAGCAAGAAGTACATGGAGCTGCGTAGATAAGGGTCTGAGATAATGACCAAGATGGTGAGCTGATTTCCCATGTGCTCAATTAGATAGAGGCTAAAGGACAGACTGATGGACATCTGCCTCTGAAGCAACTGCTCAGAGAGGCTGAAAAGGATAAATTCAGAGACTTGGGTATCATGGTTCATGTCTAGGCAGTTCTAATTCCAGAAACTGTGGCATCAATGGCTGATAGACTCCCAAGGAGAAAACAGGTTACCTCATTGCTCTTTATTTTGTTTTGTTTTGTTTTTATTTATTTTTTTTTATTAGTTGGAGGCTCATTACTTTACAATATTGTAGTGGTTTTTGTCATGCACTGACATGAATCAGCCATGGATTTACATGTATTCCCCATCCCAATCCCCCCTCCCACTGTTCTTTAAAATCCATCTTTCGAGATACTTCTCATTTAACCACCTGAGCCTCAGTTTCCTCATCTATTACATGAAATTAATAATTCTGACATTTCAGGACTTTCCTGATAGCTCAGTTGGTAAAGAATCTGCCTGCAACACAGGAGACCCCAGTTCAATTCCTGGGTCTGCAAGATCTGCTGGAGAAGGGATAGGCTACCCACTCCAGTATTCTTGGGCTTCCCTTGTGGCTCAGCTGGTAAAGAATTCACCTGCAATGTGGGAGACCTGGGTTCGCTCCCTGGGTTGGGAAGATCCCCTGGAGAAGGGAATGGCTACCCACTCCAGTATTCTGGCCTGGAGAATTCCATGGACTATTTAGTCCATGGGGTCGCAAAGAGTCAGACATGACTGAGCAACTTTCACTATCACTTTCATAAGGATTAAGTGAGAAAAATATGTATAAGGGACTTAAGTCCATACCAAATATATAATATGGGTAACTATTTCTCTTAGTGGGAACTCTTAGTGATGCTACCAAAATAATCATATGTTAAAAAAAAAATGAAAGGGAGGAAATGAAAACCAGTGATGGCTCAACTTTGAGTAAAGCCCAGGGGGCTTAACTCAGAGTCTGAGGGAGTCCTGTAGACTGACTTGAGGAGGCCCATGTCTTTCACCATGGCATCTGGTCAATTAAGCAGCATGGAATATTCTTTCACTGAATTCTGCTGTTTCTGTGTTGGCACAAAAATATGTCTCCTGACTACCAAGATATGACTCATTTTATGTAGTACATTTTATGTACAGAGACTACTTCTAAAAGATGGATGCCACAGGTTACATTCCCTGGCTGGATATTATTTTCTATCATAAATAAAAATATGCCTCAATTCTTGGTTAATAGCATAAATTGCTTTTTTATAACATTCTTTAATGCAATCTCTCATTCTTTTGGGGTCATTCTCTAAATGTATGCATCAGTCTCAGGAAATTTCCTTGTTGTAACTTCCTCTTACCTTTGCTTTCATTGGTTAATTAGATCTGTTAGGATTTTTCTTTTAATTCCTGAGACCCTCTAAGGATGCTAATTCAGACTTATTTTACGTAGGATATACAGAGACTATTAGAGAGAGACTGGTCAATATTTCAATTAGGATCTTTTAAATTACTTTCTCTGCTCTGCAATTTAGAGCCAAATAGACTCCATTAGCACTCATTAGCTATTCTTATTCTGTCACTAAGTCATGTCTAACTCTTTACAACCCCATGGACTGCAGTACATCAGGCTTCCCTGTCCTTCACTGTCTCCAGAGTTTGCTCAAATTCATGTCCATTGAGTCAGTAATGCGGTCTAAGCATCCCATCCTCTGCTGCTCTATTGAGTAAGTACAATGCTCTTATTTACTCTCTAAATAAAGCCAAATAAATAGATTATATAAAAGTATCACAAGGTAGTCATTTGCATAATTAAAAAAGAAAAAAACCACTTGAGAAATCATTCTCAAAGGGAAATAATAAAGACCTATGAATTGGAACACTAGAAATGTCTTGGGTTTTTTAAAAACATGAGTCTAACCAAAGATTATAGTGCTGCATTTTTAGAGAAGGCATTCATTCATTCATTGATTCCAAAGACTCACCAACTCCCAAATGGAAGGTGATGTGGTAAATGCTGGAGGTATAAAATAAATCAGACACATGCTCTAATTTCAGGGATTTAATGATCTTATCCAGAGGATTTACATGTACACAGTTTAAATATAATAATCATATGGTGAAAATTGGTAATAATAGTATAGAAAGTTGCAATGGAATTTCAAAGGAAGTCACTCCTAGTTCATTAAGCTCAGAGGTGTCAGTTCACAAAGGTGCCAATAGTTGAGTTATAGTTCAAGGGATGGGCAGGAGTTCACCAGGTGGAAAGGGAATGTGCCCTTTCTGATGACAAGAAGGCAAGCACATGAATGAATTTAATGTGATATGGCTGCAGCATTGTGTGTATAGGAATGTAAACGGAAGATAGTCAGATGGAGTGGAAATATAAGCTGGCACCAAATTGAGGATTTTGGGTTTTATGTCTTATACTTTAGGATCTACTGTCTAGTTTTCATTTTGTACACTTTTTTTGTAGTTGAGAAACATGAAAAATATGACTTAAAGGGCTACCTCTTATATGACATACAGAATGGATTAGAAAGAGGTTTGGCAGTAATAGAAAAAGGCCAATTCAATGTAATCATCATAGATGAGAAATACTTAGGCTTTGAATTAATGTTGTAACAGAACAGATAGAGAAAATAAAAAGGATTCAAGATACATTGAATGAAAATCAGTGAAAATCGCTCAGTGGTGTTCAACTCTTTGAGACCCCATGGACTATATAGTCCATGGAATTCTCCAGGCCAGAATACTGGAGTGGGTAGCCTTTCCCTTTTCCAGGGGATCTTTCCAACCCAGGGATCAAACCCAGATCTCCCATAATGTGGGCAGATTCTTTCCCAGCTGAGTCACAAGGGAAATGCAAGAATACTGGAGTGGGTAGCCTATCCTTTCTCCAGCAGATCTTCTTGACCCAGGAATCGAACTGTCTCCTGCATTGTAAGTGGATTCTTTACCAACTGAACTGTCAGGGAAGCTCCCTCAAGATACATTGATGAGGTATAATTAATAAGATATGTCACTGGTGATGAATGATGTAGGTGAAAAAAATTCATAAGCAACCCAAAGATTTCTAGCCTAAGCAACTGATGGGCTTCCCAGGTGGTGCTAGTGGCCTAGTGGTAAAGAACACACCTGCCAATGCAGAAGATGTAACAGATGCGAGTTCAATTACTGGGTTGGGAAGATCCCCTGGAAAAGGGCATAGCAACCCACTCCAGTATTCTTGCCTGGAGAATCCCATGGATAGAGAAGCCTGGTGGGCTGCTGTCCATAGGGTTGCACAGAGTTGGACACTACTGAAGTGACTTAGCATGCAAGCAGCTGGATGTTGCCATCCATTGACCTGAGATACGGTTAGAACCATCAGGAACACAGTCAATTGAGTCTTAAATGATTGATTTGGAGGTTCATGGAGTAGGGTAACCAGGATGACTTGTCTTTTAGACAACTAGAAATATGAGATTAGAGGTGATGCAAGCTAATAGGACTAGGAATATCATTTTGGTGGTCATAGAATATAGGAGAAAATTGAAGATACAGGTATGGATCTGATCACCCAGCAAGGCATAGAGAAGAGGAAATGTACTCTGCAAGTGTGTGAGGGAAGCTAGGAAAGGAGATGGAACAAGAGGAGAGGTCATGGGAAAGAAGTACCAAGAAGGGGAAGAGCAGTTTCAAGGAGGAAGGAGTGATCAACAGTATAAAATTACTCAGAGACATCATGTAAATAAAGACAGACTGTCTCTTTTGAACTTGGTAATTACTAGTGATTTTGCAAATTCAGTTTCATGATTGTAGTGGAGCAAAAACCAGACTATGAGAGGTTGAACAGTGAATGGAGGGTGGGAAAAGCCAAAACTCAATGATTTGGAGATTATGGAAAGAGGTAGAGCAGGGTCAATGAAAGGCTGTATTTAAAGAGAGAAAGCCCAGGGGACAGAGGACCATTGTAGATTCAGACTGCTGCTGCTGCTAAGTCGTTTCAGTCGTGTCCGACTCTGTGCAATCCCATAGATGGCAGCCCACCAGGCTCCTCTGTCCCTGGGATTCTCCAGGCAAGAATACTGGAGTGGGTTGCCATTTCCTTCTCCAATGCATGCATGCATGCTAAGTCGCTTCAATCATGTCCGACTCCATGCGACCCTATAGACAGCAGCCCACCAGGCTCCTCTGTCCACAGGATTCTCTAGGCAAGAATACTGGAGTGGGTTGCTATTTCCTTCTCCAGTAGATTCAGGAGACAGTAGTAATAACCAAGAGTCCCCCTATATGTGCACATGCTCTAAAATATCTTCCAGCCCAAGCTGCAGCTTTGTGAGGAACTGAACAGTAACCAATTAAAAGTGAAGTTAATCTATAGCAAGATCTACCTGGGTGGGGATAGTGCATTTTGTTTTTAAAACCAAAACAAAAATAATTGCGAACTTATGAACCATTTATAGTTCTTTTTTCCCCTCCACAAACTATTCAAGTTAACAGGGGAAAAATAAAGTTTCTAAATAAAGTCTTCCCCTAGGATTGCATTTTTGACTTGCCAAGCCAAACGAACCAAATCTTTTGTTTCTCTAGCAATCTTGCTTCCCAAGAAAAATACACCTGCAAGTATCAGAGGCCAGGCTTTTCCCACCCTCAGTCAATTTTTTGTCCCTAAAGTAACGTTAGAGGGCACTTCTACATTGTGCTATGCTATCCTTCAGCCAAGAAGGTTAAGCAAGTGTAAGCTAAAGCAATCAAATCACTCTCTGTATTTGGGAGGTGAAGTAATTGGCCCCTCATTTGCTCATGCAGATGCTCAGGCTATGAAGTGATGCTTTCAGTGTATTCCAGGATATATAGTTTGAGGATTCTTGACAGTTCTGGCACGGTAGCATGCAAGTCACCATGTGTTAGTGCTTGCGATAATAGCTATTGTCTGTACCATCTAATTATCTTGTCTGGCATTCTACAGTCAGTCATTCTTTCATGGCTTGATGAGAAGCAAACTCTTCACATTTTATATGCATCATGGAGACACCGATTCCCTAAGTGCAAAACCCAGACACTTTATGTGAAGTTCTGGCATGTAGGCAGGATTTGTAAAATTCCAAACTCTGGAAACTTTACCTAGTGTATTTTATTTTGGAAGTTAGGGTTTTTTTTTTTTTTAAAGAATTAAAAGATATAATTCTTGAGCTTATTCTGGAATCTAGAAGTTCTCATATACCTAGATGTGGTTAATGAGTGGTTAGTTTCTCTATCTACTAAAGGGAAAAAGGGGGAGTTAACAATTTTGGAATACTTACTATATGTTAGGCACCATGAAAAATGCACTGTTTGCCCTATTTCTTTCTTTATTATGATAATCCTAGGATATATATATATATATTTATACAGTTGTTGTTCAGTTTCTAAGTCTTGTCTGACTCTTTGTGGCCCCATGGACTGCAGCATAGCACGACTCCCTGTCCTTCAACATCTCCCAGAGTTTGCTCAAACTCATGTTTATTGAGTCAGTGATACTATCCTATCATCTCATTCTCTGTTGTCCCCTTCTCCTCCTGCCTTCAATCTTTCCCAGCATCAGGATCTTTTCAGATAAGTCAGTTCTTTGCATCAGGTAGCCAAAGTACTAGAGCTTCAGCATCAGTCCTTGCAATGAATAGTCAGGATTTATTTCCTCTAGGATTGACTGTCCCTATCATGTATCTGAGAAGGAAATGGCAACCTACTCCAGTATTCTTACCTGGAGAATCCCATGGACGGAGGAGCCTGGTGGGCTACAGCCCATGGGGTCGCTAAGAGTCAGACATGACTGAACGACTTCATTCTCAATTTTCACTTTCATGCATTGGCGAAGGAAATGGCAACCCACTCCAGTATTATTACCTGGAGGATCCCAGGGACAGAGGAGCCTGTTGGGCTGCCATCTATGCAGTCGCACAGAGTCAGATATGACTGAAGTGACTTAGCTGCAACAGCATGTATCTAGATATTAAGATATGGTTAAGTAGTTTATTTCAGGTATCACATCTAGTGAAGGGCAGAGATAACAATTAACTTCATTTCTACCTGGAAATTTTAATACCCTTTTTTAGTATTATTTTAATGTATTTCTTGATTCCACAGGGAACCAAAATAATGGGTGAATATTTCTCTAGAAGTAAGGGTAGTAACACTCTGTTTTATATCCTCTCTTATATCACAGGGACCAGAAGCCTTAGAAATGTATTTTCCCAGAATCCTTCACCCACAGACTTATTACCATTAAGTGGCAACAAACCTTTGCATAGATTAAGAGCAGTTTTTATACCAGTGGCCATTTCCTGAAGTCTCCAGACCAATGGGTGCAGCAGTATTTTCCTGACACTGAACCAGAGAGGAAGGGATTTGAGTGAATCTTCTCTAGTCTTTGCTCTTTCATCTCCCACTAGGTTTCTAAGCCCACATTTCCCTTTATTATATCAATTTTCACATTGAAAGACTAAGAATGGTTTCCATTTCTTGAGCTCAAACCAGAACCCCAACTCCACCCTCTATCAGTTCAGTTCAGTTCAGTTCAGTCGCTAAGTTGTGTCCAACTCTTTGTGACCCCATGGACTGCAGCACACCAGGCTTCCCTGTCCTTTACTATCTCCCTGAGTTTGGTCAAACTCAAGTCCATTGAGTTAGTGATGCCATCCAACCATCTCATCCTCTGTCATTCCCTTCTCCTCCTTCCTTCAATCTTTCCCAGCATCAGGGTATTTTCCAGTGAGTTGGCTCTTGACATCAGGAGGCCAAAGTATTGGAGCATCAGCTTCAGCATCATTCCTCTAAGAAGCCAGATTCTTCTCTCCTCTCCCTCTTCATGCTGAGACTTCTCTGTTACACAAATAACATTCATTTTTCAGTTGCTCAGTCATGTCCAACTCTTTGTGACCCTATGGACTGCAGCCTGCCAGGTTCCTCTGTTCATGGAATTTTCCAGGTGAGATTATTGGAATGGGTTGCTATTTCCTTCTCCAGAGGAGCTTCTCCAGAGGGGCTCTCCATCTAGGGATTGAACCCCCCTCTCCTGTATTGGCAAGCAGATGGATTCTTTACCACTGATCCACCAGGGAAACAATGCTATGGACTAGATTTTGCCCTCCCCCATTCATATGTTGATGCCCCAACCCCCCAGTGTGATGGTGTTTGAAGATAAGGCCTTTGGGAGATAATTAGGTTTAGATGAGTTCTTGAGGATGGGGCCCTCATGAGAGGATTAGTTAGTGGCTTTATAATTAGAAGAAGAAAGAGAGATATCTCTGTTTACCATGTGAGGATACAGCAAGAAGACAGCTCTCTCTACAATCCAGAAAAAGACAGAAAGAGAGCTCATACTGATAACCAAATTGGCCAGCACTCTGATCTTGGTGTTTCAGCCTCTAGAACTGTAAGGAAAGAAATGTATATTGTTTAAGTCTCCAGTCTATGCGATTGCTATAGCAACCTGAGCAGATTTAATACAACAAGGGTTGGTTAACAAGGGTTACAATTTGGAATGTACTAAACCTATTTTCCTTCTCTCACTCCATCTCTTTCTATTACAATGAAGCTGCTGACACCTGTTCTTTATTACTCCTTAGCTAGATGCTTCTATAGTACACAGATTTGAGCCATGTTGTGACATGCTTGAGTGACCCCAGAGTTTGACCCAGGCTGGTCTGCTACACCATTTATAGACAGAAAGATTGCTGAGAACTTGACCTGACCCTGGGAACAACAAAAACCCAATCTCAAGTGATTGTTATTCTGCCCCATTCTCTGTTTCTTCTAGAACTTAGCCTAATGGTGGACATTATTCCTGAAGAGATGGTGGGGAGCAGTGACTCCTGTAAATGTCTCCTTTTCCTCTGGAGAAGAAGTACATCATTCAAATTGCAGCAGTATCTCCTGTGCCCCAGAAATGGAGCAAACTGGGACTCCCAACCTTCCTAGAGAAGAAGAGTTGAGATCAAAACTGGATTTTATCAGGATGGCCAAAGCCCTGAAATAATCCTGTTTTTCAATCCAGGATTGAAATCCTTCTTCCCACCCCCTACCCCCACTGTATAAGGAGAAACACTGCATTGACTTACTTCTTGCCACCATCCTTTAACTTGAAGGATTGAAGTTCCTTCACCCTCATGTGCTAAAATTTCTCTGCAGGAGAAAAGTAGAATTTTTCTTTGGAAAAATTGGGAAAGCTAGTTGATAGAATGTTGGAACAAAATTCAGGAGTGTTATACTCATCTGCAGTTCTGAAAATAGAAATCCTCCTTTCTGTAGGGGATAAGTTTGTGGTCATTCCTGGCATATAACTGGCATTAAAAATTGAAGGAATCAATCAATGGGATGGAGACAACTAAGGAAGACAGGAGACTATGCTGTACTGTGATTCTTCTGGAAATAAAAACTATAGAAAACACAAACAGTTGGGTTAGGATGCCACAGATTCTGTTGTGGGAGTCTCTGTTTCATATTTGCCTTAATGACCTGGTAGTTCAGACGGTAAAGAACCCGTCTGCCAATGCAAGAGATATAAGAGATGCCAGTTCAGTCCCTGGCTCAGGAAGATTCCCTGGAGAAGGGTGTAGCAACCCACTCCAGTATTCCTGCCTGGAGAATTCCATGCCATGGACATAGAAGTCTAGCAGGCTACAGTTTGTGGGTCTCAGAGCCAGATACATCTGAGCACCTAACACACACACAGATGTGACAGAATGTAGGATTACTTGGGCAGAGCCCAAAATTGTGGAATAGGCTCAAACAATACATCCCTATTTAGTCTATGTTGCTGCATGTGACTTTGGCCATCGATCCCTTGCTGGTGAACTGTGATACAAACAGGTGCAGTGCTAGCCCTCACACTCCCTTTTAGTTGAATAGCTTGGGGAGAAGAGTGAGGGTTGGGAGCCGTATGGTGATATATAGGACATATTTTCAGAAATGCTTTTCCAGAGAGAAGACAGGGGAAACAGTCTTTAAAACTCTGGATACCAACCCAGCCTTGCCAGTAGGGGTAGCTGCTGAGCTGCCAAAAGACGACAAGGCATCGAGGCATCTCAGGCCTGGTGGGAGATTCAAGACCTGGTCCAAATTTTCCAGTTTGCTTCTGACCACTCCTCCTAAATTTTTTTTTTTTTTAAATCTTTCAGTCATACAGAACTGCTTATCACTACTATACCACACCCACATTTCCTTTTGTTCATGTTTTTCTCTCTCAGCCAGGAATACTATCTCCGTCCCATTCTTCAAAGCCAGATTGGTTATGACCTTTTCTGAACAACCATCTCAGGGACTCTAGACAGAAAAATCCTCCCCAAGATAAAGTGTCCTATCTATATATCTCTGTATCTATCATCTATCATTTATCATTTATAACTGTGTTGTTATTGTTTCTTTATCTATATATTCTCCATTGGCAATATGAGGTTTCTAAGTGCAAACCCACATGACATTCACCTGCTTTAGAAAGAGGACACCATTAATAAATCATATCAGGATTTCTCAGAGTCTATATTCCAAAAGATACCATGGTTATTTCAGGGATTTGAAATTTGAAAGGACTTTTATTTCTAACTATCCATCCAACACTTCTCACTGGACTCCATAGGCAAGGGTATTGGTAAATGTGAGATGGGTAATTCCTATTTGAGTCAGTGTCCTCACTTTGAGGAGATGCATTGTTTACAGAATAAGATTGGCAGAAGAAATTGAACAGTTAACATTATTAGAAACATGTAGAAGAAAAGAACTTGTGGTGCCCAAGACATGTGCTGGACAGACTGTGTGTGAATGAATGGAACAAATAGGAACTGTCATCCCCGGCAGAGGAAGCTTGGGCCTGTCTTCTGAGACATCACTCCAACAAGAGAGTTGATTTCACTTGCAGGCTAACTTTCATGTTACTTAGTAAATTATTTCCCAATGACTTCTTTCACTACCAGGTAGTTTTAGGGGATGTGAGAGAGGAAAAGAGATATTTTCAGAATCAAAATTCTTATAACAAGGAGGAATTTCCACATCAAATCCTAGATCTGCTTGTGCCAAGTGTGAAAAGGCATGAAATATCTAGGCAAGATCTATTCCCCAAAGACTTGTGTTTTGCTAGAAAGAACTTTGTAAATGTTATTAGGTACTAGGCTAGCTGGAAGTGGCTTCACTCTGGGCCCAGAGACATAAAATAATCATCACTTAGTCTGATTCTAAATGGGCTTTGTATTGATTTGCATTATAAGAATTCTAAATTCCCACTACTCTGGGAAAGTAATCCAAACCCACTACTTTTCATTCCTGGTTGTTTCCTGCACATGAAACTTCTCTGAAATTCTGCATCAAGTGTGGAGAAGAATACACGTGAGAGGAAGCCTGACTAAATATTACATCTGTTCGCCTTGCATGGTTCCACCCCCAACACTTGAGGGTGGGTTCCACTTCAGCTGGTTCTCAAGGGTGTGGCAGGACACACAAAGGGAAGAGCTGAAATTAGTAATAGTCCCAAGAAACCTTGAGAGCATACACCATGGGGCTTACTTCTACTGCATGGGATTTAGGAACATACGTTAACACTATATTGCATGTCACAAAACATTTTGTTAGTTGCTTAGTCATGTCTGACTCTTTGCAACCTCAGAGACTATAGCCCACCAGGCCCCTCCATCCATGGGATTCCCCAGGCAAGAACACTGGAGTGGGTTGCCATTTCCTTCTCCAAAAGGAACTATAGAAAGAAAGAAAGTGAAGATTGCTCAGTCATGTCCAACTCTTTGCAACCCAACGGACTGTAGCCTACCAGACTCCTCGATCCATGGAATTTTCCAGGCAAGAGTACTGGAGTGGGTTGCCATTTCCTTCTCCCACAAAACATTGCATTTAGAATTTTTGAGTGAAAGGGAGTTGAGTGGTTAATCTCCCTACATCACAGATAGCACACAGTGAGTTAGCATTGCTGAGACTAGAAACCCCATTCCTGACTTTCACGGCCATGCTTCTTCCTCTCTGCTGCCAACTGTCTCCAATATAGAACCTTCTAACTTGTCATTCTCTTATATGCATAAAATGAACTTGAGTTTATACAGCATGTGTGTTCATTCACTCATGAGTTCAACAAGTAGTAATGGTCTATCATGTGTCAGGACTGTTCCAGCTGCTGCTTAACTCCTTTCAGTGAACACACAGACTCAAGTCTCTACACTTCAGGGTTTATATATTCTAGTATGATACTTGTAGCATGCATACTGATGCCCACTGGAGAGATCAGAAAACACAACCTAAAAAAAAAAAAAAAAAAAAAGCAGCTTGCGAAAAGTTCTTGCCCCAGATCTTCCATAGAATGGATGCAAACCCATGGTTTGACTTCAAAAGATATTCAGATTTTCAAGAGGTGGAAAATTATGTTCACACAACACAGTGTGTTTAGTTGCTCAGTCATGTCCAACTATTTGTGACCCCACGGACTGTAGCCCGCCAGGCTCCTCTGTCCATGGGGATTCTCCAAGCATGAATACTGGAGTGGGTTGCCGTGCCCTCCTCCAGGGGATCTTCCCCACCCAGGGATTGAACCCAGGTCTCCCTCATTGCAGGCAGATCCTTTACTATCTGAGCCACCAGGGAAGGAATAGTTCTTCTTATTCAAGTCAGGAAGACTTGCTGTATGAGGAAGAAGAGTCAGAAGGGTTTTACTTAAAGATTGCAGGTTCACTAGGTTCACTTGTTTTTTTCTTTTTTAATTGGGGGATAATTGCTTTGCAATGTTGCTTTGGTTTCTGCCAAACAATAGGATCGGTTATAATTTTTTATATATATCGTGCATGCATGCTATATCACATCAGTCATGTCTAATGCTTTGTGACCCTTATGGACGGTAGCCTACCAGGTTCTCTGTCCATGGGATTCTCCAAGCAAAAATACGAGAGTAGATTACCATATCCTCCTCCAGGAGATCTTCCCGATCCAGGGATTGAACCTGTGTTTCTTATGTCTCCTGCATTGGCAGGCAGATTCTTTACCACTAGTGCCACCTGGGAAAGCTATATATATATTTCCTCTGTCTTGTTCCTCCCTCCTCCCTCTCATTCCACCCCTCTAGGTCATCACAAAACACCAGGTTGGGCTCTCTGTGTTATATAGCAGCTTCCCACTAGTTACACAGGATATTTTACACAGGATAGTGTATATATGTCGATGTTGCTTTCTCAATTTGTTCTACCCTCTCCTTCCCCCACTATGTCCACAAGTCTGTTCTGTATGTCTGCATCTCCATTTCTTCCCTGTAAATAGGTTCATCAGTACTATTTTTCTAGATTCCATATATATGCATTAATACATGTGTTTTTCTCTTTCTCACTTACTTCATTTTGTATAACAGGTTCTAGGTTTATCCTCCTCACTACAACTGACTCAAATTCATTCCTGTTTGCTGTCAAGTAATATTCCATTGTATATACATACCACAACTTTATCCATTCATCTGTCAATGGACATCTAAGTTGCTTCCATGTACTGGCTATTGTAAATAGTGTTGCAACTAACATTGAGGTTCATGCATCTTTTTGAATTGTGGTTTTCTTCTGGTATATGCCCAGTAGTGGGATTGTTCAGTTATTTGGTAGTCTTATTCCAGTTTTTGAGGAATCTCCATACTGTTCTCCATATTGGCTGTGTCAGTTTACATTCCCATCAACAGTGAAGCAGGGTTCCTTTTTCTCCACACCCTCTCCAGCATTTATTGTTTATGGTTTTTTTGATGATGGCCATTCTGAGTGGTTAGTGTAAGGTGATACCTCTTTGTAGTTTTGATTTGTGTTTCTCTTGTAATGAGAGATGCTGAGCATCTTTTCATGTGTTTATTGGCCATCTGAATGTCTTCTTTGGAAGGTTTACTTTTAAGTCTGTACATCATTTTGTTTTCTTGGTAAGCATTATGAGTTGAGTTGTCTCCTCCTCCACACATAAAAAAAAAAGACATAGTGCAAGCCCAGTTACTTTATAAGACCTTTTTCAGAAATACAGTCTTCACAGATGTAATCAAGTTAAAATGAAATCTGTAGGGTGGACCCTAATCCTGGAAGACCAGTGTCCTTATATGAAGTGGGAACTTTGGCCACAGAGACAGATACTCATAGAGGAAGATGGTGTGAAGACACAGGGAGAATGCTGTCTGCAAGTCAAGGAATGCCTGCTGCTACCAGAATCCAGCAGAGAATTATAGTACGGATCCTTCCTCAAAACTTCAGGATGAACTAAGCTTCCGACACCTTGATTCTGGATTTCTAGACACCAGAACTATGAGGCAATAGCCTTCTGTTGTTTGAGCAGCCTAGTCTGTGATACGTTGTTATAGCAGCCCTAGAAAACTCACGCATGAATCCCAGCATGTCCATTTACTTCATGTTCTTATAAAATCAACTCACTTTTTATTTTTTCATGGAAAAATATTTCCACATCCCCATGAATTCTCCCACATCTTTCAGGTCTGGAGACAGATTTGCTGAGGTTAAGGTAGAAGATAAACAGGCTCAGACAAGTGTTATCCTGAGAGACTGAGTGAGTGTCTGCCCCACCTACCTCCCCCCAGTCTCACTCACTTGCTCCACATCTCATAGCTCTGGGCAACTGTCTGAAAAACATGGGAGACCCAGCCCCAGAGATAAAGGAGGTCTGTTCTCTTACTGTTTATTAAATCAGAAATGTTCAGAAGTTTCAACCATATGACTCATGCAGCTAATAAACCCACACAATGTGAGAAGACATAAGGGAAGGAAATATTCTGATTTCATTTGTACCACAAAAAAAAAAAAAAATCTCCAAATTGATGATGAATCACAGAAGAAAAATAGATGAACTTTCTAGCGCACTGCCTTTGAAATTCACAGAAAAAAGTGGATTTTCTTATATGCTCTTCCATATTACCAGTCAAAACAAACTATTTTATTTATGTTGATAGTTTGAAATGAGTGAGTTTGATCACTAAAAGGATAAAAATATAACCTGTTGAGTAAGCTTCTTTTTTATATTTATTTACTTATTTGGTCTTGTGAGATCAGCTTCATCACATCATATGGATTGCAGTGTACAGGCTTAGTTGCTCCACGGCATATGGGACCTTAACTTTCCAATCAGGAACTGAACCTGAGTCCCCTGCATTTTAAGACAGACTCTTAACCACTGGACCACCAGGGAAGTCCTTCTGAATAAGCTTCTGATGACAGGAAATCCTGATACAAAGTGGATGCTCATGATGGAGTAAAATAGAGACCTCTTTACTATAAATCATAAAGGTGTGAAGGGGTAAGAGGGAAAACGAAAGAGATGTGATGCAATACAGTCACAACACCTATATTATAATAATTAAATGCTACATTATAATGTGTTTCACTGCACAGGGTTGTTCACAATCATCTTGATACACATGATTGTTTACATTGATCTTGCTGAAAAGTCCTCAGGAGAGCACTTGAAAATGTCCAGTTACATGATGGTTCCTGCCAGAGGTTTAATTAGATTTCTTTTTTTTTTTTGACATTTAAATCTTCATTTATTTTCCAAGTTATCTTCATGCCAGTGTTTTTGTATTTTCTTTCAAAGTGTTCTTTTTTTTTAATTGGAGGATAACTGCTTTACAATGTTGTGTTGATTTCTGCCACACAACAATGTGAATGAGTCATATGTATACACATATTCGCTCCCTCAAGAGCCTCCCTCCCCTCCTCCATCCCACCCCTCCAGGTAGTCACAAAATGCCAGGCTGGGCTCCCTGTGTTGTATAGCAGTTTCCCACTAGCTAGCTATTCTACACAATGGAGTAGACATGTCAATGTTACTTTGTCCATTCACCCTTCCTCCTCCCTTCTCTGTGTCCATGAGTCCATTCTCTACATCTGCATCTCCATTCCTTCCCTGCAAATAGGTTCAGCAGTACCACTTTTCTAGACTCCATATATATGCATTAACATATGATATTTGTTTTTCTCTTTCTGACTTACTTCAAGTGACTGTATTTTAACTATCACATTGCACTGCCCTATGAACCTCAGAATGGCCACAAAACTGTCTTTGATACCTGAAGTTGTCAGACTGTCCTACCAGTCCACCCACTGTAACCCTTAAAGTTAACTTAAAGACCCAAAGCAGTTGCTGAGTGCATAGCAATTCCGTAGGTTATACAAGATCACAACAAAAATTAAAGAAATAAATCATTTTTATTGGAGCCTAGTTGTCCCTGGTTCTCTCTTAGGAACAGCTGACCCAGCGGTCTATTCAGAAGCTTCCTGTGTCTTGGCACCATCACTGGGGCACCATCAGTTTTCTCAGTTTTCATCTTTTCCTTTCTCAGAAGAACATGATGGAAACTTCAGAGACTGAACTCCCAAATTCAGACCCTTTGCCAATCTTTAGCTTTGCCACTCATTAGCCCTGGGAAAAGACATTTCATCTCTCTATATTTGATTTCTTTGTGTATTAAATGGGCTTCCCAGGTGGCACTAGTGGTAACAAACATGCCTGTCAATGCTGGAGATATAAGAGATGTGGGTTTGATCCCTGGTTCAGGAAGATCCCTGGAGAGCATGGCAAGACTTCTCCAGTATTCTTGCTTGGATAATCCCATGGACAGAGGAACCTGGCAGGCTAGGGTCCATAGGGTTGCAAAGAGACACACGACTGAAGCAACTTGGCACAACTTGGCACATGGTATGTCAAATAAGAGATAATAAAAATACCAAGACATAAGGCTGTTGTACACATTAAATGTGTTAATATACACAAAGCCCTTAGAGCTGTTTCCTCTAAACAGCATACATATATAAACATTTGCAGTAGTCATTACTCTATTGGGTCACCAGCTAATGTACAAAAGGTATAAGGAGGAGATCAGTAACACAGAGATATAGAAGTGTTCCTATCATTAATTAAAAAGAAAGCAAGTCCATTTTCACATTTGAAACTTCTAAAAAGGAGGTGTTCTGTGGCAAAGCACACTGGTCTTTACCAAGAAGAGGGGGCAGAGTATTTGCTTATCTTAAATAGCAGGCTCTTGCTGAATTTGGTTCTACAGCTCAGCACTCGGGGCAGATGGTAACAACCACATGCTTGTGGATTTTCCCACTCTTTCCACACTTGCAGGCTCACAACCACTTTTGGTGCCCGTGGTTTAACCTCTGTTTCTCTAAGTCCTGTTTATGAGTCAAGCGGTTTCATGTCATCAGATTGATGGGGAAAGTGTGAACAGGGGATAAGGAGGTGGAAGCCATTTCTACACTGGGCAGGGCCAGAGTGTGCCAAAGCTAAAGTGGAAAAAAATTCAAGGCCTTTTGCTTTGAAGGCTTGAATGCAATCAAAGTAGCTAGCTGAATATCTAAAAGGCATTATTTATTGGAGTATAAATAAAGGTCTCAGTGTTGAAGGTGATGATGGCAGCCAAGCAGGGTGACTGGGGTCAGACAGACAAACAGTTTCTCGATAATCTCTCTCTTTCCACTTGGAAAAGGCAGAGGTCAAAGTTCACCAGTGATGGCAGCATTCTGTCTAGCCATGACAAAACTCAATAGTGGTGGCAGTGAGGACACCATGCAATATACAAAACTGTTTCAGAAGGCAAACTTCTGCAGCAATTTTCTGAGGAGAGTAGCTAGAGAAAAACTATATTCCTTATTCTTTGCTCCTGCTTGGCTCTAGTAATGTCAAGCCCCAGAATTCCGTGGAATCATAGCTGATCTGAGCTGATCCTAAAGCCCTCAGAGATTTATCCCCATGTCCACCTAATTTTAGACATGAAGAAACAAAGTTTAAAGAGGTTAAGTGACTAATCACCAGCTAATGAAAGAGCTCAGACTAGAACCTAGTTTTCCTGGTGCTTAAAGGAGGGGTCTCGCATCTTTTCCACTGTCCCAGCCACACCTCACTGAATTCTTGTGGGCATCTCCTGCAGAATTCTTGGAAGGATAAAATATTTTTAATCTCTAAATCACCCTCAAAGACAGTTGGCAGTAATTCCAGGGTCAAAGACGCAGTTCCTGCCCAGGGATGTGGGTATATCCTTTCTCTATGCCCCATTACTTGTGTTATTACTAAAGAAACTTGACCAAAGTTTCTTTGTCGAGGAGACCAAAGAACTAAACAGTACTGAGAGGAACCTCCATTTAGAAAATTTTTCTTAACCTCTGTAAGTATTCTCAATATTTAAGTAAAATAACAGATCTTTCAAAAAATGCAATCTAGAATAGGACACAACTGAGCAACTAATCACAGCATACAGCACAGCACAGCTTTGCTGCAGTTAAAAATGACTTCCCTGTAATTTTGTCTTCTTCCTAACCTAGCACTATTTCTCTTTTTGCTGAATAAGTCTAATATTTCTTTCCATTTTCCTTTACAAACCATGATTTCTAGAATGCCCATCATTTTAAGTAGTTTCCATTGTAACCTCTCCAGTATATCCATATCCTTCTTAAATTGTATTACTCCTAACCAGACATAAATTCCATTTGAAGAGTTCCTGGGAAGGAAGTGAAATGTTAAGGCTATAGCAGTTATTCACATACATTTCATGTGTTCAATTGCTCAGTTGTTTCTGACTTATTGCAACCCCGTGGACTTTAACCTGCCAGGTTCCTCTATCCCTGGGATTTTCCAGACAAGAATACTGGAGTGGGTTATCACTTCCTACTCCAGGGAATCTTCCCCACCCAGGGATTGCACTTCCATCTCTTGCATCTCCTGCACTGGCAGGCAGATTCTTTACCACTGTGCCACCTTGGAAGCTCACACATTACCTAACATACAAATACATTTAACAATTTCCTGTTTATGAGGGAGGAGAGAGTGTTGATCTCAGTTTTCAATCAGTTCTATAGCTTTTCCCCTCACAGCTTCAATACTGTTAATTCATATTTTTCAGTTCACTCACTAATATCTTAATTCCAAAAATAATTTAAGAGAACTATGTAGTAGAAATAACATTTGAAAAAGATTCAAAATTCAACAGATGGAGGATCAAGATAATTTTCAAATCTTAGATAATAATACAATTAAACATAAAATTTAGCTTTGAATTTCCTGGAAGTAAAGCATAAAGAGAAAAATTTCCATTTTAAGTAATTTTAAAGATTATTTTGCTCCAGAAGAATAAACAAGATAAATGTGTCTTGCTCATAGCTTTTTGCATGAATTTCTCAGCCCACGAGCCAAAACTTCAGTAAGTTTTTCCTCTTCAAAGGCTGTAGCTTTTTGTCTAAGGCTATTTTCTTATAGTTTTTGCTTGATTAATATTTATTGAATAAATGAAAGTCACCTTTTCTTCTTTCCCAGAAATCTATCATCAGGTCCTAAAATTTCCATAAAATATCAACTAACTACATTAATGTTTATACTGATAATATTTCTTATAATTAAATGTTAGACATTCTTGGTTCATCAGGTTTTGACTACATTTGTATTTTAAAGTTTCATCCATTTAAAAGGATTGATAAAGATACTTGCTTTGGGTGGTTTATCTGCAGGTTGTGGGTAACCCTACCTGATGCATACTACACTTTCTCTAGTAGGTAAGGATTGGGATGGAGTGGAACCAAGGCCACTGATATAACTCCACAGCTGAGGTGATAGCAATGATCTTGCATATTATTTGGTCATTTAAAAACATCCTGATGTTTAATGGTTTTGTGTTTTAGGTCAAATAAACATATCCTGTATCAAAAGCTTTACTATCAAAGGGGCTTCTCTAAGCATTCTTGGTAGTCCTAACATGAAGAAACACTTAAAATCAGCATGCTCAACGTACATAACATCTTAAAATCTCATTTTATTTTCGTTATAAGTTGACCCCAAGTCTACTAACAAGTTTTTTTCTCCTCTAATCCATATAACAAAACTAATTAAAATGTTTTAAAAGCAGTAACTATAAAGACATAGCATATTCAAAAACAAAATAAGCATTTAAGTAAACTAAAAACAGAACTGACATGCAAATCAGTAAGCATGATAGAAGACATAGTCTTGCTAGTTTCCATAGCCAGCAGTGGTCATGGTAACCAAGACTTGCCTCTCCAAGGGAAACCTATCCTGTGAGGTCTCCATGCACAGTAGAGGCATTGATTGTTTGAAACTGATACCTGAAGAGAGGTTCCCCTATATCAAGGTAGGTTTCAAAAATAGCAGTCAACCTGCTATTCTGTCTAAGAGACAGAAATACTAAGACACAGCTTTATGACCAGGAATTAAGCCAAACTGCTAACTAGCCTTATGACTGCATATAGAATAGTCAATGTCACTGCCGGACAGGAGCATCATCCTAGGACCTGATTCTAAAAGGCTTGGCAGACTTACATACAAAACAGGAAAACTGCTAAAGTGAGAGAAGAGAAAGGAAATTTAACAAAGATAAAACAAAGGAAAAGGAAAAGACAAAAAAATTTTTTTCTCATTGAAATTCATTCTGCAAATCCAAATTCTAATAAAATCAATGAGAGAATGGAGGGAGTCAGTAAAGATAATGACTAAGAGTTATTCTGCGTTGAAATGTTAGTTTTCTTTTAATTGATGCATCATTGATTTACAATATTATCTTAGTTTTAGGCTTACAGCATAGTAATTCAGTATTTTTATAGGTGCTACTCCTTTAAAAGTTATTAAAAATTAATGACTATAATTCTTTTCACTGTACAATTAAATCTTTTTTGCTTATTTAGTTTATGCAAATTAATTTGTATCTCTTAATCCCATACTTCTATCTTATGCTTCCTCACTTCCCTCTCCCCTCTAGTAACCACTGGTTTGTTGTCTCTGTGAGTTTGTCTCTGTTTTGCATATAACTTATTTAACTTTTAGATTCCACATATAAATGATATCATACAATATTTGTCTTTCTCTTTCTGACTTATTTCACTGACTTTATTTCTCTAGGTTCATCCACACTGGTGCAAATGGCAGAATCTTATTCTTTTTTATGGCTGAGTAATTGAAAGAGCTTTCCAATACTGAGAGGAAATATTTAAAACAAATAAGCACAAACCAACACAAAGTTTTGTGAAATTAAGGAATACAAATAGTAAAGAAAACAAAAAGCTGTCAGAGAGAGGAGACATTGACTAAAGAAAAAAACTGAGAAACTGAGGTCAATTTCCTTAAAAAATCTTTAAAAAGGTAGAAAAAATAAATAAGTACTCAAATCAAGAAATTGAAAAGAAATACAGTACACCTAAGAAAATTAGATGGAAAGAAATTATAAAGGCAGTCATGAATGAGAACTCAAAGTCACAGTGAAAATCAGTGAAAATGAAATGAAAATCAACAGGTGGTTATTTAAAAACTGATGAATTAGGCAAAACTTAGGCAGATTAAAAAAGAGACAAATCATAAAAAAGTAATACTAGAATCAGAAAGGGATAACTAAAGATAAATTGAGATCTTTAAAATAACAAGAAAATAATATTGGAAATGTCCAGAAATTTACAGCACAGTTTATATGAGTACCATAGAATTAGTCATTAAATAAATTGAATTGATCCTCAAAAATCTCCTCACAAAAGAGACAAAAGGCTCAGATAGTTTTACAGGTGAATTGTCACAAATATCATTAAATAAATATTTTCTATCATGTACAAATTCTTACAAGTACAGAAATAAACAGATACATACAGCAATTTATATGGCTTATATAAGTTTGATACCAAAACTAGAAAAGGGAACTAAAAGAAAGTAAAACCATAGATCTATTTCACTTCCAGTACACCTGCAAAAATCCCAAATAAAATATTGGTAAGCAGAATTCATCAGTGAATATTAAAATATTATATCACATCCAAATAGCATTATTCTCATAAATCAAATGGTGTTCCTACATTAAAAATCTATTAAAGTAATAAATCACAATTAGAAATGAAAAGAGAAAAATATGATTCTTTTAATAAATGCAAACATTTGATAATTCAATTTACATGTGTGATACAGCCCTGAGCATGCTTAATATAGAAAGGAAAATTCTTCATCTGATAAAGGTATTCATTGAAGCCTTGCAATAAAATCTAAATTTAATGGTGAAATTTTAGAAGTATTTCATGCAAAGTTAGGAACAAAATGGGATTCTTATGTTGCTATTTGTATTCAACATTCTACTGCAGTTTCTATCTAATGCAGAAAGACAAAATGTGACATAAAATGAGTAAAAATTAGAAATGAAAGGTCAAAGCATCTTCATTTGTAACTAATATGATTGTCTATGGGGTATAACCAAGAGAAACTGCCAATACATTTTTAAGAACTAAGAAAATTCCACATTACTACTTATTAAAAGATCAATGTGAAAAAATAATTATTCAAAAATGCAATGGAAAAATAATTTCCATTCACAGTTCCAACAAAAAATTAAGGTATCTAAAAATAAATAACAAGAGACATACAACATCTTTATAAAGAAAATTACAAAACATTACTGAAAAAAGTTAAGAAAAAGAAGTAGATATAATATTTTCATGGTAAAAATTCATGATTATAAAGATGTAATTTTGACAATTTTAATAAGAACAGAGTGAGAGGATTTGTCATATCTAAAGTAAATACTTTGTGTAAAGCAATAGTATGATAACTTTCCCTCACAGGACATCTGGTCCTGCCCAAAACATCCATAGACAGTTGGTCCACAAGACATTTGGTCTCTGCCAAAAGGTACTGGATATTTGGTTCTGTCTAAAACCATCTGTCCATGAGCAATACAGTCTGGGACATTCTGGACAGGACCAGATCTAAGGGACCTTCTGGCATAGACCACAAGTCTTATGGACATTTTGGACAGGACCAAATGCTAGCCAACCTAACCTGCTGTCAGTTCAGGAACAGACAAATAGACAGTTGGACCAGAATAAAAATCCTAAAAAGAGACTCATACATAAAACAATTTTTTTAAAAAAAGAAAAAATAATGCTCCAATGTCCTAAATCCAAGATCCTGTATAATGTGATTGCAATGCCAAAATTCATGGTTTCACGTACAGGAAAAATTTAACTTCTTTTTGAAACCTCACAAAAATAATGGCCTCTTTTAGTCTGCCTCAAGTTTACCTCTCTGAACTATTTTGGCACTGCTAAGTACTTCTGCTTGAAACTTTCTCTTCTTTTACTACCACAACACTGTACTTCCCAGGTCCTAGTTTCCTCATGATACGTTTACTTGGTTCTTTTCATCATTTGACTCTTCAGATAAATGTTTATCAGGATTCTAACTTAGAAACCTTTTTTCCTTTGACTAAGTTCTTTAATCCTAGAGCAGTTCCCTGGTGGCTTAGATGGTAAACGAGTCTGCTTGCAATGTGGGAGACCTGGGTTTGATCCCTGGATCAGGAAGATCCCCTGGAGAAGGAAATGGCAACCCACTCCAGTACTCTTGCCTGGAAAATTTCATGAATGGAGGCGCCTCGTAGCTTACAGTCCATGGGGTTGCAAAGAGTTGGACATGAGTGAATGACTTCACTTTTCTCTTTCAGCACTTCAGTGTCAATGAATCAAGTTGTTGTTCAGTCACTAAGTCGTGTCCGAGTCTTTGGGACCAGGCTCCCCTGTCTTTCAGTATCTTCCATAGTTTGCTCAAATTCATGTCTATCGAGTTGGTGACGCTAACCATCTCATCCTCTCTCACCCTCTTCTTTTGCTTTCAATCTTTCCCAGCATCAGGGTCTTTTCCTGTGAGTAAGCTATGTGAGTCCGGTGAACAAAGTGTTGGAGCTTCAGCATCCATTCTTCCAAAGAATATTCAGGATTGATTTCCTTTAGGATTGATTGGTTTGATCTCCTTGCAGTCCAAAGGACCCTCGAATCTTCTCCAGTACCACAATTTGAAAGCATCAATTCTTTGGTACTCAGCCTTCAGATGGTTATCAAAAAGTATTTCTGTGATATATCATCATGTGATATTTGGCATTAAATTCATGAGTTTAAAATGAATGATGCTGCTGTACTAAATTCTTTCATTTTCTTTTTATGAGAACAACATTTCTCAGCATTTAAAGTAGCTAAAATAATAAAAAGGAAGGAATAGAAGAGATGCTGAACACTGCTCATTTTAACAGTACATAATAGCACACATAAACTTATTGGAAAAACAAAAAGCCCTATCCATCTCAAATAGAAATGCATTTTCAATAAAATTTTAACATTCAACAATTTTTCCAAAATTTACAATATATTTGTAAAATACACTGTAAATTTGCTCAATTTTGTAATAAAAGTAATTATAGTAACTCAGTCCAAAAGAAAGCATTCTGAATTTAGAATTTTATGTCAAAGTAAAATTTTAAAAATAGATTTATATACTTTTTGGTTGCAAAGACATATGATAGAGTGACCAATAAAATTATATTAAGTCTAAAAACATTACATTAGAAAACAAAGACTGTGAGAAACATGGAATAGAAATATAAATTCAAGGAGAGAAAATTTCCACTACTGAAAAGCCACTTGTTCATTAGAAAAGAGAAAAAAACTTAATGAATTATAGTATTTATCAACCAACTATGCTTTTTAGATTCCATTTGATTAATTTAAACATCATCCAAAAGATCAATGTGAAAAGCATCATAAATTACATTCTTGGAAACTATTAAAACTTACGTTGAAATATTTTAGATGTCAACTTGAAAATGTGTCAGAGGGTACATGGTTTTTCCAAGTATTTTTAGGGAGTAAATAAGAAAAATGGATTGAGAACCGCTGCTTCACTTCACAGGCCCAATTTACTATGGGTTTTCCTAGTCTTTCACAGCAGCCTTGGTAGTTTTAAATCTATATCATAAAATTTTGTTAAATTAAAATTTTTAATTCTTTGCACTGTAGATTTAAAATGTTCTTTTTAAGCCAAGAGAAATATGGAGATCATGCATTTCCTGCAATTAATCTTAGTTTTCCATATTATATTCCCCTTTTATGTGAATATTCATATTTAAAATTGCAGATGGAAAATTCATAGAAAATTGGTATCCCCACCAAAGCCCACACACACTTTTAAGCTCTGTCTATATGGTGATTCATAATGAGTGTATGCTTGTCCATCAGCTACAATATTCTGGCTTCTGGTTTCTACTGCCTCAACTAGTTTTTCAAGGATGAGTGCAAATGCGGTTCCTCTATGAAACCTTCTCCTGCACTCTCAATGCCTTTGTCATTTTTACTAAGCAGCTTCCATAGTATATGACCCCCTCATCCATCATGCTCTGGTCTAGAAAAGTAAATATACAGTTGATCAAAGTCACTGTGGCTGTGAGTTCAAAGTCAATGGGAAACCTAAACTGCAGGAAAGAGCCTGCGAGGCAAAGACCACAGTCCTGGACATAACTTGACAAAGAATGGTTATTGATGCAGGCTTGGCTTGGCAGATCCTGGCATTGTCATGTCAGAAAATTTTTCCCATGGTGATCATATCTCGAGAGAAGCTCAGGCAAAGAGAAAAGAGTAATGATGCAAAAGGAATAGGAATTGAACAGCTTTCCATTCAGAGCAATCCCACAGATGCTGGAGCAGCCATTAGCATACTTCTTGTAAAGCTGTGTTTGTTTACACAGAACTGGCAGCTTTGCATTCTTGCCTAAGCAGGGTTCAGAGATGCAAAGTCATGGAGAAACTTTCCATCTTGTTACACATCCCATCATAAGGCTGACATTTTCTGTTCTGTTTGCTATGGGCTGGTGTGTGGCTTTAATTTGGTTTTCCCTCCAGTCCCCAATCGCCAACCCTTGCCAAATCAAAAAGCAGGCAGGGAGGGGATGAAGGGGAAAAAATACATATGCACTCGCATTCACCAAGTGATCTCAGAAGTAACTTAATACTGCTTCAGGTCATCCATGTCTTACAAATCAGTTTCATTCTGTGGATTGTTTACACACCACTTCTTGTGTGTCTCTAATAAATTAAAATCTGCTGAAATGGTAAAATATACTGAAGATATAGTGAATGGTCTCCACGCTACACAGAGGGGCCATTATTCTAAGAGGAAGTAGGAAAAGCAATCATAAAATTTTGAAAAATTATGCAATAACTTTGTACTTATTGCCCATCTGTATTCATTACAATGATCTACTTCATAGACATATAAATAGAATGGGAAAGTAACAGATCTGCAGTGTGCTCTAGACATGATTCTCCACTGCAGTCAAAGAAATTCAATTAAAGTCTTTAATAAAGAAAACTCCAAAAATGCCAAGCATCTGTCTGCATATTTCTTTATGCTGTCCTGAAGTTACTCACTTAACTTCCTTCCAGTCTTTCCCTTTCTCTTCTCAGAAAGTCCCTTTTGTAGAGAGATAAGAAGGCAAGTTATAATGGGTTTACTGGGGGACATGGGTGTGTGTATAGCATCATTCTCAAAGGGCTTTGAGCAATCCACATCACATCCTCCATAAGCACTTACTTGAGCTCCAGCAGGACAGCATCATGCTAGATGTTCAAAGCCATTTAGGACTGAAGAAAAGGACAAAACAGATAAGATCATAAAATTGCCAGGGACTCTGAACAGGTTTTGCAACAGGCACAGTGATCAAAATGGCCTAACCAAAATGCATTTTAATCATATTTAGGCGTGGGAGAATTCTCAGGTTCAAAGAAATGGTTGTGTTTTGTTTAATTTTGGCAAAACTCTCTTTTCTTCAATTATCTCTGAAAAACAAAGCCCTGCTTGGTTTTGTTTTAATGTTAATGCAAAATACGTCACCATGAGGAGGT
Source organism: Odocoileus virginianus (assembly GCF_023699985.2). NCBI lineage: Eukaryota > Metazoa > Chordata > Mammalia > Artiodactyla > Cervidae > Odocoileus > Odocoileus virginianus. The sequence goes on along the minus strand of NC_069696.1, from coordinate 33,851,303 downwards.
CTTTTTCTTACAATCAGATCTGTATATTTTAAAGCATATTTTGAATAAGACCATGCTTATTTGAACATCTACTCTTTTGAAACTGAACCACTTTAAATTGTGCTGGGAATCATACAAATTGACCATTGTGAAAAAAAAAAAAAGTTCTAGCTGTCTTTTTTTTTTCAAAGCTCAGTGTCAAAATATTTAGCACCACTGTTGTTTTAAAATTCAAAATAAAAAAGTAATAAATATAATGTGAAGCAAAACTGTGGCTGAGAGCAAGATGGGAAATTAGCCACCTTTCCAACTCAGGAGCCAACATGTGAAGGAAGATGTTCGATTAATTCAGACTCATTCAATACACAAATGCTTCCTGGTCACCTCCTCCTTTTTTCCTTCTCTTTGTCTTTCTTTTTCTTGCTCTCATTGCTCATTTCTTTCTCCTCTTCCTCCCTCTCCTTTTCCCCTCATATTTGCCAGTCAGCAACTTTTGGAAATTCTGTTTCATTCCCTGGTACAGTGAGAATAGGATGATTTACAATAGAAAGATAGTTTCCCTTTGATAACTTACAGTGGTGCTGGTCTCTTGGAAAAAAATCCCTCGAGAACTTTCAAGATTTTGTCAAATCTGCATAAAGGAGAAAAGAAAGGGAAGAACAAATCTCTATCTGCTTTTCAAATACCACTTTTTCTTTTTCTGCAGAAAAATAAAAAATGAATATACATAAATAGTGAAAATATGTTAGCCAGTTGGAGTTGCAAGAACATTATTCAGCGCATCACTTAATCACAGAAACCACAATGCAGGGGAAAAACTGAACCCAAATATGCTATTTAATAATCACTGAGGGTCAGAGAACCCACAAGCATCCCAGAATCTGTGTCCTTAGCTTACCTCCAATCTGGAAAGGGTGGAGAGATAATGAGAGACGAAGCACAGTATGTATTCCCAAATGCTGCTTACAGGTCTCGGTTCAGCATTTAGCCATGAAGCCAATTAAAGACAGAGCTGCAGTGTGGGCCCTTTCCCTCATTTGAAAGACTTGCAGATGGCTGATATTTTTTAACTTTGTTTTGCTTTACTTTACTAAACATTCTGAGAGTTAGTCTCAGAAAGAGGTAAGTCTTGAGAGAATTTCTGAATGAAGAGTAAAAGAGGGACATTTCAAAATATGCTTGTAGAACATAACCTTGGAGATGACGTGGCAGCTTGGGAATGGGGTGGGAGGAGCACAGGAGGGGGTGAAGTAAAGAAGCTGCAAGGAAGCTGGTCAAAGGTCAGGACGCAGTTCATCAAACCCCAAAGGAACCCTTGAAAAAGAGTCTGGGAGAAGAATCCCCAAACAAGAAGGCTCAGAGGACATCGGAAAATCGGGGGACGAGGTGGGGGCGGCGGGGGGCGCGGGGAGGGGCAAACCTGGCAAACAGAAAGCAAGAAGAGGAGTTGGCAGCAGGGTGTGGATGGGCTCAGGAATGTGAAGTTTGCATGGGAGTGAGACCCCCACGTGGAGACGGTTATAGCCTTCTTGCCATAGTATATATTTCATGTACTCAAGTCAAAAATCAGACGTCTCTAGGATTTATCATGTAAAAGAATGTGAGGAAAACATAATAGTCTATATATTATATAGATGCTTGACTTTATTGAGGTTGCTTTAACTAGCATGGGTCTGTTCTTTTCCTGTAAGTATCCCACAGAGTAACTCAGATGACCTCATTCAAGCTAATAAGCATCATTTTCTTCATCTCTTAAATCCACATCCCTCTGCTTCTTAAACATCATGGAAGGGGAATGTGACATTTTAGAAGGTGTTGTGCTGACAGCCCCACAAACTGAGGCTCCATCTAACCAAAAACGAAAGTCTGTGCTAGAGCTGTTAAATGTTCTCTCTCCTATGTCCTCCACAATGTACTCAACCCAGCCATGTTGAGATCATGGAATAATTCAAATGCATTGGGTATCAGTAAATGTAGGTTGCACTGTAAACATTGTTTCTTCTTTAAATGTCTGTCCATGAAATTCTTGAGGACAGGGGCATTGTCCTACTCATCTTTGAGAAGATAATTCTGACTGAGTAAAGGACAGTATCTGGCACAGTACCTTAGAACGTAACAGCTTCTCATGATGTGCTTATTGGATGCATGGAAATTAGTTGACTCCTGAAACTATCAGGAAACAAAGGTATATCATCAGAAAACTTCAGAGCATAAATGTTTGTTAAGGCTCAAATATTTTCCTTTTTCTGAAAGAGTGTGATGGAGGAGTCTAATCTCTCTGCTTCTTCAGAGTTTCTAGGGTTCTTTGGGCAAAGCAGTTACCAGTTTAGGGATACTCAATTAATAGTCTCAAAAATCAAGTAATCAAATAGATCCTCAGGCTTTTCTTCTAACAGACTTTGAAACAGGCCAAAGCCAAAATGGTACAACAAAAGTGCCTATGTCATAATAATCCTTCACCCTTATGTTGCAACAATTTTTCTATTGCTGTATTTTTGTGATAAACATATTTTCAATCCCATGTAGACAAATTCATTGCCTTTTTTTGCATTCTTCGATGCTTTGTTTAGAAAGATTTAAATGCCAGAGAATTATATATATATATATATATGATCTCTGATTATTCTATTGTTTTTATTATTTTACATTTACATTAAATTTATTTGGAACTGAATTTGGTGAGTAAGGCATAGGGAAAATATAACTTTACCTATGTTTTTCCTAAATGTCTAGTCAGTTGTTCTAGAGCTACAGTGTTATCATTTACTAAACTCATCTATATTTGGGGCTTCTCTAGTGGCTCAGACAGTGAAGAATCTGCCTGTAATGCCGGAGACCCAGGATTGATCCCTGGATCAGGAAGATCCCTTGGAGAAAGGAATGGCTACCCACTCTAGTATTCGTGCCTGAAGAAGTCCACAGACAGAGGAACCTGGCAGGCTAAAGTCCACAGGGTCGCAGACAGCAGAGTGACTAACACTTTCACTTTCATACTTCATTATCTATATTTGAGTTTACTTCTGAACTTTGTATTGCATTATGTTGATTTTCTACAAGAGTAGGAACACTGTTTTATAACTTTTTTGTATTTCTAGGGGGTATAACAACTCTTTAGTTCAGTTCAGTTCAGTCACTTGGCTGTGTCCGACTCTGTGACCCCATGGACTGTAGCACACCAGGCCTCCCTGTCCATCACCAACTCCTGGAGCTTACTCAAGCTCATGTCCATAGAGTCAGTGATGCCATCCAACCATCTCATCCTCTGTTGTTCCCTTCTCCTCCCACCTTCAATCTTTCCCAGCATCAGGGTCTTTTCCAATGAGTCAGTTCTTTGCATCAGGTGGCCAAAGTATTGAAGTTTCAGCTTCAGCATCAGTCCTTCCAGTGAATATTCAGGACTGATTTCCTTTAGGATGGACTGGTTGGATCTCCTTGCAGTCCAAGGGACTCTCAAGAATCTTCTCCAACCTTCAAAAGCATCAGTTCTTCGGCACTCAGCTTTTTTTATAGTCCAACTCTCACATCCATACATGACTACTGGAAAAACCACAGCTTTGATTAGACCGACCTTTGTCAGCGAAGTAATGTTTCTGCTTTTTAATATGCTGTCTAGGTTGGTCATAGTTTTTCTTCCAAGAAGCAGGCATCTTTTAATTTCATGGCTGCAGTCACCGTCTGCAGTGATTTTGGAATCGCCCAAAATAAAGTCTGTCACTGCTTCTATTGTTTCCCCATCTATTTGCCATGAAGTGATGGGCTCAGATGCCATGATCTTCATTTTTTGAATGTTGAGTTTTAAGCCAGTTTTTCACTCTCCTCTTCCACTTTCATCAAGAGGGTCTTTAGTCAATATATGGCAAAAACCACTACAATATTGTAAAGTAATTAGCCTCCAACTAATAAAAATAAATGGAAAAAAAAAAGAAAAAAAAAAGAGGGTCTTTATTTCCTCTTTGCTTTCTGCTAAAGGGTGGTGTCATCTGCATATCTTAGGTTATTGATATTTCTCCCAGAAATCTTAATTTCAGCTTATGCTTCATCCAGCCCATCATTTCACATGATGTACTCTGCATATAAGTTAAATAAGCAGGGTGACAATATACAGCCTTTACATACTCCTTTCCCTATTTGGAACCAGTCTGTTCCATGTCCAGTTCTAACTGTTGCTTCTTGATCACATACAAATTTCTCAGGAAGCAGGTAAGGTGGTCTGGTATTTCTATCTCTTGAAGAATTTCCTTAGTGGTCAATAGTTACTGAGTCAATAAATAAATTGTCCACTTCAGTTAATCGATATATCAGACTTGCTAATTCTACTGCGTAATTATCTCTGGAATGATTTCTTTTTCTTTTCTTCAACCACATTGCCTGCCCTCATTCAGGCTCTAAAAATTATGCCCTTTTTGTAATGCATCTTACAGATAACTGGAATAAAGGTTTTAAAATGCAAGTCTAACCAATTAACTTCCCTAATAAAAATCTGTAAATGACTACCCACTTCATTTTTTGTTCCATACCTTCAAGGTCTGCCAAGAACCTGAGTTCAATCAAGTAAAACTATACATGGTCTCTCAAACGTGCCTTATTGTTTTTGTTGTTGTTGTTTGTTTTATCTGTTTTAATACTTGCCCTTGTAAAAGTTGTACAGCTTGGTAAGTACTATGATAGAGGTATGGACAGAGTGGATTAAAATGCAAAGAAGGATTCTTGGGACTAGAAAGGTGAGTTTGGGCAAAATAAACAAAGGCACAGAAGTATGGAAGAGCAGTTTTGCTGTTCCAGTACCACAAGTCATTGAATATGACAAAGGTGTGGGTGAAGGTGGAGACATGAGCGGTGTTGGGATCATGCATGCTTTTGCAGAACATGCTATGGACTTTGTTTTTCCTATAGGATTATGGTGTCAGTAGCTGATTACAATTTTGGGGACAGGGCAGAAAGTAAATTTGGCATTAGTCTGCTGGATGGATTGACGGAGCATAAGCCTAAAAGCCAGAAGCCAGATTAATAATAGATGGTTCAATAATACAGGTAATATACAATAAGGGTTTGAGCCTATGCAACAGTGTTGAGAACCAGAGGAAGAGACACATACATATAACTTTAATAAAGAAATACAAGATTTTGGGACTGACAGAACATGATAGTGAATAAAAGGAACACCTAGTGAGTGATCGCCCCAATCCCTCAAATCTTCTACTTACCAGCATTCCTGGCTTGACCAGTTGGGCACATGGTAATGTTCTTTACTGTGATAGGAAACACAGGAAGAAGATCTGTTCAGAAGATTGCAACGAGGATGAAAGGAGAGACAGTACGCTCACTGTTGGACACATAGAGAGTTTCCAGAAAGGAGCTGTCAAGAACATCAAATGCTGCAGAGAGGAAAGTGAGAGGCAGACTGAAAAGTGCCCAGTTTTAACTTTACAGTTAGGCTTGGGTGTTCCTCCCAGAAGCTGAGAAGAAGAAAGCAGTGACTGTTAGTATAACATGAACTTCCTTGGAAGTAAGCTTAGCTGTGAAATGAGGTGGACAAGCTGATTGGTAGCTACAAGAGGCACCTGTATTTCACCTTTTATTTTGCCATGGCCTTCATGGGAGTCAATATTGTCTCTCACAGTGAAGTGTAACATCTTTGAGGCCAGATACTGTGTCGTGGTTTCCTGGATGACCACTTGGTTCTCGAAGCCCTAAAATTTTACAAGTTTCTAATCCTCCACAGTGTCTATAATTATCCTGGTACTGAGGCAGTAGCATTCAATTAAATAGTTGTTGAATACTGTGGATAGGTGACTCACAACACTGAACTGGATTATTCAAAATGTCAGTGCCTCCATTTCCTGCTCATCAGCGGCAATTACTATTTGAGTTCTTTTAATAGTAAATTGAACATGGAAACATTGTCCTTGCTGTCAAGAATTTTCACATTCATCTCTTTAATGAAAAGACCAGTCTTCCTTCCTCCCTTAAAATGTTATGAGGGGTAGTGAACACACAAGGGCTAGCGCACACATAGGCCACGAGCACCCAGCCAATACATAAACTCTCCCTTCATATATTATGCGCTCTGGGTAGGTACAACCACGAGGCAGCTAACCACACGAGATGTTTTTAGGTCTGGCAAGTGAGATGGAAAGCTCGCTGCATCAGTGTCCTCTGTGAGTGCCTGCACGCTTTCTGGTTTCAGGCTGGAAACGTCCTGTGGTGTGTCTGGCCTGGCCAAACCCAGGAAGTACTGAACTTATTAAAATTGAAAAACAAACCAAAGATATTTGGAACCTCCCAAAACACTCACGTTGTGTCTGAGGGTGAAGGTTTGGATTCATTTCTGATTTGACGCGAGCACCATACATCAGGAAAACACAGTGACTGGGTAATTTTACAAAAGGGCTACACCCTTGCCTTCAGTCTTAGGACAGTCAGCAAAGCAGTCCATGTCCAGGGACTTTCATGAGGAATTTCATGAAACCTTCTCTCTTCTTTTGATCCTTTCTTGTTCGGTTGCCATAGCAATTTGTGTTTTTGTGAACAATTTTTAGACAGTTTGACATGAACATGCTGAAGCAGGACTGGGAGTACCTTGTCCCAGGAGCCTGTGGAGGCTGCCTTATTTCTATCTCTGCATTTAGATGAATCTGGCCTACAGTGGGCCCTGGGGGAGCCCCCAATCTAACCTATTGCTTGTAAAGACCCAGATCACCCATGGATAATCCACTAGCATCTGTGGATGGGTAAGCAGGAGTTGGCTCAATCAAGCTGATGACCAAACATGAACCTAATGGTTAGGAATGAGGCTTCTGTAACAACACACGAGGGTGTGTTTGCCTACAAATTAGGTTTAGATCATCGCAAAGAATTATAGAATTATCTAGAGCTGGAAGTAACCAGAGCAGCTATGAAGTTCCACTCCTCCATTTTTTTTTTTTTTCATGAGAGAAGTAAGGCACAGAGATTTTTAGGTGAGTTATCCAAAGTCAGCAACTGTTAGTGATGCAGCCCAAACTAGGAACCCTGTGCTGACCTCTCTCCTTTTCAGTGCTAACACACATACCACACACACACACACACACACACACACACAAACATGCGCGCGCCAGGCAAGCTATTTTTAAAATAACTGCACTTCATTAGAGATTTACAGAAAATAGTTCTTCAGTCTATAAAAAGACATTTAGTGTGTCGATGGCCTCTTTAATTTAATCCTGACACGGCCTCTTATATATAGGATTTTCAATTTCTGAGAGGTAGATAAATTAATTTATAGAAGATTATCGAGACACTCTGGGGAGGAAAAGTACTGAGACCCTCTTAATTAAAATCCAAAGTAATTAAAACATACAGGTTCAGCTGAAGTAACCCTGTTTAAGGTCAAGCAGAAAGGGAGATGAGGTCACTGAGACTGAATTCACCTGAGAAACAGTCTACCATGATGGTGCAGCAATAGAGAAGGCTGACATCCAAGGCCTGGAAAGAAGACAGCTGCACAGACCAGCATCTCTGGCGCAGCCATCCTTGAGTCAACTTGTACTGGGGAAGTGGCCGGGCTGTGGAACCCATGGAATCCAGGACAGTTTTGATCCAGAATGTTCCTAGCTTAATGTACCACAGAGAAAAGGAGCCGCCTTCTCAACACTGTAGGGAACAACTACCCACTGAGCAGGGTTCTTTTTCAACGGCAGTGACCTGAGCGCTGGACTGCAATGGAACCACATTGCTGAGGGCAGCCAAGGTTAGTGGAAGCACCACACCAAGCTGTGGCTTTAGCTTTCACAACCGCAGCAAGTGGGTGCCAGGGACTCTCTGAACTTGTGGTTGCAGACCCAGGAATGCTAGAATTTTAGGAGGCAACAACAAGCTTTGACCTTATCAGTGGTGCCAGCAACAAGTGGGAAGGGGGCATCTCTTTAGACCATGAATTTCCGTGGTGCCCCCTGGTCTCTGACTTAAGTGACAGCAGTTATAGTTGAGCAGGGCATATGGATTACCTAGTATGGGTGGTAAAGATGGATTCTTCCAGTCTCAAAGAGGCCATCATCTTTTCATCTCCTCTAATTAGGTGTCAGCAATCTGAGCTAGCTCTTTGGACACGAGTAAGAATCTAAGGAGATTCTTGGGTGTGCTGGAGAAAGCAGGTGGGAGAGAGGAATGATGTTTTTGGGATGTTACTGCCCAATGACACTGTAAGCACTCCAGACTATTGAAGCAGGTTGTGCCAGTCAGTTTAACTATTTTACTTGAGGATATGACATCTCAGATTCTTATTTCTTCTCATTTAAAATCTGAATAACACATCCAAGCTCGCTCTGAAATACAGTGACCCTGTACAAATTTAAGAAGATTCTTCCATTCTTATAAATGATTTCCCTACATTGCATTATGTGACCGGTTTTCAACCTTCCAAAGGCTTTCTTCTTTCTGCACTTAGCACCCTCTCTAAATTAAAGGAAACTCTTTAAACCAATTTAAATATTCAGTACAGTTCCTAGCTCCTTGAATTCCCAGATGAAGCATAATAAGAAGGAGAATATCCAAAGAATGGTCTCTGATAGATGTTAAGCAAATTCACCTTGGGATGAAGGAAGGAGACCTTTAGCTTGTAGCTATGTTTCCCTTATAAGTAGTAAAATCATTTTCCTTCATTAGAATTTGTTTTCATACAAGTTTTTCTTGTCTTCGTGAAGGAAAATAGTATACTTTATTGTCTGTGACATCCTTCTTAGTCTCAAATGTCCACATCAAATGTCATCTCCTCTGTAAAGCTTTCTACAATGACCACATGACCCAATCAAGATTATGTATTTCCCCCAACTTCCTCCACTTTTCCTTCTTCTTTCTATTAGATGCAGTAACAGTACATATGCGTCTTTTTCTTCTTCTACACAGCTAGTTTCTGGAAGACAAGGACTGTATCTTATTCATCTTTATAATGCCAGTATTTCCCATAGATTAGGTGTCTACTAAAAATCTTGTTGGATATAACTGAGCCTATAAATATTTTGAGAATATAGAATTAATTTTAAATTTTAAGGGACACTCAGTTGGCTCGGAGTACCTGCCTCAGAGAACCAGTAAATTATTTAGAATATATAAATTTGGGGAGTGTGGAATCAGATGTAGCAACTCAATGGTTTATTACTCTGGAAATTGGAAAAATTACCATTGTCACACTGATCCTGTTTACCACCTGGAAACTGAGGGTAGTATCTACCCTACCTACCACATAAGTACCCGTGTGGATTAAAAATCCACATTCTGGTATAGATCACAGCATTTTGTAAATAGTAACATGTCACTTAAAATTATTAGAAGTATTTTTACTTTTCTCATATATTTTTATAATTCTGCATATGATCATTTTATTTCTTTAAAATACACAAAGGCTAAAAACTAAAAGAGAGATGTAAATTTATATTATTTATTTTTACTGACTAGATGATGATTTTATCCTACTATGTAAAAAAAAGTGTTTAATTTAAAAAATAATATCAAAAAATTTAATAAGATGGGTTGCAATCTATTGGCAGTATTTCATAACTTTAGTCATGGCTCAGCTGTTGCCTGAAAGTTTCTACATGGGAATTTACTCTTTGCAACTGGCAATATTACAGAATAATAAAATCAGTGTCTTCAGGAGGTCATCCAAATCCAGCTTTATCCTTTTGCATAGGGCTGCATGGCGGGTATGGTAGCCTGTTCTGTAAAAAGCTCCAAAGAATGGACTTCTATGATCTTACTTAAAGAAACTAGTATTTTCTCTATTGCTTAGAATGAGAAAGCTCTTTACTTGCAGCCCAAATCCCCTAGTATAAGATTCATTTCTTCTTCTTCTAACCACAGGGTTAGAAACCAGGGAACTGCTGCTTTAAGTTGCCCATATACTAGAAGAGTGTTAAACAATTGACCCAAACTTTATAATCCAAAATACAAAAGAAATAATTTGATCATTTTCAAATCAAATTAAAATTTGGTTAAAAAATTTTTTTTAGAAACTCATCTTTTAACCTTTTTCTTGAACTCCCACTATTTCTTCTGGAGCTATTATAAAGTATGAAATTTGAAATGAAACATCATACAATTAAAATTATCCTACTGTGTATAGTGAAGTGAACATAGCAATGGAGAAGGATATTGGCCATCCAGTCTCAGCTTTGCTCCAGACTTACTGTTTTATCCCAAAGAAGCCATGCTACCTCTTCAGATCTCAATTTTTCTAAATGTTAAAAGGTGCTGATTGTACTGGATTCCTTTCATTGCTATTGTTCAATGACAGCCCAAGAGTAGATAGGTGGACATTTAACAAAATTCCAGGATGACATTCTTCTTGGAACACCCAGAACATTTCTAAATTAATTCTTTCCTCTGTGAATGAATGGGTGTGTAGATAAACAGGTAGGTAGATAGATAGATTGTAGATAGACAGATATATAGATAGATGAACAGAAAACAAGATATTTCAAGTTTTTTTTTAACACACAGGAAAAAAAAGAAAAAATCCATCAGTTATCCTTTAGTGACTATATTAGCACTATTTACAAAATTATGTATAGGTTCATGTTTAGTAATCAAGCACCAACTTTTTGATGATGACTTTGAGATTACGCAAGATTTGATTTCATCAAGAACCACTGACAATGGAGTTTTACAAGTATATGCATATGTAGAGCAATTCATGTGTAGAAAGAGAAGAAAGGCAAATGCACTTGACTTCACATTTGCTTCAGATTTACAAGGTTCAGTTAGCAATAAGCAGTGATACCTAGCTCTATCACAATTGAAATAGCTTAGTTTTAGAATAGATGTCCTCTGTTTCAGGACTTTTATGGTTAGCAAGTTTTGGTGGTTATGCTGTGCAAATAATAGCTTTTAAAGAAAGTTTTAATGATTTGAGTATAAGATGGATAGAACTCCTCTAGGACATGTCCTGGAGGACCTGGTTAAGTCTCAGATACAATTCCTTGAATTATGTCTCCACTGCTTTTAGAGTAAAGTTCAAAGCTTTCAATATGGTGCAGAAGACCTTGTTTTGTTAGGTCACTTTCTTTCTGTCATTAATTTTCTAAACTTGTAGTTCCTACAATGCTCCATATGATTTCATGGCTCTGAGATCTTGCACACTCTGTTCTCTCAGTTTGAATGCCTTCCTTCCAAACACATTGAAATCCTGATTCACAGCTTGCTAGTCTGACAGGATTGGGATCTATCTTTGCATTCACTGACTTATTCATTCATTCAACAAATATGTTTCAAATATTTGTTATTCCGATAAGAATGCAGTCACCATCAGCAGTAATCAACAGATCAAACCAGTCAATTTTTAAGAAAATCAACTCTGACCATTCTTTGGAAGGACTGATACTGAAGCTGAAGCTCCAATACTTTGGCAACCTGATGCAAAGAGCCTACTCATTGGAAAAGACTCTGGTGCTGAAAAAGATTGAAGGCACAAGGAGAAGGGGGCAGCAGAGGATGAGATGTTTGAATGGCATCCCCAACTCACTGGACATGAGTTTGAACAGATTCTGGGAGATAGTGAAGAACAGGGAAACCTAACATGCTGCAGTCCATGGGGTCACAAAGAGTTGGACATGACTTAGTGACTGATAAACAATAACAACAAGAATGCAGAGGTGAATTAGATCCTATCCCCGCACCCCTCCCCCCGCTTGGAGTATCTTACATTATAGAAGAGAGACAAACAAATGTAATTAATTACATTCAGTAAAGTGTTAGAAATACTGAAATGAGGCTAGGATAAAATGTGGGCTGAAAGGAAGGAGTGATGAATTCTGTCTGGTGGATTGGAAAGAGAAAAATCAGGTGTTGCTTCCAAAAAATGAATGTGCTTACCAAATGGACCTTGGGGAAGATAAAAGGAGAGAATTCCAGGTAGGAAAAACTTCAGGAGTATTAAGAGAGATATAAGGAAGTACTGTTATTAGATTTTGGTGATTGGGTTATATGAGAAATTATGTGAAATTTAAAGGCCTTTATCTTAGGTGCTAGGCTTGATGCTCACATCATTAACTGAATCATGTAACACAGATCAAGTTTAGTGTGAAGAGAATTAGATACCTTTACTTCTAGATATGTTGGGGTGACTTTAGCACCTTAATGTAAATATTCTAGTTATAGACATTTACAACTCAGAAGAAAGATTTCTTCTTGTAATAAAGCCTTGAGAACTGTCAGCATAGGTAATATTTTACACCATGGCAGTAGAAGATACTGAGTAGAAAAAGCTTTGTAGAATGAGAATAGAATAAAATCTCGTCCGAGTCCTGGAGAACACCAATATTTAAGAAACAGGCAAAAAAGAGAAGTTATCTAGAAACTTAAAAGAAATAAACATAAATAGAACTAGATAGAAGAGTGTCTCATAAACCATGGGAGAAAAATCATAAGTGAAAGAAGGGAGATTACCACTGACCTCACAAAAATATGGAATATAATAAACAGTCATGTGCCAAGAAATTAGATAGCCTAGATAAAATGGCCAAAGTTGTAGGAAGACATAAACTACTAAAAATTACTCAAAAGCTAGAAAATTTGAGTAAATTTATAATAAGTAAACAGATTGAATTAATAATTACAAAATTTCCCACAAAGAAAAGCCCAAGAAGAGACTACTTTACTGGTGATTTCTACCAAATGCTTTAAGAATTATTGTCAGTTCTTCACAAAATCTTCCAAAAAGAGAAGTGTGGGTAACACTTTCTAACTTATTCCATGAAGTCAACACTACTTTGAGACTAAACACAAAGACATCACATGAAAACTGTAGACTAATATCCTTTATAAATTTAAAAAATTCTCAACAAAGTACAGGAAAATTGAATTCAATAGCATATAGAAAGGATTATATACCATGACCAAGTGGGCTTCATCCCTGGAATGCAAGGTTGGTTCAACATATGAAAATAAATCAATGTAATTCTTCATATTAACATAAAAGTCAAACAATATACAATCAACTCAATAGTTACAGGAAAAGCATTTGACAAAATCCAATACTCTTTCATGACAAAATTACACAACAAACTGGAAACAGAATAGTGAACTTCCTTAACCCAAAAAGGGCTTCTAGAGAAAAGCCCACAGCTAACATAATAACATAATAGTGGGAACTGAAAATTTACCCTGCATAACACAAACAAAACAAGGATTCTGTTCTTCCCATTTTCTTTACAACATGGTACTGGAGGTTCTAGCTAAGGCAATTAGGCAATAAAAAAAACACATAAATAAAAGGCAATAAAATTGGAAAGGAAATAGTAAGACCATCTTTATCTGAGGATAAAATTATTGTATATGTGTTATATATACATAAACTAATTTGTATGTCTACACACTAGCAATAAACAGTCTGAAATAAAATTAAGAAAATAATTCCACTTACAATAACACCAAAACAAACCAATACTTAGAAATTAATTTAAATAAGATGTGCAAGACATGTACACTGAAAGCTACAAAATGTGCTAGAGGTTCTGAGTGCCAAGCGCCAAGTCCCTTCTGTCATGTCTGACTCTTTGTGACCCTATGGGTTGTAACCTGCCAGGCTCCTCTGTCCATGGGATTCTCCAGGCAAGAATGCTGGACTGAGTTGCCCTCCCCACCTCCAGGGGATCTTCTCGACCAAGAGACAGAACCTGCATCTCTATGTCTCCTGCATTGGCAGATGGGTTCTTTACCACCTAGGAAGTTTCTAGTCAACTATATTTGAAAGAAATTTTAAAAGTAATTTTAAAATTTTCTTACACTTACCCACTTATTTACTATTTTCTTTGCTCTTCTGTTTTCTATAAATTTTTGTGTATGGTGTTAGAAAGTGTTCTAGTTTCATTCTTTTACAGGTGGTTGACCAGTTTTCCCAGCACCACTTGTTAAAGAGGTTGTCTTTTTTCCATTGTATATCCTTGCCTTCTTTGTCGAAGATAAGGTGACCATAGGTTCGTGGATTTATCTCTGGGCTTTCTATTCTGTTCCATTGATCTATATTTCTGTCTTTGTGCCCGTACCATACTGTCTTGATGACTGTGGCTTTGTAGTATAGTCTGAAGTCAGGCAGATTGATTCCTCCAGTTCCATTCTTCTTTCTCAGGATTACTTTGGCTATTCGAGGTTTTTTGTATTTCCATACAAATTGTGAAATTATTTGTTCTAGTTCTGTGAAAAATACCGTTGGTAGCTTGATAGGGATTGCATTGAATCTATGGATTGCTTTGGGTAGTATAGCCATTTTGACAATATTGATTCTTCTAATCCATGAACACGGTATATTTCTCCATCTGTTTGTGTCCTCTTTGATTTCTTTCATCAGTGTTTTATAGCTTTCTATGTATAGGTCTTTTGTTTCTTTAGGTAGATATACTCCTAAGTATTTTATTCTTTTTGTTGCAATGGTGAATGGTATTGTTTCCTTAATTTCTCTTTCTGTTTTCTCATTGTTAATGTATAGGAATGCAAGAGATTTCTTTGTGTTAATTTTATATCCTGCAACTTTACTGTATTCGTTGATTAGCTCTAGTAATTTTCTGGTAGAGTCTTTAGGGTTTTCTATGTAGAGGATCATGTCATCTGCAAACAGAGAGAGTTTCACTTCTTCTTTTCCTATCTGGATTCCTTTTACTTCTTTTTCTGCCCTGATTGCTGGGGCCAACACTTCCAAAACTATGTTGAATAGTAGTGGTGAGAGCGGGCACCTTTGTCTTGTTCCTGACTTTAGGGGAAATGCTTTCAATTTTTCACCATTGAGGGTAATGCTTGCTGTGGGTTTGTCATATATAGCTTTTATTATGTTGAGGTATGTTCCTTCTATTCCTGCTTTCTGGAGAGTTTTAATCATAAATGGATGTTGAATTTTGTCAAAGGCTTTCTCTGCATCTATTGAGATAATCATATGGTTTTTATCTTTCAATTTGTTAATGTGGTGTATTACATTGATTGATTTGTGGATATTAAAGAATCCTTGCATTCCTGGGATAAAGCCCACTTGGTCATGATGTATGATTTTTTACACTTATCCACTTATTTACTATTTTCTTTGCTCTTCTGTTTTCTATAAATTATAAATTTCTAACGGGTGAGTAAGCGGTAAAAAATCTGCTTGCCAAGCAGGAGACACAAGTTTGATTCCTGGGTCAGGAAGATCTCCTGGAGAAGGAAATGGCAACCCATTCCAGTATTCTTCCTGAGAAATCCCACGGACAGAGAAGACTCGTGGGCTTCAGTCCATAGGGTCACAAAAGAGTCAGACACAATTTAGCAAATAAACAACAACACGTCTCCAACTAATACCATTTTCCTTCTAAGTATTTTAATATTTTTATAGTGCAAGTTTACTGAAGCTGATTTTCCCAACTTTTATGAATCTTCAGAACTTTTCATTTTACCTTTAATTTCTAAAATACATAATTTCTGGCTGTGGATTCTAGGTTAACTTTATCATTTTAAAATTTCTGTTATTTTCTGTCCTGTATAGTTTCAGGCAAGAGATGTGCCCTAATTTTTAACCTTGTTTTTTTTTGTGTGTGTATAATATAGCTTTTATTCTGACTGGTAGCTTTAACTTTTTTCCCTTTCTTAGTAGCTTTCAAAACTCTGTGTTTATACTATTTGAGTCTGTTGAGAGTATTGAATCTGTAAGTGCTCAGTTTACAGTAAATTTGAGAAATTTTAAGCTATTGTTCTTTCAAATTTTTTTCTCTCTTTCTTTTTTTGGATTTTCAATTACATATATTGCCTCTTACAGGTTACCAATGCTCTGCTAAAACTTTTAATCCTTTTTTCCTCTTTGCTCTATTTTGGGTATTTACTACAGTTATATTTTCAAGTTCACTGACCATTTCTTTCACAGTGTCTAGCTTACTTTTAGTCCTTTAAAGCAAAATTTTAATTTGAGGTGTTATATTTTTAATCTCTAGCTAGAAGTTTCATTTGGAACTGTTAAAATTTTTTCATTTTTCTATCATTATGCTTATGCTTTCTTTTAAAATCTTGAGCACTTAAAAATAGTTATATTAGATGCTTTAAAGTTCTTTTCATTTAATTCCACCATCTCTGTCATTTCTGGATATATTTATATTGATTAGTAATATATTTCATTGTTTCTATATTTTTCCTGTTAATATGTCACATTCTCCTGCTTCTTTGTATGTGTAGTAAATTTTTTTTCAAGTGTGATTTTTATGTTTTCAAGTACTGGATTTTATTTCTTAAAAATATTGGCTTTTGTTTCAGCAAATAGCAAATTTCTGTGATCCATTTATCCTTTTGAGGCTTGTTTTCAAGTTTTTAAGAGAACATCTAGAGTAGCTTTGATCAAATGATAGTTTAGCACCACTAATAGAGCATAGCTCTTCTTCCATCTCTACCCATGGCTTGGGTATTTAACAAGGATTCTGTCTTTTGGGTAGTTAGACTTGAATGTCTCCCAGATCTGTGTAAATTCTAGGACCTATGTATATTAGATCTTTTCAATATTTTCTTTTTACCTAGTCTCATAGGGTTTGCATTATGCAAATGCATAATATTCAGACATCATCTAAAAGGGACTCATGCAGATTTTTGGAGCTTTCTCTTTATCTATCTCCTTTTTTTGGATAGTCTCTCTTAAAAATGCCAGATGCTTCAGCTTCTCTGAACTCTTTTCTTTATCACCCTAACTCAGCAAGTCTATCATGCTTTGCTTAGAATCTCCCCAGCTGCACTCAGGTCCAGAAAAAGCCCCTAAGCAGAAAGTCAGGGCAATTTCAGAGCTCTCCCTTCATTCACTTTTCTTCTTTCAGGAACCAGAGGCTTTTATTGTCTGTTGTCCAGTGTATCAAAACCATTTCCATATTTCTAATTGTTTACTATAGGGAAATAAGCCCAATCCAAATTATTCTATCATAGCTGAAAATCACTAATTAAACCTTAAAACTGCCTTTTGATTCTCTCCTACAAGTTATATTGTTGGAAGACAGTTTCCCATAAGTCCCTGATATTTCTTGTATGTCCCTGTGAGCAGGCATTGATTGCTCTTTGTTCTCAGCTGTATTTTTAAGGGTGTTTGTGTAGCAAACAGATTTGAAATATAAACTTACTGTCCCTCAGACAAAGGACAAGTTTCCTTACAGCTTCGGAAAATACCTTGCCCTGGAGGTATCAGGGCCTTCCCTGATGGCTCAGTTGGTAAAGAATCTGCCTGCAATGCAGGAGACCCCAGCTCAATTCCTGGGTCGATCCTTGGGTTGAGAAGATCTACTGGAAAAGGGATAGGCTACCCACTCCAATATTCTTGGGCTTCCCTGTGGCTCAGCTGGTAAAGAATCTGCCTGCACTGTGGGAGATCTGGATTTGATCCCTGAATTGGGAAGATCCCCTGGAGAAGGGAAAGGCTACCTACTTCAGTATTCTGGCCTGGAGAATTCCATGGACTGTAAGGTCCATAGGGTCACAAAGAGTTGGACAGACTGAGCGACTTTCACTTTCACTTTTCCCCTGGAACAAATGGCAGACATATTTACTTACCTTAAAAGAAAAAAAAAGACTTCCTTAAATTCAGGGCTTGTGTCTTGTAAAGCAACTAACTACGTTTACAAGCATCTTCTGGCCCTCTTCACTATAGGAACTGTAGCTTGAAGAACTAGTGCTAAAATGCCCATGTCCTGTCTATGGTCATTGCTATCAATAATAAATTGTCTTTTGTCTCTGACCCAAGAGTATGATGTCTTCTATTAGCATCCATGAAATTGTGATAGACTACATAGTTTGCAAGTATGGTTAAATCTTAAACCTTTCATATTTTTAATACATACTTGCTGAATGTAACCATTTACATTTATTTTGGAGGATATAAAAATAAAATATATGGTAACTTATAATAACAGTTAATATTTATTTAGGAAATACTTTGCTAAAGGTGGGCTTCCCTTGTAGCTCAGTTGGTAGTGCAGGAGGCCTGGGTTCGATCCCTGGTTTAGGAAGATCCCCTAGAGGAGGAAATGGCAACCCACTCCAGTATCCTTGCCTGGAAAATCTCATGGATAGAGGAACCTGGTAGGCTGCAGTCCATGGTGTTGCAAAGATTCTCGCACAACTGAGTGACTAATACTTACTTACTTGCTAAAGGTGCGATTGCACACAACCATTCCCCAAATTCAGCAAAGTAAGCATCTTTTCCCATTTTTCACATGAGAAACAAAGGTTCAAAGAGGATGTGATTTGGGCAAATTTAAATGCATAGTAAATAGTAAGTCAACATTCAAATTTAAGCTTTTCTGTTCTCTTTCCAATGTCATGAAAACCCCTAGCACTACACAGTTATAACAATATTAACACAAAAAGCATATAATTGAGGTTTAAATCATGTGGTAGTCTAAAATAACTACAGAAATTCAGAAGAAAGGGAGTCTAGTGCCAGCTAAATTCTTCAGAAAAGACTGAAAGATTGACTGGAAGAAGAACCAAGTAACCCAAACTAGTGTCGAAGATTGACACTTAAAGTCTTTCCTGTGAAGGTCGCTATAAATCCCACAGTCTACAGCGAAGCTGTGCTATTTTCTGCTACAAAATTGAGTATATAAGGAGAGCATATCCATGAAAAATTGGATTATAATTCCTTTTTCTTTATATATACAACTCCTAAGAATCCACGTGCTGTTCGTAATTGGACTGCAGATTGACAGAGGTGTTTCTTTCAGTGATTACAAGCATAATGGGACACACTTCAGTCTCCAAAGGTACCATAGGAATGTGTGTGGGTGTTTGTGGCAGGGGAGAGGGAGCTGATTCTTAGCAAAGGATTGGACAAAATAGTTTCTTCTTTCAATTCTTACCTGGAAAAGTAAAGAAATTTTTAAAAAACCATTATCAATTAAATATTTGATTTTAATAACCTTTTAAGGTTACTAAATCTTTATTAAGATTAATGAAATATTAATAATTTTAAAGTTCCTATGTATACCAGAATGCTGAAAAAAAATCTACCCTCAAAAATTCTTTGTCCTCCAAAATCAAACATGACAGAACTTGAGAAAGAAGTCAGGAGTGATAGGGTCCTATAGACCACCGGGGTCTGGGAGGGGTAAAAGTAAGAAATTGACCAATTCTTTGAACATGTTAAAAAAAAAATCAGCCTTAATATTCTATCCTAAATCTAACCTCTTCCTCCAGAGGGCCAAGTGAAAAAGAGAAGGAAAATAAAATAAATCTCTCAAGTTCTACTGAGAATACAAGAAGCATATTTGCTGTTCGGTCACTCAGTCATGTCCAACTCTCTGTGACCCCATGGACTGCAGCACGCCAGGCTTCCCTGTCCTTCACCATCTCCCGAAGCTTGCTCAGACTCATGCCCATTGAGTCAGTGATGCTATCCAGCCATCTCGTTCTCTGTTGTGCCCTTCTTCTCCTGCTTTCAATCTTTCCCAGCATCAGGGTCTTTTCTAACGAGTTGGCTTTTTGCATTTTTATATAAGTACCTAAATTTGATCTGCCTCATGAGAAATCTGCATGCAGGTCAGGATGCAACAGTCAGAACTGTAAATGGAACAACAGATTGGTTCCAAATATGAAAAGGGGTATGTCAAGGCTGTATATTGTCACCCTGCTTATTTAACTTAGATGCAGACTACATCATGAGAAAAGCTGGGCTGGATGAAGCACAAGCTGGAATCTAGATTGCCAGGAGAAATATCAATAACCTCAGATATGCAGATGACACCACCCTTACGGCAGAAAGTGAAGAACTAAAAAGCCTCTTGATGAAAGTGAGAGGAGAGTGAAAAAGTTGGCTTAAAGCTCAACATTCAGAAAACTAAGATCATGGCATCCAGTACCATCACTTCATGGCAAATAGAGGAAGAAATAGTGGAAACAGTGGCTGATTTTATTTTTGGGGGCTCCAAAATCACTGCAGATGGTGACTGTAGCCATGAAATTAAAAGATGCATACTACTTGAAAGAAAAGCTATGACCAACCTGGACAGCATATTAAAAAGCAGAGACATTACTTTGCCAACAAAGGTCTGTCTAGTCAAGGCTATGGTTTTTGGATGTGAGAGTTGGACTATAAAGAAACCAGAGTGCTGAAGAATTGATGCTGTTGAACTGTGGTGTTGGAGAAGACTCTTGAGAGTCCCTTGGACTGCAAGGAGATCCATCCAGTCCATCCTAAAGGAGATCAGTCCTGAATATTCAAAGGAAGGATTGATGTTGAAGCTGAAACTCCAATACTTTGGCCACCTGATGCAAAGAGCTGACTCATCGGAAAAGACTCTGATGCTGGGAGGGATTAGGGTCAGGAGGAGAAGGGGAGGACAGAAGATGAGATGGTTGGATGGCATCACCAACTCAATGGACATGAGTTTAAGTAAACTCCGGGAGTTGTTGATGGACAGGGAGGTCAGGTGTGCTGCAGTCCATGGGGTTGCAAAGAGTCAGACACAACTGAGCAACTGAACTGAACTGAACTGAAATTTGGCTAGAAGAGAGAAAAAGATTTTACACTGAACAGTATTCTATAGCCAGAAACTCTCTGATCTGGCCTCGAATTCTCTGGGGATCTGCTGGGGAGGGAAAAAATTGCATTCTTCTACAAGTTAAAAACTGATAATTAAAGTATTTTTTTATCACTGGAAAAAATGCTTTTTATATTTCTTTTAATAAATATTTATTGAAAGATATTTTGTACTAGCCACTACTATAGGAGACATGGGAGGCAATAAACAGTATATTTTTCTAGTGTTTAAAGGAGCAGGGAATTTTGAGTTTGTACTAAATGCATTTCAATAAATGTATGGAGTTAAGGCTTGATAAAGAGGTGAGCAAAATGGATATAAGGGAATGGAAAAGGAGAGCTAGTGGTTAGTAACAGATGAGGTACATAGCACTATTCCTGGGACATGAGAGATGTAGGAAATCTAAGCCTGAGGCTACAGGGGAGCACTCAAGTTTAATATCTTGAAGACCTTCTATCACTCATAAAAATGATCCTTCAGAGAATGCAGACAGCAGGAGGAGTTGACAAGCATGACTGTACATGAAAGAAAAGCAATAATATTAAGACAGTGCAATAGCAGTTTGAGACTTTAATATATTTCACTGGATTCTATTCTAATTTTTTTTCTATTCTAATTTTTAAAAGAATCTAGAACATTATAGAATTTTCCTAAAATATAAGCTATGAAGTCACAGACCAAAAAAATAACTATCTAACCACAAAATAAGTTTGATTGAATTTCATGTCCCCCATGAGAATAGCTAGGCTTCCCAGGTGTCACTATTGGGAGAGAACCAAGAACCTACTTGCCAATGCAGGAGATGTAAGAAACAGAGTTTGATCCCTGAGTTGGGAAAATCCCCTGGGAGAGGGTATGGCAACTGATTCTATTATTCTTGCCTGGAGAATCCCAGAGGAGCCTGGTGGGCTATAGTCCATGGGGTCTCAAAGAATCAGACATGACTGAAGCGACTGAGCATGTGCGCATGAGAAGAGCTGATGGGTCCAAATGCTGTCAGTAGGCACCAGAGTTCATTTTAGGGAAAGAGTGCTCATTAAGGAAAATATTGTGATTAAATATTTAGATAAAGAAAGATGACCCTGAGGATAGGGGTTATATACTCCTGACAATAAGAAAACTGAACCAATCTGTTCAAGAAGGCATCCTTGAATTAAGTTGGGTAAAACATAAGAGAGAATGAAGTTAAGTCCAGATAAAATGCTATTTGGCTGGAATGTAAGTTAGGACGAATGGTCAGGAAGATTTTGAAGAACAGGATGGTCAACATTCAGAAAACTGAAATCATGGCATCTGGTCTCATCACCTCATGGGAAATAGATGGGGAGACAGTGGAAACAGTGTTAGACTTTATTTTGGGGGGCTCCAAAATCACTGCAGGTGGTGACTGCAGCCATGAAATTAAAAGACGCTTACTCCTTGGAAGGAAAGTTATGACCAACCTGGATAGCACATTAAAAAGCAGAGACATTACTTTGCCAACAAAAGTCCATTTGGTCAAGGCTATGGTTTTTCCAGTGGTCATGTATGGATGTGAGAGTTGGACTGTGAAGAAAGCTGAGCCCTGAAAAATTGATGCTTTTGAACTGTGGTGTTGGAGAAGACTCTTGAGAGTCCCTTGGACTGCAAGGAGATCCAGCCAGTCCATCCTACAGGAGATCAGTCCTGGATGTTCATTGGAAGTACTGATGCTGAAGCTGAAACTCCAGTACTTTGGCCACCTCATGCGAAGAGTTGACTTATTGGAAAAGACCCTGATGCTGGGAGGGATTGGGGGCAGGAGGAGAAGGGGATGACAGAGGATGAGATGACATCACTGACTTGATGGGCATGAGTTTGAGTAAACTCCGGGAGCTGGTGACGGACAGGGAGGCCTGGAGTGCTGCGATTCATGAGGTCACAAAGATTTAGACATGACTGAGCAACTGAACTGAACTGAACTGAATACAGTTTGAAATTAACAGCTAGATTTTTCTATATCCTTTGACCATTGTCACTTTATCTCTAGGTGACACACACAGCTTTACTTATGAGTCATATAAGGGAGGGAGGAAATCCAGGGAAAGGGGTTGTACAGGGAAGAGATAATGACCTAGCTGCAAGATACAGATTGGACAACCCTGGTAGATGCCAGAAACCAGAGCCAGATGTAACTGACACTAAACACCTTACAGACTGAACAAATCTTGGAAGGGCGTCATACTTCTTAAGGGCAAGGTGACCCACACTGACATCTGGGTAACGTGGATAAGAAAGAACCCTTTTGAAGCATTGCTTTAGTTTGTATCTTAAACCACAAGGCAGTCATTTCCCTGAGGAATAAGTTTAGATATATGTAGTTTGGCAGACTTTAAAGCAAAATACAACATTTAGCTAGACTTTGAGTTTTACTTGATGAAGATTTGAAGGAACATTAAACAGAAATACATATCTTCAATCAGAAATTAATTTCATTATTGTTTTATGTGTTATTAGGCAAGTGTAGGTGCTGACTGAAATGAATTCCCCCAGTATTTTTAAAGAACAATAATACTTTGTACTTAGTATGTTCCAGTTCCTTTTCTAATGATAGGTTAGATTATGTGAGTCCTCGGGCTTTGGTGGAGCAGGGATACAAAGAAACATAGAAGAATGAAGATGAGAGTTTCTCTTTCATATATAAATTCAAACTGATAAGGAAGCTCTGCTCTGTGATGCTGTGAAGACCCAGGCTTGTTCTGATTGTTTCTCCACCATTGCTCAAGTCTTTTCCTCTCTGGCCTGGCCCAACAGTTCACCCTCAAATCTTCATTATTCCAGAGGCAGGCAGGGAAATGAAAAAAAGAGGGGAGGCAACAAAAAGAACTTAGGCACAAGGCCACAACCAGCTGGTATAGAAGAAAATTGAATTGAATTGATGGGTACATGGGGAAGGGGGCTCACGGGGACTTTCTTTTAGCACAAAGAACATTCCTAGGGCTTTTATTTGGGCTTTGAATATATGTGTATGTTTATTTGCTTTTTGTTTCTAAAAGGTAGAACACATTGTTTAAGGCCTTACAGACTTTAATTTCACCAAGTGCTGGAAAGAGGCATTCCTTCCTCCTGCACACAATAAGGGTTGCTAAGGTTAGTGCTTAAAGAAGACATTAAATCATACTGGGTGGGAGGATGGGATGAGAAATTCATGACACAAATGGCTCATTATGTAGACTATGCAAGGGAGCAAAAACATCCGCCCCCAAACTGGATCATGCATGATCTTTTGAGGTTAACAAAAGGAATGTCATGGTAGAAATGATGGAAATCTGCAAGAATGAAGTCCTTGGAGCCAATCCTGTCATTCTCCCTGCTTTCATCTCCCCTAAAATTGGCTCATTATACTACTAGAAAAATACACCACAGAATGAAATTATGTTCCAAAAAAGAAAGAAAAAAGTATTGCCTAGAGCATTCTCCATACAAGAATATTATTTCCCTTTATATTGAACATGTATGTACTTAAGTCAGCCTAGCAATTAGTTGGATTGAGGTAAGTGTCTGCTCTGTCCTTATTAAAAGATGACTGTGATTTGGTTTAAATGTGTCCATGTAAAAATATGTTTTCATCTTTAACTATTTATATCTATTTGGAGAGGCTGCTGTGAGCATTTACTGCACTCTATGACTTCAATTAGGATGATGTTTATTACTGCATATTGTGCAACCAGCAGGTGATGATAACAGGCTTTAAAGAACACCCATATTCTCATGGCAACAATTTGCAATAGTGCTGTAGGGATAAACAAGGGAGCCAAGAAGAGGTTTTCTGTTAACATTCAGGTTTGCACTTTGCACACCTGTATTAACGACATCCACCTACAGGGTGAAAAAAACAAACAAGGACATGTGGGCTCTTGGCAATATTTAAACATGAGAAAACACCTGTTTATTGAGACCCTTCTGTGTACATGTGTTCAAAACAATACATCAGATTCTGTCAGAAGGCTAAAGAGATGATTTGATATCTGCTACAGTCAACATCTGCTATTTTTACCCAGCATTCTGCCTTCCTTTTCCTGAATACAACATTCTGATTTTATTTAGGGAAATCCCCCACTGTCGCGGCGTGGATTTAGCTGCTAGGACCACTACCTCCAGGTTTGGTTTCTTGACCCAAGGTTGTCCAATGTGAGTCACAGTGATTGGTTCAGAGTTAACATGTGACCAAGTGCTGGGCCAATGAAGGGCCGTGTGTGTGTGTGTGTGTGTGTGTGTGTGCGTGCGCACGTGCATGCCGGTGTGTGTTAGTCACTCAGTCATGTCCAACTCTTTGTGACCACGTGGATTGCAGCCTGCCAGCTTCCTCTGTCCATGGAATTCTCTAGGCAAGAATACTTGAGTGGGTTGCCATTTCCTCTTCCAAATGAAGAGCCATACTTAGGATATTTGTAGAAACAGGGAGAGTCATTTAATTTCACAGAAGTTTCCAGAACTGGTAGGATTTACACCTGGACATCTCACCACAGCATGGAAAGATAGCTCCTGCCTGAGAATAAAGCCAAAGGAAAGAGGAAACAGAACTGGGGGGAAAGAAACGTGTGTTTTTAAAAAAAGAAAAAAAAAACACATTTTTTAAATCGATGCATAATTACGAAGTTGTGTTAGTTTCAAGTGTACAGCAAAGTGATTCAGTTATTCTTTTTAAGATTCTTTTCTATTATATATTATTACAAGATATTGAGTATAGTTCCCTGTTCTATATAGTAGGTCCTTGTTTACCTATTTTATATGTAGCAGTGTGAAATTGTTAATCCCAAACTTCTAATTTATCTCCCTTCCAACTCACCCTTCTCACCATTATTCCCCTTGGTAACTATAAGTTTGTTTTCTATGTCTATGATTCTGTTGATGTTTTGTAAATAAGTCCATTTGTATCATTTCTTTTTAGATTCCACATATAAGTGATATCATATGATGTTTGTCTTTTTCTATCTGACTTTACATAATGTGATAATCTCTAGGTCCATCCATGTTGTGACAAATGTTGTTATATAAAAGTCTAGATCCATCCACACTTGAAGTTCAGCCCCTTGTGTAGGCATACAGTTAAGCTGAAGCTCCAATACTTTGGCTACATGATGCAAGGAGCCGATTCATTGGAAAAGAGCCTGATGATGGGAAAGACTGAGGACAGGAGAAGAAGGGACCGACAGAGGATGAGATGGTTGGATGGCAACATCCACTCAATGGACTTGAGCTCGAGCAAACTCGAGGAGGTAGTGATGGATAGGGAAGCCTGGCATGCTGCAGTCCATGGGGTCACAAAGAGTCAGGCACAACTGAGTGATTGAGCAACTACAACAAATTCCACTTTACGCATAAGTAGTGCTCTGCTGGGTAGTTGCACTGTAATTAGGTTAACATATTCACATAGTTTTAGACATTTAGATTGCTTCTAAGTTTTGGCTGTAATAAACAAATTGTGGGAAAATGATGTTTAATTTGTTCATTAGAGCATTTTTTTTTTAACTTGAAAACCTTTAGGTATAACTGTTTTCTACAGTCTCTACTACCTGTTGCTTGCTATGGTCAAGTGTTCTGTCTTCTTTAGTTACTTCTGAGCATCAGTTCTGGAAATGGTAGTACTGGGATAAAATGTTTGCATTTTTTCAGGATTTTGTTATTTAATTCCAGTCTGCCTTCTATATAATTGTATCAATATCTTCAGCAGTAGAAGTTTGTACCTTTTTGGTTGCACTCACATGGACACTGAGGATTATCATTCCTTTCCAACTTTGCCAATCTGATTGGTAAAATTATTATCTCCTTGGCATTTCTCTGCTATTAACTGAGTATACACGTATGCAGGGTATTTATATTTCTTTTTTTTCCCCCTTTTAAAAGAACTGATTATTCATATAATCATTCCTCAAATAGAATTTTGATAGACCCATGGAAGCTGCAGCCTGTGGTGGGGTGTGATTGAAGGGAAAAGTACAAGAAAAGGAAGGAGAAAGGTACCATCTTGTCCAATAAGCCCATATGCTTCTCTTCCTCTAGACTTCTCTTCCTTCTTTAAGGGAGTAGGTCCTTAAAAGAATGAATGAAGCAGGGTGAACTTCAAGAACCCAAGGAAAGGCAAAAGGTCAGCTGCTGTATCAAACTGACTAATAAGCCCTGGGACTGTTTAAATGTGGCTTATGGTGTTGATCCTCTTACTTTATGTGAAAAGAACCTCTTTGAAATTGGTAGACACCCTTTAGCCTTTCTAAAACATAGTTTACATCAAATCCAGCCAGATCTTATGGGTGCCTTTGTTCTCTCAGACTCAGTCGCAAAGGCATCCCCCTTGTAATGGTTTCCTTTTTGCCATGTAACATTCACTTTGTGAGTGCCTTTTAAAAATCTAGGCTCCTTTATTTCCTGAAATTATTTAAAGATTTTATTAAGACAATCCTGATTCATCTAAATTAATCTGTCTTTTCCTTTACATTTTGTCTCAAGAAATCCTTCTCCTTAGTACTTCTAAAAGTTGAAAGGCTGAATGATTCTCATTTAAAAAAATAAAAGATATAGCATCCAATTATATGAAGGTTCTGTCATGACATAGTTAGATATCAGTTCGCTGTGCAAACCAGATCAATAAATAGTTATGGACATCTTCTGTCACTATTTGCACTGTAGACCATGACTATTCTTAACTTATGAATGAAATAAATGGGTCTATGAGATTAATTTGTGTATTTGTATCTTTAACTCATACCATAAGATTTGAAGAAGCTTATAAAATGACTTACAATAAAACAGTTACCCATCTCAGAAAGC
Organism: Odocoileus virginianus; assembly: GCF_023699985.2. Classification (NCBI taxonomy): domain Eukaryota; kingdom Metazoa; phylum Chordata; class Mammalia; order Artiodactyla; family Cervidae; genus Odocoileus; species Odocoileus virginianus. The sequence goes on along the minus strand of NC_069696.1, from coordinate 33,824,040 downwards.
TTTTGCAAGTACATGAGAGGTAAGCACTTAGCACAGAACATGGCATACAGTAAACACACAACAAGTATTGGCTATAACACAATAACATAAAATAAAAAAGGACATCAAAGCAAAAGTAAAATAAAAAGTAGGAAGTTAACACAAAGAATTACATGTCTTAAGATAACATATAAATATTGCCACGTGACCACCCCCCCTCAATTTTCACTGAAATCACTGAATCAATGGACCTCAAATACAATGCTAAAATAAATGCCTATGCATATAGGCACTTTTTAGCAGAAATAATGTCATTTGCAAACAGAAATAATTTTACTTCTTCCTTTCTTATTTTGATGTCTTATATTTCTTTTTCTTATCTGATTGCTCTTGCTAGTATTTCCAGTATTATGCTGAATAAAAGTGGCAAGAGTGGATATCTTTGTCTTGTAACAAATCCTTATATTAAAGGAAAAACTTTCAATTTTCCCTATTGATCACAATGCTAGATATGGGATTCTCATAAACAGCTTTTATGTGTTAAGGAAAGAATGTCCTTTTATACTTATTTTGTTGAGAGATTTTGTCATGAATGGACACTTGGCAGTGTTAACTGCTTTTTCTGTGTCTATTTCAATAATCATGTGGTTTTATCTTTCATTTTGTTAATGCAATACATTATATTAATTGATTTACAAATGTTAAATCAACCTTGTATCCCATGGATGAACCCTACTTGATCCTAGTGTATAACCTTTTGATACCAATATTGTGAAAATGCCCATAATACTCAGAGCAATATACAGATTCAATACCACTTATATAAAAATTCCAAAGTTATTCTTCATGGAAATTGGGGTGGGGGGGAAGCAGCTCTAAAATCTATATGGAGCTACAAAAAAATCTGAATAGCTAAAGCAATCTTGAGAAAGAAAACCAGAGTTCAAGGCTCCATATTTTCTGACTTCAAATAAATTACAAAGATATAGCAATCAAAGCAGTATGGTACTGGCATACACACACACACACACACACACACATCTACATGTATATGTATACACACACACACACACACACACACACACACACACCCAATGGAACGAAAAGAGAGGCCAAAAATCCAAGCACATATGGTCAACTAATTTTTATCAAGCATTCAAAGAATACACAATGGGGAAAGGACTGCCTCTTCAAAAAATAGTGGTGAGAAAAACAAATATATACATATAAAACAATGAAATTGAACTTGTATATCATAGACAAAATTGACTCAAAATAGATTAAAGACTTAACTATAAAACTTGAAGTCATAAAACTCCCAGGGGGAAAACTCCTAGACATTAGTTTTAGCAATAACATTTTGGAATGACATCAGAGCTCAGACAAAAAATCAAAAACAAACAAGTGAGACAACATAAAACTAGAAAAAACTATACACAGCAAACAAACAACAAAATAGAAAGACAAACAACGGGATAGTAGTAAATATTTACAATCTACATGTCTCATAAGAGATTAATATAAAAAATGCATAAGGAACTCATACAACTTGGTAGCAATAAAAAAAATAACCCAATTAAAAAATGGGCACAGGACCTGATTAGACATGTTTTTCAAATAAAACATATAAATGACTAACAAATATATGAAAAAGTATTCAACATCACTAATCATCAAGATTGTGCAGCTCAAAATCACGAGATAGCATTTCACACCTGTTAGGTTGGCTATTATATAAAATATTAAAATAAAAGATAAATGTTGGTGAGATTGTAGAGAAAATGGAACCCTCATACACTACTTAGTACAGTCATTATGGAAAACTGCATGGAGGTTCCTTAAAAAACTGAAAATAGACTTTCTGTATGATTCAACAATCTCTCTCCTGGTATCTAACCAAAAGAAATGAATCTCTTTGAGTACCTCAAATAGATATCTGTGCTCCCATGTTCATTGCATCATTATTCACAATAGCCAAGATATGGATGTGTACATTAATGTTTAAATGGATAAAGAAACACAATGAAAAATTATTCAGCCCTAAAATAAGAGATCTTGCCATTTGAAACAACATGAATGAAACTAGAGGACATTATGCTAAGTGAAATATGCCAGATACAGAAAAAAGACACATGATCTTACTTATATGTGAAATCTAAAAAAGTTGAATACTTAGAAACAGAGGTAGAACTGTGGCCTGGAGAATTCCATGAACAGAGGAGTCTGGCAGGCTGCAGTCCATGGGGTCGCAAAGAGTTGAACATGACTGAGCAACTTTCACTTTTCCAAGCATGAGGAGGTGGGGGAAATGGAGATATGCTGGTCAAAGGATACAAAGTTATGTAGGATGGATAAGTCTAGAGAACTAAGGTACAATATGATCTCTATAGTTTAAAATATTGTAATAAATACTGGGAATTTACTAAGACAGTAGAACTTAGGTGTTCTGATCACCAAAATATATGGTAAATATGTGAGCAGATTATATGCTAATTAGCTTGACATTTAACAAGCTAACCAGGATTAACGAGGATTGCTACATTAATCCTTTCACTGTGTATGTGTAGATCAAATCATGTTGTACATCTTCAGTTCAGTTCAGTTCAGTCTCAGTCGAGTCTGACTGTTTGCGACGACATGAATCACAGCACTCCAGGCCTCCCTGTCCATCACCAACTCCCGGAGTTTACTCAAACTCATGTCCATCAAGTCGGTGATGCCATCCAGCCATCATCCTCTGCTGTCCCCTTCTCCTCCTGCCCCCAATCCCTCCCAGCATCAGGGTCTTTTCCAATAAGTCAACTCTTCGCATCAGGTGGCCAAAGTATTGGAGTTTCAGCTTCAGCATCAGTCCTTCCAAACAACACCCAAGACTGATCTTTAGGATGGACTGGTTGGATCTCCTTGCAGTCCAAGGGACTCTCAAGAGTCTTCTCCAACACTACAATTCAAAAGCATCAATTTTTCAGGGCTCAGCTTTCTTCACAGTCCAACTCTCACATCCATAGATGACTACTGGAAAAACCATAGTCGGACCTTTGTTGGCAAAGTAATGTCTCTGCTTTTTAATATGCTATGTAGATTGGTCATAACTTTCCTTCCAAGGAGTAAGCACCTTTTAATTTCATGCCTGCAATCACCATCTGCAGTGATCTTGGAGCCCCCCAAAATAAAGTCTGACACTGCTTCCACTGTTTCCCCATCTATTTCCCATGAAGTGATAGGACCAGATGCCATGACCTTAGTTTTCTGAAAGTTGAACTTTAAGCCAACTTTTTCACTCTCCTCTTTCACTTTGATCAAGAGGCTCTTTAGTTCTTCTTCACTTTCTGCCATAAGGGTGGTGTCATCTGCCTATCTGAGGTTATTGATATTTCTCCCTGCAATCTTGATTCCAGCTTGTGCTTCTTCCAGCCCAGCATTACTCATGATGTACTCTGCATATAAGTTAAATAAGAAGGGTGACAATATACACCTTGACATACTCCTTTTCCTATTTGGAACCAGTCTGTTGTTTCATGTCCAGTTCTAACTGCTGCTTCCTGACCTGCATACAGGTTTCTCAAGAGGTGGGTCAGGTGGTCTGGTATGCCTATCTCTTTCAGAATTTTCCAGTTTATTGTGATCCACACAGTCAAAGGATTTGGCATAGTCAATAAAGCAGAAATAGATGTTTTTCTGGAACTCTCTTGCTTCTTCAAAGATCGAGAGGATGTTGACAATTTGATCTCTGGTTCTTCTGCCTTTTCTAGAACCAGTTTGAACATCTGGAAATTCACGGTTCAGGTATTGCTGAAGCCTGGCTTGGAGAATTTTGAACATTACTAGAGTGTGAGATGAGTGCAATTATGTGGTAGTTTGAGCACTCTTTGGGATTGCCTTTCTCTGGGATTGCAGTGAAAACTGACCTTTTCCAGTGCTATGGCCACTGCTTAGTTTTCCAAATTTGCTGGCATATTGAGTGCAACACTTTCACAGCATCATCTTTCAGGGTTTGAAATAGCTCAACTGGAATTCCATCACCTCCACTAGCTTTGTTCGTAGTGATGCTTTCTAAGGCCTACCTGACTTCACATTCCAGGATGTCTGGCTCTAGGTGAGTGATCACACCATCGTGATTATCTGGATCATGAAGATCTTTTTTTGTACAGTTCTTCTGTATATTCTTGCCACCTCTTCTTAATATCTTCTGCTTCTGTTAGGTCCATACCATTTCTGTCCTTTATTGAGCTTTACTATTGTCCTTTTACTATTATCCTTTACTATTTTATCATCTTTCATCTTTGCATGAAATGTTCCCTTGGTATCTCTAATTTTCTTGAAGAGATTTTTAGTCATTCCCATTCTGTCATTTTCCTCTATTTCTTTGCAATGATCACTGAGGAAGACTTTCTCATCTCTCCTTGCTATTCTTTGGAACTCTGCCTTCAAATGGGAATATATTTCCTTTTCTCCTTTGTACATCTTAAATATATACAAATATTATTTAAAAATAGAATTAAGAAAACTTTCCCAAAATGTATTTTAACATATAATACATGAGATTTTTTGCTTTAAAAGTTAAATGACTATGCAAGTGTAAGAAGGCAAATCTGATAGGATGACAAAATGATGGTGTGTTTCTAGGCATTAAGGCAAATTTTTGCCTGTGGTTTGCAATTGCTTGAAGTATGTTTGAAATTAATGGTAAGCATTTATTTTAGTGACAAAATAAATGCTAAGGGAAATTTAAGTATATTATATTTTTATTACTTTAATTGAAGTGAAGTTCATTTACAATGTTGTGTTAGTTTTTGGTGTACAGCAAAGTGACTCAGGTTATATATATATATATATATATATATATGTATATATATATATATACATACATATATATGCATATATATTACTTTTAAAAAGAAATTTAATAGACCCTAGCTAATACTGACATTCAAATTGGTAAGTAAACAGCTATTTATGCTTGAAATCTATTTAGAATTTACTAGCACATATGATATATGAATATTTGCTCAGTTTCAGTTCTCTTGACTGATTCAGTGAAGATAATTAGATTAAAATAGAAGTTGTGGCAAAGGAAACCAAAGTTGCATACCTTGCCAGTAAGCCTGCTTACCATTTCATACCTACAGATTGACCCACCAGCAAATTTTCACTTTGAGAATTTTACTTTACTCAGACAAAAACTGAAATAATTGTTCATGATGTTATAGAAGCCCAAACAGTCTGAAGACAAGGATTGGGAAAAATCCTTGGGAAATTGGGAAAAAAACTCTGGTGGTGGTGGTTTTATCACTACTTGTCATTAGCCGAGTCTGACTTGTGACCCCATGGACAGTTGTCTGCCGGGCTCCTGTGTCCATGGGATTCTCCGGGCAAGAATACTGGAGTGGGTTGCCATTTCCTTCTCCAGGGGATCCTCCTGAACTGGGGATTGAACCCAGGTCTCCTGCATCGCAGGCAGACTCTTTATCAACTGAACTACACAGGAAGCCCCTTAGGGAAAAAACTTATGTTTTACTATTTTATCAGATTCATTTGCCACAAATATAAAAGGGTCATTTTTTCTTATTTTGCTGAGATATTTCTATAAAAGTTCTGGAATTAATGCAATGCCCTGCAAGGTGAAATATTTTGCTTTCTGGCATTCTAAGAAATAGTAAACCTGATAATATAATTATTAGCATACCTGATAATAACGATGAGCTCAAGAAAACAAAAATAGAGGTTCTGAGGCTCTTTTAAAAAAACTATTAATTGTGATTGTACTTTAATGGAAACTAGATGGTTTATATTTTTAAAATTGTGTTAATCTAATTGTATTTATTCTACTAAATGTGAAAAATATTCAAATATGGTTATACTTAAAGAAATATATAAATCATTTTTAAAAAAATTTTATTCAAGCAAAATACAGGCAACATTTTCTGTAAACATATGGTTTCTAAGAAACTTGACCACATTTGACAGGGAACTAATAATGATCAAATCCCTATATGCTTTTTCTTTGTAGTTGAAACACCCTCATTATTAAGAGTTATTGAAGATTATATTTAAGAATTTTCCTTCCAATTCTTAAAATGTTACTGATCTCTTCCATGGGGATATTTTCAAAGTGTAATATAATATCAAAATGGAAAGTCTATGCAAAATAAGGATTCCCATACAAAAATTTAGAAGAAAGAAAAAATTCTAAAACTTTCCAACTCAAAGTTAAAGATTTTAGGGTAAATATGGCTAATAATGTGTGCACAGCTATTTGAACCTGTTATAACCTGTAGACTATTGCTGTGTTAACTGTCTATCCAATTTTAAATCTTTGGAAAAACAATCTTAATTGTATCATTTATTCTAAGATTCATAAACAAAGATTAAATGGGATACCCTTAGAAAGGGAAATATTTTAAATGAGCTTTCCTTTTTTTCCTGCAGTCATCTTGTAAATAAACTTGTGTTCACACTTTTAGTTTAATAATTACTTGCTAAAAAATGATCAAAGAGGAAATGGTTATTTATCAGAGTGCTTACATGCATTTAAATGTTTTCTTGTGTTCACAAGAACATAAAAAAATAATTTATTTCTTCTACTGTTTGTGTCTTACAACATGAATACTTATTCAGTTCAGTCGCTCAGTCGTGTCCAACACTTTGTGACCCCATGAACCACAGCATGCCAGACGTCCCTGTCCATCACCAACTCCTGGAGTTTACCCAAACTCATGTCCATTGAGTCAGTGATGCCACCCAACCATCTCATCCTCTGCCATCCCCTACTCTTCTTGCCCTCAATCTTTCCCAGCATCGGGGTCTTCCCAAATGAGTCAGCTCTTCACATCAGGTGGCCAAAGTATTGGAGTTTCAGCATCAACATCAGTCCTTCCAATGAACACCCAGGACTGATCTCCTTTAGGATGGTCTGGTTGGATCTCCTTGCAGTCCAAGAGACTCTTAAGAGTCTTCTCCAACATCACAGTTCAAAAGCAGCAATTCTTCGGCACTCAGCTTTCTTTATAGTCCAACTCTCCCATCCACACATGACTACTGGAAAAACCATAGCCTTGACTAGATGGACTTCTGTTGGCAAAGTAATGTCTCTGCTTTTTAATATGCTATCTAGGTTGGTCATAGCTTTCCTTCCAAGGATTAAGCGTCTTTTAATTTCATGCCTGCAATCACCACCTGCAGTGATCTCGGAGCCCCCAAAAATAAAGTCTGACACTGCTTCCACTGTTTCCCCATCTATTTCCCATGAAGTGATAGGACCAGATGCCATGATCTCAGTTTTCTGAAAGTTGAACTTTAAGCCAACTTATTCACTCTCCTCTTTCACTTTGATCAAGAGGCTCTTTAGTTCTTCACTTTCTGCCATATGGGTGGTGTCATCTGCATATCTGAGGTTATTGATATTCCTCCCTGCAATCTTGATTCCAGCTTGTGTTTCTTCCAGCCCAGCGTTTCTCAGATGTAGTCTGCATCTAAGTTAAATAAGCAGGGTGACAATATAAAGCCTTGATGTACTCCTTTTCCTATTTGGAACCAGTCTGTTGTTCCATGTCCGGTTCTAACTGACCTGCATAAGGTTTCTTAAGAGGCAGGTCAGGTGGTCTGGTATTCCCATCTATCAGAATTTAAGGCTTTGGCAGTCAATTAAAATAGATGTTCAAGCAAAATAGATGTTCTTCTGGAGCTCTCTTGCTTTTTCGATGATCCAGCAGATATCGGCAATTTGATCTCTAGTTCCTATGTCTTTCTTTTTTTTTTTTTGGTATGTCTTTTCTAAAACCAGCTTGAACATCTGAAAGTTCACCGTTCATGTATTGCTGAATCCTGGCTTGGAGAATTTTGAACATTACTTTACTAGTATGTGAGATGAGTGCAATTGTTCAGAAGTTTGCGCATTCTTTGGCATTGCCTTTCTTTGGGATTGGAATGAAAACTGACCTTTTCCAGTCCTGTGGCCACTGCTTAGTTTTCCAAATTTGCTGGCATATTGAGTGCAACACTTTCACAGCATCATCTTTCAGGGTTTGAAATAGCTCAACTGGAATTCCATCACCTCCACTAGCTTTGTTCATAGTGATGCTTTCTAAGGCCCACCTGACTTCACATTCCAGGATGTCTGGCTCTAGGTGAGTGATCACACCATCGTGATTATCTGGGTCGTGAAGATCTTTTTTTTACAGTTCTTCTGTATATTCTTGCCACCTCTTCTTAATCTCTTCTGCTTCTGTTAGGTCCAAACCATTTCTGTCCTTTATTGAGCCCATCTTTGCTTGAAATGTCCCCTTGGTATCTCTAGTTTTCTTGAAGAGATCTCTAGTCTTTCCCATTTTATTGTTTTCCTCCTTTTCTTTGCACTGATCGCTGAGGAAGGCTTTCTTATCTCTCCTTACTATTCTTTGGAACTCTGCATTCAAATGGGTATATCTTTCCTTTTCTCCTTTGCTTTTTGTTTCTCTTCTTTTCACAGATATTTGGAAGGCCTCCTCAGACAACCATTTTACCTTTTTGCATTTCTCTTCCATGAGAATAGTCTTGATCCCTGTCTTCTGTACAATGTCACCAACCTCCGCCCATACTTCATCAGGCACTCTGTCTATCAGATCTAGGCCCTTAAATCCATTTCTCACTTCCACTGTATAGTCATAAGGGATTTGATTTAGGTCATACCTGAATGGTCTAGTGGTTTTCCCCACTTTCTTCAATTTAAGTCTGAATTTGGCAATAAGGACTTCATGATCTGAGCCACAGTCAGCTCCCGGTCTTGTTTTTGCTGACTATATAGAGCTTCTCCATCTTTGGCTGCAAAGAATATAATCAATCTGATTTTGGTGTTGACCATCTGGTGATGTCCATGTGTAGAGTCTTGTCTTGTGTTGTTGGAGGAGGGTGTTTGCCATGACCAGTGTGTTCTTTTGGCAAAACTCTATTAGCCTTTGCCCTGCTTCATTCAGTACTCTGAGGCCAAATTTGCCTGTTACTACAGGTGTTTCGTGACTTCCTACTTTTGCATTCCAGTCCCCTATAATGAAAAGGACATCTTTTTTTGGTTATTAGTTCTGAAAGGTCTTGTAGGTCTTCATAGAACCATTCAAATTCAGCTTCTTCAGCATTACTGGCTCAGGCATAGACTTGGAATACCATGATATTGAATGGTTTGCCTTGTAAATGAACAGAGATCATTCTGTAATTTTTGAGATTGCCTCCAAGTACTGCATTTCAGACTCTTTTGTTGACCATGATGGCTACTTCACTTCTTCTAAGGGATTCCTGCCAACAGTAGTAGATATGATAGTCATCTGAGTTAAATTCCCCCTTTCTAGTCCATCTTAGTTCGCTGATTCCTAGAATGTCGACATTCACTCTTGCCATCTCCTGTTTGACCGCTTCTAATTTGCCTTGATAATGGACCTAACATTCCAGGTTCCTATGCAATATTGCTCTTTAAGCATCAGACCTTGCTTCTATCCCCAGTCACATCCACAACTGGGTGTTGTTTTTGCTTTGGCTCCATCCCTTCATTATTTCTGGAGCTATTTCTCCACTGAATACTTATAATTAGACCTAATAGTAAGCACAAATTACATTATTTGGGGCATTCTGTTACTTGTTAGGTAACAGGGATCTAGGACTTGCAATTGACTTTCAGAGGAAAAAAGGCAAAAACCAAAACAAAAATAAATATAAAAACAAAAACGTCCACACAAAAATCTGTTATCCAATATAGCTGTTTTGTTTGTGATTTGGGGCTTTATTTACCTTGACAAAAGAGAAGCGATAAAGAAACACTGATTAATGCTGATGGTTAGTAGGTAATGACATTGCTCTTGTGAGCTTCCCCTGGGGCTCAGAGGTAAAGAATCCGCCTGCCAGTGCAAGAGATGTGGGTTCAATTCGTGGGTCAGGAAAATCCCCTGGGTGAGGAAATGGCAACCCATTCCGGTATTTTTGCCTGAAAAATCCCATGGACAGAGGAGCCTGGCGGGCTACAGTCCATGGGGTGGCAAAGAGTCAAACCCAACTGAGAAAATTAGCACACACACGCATACATCGCTCTTCTAGGAAGGGAAGATGTAATCAGAGCTTGATTTTGCTCAGTAATTGTAGCTTTTACAGTTATATACTTGCGGTTTGAAAAAAAAAAACTTCATTCAAATCCCTGCATGAAAAAAGCTTTTATTGTGAATCTGAAACTCTCTAGGTTCTAGGTTGCACTTCATTGAAACTTTTTTTTAAACCAAAGTTTATTAGGATATTAAATGGTTGAGTTAGAACAGACTGTATTTAAAACTGAAGAAATAAATCAAGTTCTTGTTGCCAGTATTATCATTTCCAATGATTTAAAATTTGTGTGGATGAGAAAAGTCATTTGATAACTTGTTTAATATCTCTTATTAATCCAAAAGAATTAGAAAGTTGCTTTGAGATGTAAAAAACAATGAAGCAAAGCTATTCTTGAGTTTGTTAAGTAATTCAAACAAGTCTAAGGGGAACAATATCCCATCAACATCAGCAGTAGATGAGTGAAGAAATCAAGTTAAGTATTGAGTGAACATTTGTAAGGTGACATGAGTGATGGCAGAGCTCCCACTTCACAGTCAGCAACCTGGAAGAAGTCCCAGCCCTGCTGTCACCATCATGTGATTTTGGGGAGGTTCCTTACCTTCCCAAGCTTCAATTTCCTCATTTTTCTGCAGCAACAGAATTGTTATGAGAATGAATATAATGTGGGGATCCCTGAGAACCTTTCAGTGGAGTCCCTGACATTGAAACTATTTTCATAATAATGCTAAAACATCATTCACTTTGTTCTCATTCTCTCTTGAGAGTTCAGCAGAGTTTTTCAGAGCCTAGATCATGTGAGATGTCACAACAGACTGAATGCCAAGCAGAGATGAGAAACCAGCTATCTGTTATTAAGTCAAACTTTTAAAAGATTTACAAAATGAAAGAGTGCCTCTCCTCTCATGAAATTGTTTTGTTTTTGAAAACATAGTTATTATTTATACAACTATGCTCTTGGCGTTAGCATGTAATGGATTTGTTAATGTTATTTTAAAATAAATTAATGCAAAATATAGTTAAATTTTCTCAGTGTTAATTTATAAAACAGTGATACAGTAAATATCCATGGATATAAAACACATAAACAAAAGTTCTTTGGATCCTCAATAATGTATAAAAGTGTAATGGGTCCTAAACAAAATGGCTTGAAACTTATTGATTTAAATTAATTGCTTGACAAATTCTTTTTCTGTATAACAAATTCACAAGTTAGAAAATAATTCTGTTACTCTATGTAGCCCAAATTTGCTTACAGAATATGTAATAACTGAGGAACCTCTTGAGAAATCTGTATGCAGGTCAGAAAGCAACAGTTAGAACTGGACATGGAACAACAGACTGGTTCCAAATCAGGAAAGGAGTATGTTAAGGCTGTATATTGTCACCTTGCTTATTATTTTTTTCTTTTTTTTTCCATTTATTTTTATTAGTTGGAGGCTAATTACTTTACATCATTACAGTAGTTTTTGTCATACATTGAAATGAATTAGCCATGGATTTACATGTATTCCCCATCCCGGTCCCCCCTCCCACCTCCCTCTCCACCCGATCCCTCTGGGTCTTCCCAGTGCACCAGGCCTGAGCACTTGTCTCAGGCACCCAACCTGGGCTGGTGATCTGTTTCACCCTAGATAATATACATGTTTCAATGCTGTTCTCTTGAAACATCCCACCCTCGCCTTCTCCTAGAGTCCACAAGTCTGTTCTATACATCTGAGTCTCTTTTTCTGTTTTGCATATAGGGTTATCATTACCATCTTTCTAAATTCCATATATATGTGTTAGTAAGATGCAGAGTACATCATGAGAAACACTGGGCTGGAAGAAACACAAGCTGGAATTAAGATTGCTGGGATAAATATCAATAACCTCAGATATGCAGATGACACCACCCTTATGGCAGAAAGTGAAGAAGAACTAAAGAACCTCTTGATGAAAGTGAAGAGGAGAGTGAAAAAGTTGGCTTAAAGCTCAACATTCAGAAAACTAAGATCATGACATCCGGTCCCATCACTTCATGGGAAATAGATGCAGAAACAGTGGAAACAGTGTCAGACTTTATTTTGGGGGGCTCCAAAATCACTGCAGATGGTGATTGCAGGCATGAAATTAAAAGATGCTTACTCCTTGGAAGGAAAGTTATGACCAACCTAGATAGCATATTAAAAAGCAGAGACATTACTTTGCCAACAAAGGTCCATCTAGTCAAGGCTATGGTTTTTCTAGTAGTCACATACAGATGTGAGAGTTGGACTATAAAGAAAGCTGAGCACCAAAGAATTGCTGCTTTTGAACTGTGGTGTTAGACAAGACTCTTAAGAGTCTCTTGGACTGCAAGGAGATCCAACCAGACCATTCTAAAGGAGATCAGTCCTGGGTGTTCATTGGAAGGACTGATGTTGATGATGAAACTCCAATACTTTGGCCACCTGATGGGAAGAGCTGACTCATTTGGGAAGACCCCAATGCTGGAAAGATTGAGGGCAAGAGGAGAAGAGGACGGCAGAGGATCAGATGGTTGGATGGCATCACCAACTCAATGGATATGAGTTTGGGTAAACACCAGGAGCTGGTGATGGACAGGCAGGCCTGGCGTGTTCCGGTCCATTGGGTCGCAAAGAGACAGACACGACTGAGAGACTGAACTGAACTAATAGCCATATTATTTCTCTACTTTTTAATAAATCAACGAGAGTGGTAATTCTTAACTTTGGCTATACATTTTAGTGTTCTGTGAAATATTTAAATAAAATATTGCTGTTCTTGCCCTCACATTGTGTCACTGATAGTCTATAAAAATTCTTTGTACAGATTAATTTCATCATTAAGTAACTAAGAATTACCTTATCTAAGTAGGCATTTTACCTCCAAACGAAAATGCCCCAGATTCTGCTTTCTGTTTTAGCTGTGTAGGTTCATGCCTAACTTCCTAGTAGACCCTGAGCAGCCCCAGGGGGGCTCCAATATGTGAAACATTTTTTTCTGTGGCCCCCTTGAATGTAGCAGGTTATGTAAGTGTTCAACTAAAATTAACTGAATAAATGACTGAATGAGGAAATGCCTAACTGAAGACTTCTACTTACTTTATAGAGCAAACAGAATTCCCCAGATGGCCCCCGAATACAGTGCTCAATGTCCCCTCATTACAGTGACAGCAGCAATGTGTAAAAGTTCATTCTAACTTCTTTTAAGTCTGTATAAATTCAGGGAGCCCTGAGAGTTGATGAATGTGCAGTATTCTGATCCTTTAAAGCCCAGAGGCACTGGCCATCCTGTAGAAATAAACATTAATGAGTCATATCAAAAAATGGAATGAGAACCAAACAACAATAACAGTTTTGGGGAGACTGTCCCTGTTGCAGTTTTTCTTCAAAGACAAGAGATCCAGTGCTACTGAGCAAAGTGAGAAGGTTTAGAAATATGGTATTTGTTGTGTCTGGGGCACACATGACTACTCAGAAGCATAGTGGCAGAAGCATCTCTGTGAGGCAGCACACAGCTCAGAGGGAGAAATCCAGTCATGCCAGTAAAGTCAGCCCCAGATTCTGTGCCCAGAGGGCAACTTCACCCCACTGTATCTTATGTGAGGTCAAAGTAGAGCCTCCCTCTGTAGTGATTTCTCAGTGAGAATGACACTCTCTAACAAACTTGAACCCTAAGGATTACAACTCTTGGTCAAAGTTCCTTTAATTCACATGTGCTACCACTTAATGAGATGCAAAAAAAAATCTGAGGAGACAATTCCTGCGGCTCCATCACACAGACCCTCAAATATTAACTTCTTTCTCTCAGCAACCAACCCTTTATTGAAGAGATTAAAGATGTGGTGGTGGCGGGGGCTGGGGGGGGGCAGGTTTTTGTTTTTTCTTTGTTTTTATATAACATATTTATTGAGGTAAAATTTACTTGCCAGAAATTCACCTATTTATATCATATAACTCACTGATTTTTAGTATACTCACAGAGTTATACAACCACTATCAATCTTAGAACATGTTTGTCACCCTAATAAGAACTTCTTTGTACACATTGGCAGTCTATCCACATTATCCTCAATTCTCTCTACCCCTAGTCCTGAATGCTGACATAAGACAAATAGACTGCTTGCTATTTCTCCAGCAAAAATAGGTTTACTCAAGATTAGCAAAGAATTGCAATTTGTGGTCTGTAACCAAGGCAAGCCATATGCAAGTCCCCTCCTTCTACTCACACACACATCAAGGAGAAACTAACTCTCTCAAAGAGGGAAAAAGAACTTTGGGAAGGCTATAATAAACAAAGAGTCTGTTGGAGGAATTGAGAATTCAAACTATAGTGGTTTTTCATTGACTGAGTTGTGTGACAGTCTCTCATTGGCTGAATTCTTGCCAGGGAAAAAGAAGTCTCTCTTCTTCCTATTGGACTCTTCTATCACCATAAGGTATGAGAGCTCCCCCTTCTGGCCTCCTGACTCTATTTTAGTTTGGGTTTATGTTCATTAGTTTTTACATTTCCCCCTTTTGATCAAAGTCTCTCTCTGAAAACATCCTGATTGAGTCAGATTTTCAGTTCCAGAAGTTTTTGTCCTTCTGTGTCAGGAAGGGCCTTTCTTGAGTGTGGCAGCCTTCAGAGAGAAAATTCACATATGAAAACCTATTAAGGTCCCATTGCAGCAACAAGGAGTGGTAGGAGGCAGAACTCTCAGGCAGTTTTTATTTAAAACCCTTATGTTATCAAGATCACAGACACTGGTGATCATCTTAACTGTTATATCATCATCAAAGTTTGACAGATAAATATCCAACAAGTTTGGTACAGATACACTGGGAAAGCTTTCTTATCAATTGTCACCTACTAAATTCCAGGACAGACTGATAGTGGTCCTGCTCAGTCATTGGTCAGTGCTAAAGTGGGACCCTCCCCCAAGTAACCACCTGTCAGTGAGCAACCATTAGTCGGTCTGTGGAGAGGTAGTTGTTGCACAGAGTGTAAGCAGGAGGGCCGAAAGGAGCTACTCCATGCTCAAGGTCAGGAGGGGCGGCCTGAGGAGATACCCGTTGTCCAAGGTAAGGAGGAGTTGCTCTGCTTTGCTGGAGCAGCTGTAAAGAGATACCCCACGTCCAAGGTAAGAGAAACACAAGCAAGACGGCAGTGCTGCAAGAGGGCATCAGAGGGCAGACACACTGAAACCATAATCATAGAAAACTAGCCAATCTGATCACAGGACCACAGCCTTGTCCAACTCAGTGAAACTAAGCCATGCCGTGTGGGGCCACGCAAGTCGGACGGGTCATGGTAGAGAGGTCTGACAAAATGTGGTCCACTGGAGAAGGGAATGACAAACCACTTCAGTACTCTTGCCTTGAGAACCCCATGAACAGTATGAAAAGACGAAATGATAGGATATTGAAAGAGGAACTCCCCAAGTTGGTAGGTGCCCAATATGCTACTGGAGATCAGTGGAGAAATAACTCCAGAAAGAATGAAGGGATGGAGCCAAAGCAAAAACAATACCCATTTGTGGATGTAGCAGGTGATAGAAGCAAAGTCCAATGCTGTAAAGAGCAACATTGCCTAGGAACCTGAAATGTTAGGTCCACAAGTCAAGGCAAATTGGAAGTGGTCAAAAAGGAGATGGCAAGAGTGAATGTCAACATTCTAGGAATCAGCAAACTAAGATGGACTGGAATGGGGGAACTTAACTCAGATGACCATTATATCTACTACTGTGGACAGGAATCCCCTAGAAGAAAGGGAGTAGCCATCATGGTCAACAAAAGAGTCTGAAATGCAGTACTTGGATGCAATCTCAAAAATGACAGAATGATCTTTGTTCATTTCCAAGGCAAATCATTCAATATCACGGTAATCCAAGCCTATGCCTCAACCAGTAACGCTGAAGAAGCTAAAGTTGAACAGTTCTATGAAGACCTATAAGACCTTTTAGAACTAACACCCAAAACAGATGTCCTTTTCATTACAGGGGACTGGAATGCAAAAGTAGGAAGTCAAGAAACACCTGGAGTAACAGGGAAATTTGGCCTTGGAGTATGGAATAAAGCAGGGTAAAGGCTAATAGAGTTTTGTCAAGAGAATGCACTGGTAATAGCAAACACCCTCTACCAACAACACAAGAGAAGACTCTACACATGGACATCACCAGATGGTCAAAACCGAAATCAGATTGATTATATTCTTTGCAGCCAAAGATGGAGAAGCTCTATACAGTCAGCAAAAACAAGACCAGGAGCTGTCTGTGGCTAAGATCATGAAGTCCTTATTGCCAAATTCAGACTTAAATTGAAGAAAGTGGGGAAAACCACTAGACCATTCAGATATGACCTAAATCAAATCCCTTATGACTATACAGTGGAAGTGAGAAATGGATTTAAGGGCCTAGATCTGATAGACAGAGTGCCTGATGAACTATGGGCGGAGGTTGGTGACATTGTACAGGAGACAGGGATCAAGACCATCCTCACAGTAAAGAAATGCAAAAAGGCAAAATGGTTGTCTGTGGAGGCCTTCCAAATATCTGTGAAAATAAGAGAAGCAAAAAGCAAAGGAGAAAAGGAAAGATGCTCCCATTTGAATGCAGAGTTCCAAAGAATAGCAAGGAAAGATAAGAAAGTCTTCCTCAGCAATCAATGCAAAGAAGTAGAGGAAAACAACAGAATGGGAAAGACTAGAGATCTCTTCAAGAAAACTAGAGATACAAAGGGGACATTTCAAGCAAAGATGGGCTCAATAAAGGACAGAAATCGTATGGACCTAACGGACAGAAGATATTAAGACGAGGTGGCAAGAATACACAGGAGAACTGTACAAAAAAGATCTTCACGAGCCAGATAATCATGATGGCATGATCACCCACCTAGAAGCAGGACATCCTGGAATGTGAAGTCAGGTGGGCCTTAGAAAGTATCACTACGAACGAAGCTAATGGAGGTGATGGAACTCAAGTTGAGCTATTTCAAATCCTTAAAGATGATGCTGTGAAAGTGCTGCATGTAATATACCAGCAAATTTGGAAATCTCATCAGTGGCCACAGGACTGGAAAAGGTCAGTTTTCATTCCAATCCCAAAGAAAGGCAATTCCAAAGAATGCTCAAACTACCGCACAATTGCACTCATCTCACACTCTAGTAATGTTCAAAATTCTCCAAGCCAGGCTTCAGCAATACCTGAACCATGAATTTCCAGATGTTCAAGCTGGTTTTAGAAAAGGCAGAGCAACCAGAGATCAAATTGTCAACATCCACTGCATCATTGAGAAAGCAAGAGAGTTCCAGAAAAACATCTATTTCTGCTTTATTGACTATGCCAAAGCCTTTGACTATGTGGATCACAATAAACTGTGGAAAATTCTGAAACAGATGGGCATACCAGACCACCTGACCCATCTCTTGAGAAACCTGTATGCAGGTCAGGAAGCAACAGTTAGAACTGGACATGGAACAACAGACTGTTCCCAAATAGGAAAATGAGTATATCGAGGCTGTATATTGTCACCCTGCTTATTTAACTCCTATGCAGAGTACATTATGAGAAACGCTGGGCTGGAGGAAGCACAAGCTAGAATCAAGATTGCCGGGAGAAATATCAATAACCTCAGATAGACAGATGACACCACCCTTATGGCAGAAAGTGAAGAAGAACTAAAAAGCCTCTTGATGAAAGTGAAAGAGGAGAGTGAAAAAGTTAGCTTAAAGCTCAACATTCAGAAAACTAAGATCATGACATCTGGACCCATCACTTCATGAGAAATACATGGGGAAACAGTGGAAACAGTGTCAGACTTTTTTTGGGGGGCCCCAAAATCACTGCAGAAGGTGATTGCAGTCATGAAATTAAAAGATGCTTACTCCTTGGAAGGAAAGTTTTGACCAACCTAGATAGCATATTAAAAAGCAGAGACATTACTTTGCCAACAAAGGTCCGACTAGTCAAGGCTATAGTTTTTCCAGTGGTCATGTATGGATGTGAGAGTTGGACTGTGAAGAAAGCTGAGCGCCAAAAAAATTGCTGCTTTTGAATTGTGGTGTTGGAGAAGACTCTTGAGAGTCCCTTGAACTGCAAGGAGATCCAACCAGACCATCCTAAAGGAGATCAGTCCTGGGTGTTCATTGGAAGGACTGATGCTGAAGCTGAAACTCCACTATTTTGGCCACCTCATGCAAAGGGTTGACTCATTGGAAAAGACCCTGATGATGGTAGGAATTGGGGACAGGAGGCGAAGGGGATGACAGAGAATGAGATGGCTGGATGACATCACTGACTCGATGGACATGAGTTTGAGTAAACTCCTGGGGTTGGTGATGGACAGGCAGGCTGCGTTTCATGGGGTTGCAAAGAGTCCAACATGACTGAGCAACCGAACTGAACTGAACTGAAATTCCAGGAAATCTTTACTTTCATGTCACAAAATGATGTATAGGTGTATTCAGGGTTCTTCTTCTTCTTTTTTTTTGTTCCTGCCTCTTTTTTGCAGCATGAGGGCTTTCTTTAATTGCAGCACATGGGGATTTCTCTAGTTGTGGCACATGGGCTCTAGAGTGTGTAGGCTCAGCAGTTGCAGCATGTGAGCTTAGTTGCCCCTAGGTATGTGGGATCTTAGTTCCATAACCAGGGATTTAAACCACATCTCCTGCATAGAAAGACAGATTCTTAGCCACGGGACCACCAGGGAAGTCCTGTGGTGCTTTCTTTAGGTATGTCATGTGAATCCAAGAGTCCGTTTCCTTGGAGCTTGACAAGACAAGTATTGATTAGCAGTACCAGATAGGGCCTTCTCCAGAGAGATTGAAAACAGTTCTTGAGATGTCATTTCCAATAGACAAAATCTTTAGATTGCAAGGTGTGATATTAAGGTCTTCATCTTTCAAAAGCTCACTTGAAAAGATTGCCCCACCAAAACATGGTTATTTTGAATAGAAGCTATTGCTCCTTTCCAGTATTAGAGTATCTCTCCTTCTATCTGTTCTGGGTCAAAAAGGACTGGTACTAGTAGACACAATAAAAGTGTTGTAAAACCAGCCATACAGCACAGACTTGTTGAAGTATCTGACCAATAAAATGGGTTCCTTGATTATGAAATTTGAGAGAAATTACTCAGTTAGGAATAATCTTTTCCAAAGAGGCAGTACCCTATATCTTGGGGAGGCTTCAACTCATTGTAAAAACATATACCATGTCTAAAAGATATACATATACATATATGTATATATCTCATGTGTGTATATATGCACACATATAAAATAAAAGAAGTTGTATGAAATACAATTGCCAGATCTCAAATTGTTCATTGGGCTATTTAAAATGTCCAAAAGCAGTACAAACAGTCTTCATGGACTACATTTGGACAAGTGGCATGAGTAAAGTAGGCATTTTTCATGATCATTTTAAATTTCATTTCCACTGGAAGTAAGGAAGCCACACTGCTTCTATAACATTCAAAATCATGAGCCACTCTGAAAGCGTGTGTACTACAGTGTAAATATTGTCAGTTTTGTCCTAGGATAAAATATAATTTAGCCTGTTGGGCTGAAGTAGTTACAAGTAAATATACTGCCTCAACAACATCAAAAGGAATTGCAACAGCATACCAGCACAATATTTGCCGTTGTCATCTTTTAAATAAGAACCATCAGTGAACCATGAGAAGTCAATATTACCCAAAGGAATTTACTGCAGATTATCACAAGAAGTCAGGATTTTATCCATCAGCTTGAAGTAGCCCTAAGGGACTTCATTGATGACAGAGAGATGAGTAGCAAGGTTAAGGTCATTACAATATAGAAGAGTCATGTGAGGGGAGGTTATCTAAAAGACTTCAAAAGGAGGTGAGGTGGCTTGCTGAGAAATGTTGAGTGTGATAAGATACAAAATTAGTTAAAGCGGACCCCACAGTGGTTTTCTTGCTGGTTTTAACCTGAAGGGCAGTGATTGTAATGGCACTAAGGCAAAGGGTGTATTCTAGTTCCACACAATTCAGTTACTGTCTATAACTCTGTGTGGGTTAATGGTGGGTCCTATGTTTGGGGGTGAGTAGTCCAGTAGCATTCTCTTCTTTTTTCCTACACAAAAAATAAAAAAGGATAATTGGGATGCCCTTGGACATATAAGTTCATCAAACTCACCTTTCAGGTCTTGAAACCTATGTTGTGTCCTTTTCATAAAACTGGGGAGGGGGCTATTGTTGTTGAGTAAAACATCCAGAAGCTTGGCCATAACAGAAAGGTTTAGAATCCAATTTTGACAATAACCAACTAAGTTGGTTATTATATATATTATTATATAAACCAACCAAGAAAACCTTTTAGTTAGCACTTAGTTTAAGGTTTAGGTTAACTTATAACATCAGGTAGTCTATCTGGATCTAGCTGTATCCCTTATTTTGATATCAGATGCCCTAAATATTGAACCTGGCTTTGGACAAACTGCAACTTTTGCTAGGAAACTGAACGTCTCTTTAAGGCTAAAAGTTTTAACAAATGGATGCTATGTTCCTGTGAGGAATCTTGAGGAGGAGAAAAAAAAGGCAAATTACCCACATACTGCAACAAAGGAGAACCTCTGGGGAACTTTATATCATCCAGATCAGCTTTCAGTATTTGTGAAAAATAAAAACTCTCAGTAAAATTCTGAGATGCTTAAATTTGTAAAAATCCCTTTTCCAATGTCTTGGCTCTTTGCAATAATAGCAGAAACTAGGAGGGTTTTGGTAATATTTAGGGACCTTCATTTGCTGAACTTGAAGATGAAGGATTTTAGCAGTTTTCCTTTTAGGTGACTCTGAGAGCCTATTAGTCAGATTAACTAAATCTGGAGAGGACACAGTTTCCCACTCAACCCTGATATTCTATTTATTAGAAAGAAAAGGTTCCAGTCCATTAATAAACAAAGTTAAAAGCTACCTAGATGGAATCAACCTCTAAAGAAGCCCAGAGTTTAGAGATAATAGTAATCTAAAATTGAATATAATAGTCGTAAACAGGTTCATCCAATTTTTGTGTGGAAGCCTGAATTCTGTTTCAATCGACAGATCCCGGAAAAGCTCTAGGAATTTCCCTATGAAGTCACCTAAAGATCGCTTGAGCCTGACCGTATAAATTAGTGGGCTGGTCTCCCAGTTGTAATTCTAGAGACTTTTCAGGATTTTCCCATTTATCAGTTTTCTGAGTGGCTTATTGAGTCTGACCTTTGCCAACAAGCATATTAATTAGCTGATATAAGTCAGAGAAACCTGGTCATAAGTTTAAGTGACTTTATTAAATTGCTCAGCAAATCTGTGAAGATCTTCAGTTACTTTGAGGGAAATCTTTGAGTATGACTTGTAGTTCAGACTTAGTCCAGGAATTATAAGAAATTAAAGGTTTAGCCTCTGGGTCCTCTGAAGGCTTGATTTTAAAGAGACGGGTTCTGACAAGTTCAGAAGAAAAGGGAGTAGAGAGGATTTTAAGGGAAAAGTACAGTAAGAGAATCGTTGTGGGGTAATTGAGGATATAGAGATGGTATAGGTGATATAGAAGGGAAGGAAAAGATGGTGCTGGAGGTAGAATCTGAGACAGAGGTGCTAGGACAGTGGAGGATGGGGCTTTGGATGCCATTTTTTCTTTCATCATTTATTGGCTTTAGTTAGTTTTAATATTTATTTTGCTGAAAGAAAATTTTGGCCTCCTGATAATGATCCCTGGGTGGGGGAAATCCCCTGGAGAAGGAAACAGTAACTCACTTCAGTATTCTTGCCTGAAGAATCCCATGGACAGAGAGGAACCTGGTGGGATACAGTCCATGAGGTCTCAAAAGAGTTGAACATGACTAAGTAACCAAAGCAACAACATTTTGAAGCCTCAGAATACTAATTAAAATAGGCATCTCATTCAGCTTTGGACATTTTAAAGTTGTGACCGTCCAATTCAGTTTTATGAAAAATAAGTTGGGCAATTCAGAAGTTCTCCATAGTAGCTATTGATGTTCTAAATTGCCTTTGGTTAGGTTAATCCATTTAGTTAGATAGGCACATGAGGAAGGATCATGATTTTTAAAGCTAAAATCAATTGGAATCACTGTAGCAAAGGTGGGGGGAGGGGTGCATCCAAAATATTTAGATAACTGAGATTCTTTTTCCCAGAGGTTTTTCTCCAGAGTGAAAGAAAAAATTTCACACAACCCAAACAGCTCAAACAGCCTGCAGACCTAATACCAGAAAGTCTTAAGAGAACAGTCCAGCCCCTAAGGAGCAGGATAAAGACTTCAGTGGGAACAGCCCCTGTGCCAAAAGCGATCAAACTGAAGGTTGGCAGAATTCTAGTGAAACAGCATGAGCTCAGTCAAGTCAAAGTATCAAATGAGCACTTGAACACAGAACAAGGCCTTAACTGGGAAGGACAAAGCTCTAAAGATGACCCCAAATAAAACCTGGAGAGTTTCAAAATGAAAAGAGGGAAGAAACTTGGATTCAAGACTAAGAATCACCCTGAAACTCCAGGTTGATGAGAAAAGCAGTGAGCAAAAATGGACTCACTGTGGGTGTAGTGCCTGCTTGCTTACCAGTCTCAGAGTTGTCACGGGATCCTATGGATCCCCATACTGATTGCCAAAATGCTGACCTAAAGCAGATGGATTGCCAGTTATTGCTCCAGCTCAAATGGGTTTATTGAGGATCACCAAGAATTGCAATTCAAGATCTGCCACCGTGGTATGTTGTCTACTAGCCCCTGCACAGCCAGGAAAGAGCTCATTTAAATAGAGAGTTGGAATGGAATGGCAAGGGGAGTTAGGAGGGTTCTAGCAAGCAAAGAACTAATTGGAGGAATTGATGTAAATGCAACCATACACTATGTGGCCCGCTGTGTCTGGCTTCTTTCATTCAGAATGTTTTGAAGATTCACCCATGTTGTAGCATTTATCACTACTTCATTTGTCTTTATTGTCAAATAATACTATAATATGTGGATATACCACACAACTTAGTAATTCATCAGTTAATGACTGGGAGATTACTGTGGCTCAAATCATGAACTCCCTATTGCCAAATTCAGACTTAAATTGAAGAAAGTAGGGAAAGCCACTAGACCATTCAGATATGACCTAAATCAAATGCCTTATGATTATACAGTGGAAGTGACAAATAGATTCAAGGAATTAGATCTGATAGACAGAGTGCCTGAAAAACTATTGACAGAGGTTTGTGACATTGTACAGGAGGCATTGACCAAGACCATCCCTAAGAAAAATAAATGCAAAAAGGCAAAATGGTTGTCTGAAGAGGACTTACACACAGTTGAGAAAAAAAGAGAAGCTAAAGGCAAAGGAGAAAAGGAAAGATATACCCATCTGAATGCAGACTTCCAAAGAATAGCAAGGAGAGATAACAAAGCCTTCTTCAGTGATTGATTCAAAGAAATAGAGGAAAACAATAGAATGGGAAAGACTAGAGATCTCTTCAAGAAAGTTAGAGATACCAAGCAAATATTTCATGCACAGATGGGTACAATAAAGGACAGAAATGGTATGGACCTAACAGAAGCAGGAGATATAAAGAAGAGGTGGCAAGAATACACAGAAGAACTATACAGAAAAGATCTTCATGACCCAGATAACCTTAATGGTGTGATCACTTACCTAGAGCCAGACATCTTGGAATGTGAAGTCAAGTGTGCCTTAGGAAGCATGACTATGAACACAGCTAGTGGAGGTGATAGAATTCCAGTAGAGCTATTTCAAATCCTAAAAGTGCTGCACTCAATAGGCCATCAAATTTGGAAAACTCAGCAGTGGCCACAGGACTGGAAAAGGTCAGTTTTCATTCCAATCCCAAAGAAAGGCAATGCCAAAGAATGCTCAAACTACCGCACAATTGCACTCATCTCACACACTAGCAAAGTAATGCTGAAAATTGTCCAAGCCAGGCTTCAACAGTACATGAACCATGAACTTCCAGATGTTCAAGCTGGATTTTACAAAAAGGCAGAGGAACCAGAGCTCAAATTGCCAATATCCGTTAGATCATCAAAAAAGCAAGAGAGTTTCAGGAAAACATCTATTTCTGCTTTATTGACTACACTGAAGCCTTTGACTATGTGGATCACAACAAACTGTGGAAAATTCTTCCATAGATGGGAATACCAGACCACCTTACCTGCCTCCTGAGAAATCTGCATGCACATCAAGAAGCAACAGTTAGAACTGGACATGGAACAACAGACTGTTTCCAAATCAGGAAAGGGGTAAGTCAAGGCTGTATATTGCCATCTTGCTTATTTAACTTATATGCAGGATACATCATGAGAAATGCTGGCTGGATGAAGCACAGGCTGGAATCAAGATTGCCAGGGGAAACATCAATAACCTCAGATATGCAGATGACACCACCCTTATGGCAGAAAGTGAAGAAGAACTAAAGAGCCTCTTGATGAAAGTGAAAGAGGAGAGTGAAAAGCCTGGCTTAAAACTCAGCATTCAGAAAACTAAGATCATGACTTTTTCATGGGAAATAAATGAGGAAGAAATGGAAACAGTGAGAAACTTTACTTTTTTGGGCTCCAAAATCACTGCAGATGGTGACTGCAGCCATGAAATTAAAAGATGCTTGCTCCTTGGAAGAAAAGCTATGACCAACCTAGACAGCACATTAAAAAGCAGAGACATTACTTTGCCGACAAAGGTCCGTCTAGTCAAAGCTATGATTTTTCCAGCAGTCATGTATGAATGTGAGAGTTGGCCTATAAAGAAAGCTGAGAGCCAAAGAATTGCTGTTTTTGAACTGTGGTGTTGGAGAAGACTCTTGAGAGTCCCTTGGACTGCAAAGAGAGCCAACCAGTCCATCCTAAAGGAAATCAGTCCTGACTATTCATTGGAAGGACTGATGCTGAAGCTGAAACTCCAATTCTTTGGCAACCTGATGCGAAGAACTGACTCGTTAGAAAAGACCTTGATGCTGGGAAAGATTGAAGGCAAAAGAAGGGGGCAGCAGAGGATGAGATGGTTGGATGGCATCACCAACTCAATGGACATGAGTTTGAGTAATCTCTGGGATGTGGTGATGGACAGGGAAGCATGTCGTGCTGCAGTCCATGGGGTTGCAAAGAGTCGGACACGACTGACCGACTGAACTGAACTGAACAGATTTCACTTTGGGACTATTGTGACTAATGTGCAGGCTTATTTTTAAGCCACTAAAAACATAACAGGTTTTCTCTTCATCCTTCTCCCTGACTCATAAATGTGTGTAATCAAGAGACTCTTTCAGAGGTTGGGAGGTAATAATCACAAAATTAAAATTTTTGTTTATACCAAAAACCTGAAGCTACTGATAACATCTCTCATGAAGAAAGGAAAAAATGCAGACAGTACACAGGAATATAAAAATTGATTTACCACATTCAATCATAGAATCATAGAATGCTAAATACAATTAATTTTCCATTTTACAAGTAAGAAAAACTGAGCTCCAGGAAGAATTGCATGACTTACTTGAGATCATGTGTCTCTCCTGACTTCTGGTGCTTATGGGTTTCAATGTTCTGTTCCCAAGTTAGAAAAATATTTCAAAATCCTCACAAAACAAAAGAAATAAAAGAAAAAACATTTATTTGAGATTTTTAAAATGAAACACTTGAAAGTTATTTATTGCCTTCCTTGCCAGCTTCAGGAGACACACCCTTGTGGTGATAAAAGAGGTTACATAATCCTGGCTCTGATGAAAGAGAGTTTGCACCTTCCCCTCCCAGTCTATGGCTCAGCTCGTGGTGAGTGACAGAGGAGAGAAGTGTTCCCTAGTGATAGGCTAGGAAGCTAAAGTCATAGCCCTGGGGTCCAAACTGGGAAAGCATATGCATGGCACTGGCAGTTCCTTCCACCCCCAAGATCCATCACCCAATCAACATAAGGATGACTTCACCTGCTCCACCCATGCCTGCCAGGCACAAGGTTGCCAGTACTCTACCAAGAAACAGCAGCATTCAGAAAGCCCAGACCTTCTGCTGTTCTCAGAAAATAGGATGAGGCCCCTGAGGCACACTCATGGTAAGATTAAATTCCTGGGTAGCAGTGGCATCAGTGTTAGTCAGGGCAACCAGCCTCCCATGCCAACTGTGTTTAAAGTACAAACTGGCACACTTTGCTCAGCCAACAAATAAATTCTGCCACTAGATAACTTTTTCTCTGTGATTTTTTAAAACTGCTCCTGGCCACTAAGCCAGTCCTCTAAAGGAGGCTTTCCTTTTCTTCTCGAGTCAGTCAATGGTGCTTTCTGTTGCTAACAAATAAGAATCCTGATTGACAAACCATCTAATCCAGACAGAGAATGCTACTGCTGTCAGATTCTCTGCTGGTTACTGTTGGTGGAGAGGGAGGTGGGAGGGGGGACTGGGATGGGGAATACATGTAAATCCATGGCTAATTCATTTCAATGTATGACAAAAACTACTGTAATGATGTAAAGTAATTGGCCTCCAACTAATAAAAATAAATGGAAAAAAAAAAAGAAGTCTGTTTAAGTATGCCTTTATCCCACACAAAAAGGGCATCAAGTTCCCATTTTGTGAAGTAAGGATATTAGTACTCCAGTACTTGCTTCCGTGTTGCCTCCCTTCTAAAATAAAAATATTTCTATCTCATTCTATAATTATATCTCTCTTCTGTGTTTTGTTTTTAAGTTGATTCTAGAAGCTGAAAATCAGTGAACAGTCTTTGTATTGTGCCCATATAAAAAGTAGTCGGCTCTGAGAGCATAGTGTGCTATGCTTACATTTCTTTGTCATATGCCTCATATATGCTACCAGCAAAATGGCAATTCCTCAGTTTTTGCCCTCTCAAGGGCAAGAATTTAGTCAAGACACAGTTTAGTCAAGACACAAAAGAGCAGTTTTTAGTATGACAGTTTTTTTAAACAAGGTGAAATTGCACTCTCAAGAAAAGAATGAGAATAAGTGGTCTGGAAACCAGAAACAGCCCTGAAGTGAGGGTAGAGTTAGGTTTCTTAACAGTGGCAGCCATCCTCTGTGTCCTATGTCATTTGACTGACAATTGATTGACAGTTTTAGGTTGGGTTATACAACCTTTCCCTTACTAGGCAGGCACTTACCTATAAGCACCCAACTGAAACCCATGGTGGTGGGGGGAAAGAGGGGCAAAAAAACTAATGCTAATTTATTATAATTACTGAATAAAGGGTCCTGGTGACATTGAGTCACTTTTAGATCTTATCTTTGTGCACCTGTGCCAAATCTGTGTTGTTGGTTTTATCTTACTTAGTACTGTTAAGGCTTTCAATTTAGTGGTGGTCCTTGACTAGAAGGACCTGTTGGCTTGGGTGGCAGAGAATCTGCCTGCAATGTGGGAGAGTTGAGTTTGGTCTCTGAGTCAGGAAGATCTCCTGGAGAAGGAAATAACAATCTCCTTCAGTATTCTTGCCTGGAAAATCCCATGGACAGATAAACCCGGCAGGCTACAGTCCATGGGGTCGCAAAGAGTTAGACATGACTGAATAACTAACACTCTCACTTTCACTCAACTAGAAGAAGGATCTCTGGGCATGCTCTGATTACCAGTGTCCAAGTGGGGGAGGGAAAGATGACCCCTTCCCCCACCAGAATGGTGTGGGACCCACTAACTAGCTAATCCAATATCATAATCCTTCACCACTCAAACATGATGGTGCAGCCTAATTGAAATGAATTGCCTTTGTTTTTATGAACTGGTTTTGCCTTTAAGAGAACCTCAGATTTTTCTTCCTATAGCTAGAAGGCTCTATGCTTTTGTTACAACATGGATTTTCTAGAGCTGCTACAAATCAATGAGTCAAAAGGATGAGATTCCACCTTTCCTGCTTTTGAACCAATGGTTCCTGGAACCCACAGTTTGTTTTTCTTGATTTGCTCCCTTGTTTTATAGGTGCAGTATTGTAATTTATAAGATATAATATAGGAGCAAGGAAAACATCTTTTGTTTTAATACTGGTCTCTAATCCTTGGTTCCTGAGATCAGTTCAGAGCCATAAAAGTGAGATGGGTATCTTGTTTTTCATAGCAAGCCTCTTTTCATCATACCTCGGTTTATGTTAATGAGGTGGCTTTTTAAGGACATGGAAGCAACCTAGATGCCCATCAGCAGACGAATGGATGAGGAAGCTGTGGTACATATACACCATGGAATATTACTCAGCCATTAAAAAGAATTCATTTGAATCAGTTCTAATGAGATGGGTGAAACTGGAGCCCATTATACAGAGTGAAGTAAGCCAGAAAGATAAAGACCATTACAGTATACTAACACATATATATGGAATTTAGAAAGATGGTAACGATAACCCTATATGCAAAAAAAGAAAAAAGATTCAGATGTATAGAACAGACTTGTGGACTCCGTGGGAGAAGGCGAGGGTGGGATGTTTCAAGAGAACAGCATCGAAACATGTATATCTAGGGTGAAACAGATCACCAGCCCAGGTTGGATGCATGAGACAAGTGCTCGGGCCTGGTGCACTGGGAAGACCCAGAGGGATGGGGTGGAGAGGGAGGTGGGAGGGGGGACCGGGATGGGGAATACATGTAAATCCATGGCTAATTCATTTCAATGTATGACAAAAACCACTGCAATGTTGTAAAGTAATTAGCCTCCAACTAATAAAAATAAATGGAAAAAAAAAATGAGGTGGCTTTTTGAAAGCACCTAAGGAGAGGAACTAGTTTCCAGAGGAACAAAAGACCTGGAACTTTCATTCCCATCTGGTAATTTCCAAGGAGGAGAGAGAGCCTAGGGATTGAATCTATCACCATTAGTCAATGTAATGAAGCCTCCACAAAAATCCTAAGGGAGTGAGTTAGAGAACTTTCAGATTAGGAGAGCAGAGGGCTTCCATGTACCACAGTACTGGAATACAAACTCCTTGAGGACAGAAGTCACTTTGTTCAAGACTTTGCCCTGTGTATCACTTCATTTGCCTATTGATTCTTATCCTTTGTAATAAATCATCAACCTAGTGAGTCCTGTGAGAAAATCAGCTAGTTAAACTGTTGTAGGAGAAGGGGACAGTGAGAGAATGATCACATCCCAGGTCTCAGGTGAGCTCCTAGGACAGGCTGCCAAGTGAGGAGCCCTGGTTTAGCACAGGAAAGAACTCAAGAGAGAGAGATATACATTCCATAACCCGAATGCAGTCCAACTAGAGCAACCTTGCGTTATGAGCTGGTAAGTTTTTATGGGCTGGGTAATTTTATACACTGTTGACTGGGAGGACCAGTCCAAATATTTTGGGGAAGGGAAAGGGATTTCCAGGAATTGGGCCACTTCCCACTTTTGATGTTTTATGGTCAGTTTTGGAAGGAACTGTCATGGCACTGGTGGGCATGTCACTCAGCTTAGGCTAACTTATTAGAGACATATATCAGGGGTAAAGGTCTACTGGAAGATGAATCTTCCACTATCTTGGGCCTAGTGGGTTTTAACCACTTTTTGTTATATCCTGTTTTTCTCAATGACTATGCCATTTTTCAAAGGTTATGTTTTGCCCTCTTCCTTCCTGTCTCAAACCAAACCCTCTGATTTATGATGTGTCAATCAGAACTACAAGTAACACTCTGGGTTTTCCATAGACATATCATCAAGCTAGGTTTCAACAGTAGAAATTCCAGATGTTCAAGCTGGATTTAGAAAAGGCAGAGGAACCAGAGATCAAATGGCCAACATCCGTTGGATCATCGAAAAAGCAAGTATATTGTTTACTTGTCACCCTGTATATTGTTACCCTGCTTATTTAACGTATATGAAGAATACATCATGTGAAATGCTGGGCAGGATGAAGCACAGGCTGGAATCAAGATTGCCGGGAGAAATATCAATAACCTGAGATATGCAGATGACACCACCCTTATGGCTGAAAGTGAAGAAGAACTAATGAGCCTCTTGACGAAAGTGAAAGAGGAGAGTGAAAACGTTGGCTTAAAACTAAACATTAAAAGAATAAAGATCATGGCATCCAGTCCCATCACTTCATGGCAAATAGATTGGGAAACAATGGAAACAGTGACAGACTTTATTTTCTTGGTCTCCAAAATCACTGCAGATGGTGACTGCAGCCATGAAATTAAAAGACGCTTGCTCCTTGGAAGAAAAGCTATGACCAACCTAGACAGCATATTAAAAAGCAGAGACATTACTTTGATCACAAAGGTCTGTCTAGTCAAAGCTATGGTTTTTCCAGTAGTCATGTATGGATGTGAGAGTTGGATCATAAAGAAAGCTGAGTGCTGAAGAACTGATGCTTTTGAACTGTGGTGTTGTAGAAGACTCTTGAGAGTCCCTTGGACTGCAAGGAGATCCAACCAGTCCATCCTAAAGGAAATCAGTCCTGAATATTCATTGGAAGACAGATGCTGAAGCTGAAGCTCCAATACTTTGGCCACCTGATGGGAAGAACTGACTCATTGGAAAAAACCCTGATGCTAGGAAAGATTGAAAGTAGGAGGAAAAGGGGACAACAGAGGATGAGATGATTGGATGGCATCACGACTTGATGGACATGAGTTTGAGAAAGCTCCAGGATTTGGTGATGAACAGGGAAGCCTGGTGTGCTGCAGTCTATGGGGTCACAAAGAGTCATACATGACTGAATGACTGAACTGAACTGAATTGAATTGAACTGAACTGACAGGCATCTGAAGTGTATATGTGTGTGTGTGGTGGCGCAGTCTTGAAGGACTGAACTTTTAACCTATGGAATCTGATGCCGTCTCCAAGTAGTAAGTGTCAGAATTTAGCTGAATTGTAGGGTATCCAGCTCATGTTTGAGAAGTGCTTGGTGGCATGAGAAATTGCACGCTATTTCCCCAAATTGGGAATTTGGTACAAAATTGTTTTAATATATATACATGTCCAAGTAAATTTCACAGAAAGAGTCTCTGGAAGATAAGCATTTGGGGTCCTGGCCTTGCCTTTATGAAAAAGACTTTTTAAATACCCTTCCATTTGATTGATAGTTTGGCAAAATATGAAATTTTGAGTTGAAAATATTTCATATAGCAGTCTGAAGTCTTTATCCATTGTTGTTAGTGTGATCTTTGGTGCTGAATGGAATCCTGGGTTTTCAGTTTGTTTGTTTTTTTCTTCTGGTTACTGTTTTTGAAGTAACCAATAACTGTTACAATTTGTACAGTTTGATGAAGGGGTTCATGAATAAGGTTCAGAGCAAGAGATACTGTCTAAAAGAAAGCTGGCAGGAGATATTGTACTAGTGCAGAAGGTGGCATAGAAGGGTAGGAGGAAAGAAATTTCTAAAAGGAAAGAAGATTGAGTAGGAATTATAAATAAACTGGTCTGTCCAATGATTCCTTAGTCACTCTGGATTCCCACACTATATTGAACTAAGTAAAGGTGGGTCTTTCCCTAGAAATGATTCTCATGTGATATTGTTGATTTTTTTAAAATCAGTAAGACAAAATTCTCTTCACTCTCCAAAACACATGTGATATATGAGAGTATTGAACCATTTACCTTTTCTGCAGAAAAGAGGTAGAAAATCAGAACATGAGTATCTTGCATCTTTACTAGCACAGTGAAGAGAAAGCTTACTGAATTGCCAATCCTATATAGTATAATCAGAACATTTTCTTCTTCTGAAAATATATGCTCATATACCAATTAAAACCTTCACCATTGGTTATTCAAATTTTATTTTGCTTTATGGACCACATAGAATGAAAAGCAATCATGCTGTAATATGGTACCCTGTGACATGATAACGCCTATTACCATTACAGTTTCAACAAACTCAAAGCAAGATTCAGATGAGTAGTGTGACTCCAAAGGAAATGGTTTCATAATGGCATCCAATGTTCTCAATTAACACAGGAAAGATTAATGGCTTTTTCCCTCCCTTTGGTGGTCTCTGTTAAGGAGAAAAAACATTAGTTGCCAGTTGATTTTCCATTCAATGGCATTTATCAACTGGTAGACAGACCAACCTGTCAAGTTCCTCCATCCAGTAGCTTATTCACCATAGATATGGCTCTGGCATGTTACTACCACTTCTGATTCTCCAAGATCTAAAGAGTCCACAGACAGCAACCCTTACCAAAAGGAGACTCTAAGACTAAATTTTAATATCCGGAGACTATTTATAGCTGTAGGAAATGCATTAGCTATAAACCATTTTAGAAGTTTTCCCTTCTGTATTATCTGTCTTATCCCTACTGTGAGGTATCTCTTCATCTTTTGAGAACATCCTAAGTCTATCTCTGAATAGCCACTTCCCAGCAGGGAGCAAACTGCGTATCAAAATGCATTTAACTCTTACCAGTAAACTGACAAATCAGCTGAAGAGTATGAGTAAAAAGAAAATGTTAGGAATATCATCCTACCATAAAGGTGGTGACTACCATAGGGTGGAAGAGTTATGATCTGCCAGAATCCTCTGTTTCAAGGAACAGCTTAGCCACACACCAGCGCTCAAAGGCTGCTGTAGCTTAGAGTCTGAACATAGCCTGGAATTCTCTGAGGATGTTATTCATAAAGGCACAGTTAATCAAACTCAGACCTCTCTTCAAAATCTCACTGTACAAGCCAAACTTATTGCCAGCAGAAGGAAGTTGCCAGACCAGAGAAGGTAAGCGAAAGTCTGTGTGCCCTGGCTTCAGAACTATGAGGTCTCAATCCATTTTAGAAAGTAAAAAAAGTTTTTCCGTATGCGTGTTTACATTGATCAAATAGCTTGCTTTCTATCCATACAGTCAGAGCTTTGTACTATATAAGTAGATGTTTTTATTTACTCTAATTTAATTTACTGAAAAGGAAGGGGAAAAAAATCTCTCCTTTCTCTTCCTCATTCTTTAGAGGAATTCAGAAAGAACAAGTATGAGCCAAAATCACTTCTGGCTAGAGTCCATGGTTACCAAGCTGAAAGAGCAGGCAGTTTTCTGGGTAAATGGTCTTGCCTCAAATGCCAGGCGCCTGCTAAAAGTATCACAGGCTCTCAGAAACTTTCTATGCCTCCCATGCCATCACAAACACAAATGGTGGATCTTTCAACACAGATGCTGGCATCTTCTTCACTGATTACACCTTTGGGTTCTGACAAAAATGGTTTTCTTTATTCTTGGCATAAGAAAATCTCTCAAACCAAAATTTCAGTAGTTTAGAACTAACTCAGAGTGATGAGAGTCTCTAAAACATTGTCATGCCCTTGCCCTTGAAGGAAAAGAATAAATATAAGGAGATTTGAGTTCTAGCAGCTTGTGCAATTCCTCTGCAGGTTCACAGGCCCACTTTTTTCCTGGTTTTGTTTGTTGGCTGGGTAGTTGTTCTTGTTGTTGTTTTTTCCTAAAGGAGGGACAAGTTTGTCCAAGGTCCTCAAAGATGAACGTGAAGCAAAAGTCTACACAGTCAAGCTCAGGGTTGTCCTTCCACAGGGTAGGAAATGAAGCAGTCCAAGTGGTGATCATCACCTAAGGCTTTGAGTCACAGATCTGGGATTCTGTAAAATACAGTTGAAATTTTCTGTCTCACAGTGTTATTGGACTTTTATTAATTAATAGAATTTATTTTTAAGGCAGGTTTAGCTTTACAAAAAAAAAAAATTGAGCAGGATGTATATGAAATTCCACTGCCCTCAGTTTCCCATTACTAGTATCTTACAGTCATGTGGTGGGTTGTTGAATTTTCAGTTGCATACTACATGAAAGAATAGCATTCAAATGCTGAAAGTTGTTTAGAAAAATGTGAATAGTATGACTGTAATTCAAGACCCTCTCACCCATTACTGCATAATGCTTCCATTTCTTTGATGACATTTCATGGGTTACTCTTATCAAAAATGTCCCCCAAATCCAGACCACCACACAGTTTGTGAAATAACATCTGTAAAGATTTATTTCCTTAGATTTAAGATATGTTTCCCTAGTAACATCTCTTTGAAATGCAAATACCTCTAAGAGAGAGGAAAGAATAAGTCTAACTATAATAGATAACTTTATTGTTGATTACTTCATTCAAACTCTAGAAAGATACTGACCATTAGTTGTTTTCATGAGAATGATAAAGAGAAGGATATAGGTTCTTAAATAGATGTTGCTCAAGACAAGGACTGGAGTGGTCTTACATGATACAGTGACCACAACAGTGGAAATTATAGGACAGGAAAGGAGAAGAAAGGCATGTTAGTTCCGAAAAAAGGGAGTCTTGACTCAGAGTCTTTCTTTAAGACAGACAGACTCAACCTCTGAGCAGAGTGGCAAGGCATATCCAATATGACTCCAAAGAATTTTGGACAGTGGGATGTTGTCACCAACTTGACACTGAATGAACACCAAGAGGATAAGCTGGCAGAGCAAAATAGTATCGAGGTCATGGTTATAAGAAAGTAAAGTTTGAAAAGAATGAGCATATTGGAGTTCAGGAGTGTCACAGAAGCAAGCTTAATATGAATGGTAGGCTGAAGCCATTTTAGAGCTGTGTCACTGATGAATTTGATTGTAGCTGGCTGTAATTGATGAGAAAAGACAAGTACGTATATTGTCTAGACTTCGAAAACATGTATGAGGCTTTCAGAAGGTCCTCAGGCATGTTCAACCATAAAACCCCTGCAGAGGTCTCATAAATACAGATACTTGGGCTCTATTTTTAGCAGATTCTGATGACGGAGAGCATCTTTGCTTAAGCCACTTCACTATATCTAAATTAACCTTTCTCTCTATTAGAAGTGTTATGCTTTTCTAGAGCCTGATACATTGTTCGGATGACCTAAACACTTCTAGACACTGCTAGCTAGAATCTGGACCAGACAAAATAATTCCTTTTGAAGGAAAGAATCAGAAATGATGAGGGAGTTTTGCCTTCAAAGAGTTTCATTAGAGTTTTATATATGTTAGCAAAAATAACCTGAAGTCCAATAATAGAAAAATAGCATATCCATATTATGAAATGATAAACAACATTTAAAATATTTTTCTAATAACTACAATACAAAAAAAAATGATCTAATGTAAAGTGAAAAAAACATTGAAAACAATTCTGTATATGTAGCATGTGCTAAGTCGCTTTAGTCATGTCCAACTCTTTGCAATACCATGGACGATAGCCCACCAGGCTCCTCTGTCCATAGGATTCTTCAGGCCAGAATACTGGAGTGGGTTGCCATTCCCTTCTCCAAGGGATGTATAGTATGATCTCTATCTAAAATCTCAAGTGTCACCACTTACACACTAGATATAATATCTCAATAAATAGGAAAACATCAACTAAGTTGTGTTCTGTTAAAAAATATTCTTTCTGAGGACCAGAAAATAAACAAAACAAATAGAATATATATAGAAAGAGATTTGTTATAAGGAATTGACCTTTGCAGTTATGGAGGCTGGCAAGTCCAAAGTCTGCACCTGATGTCCCTGTTCAAGTCTTAAGAGGGCAGGAGAAATTCTGTCTTATTTAGGGAAAAGATAGCTTTTCTTTTGAATTGGGTCTTCACCTAATTGGATGAGACCCACTTGGGCAATCTGCTTTAGTCAGTCTAGAGATTTAAATGTTAAACTCATCTAGCAACATCCTTATAGAAATACTCAGAAAAATGTTTACCCAAATATCAGGCATCCCACGGTCCAATAAAGTTGACACATAAAAGTAACCATGGTATGTACTGTCACTGGGTCTGCAAATTTAATAATAGTAGGACTGTGTCTTTTAGCATCTATGAGATCACATTGCCAACATCTGTTGGATCATTGGAAAAGCAAGAGAGTTCCAGAAAAACATCTACTTCTGCTCTATTGACTATGCCAAAGCCTTTGACTGTGTGGATCACAACAAACCTAAATTTGGAAAATTCTTAAAGAGATGGGAATATCAGACCACCTGACCTGCCTCTTCAGAAATCTGCATGGAGGTCAAAAAGCAAGAGTTTAGAATCAGATATGGAACAAAAGACTGCTTCCAAATTGGGAAAGGAGTACGCCAGTCTATATTTTGTCACCCTGCTTGTTTAACGTATATGCAGAGTACGTCACACAAAATGCCAGGCTGGATGAAGCAAAGTTGGAATCAAGGTTGGTGGGAGAAATATCAATAACCTCAGATATGCAGATGACACTGCCCTTATGGCAGAAAGGCCCTGATAGAAGAAAAACTAAAGAGCTTCTTGATGAAAATGAAAGAAGAGAGTGAAAAAGTTGGCTTAAAACTCAACATTCAGAAAACTAAGATCATGGCATTCAGTCCCATCATTTCATGGCAAATAGATGGTGAAACAATGAAAACAGTGACAGACTTTATTTTGGGGGGGCTCCAAAAGCACTGCAGATGGTGACGGCAGCCATGAAATTAAAAGACGCTTGCTCCATAGAAGAAAAGCTATGACCAACCTAGACAGCATAACAAAAAGCAGACATTGCTTTGCCCAAAAAGGTCCATCTAGTCAAAGCTATGGTTTTTCCAGTAGTCATGTACAGATGTGAGAGTTGAGCCATTAAGAAAGCTGAGTGCTGAATAACTGATGCTTTTGAACTATGGTGTTGGAGAAGACTCTTGAGAGTTCCTTGGACAGCAAGAAGATCCAACCAGTCCATCCTAAAGGAAATCAGTCCTGAATATTCATTGGAAGGACTAATGCTGAAGCTGAAGCTCCAATACTTTGGCCACCTGATGTGAAGAACTGACTCATTGGAAAAGACCCTGATGCTGGGAAAGATTGAAGGCAGGACGAGAAGGGGACATCAGAGGATGAGATGGTTGGATGGCATCACGGACTTGATGAACATGAGTTTGAGTAAGCTTCAGGAGTTGGTGATGGACAGGGAGGCCTGGTTTGCTGCAGTCCATGGGGTCACAAAGAGTTGGACACAACTGAGTGAGTGGACTGAACTTATGTCTTTTAGCATGACTTGTTAT
Source organism: Odocoileus virginianus (assembly GCF_023699985.2). Taxonomy (NCBI): domain Eukaryota; kingdom Metazoa; phylum Chordata; class Mammalia; order Artiodactyla; family Cervidae; genus Odocoileus; species Odocoileus virginianus. The sequence continues at coordinate 33,787,142 of NC_069696.1, read as the reverse complement.
GTTAATGAGTTATAATTTATTAGACAAGCTAAATTCACTCTCAATATTGAAGAAAACTAAATTGTCTCCACTGATGTATTATGTAAAGCAGTACATTTTTGCATTGAAATCTGGTTACTTTCATAGACTGTGAAGAGCAGTTAAGTTAGTGAAATCTCAACAGGGCATTTAGTGTGCCTAAAAATACATCTAAGCTGAAATAGTTAGAAAATGATTTACATAAGATATGTTATTAAATTAATAAAAAGTTTTAATTTAAAAGTCAATATATGGCAGAATTCAGTGATAGAGCTTATATTATTATTACTCATATTTGAATATTAGTATGCATATAAAATCATGTGTGTTCCCTACCCTCCGGAGGACATGTACTATCATAACCTAATACTAGTGAAGACATAATATATAACCTAATACTAATGAAGATATGATTATAAGAAACTGAAGAGGAACTAAAAAGCCCCTTGATGAGGATGAAAGACAGCCAACCTAGACAGCATACTAAAAGGCAGAGACATTATTTTGCCAACAAAGGTCTGTCTAGTCAAAGCTATGGTTTTTCCAGTAGTCATGTATTGATGTGAGAGTTGAACTGTTAAGAAAGCTGAGCACCGAAGAATTGATGCTTTTGAATTGTGGTGTTGGAGAAAACTCCTGAGAGTCCCTTGGACTGCAGGAGATGCAACTAAAGGAAATCAGTCCTGAATATTCATTGGAAGGACTGATGCTGAAGATGAAACTATAATAGTTTGGCCACCTGATGCAAAGAACTGACTCATCTGAAAAGACCCTGATGCTGGGAAAGATTGAAGGTGGGAGGAAAAGGGGATGACAGAGGATGAGATGGCTGGATGGCATCACAGACTCAATGGACGTGAGTTTGAGTAAACTCTGGGAGTTGGTGATGGTCAGGAAGGTCTGGCGTGCTGCAGTCCATGGGGTCACAAAGAGTTGGACATGACTGAGCAACTGAATTGAACTGAACTGAAGATAAAAGAAGAGAGTAAAAAACCTGGGATGATTTGAGAGAATAGCATTGAAACATGTATCTTGTCATATGTGAAATAGATCGCCAGTCCAGGTTCAATGCATGAGACAGGGTGCTCAGGGCTGGTACACTGGGATGACCCTAAGGGATGGGATAGGGAGGGAAGTGGGAGGAAGGTTCAGGATGGGGAAAACATGTATACCCATGGATAATTCATGTGAATGTATGGTAAAAACCACCACAATATTGTAAAGTAATTAGCCTCCAATTAAAATAAATAAATAAATATTTTTTTAAAAACTGGCTTAAACCTCACCTTCAAAAAACTAAGATCACTGTGTTCTGTTCCATCACTTCATGACAAATATAAGGGGGGAAAGTGGAAGCAGTGGCAGATTCTATTTTCTTGGGTTCTAAAATCACTCCTGATGGTGACTGCAGCCATGAAATTAAAAGACCCTTGCTCCTTGAAAGGAAAGCTATGAAAAACCTAAAAGTGAAAGTCACTCAGTTGTGTCCAACTCTTTGCCACCCCATGGACAGTAGAGAAACTGTAGACTGTGTATTAAAAGTAAAGACATCACTTTGCTGACAAAGGTTCATATAGTCAAAGCTATGGTTTTCCCAATGTGTGTGTCAGCTGCTCAGTCGTGTCTGACTTTTGCAATTCCATGGACTGTAGCCTGCCAGAATTCCCTGTCTATGGAATTCTCCAGGCAAAAATGCTGCAGTGGGTAGCCATTCTCTTCTCCAGGGTATCTTTCCAACCCAGGGATTGAACCTGGGCAGATTGCAGGCAGATTCCTTATCATCTGAGCCACCAGGGAAGCCCCTTGCTTTTCAAGGGACTCTAGAGAGTCTTCTCCAGCACCACAATTCATACTGGTTTGGATGTGAGAGTTGAAGCCTGAAGAAGGCTGAGCACCAAAGAACTGATGCTTTCCAATTGTGGTGCTGGCAAAGACTCTTTAGAATCCTTTGAACAGAAAGAAGATCCAATCAGTCAATCCTAGAGAAATCAACCCTGAATATTCATTGGAAGGACTGATGCTGGAGCTCCAATACTTTGTCCACCTGATGCAAAGATCTGATTCACCGTAAAAGACCCCGATGCTGGAAAAGACTGAAAGCAAAAGGAGAAGAGGGGGCAGAGGATGAGATGGTCAGGTAGCATCACTGACTCAATGGGCGTGCATTTTAACAAACTCCAGGAGACAGTGAAGGACCAGGAAGCCTGGTGTGCGCCAGACCATGGGGTTACAGGGAGTCAGGACACAGTTTAGCGACTGAACAGCAAACCTAATACTATTCAGTAACTCTTGCCCCAGCTCAGAATTATAGAAATGTTTTCATTCCTCTCAAGGTGGAAATATTCTTCCTGAAGAGGTTCTCTTTACAAGGGATGAACTCTAGGTATATGTTGGTGGTCATAGTGGTGCTTTGGGGGGTCAGAAAGACTAAGAAGAAGTAACAGAGGAGAGGAGGGGAGATATAATTGACTCTCCCAATTAACTGTTATCCATAGGATAACTTTTAATTAGAAAATTAATTTCTCCCTCTTCAAAAGCTGAGCAAAATAACCTATCTTAAAGAATATATACAGAATCTAAAAAAGTGGTACAGATGAACATATATTAGGGCAGGAATAGAGGCACTGACATAGAGAACAGACATGTGGACACAGTTCAGGAAGGGAAGGGTGGGGTGAATGGGGAGACTAGGATTGACATATATATACTACTATATGTAAGATAGATAGCTAGGAAAGCAGCTATATAGCCCTGGGAGTTCAGCTCAGTGCTGTATGATAAACTAGAGGAGTGAGATGGGAGGGGTGTGGGAGGGAAGTCCTAGAGGGAGAGTATATCTGCATACATATAGCAGATTACTTCATTGTATAGCAGAAACTAACAGAACAGTGAAGCAACTATGAAAAAAAGGTGAAAATGTGTTGTTTAATTGTGTCCGACTCTTTGTGACCCCCTGGACTATAGCCCCCCAGGCTCCTCTGTCCATGGAATTCTCCAGGCAAGATTACTGGAGTGGGTTGCCCTACCCCTCTCCAGGGGATCTTCTCCAATTTAAAAAAAAAAAAAAAAGCCCGCTAGAGTAACAGTAACAATGAGCAAGCAGTCATGGAAACTTCAACGCCATTTTCTTTCCCAGTGGCATTTACCCCATTCTCCATGTTGGGGACCTGAGAGAGAACCCTTACTGTAAGTGAACTGTCCCAAGCTCAAGGAGCAGAGAGTCTTTCCCATATTAATCCTCTACTCAGATCACTCAGTCAAGATGCTAGTCCCAAGAGAACAATATCTGTCTCCTAGGACTGCCCATTTGCCTTGAGCATCCTTTGAACAGTCCCAAGCATGATCTACTCTTGTGTAGTTGTGCAATTACATTTAAGAGGATGGGGGGACTCTCATTAGGTTAAGAATTTAGTGACATCCAAACAGTAGCTAATACTTGGGAATAAACTTCGGATATGTCCTGATCCTGTGAAAAAGTTGGAGGTAAGCTCTCTATTTTTTAAGACCTCCAAGTTTCTTCTTCTTCAGCTGGTGATGCTAAGCTAAGAACTGACCCTAAGTCTATGTTCCAGAAGGTTCATGCCAAGCCACACCTGACTTCTGGACAGTCCAGGTGGTGCCTGCCCATCCCAGCACAACTTACCAGGTCAGGGCCTCCCATACTACCTCACCTACAAATGTTTTCTAAAGAATCCAGCTGCCAACGCAGGAGACACAGGTTGGATCCCTGGTCTGGGAAAGTCCCACATGCGTTAGAGCAATTGAGCCCATGGACCACAACTATTGAGTCTGTGCTCTAGGGCCAGGAGCCGCAACAAGCGAAGCCACTGCAATGAGAAGCCCACACACCACAACTGGAGAGTAGCCCCAGGTCCCTGCAACTAGAGCAAAGCTCCTGCAGCATCAAAGGCCCAACACCGCCAAAAGAAATAAAAAGAACACTATGCACATATTGTGGGCAGAAGCTGGAAGACTGTCTCATGCCCATAGGTCCCAGTGTCTGTGTCTTAATTCAAATGACACATTGACATGATATTTTCCCATTCAATGTCCTTTTTTCCTCTACAAAACACATGCTATTTCTTCTTTTAACCTTCCACTTTTATTTTTCACCTCCTCCACCACCTGTGATTCTCCTTCATTCCTCCTGGAGATATTTCTTTTACTTTATCTATATTTTTTCCAGGAACCACCATATGCCTTCTATTATGCTGCTTTACTTGATGTGTGAGGGGAGCGTGTTAACAAATAATAGAAGACATTCTTCTCTTCATGGGTTGCTCACCTGCAAATGAGGAAGATATGAGAACACTAAGAGTTGGCACTTACAAGCCTTTAAGCACTTTTTATGTACTAATTAAATTAGTGCTCACAACATGAGTACCACATCATGTGGTACTATGATCCACACTATTGGATGAGGAAACTGAATAAAAAAGTGCTTAACTAGATGCTAGTTAAGTAACTGAACCACAATTTGAAAGGCAGTCTAACTTAACCACTATATTGTACTGTGCCCACTGTACACAAATGAGAGTGATTAAAGATATGTCATAAATTACTTAAGAACATAAGCAATACAGTCATGCAAATTACTGAATACTGTTATGTGGTATAAGCATCAAGAATAAAATGAAGTTGGGATTGACACATATACACTATTGATAGTATGTATCAACACTATGTATAAAATAGACAAATGAAGAGAGCGTATTGTGGAGCACAGGGGACTCTACTTAATGCACTGTGGTGACCTGAAATGGGAAGGAAGTCCAAACGGGAGGGGATACACATATTCCTAATAAATCAGGAATTATCAGGTGGATTCATTTTGCCGTACAACAGAAACTAACACAACACTGTAAAACAACTATGCTCCAATAAGAGAAGGATATGGCAGCCCACTCCAGTGTCCTTGCCTGCAGAATCCCAGGGACAGAGGAGCCTGCTGGGCTGCCACCTATGGGGTCACACAGGGTCAGACATGACTGAAGTGACTTAGCAGCAGCAGCAGCATGCTCCAATAAAAAATAATTTTAAAAAACCATCATTGTAAGAAGAAAAAAATGAAGTTGAGAAGTTTCTGGGCTTCCCAGGGAAGGCCCTCTTTTTATTCCTTTTTCTGAGGGGTGTGGTTAAACCTATAATGCTTAGAACTTCGACTGTCTGATCCCCATCCCCTCCCAGCCCTGTCTTTGCCTGCTGCAGTTACTGCTCTGTTCCTATGTACACATTTCCTAACAATGGCCACTCCATCACTGGATCCCAGTCATCCTGACAAGGTGAGTCTCTGCTCCTGTGTGAGGACTGGGCCTCTCTGACGTTCTCCTGCCTGTTCTCGTCTCCAGCAGCCAAATGCCAGGTTCTAGTATTAGCCTAGCTGTGTCCCCTCCCACAGGCTCTGTGACTCAGCTTCCATCTCTGTAAAATGGGGAGAGTATTACTATCCTACACGGCTTTTTGATGATTATATGAGCCAATATGTGTAAGGACTTTAAGCAGTCCTGATACATTAGGAAGATTTTTCTCATGAAATAAGTTTCTTATTGATATCCTATTATTATTATTATTTGTTATTGATTATTCTATTTTTTTTCTAAGTGACAGTTTGCTCTGTTGTTTGCCTTATTCCTCTTGCTCCCACATATCAGACATCTAAGCTGAGGTTTAATCTTCATTCTTTTATCCTTCCTTCTGTATCCCATCTTTCTCTGAAATTGAATCCATGCAGTTTCAGTGATTGCTTATGTTGGATAACCACTTGATTGATAGTCTACCCCTGACTTTGTTTTTGAGTTTTGATTTTCTATTTCCAATTCTTAATGGGATTGTGCTATTTGCTCTTCCAGCTGCAACCTGGAATAGAACATATCTAAGAACAAACTCTTCATGTGAAGCTCAGCACTGGTTTTCCTTTCTGATTTTCCTACTCACTCAGCATGGGGCAGACACACTTGAAGGTGACCCCTAGTGTTTTCCCCTCGGCTTGTGTCCATGCTTTATGTAATGCCTCCCCTTGAAGGAGTAGGAAGGACCTGTGACTTGCTTCTAACCAAGAGAACATGACAGAGCTGATGGAACAGTACTCTCTTGTGATGCTATTACGTTAGGACCCTAACTTAGCAGACGGACCAAGAGCCTTGCTTACTTGATTAAATAAGCAGCCTCATGGAGGAAACCCACGTGGCAAAGGTCTGCAGTGGCCTCTATGACTTCAGTGCCACTTCAAACTGACAGCCAGCAAAATACAGGAGTCCCCAGTTATATACTCATAATCAAATGAATTTTGCCAACAGCCTGAATGAGCTAGAAGTGGATTCTTCTCCAGTCAGGCCTCCAGAGAGAACACAGCTCAACTGACACTTTGGTACAAGACCCCAGACTCCTGACCACAGAGGCTGTGAGATAATACATGTTTAGGCATTGTTTTAAGCTGTTCAGGTTATTATGCAGTATAGGATGCCAATACACTTGATACCAGTTAGTGTCCATGGTAACATTGCAGTTTCAGTCTTGCTGGAATTAAATCAAATTGGATCCCTAACTACTCCATATCATTTGATCACTAAATCTGATATGTTTTAACTTATCAATAATAGTAGCTAATATTTATGGAGTGATTTTTGTAAGCCATGTATTGTACTTATTTTATTTGTATAATAATCAGTGGCTTAAGCATTCTCTTTATAGCTGTTACAATTGAAATTTGGAGAAGACACATATTTTGCCAAAGGTTTCACAGTCAATAAGCATCACAGCTGGGATTCAAATCTGGTACCTCTAATTCCTAATCCTGTGCCCTTTTTACTGCATTGGGCTGACTATCCAGATGTATGTGTTAAACCAGAAGTCCTAAGTTAGAGTTAGAATGAAAGTTAAAATTAAGAACTAAGTAAGAGTTAAAATGCTTCTTGTATCAGCATGTTAAGTCTTTCAAAAAGAAAAAGTCTTTCAAAATCTGGCCCTGGTTTCCTCTTCCAGGTTTTTTCTTATTATTCATTTGAAATTTGTGAAATTGTTTGATGTTTTTATATCTCTTAACATTGATTCACAATCTTCCCTAGTCCTGGATCATCGTCAATGAAACAATATGCCCCTTTGATAAGGTAGCATTAGAAAAGTAATTGCCAAATGTAGAGGGGTAGGCTAACCAACAGAGAAGGCAATGGCACCCCACTCCAGTACTCTTGCCTGGAAAATCCCATGGAAGGAGGAGCCTGGTAGGCTGCAGTCCATGGGGTCGTGAAGAGTCAGACATGACTGAGCAACTTCACTTTCACTTTTCACCTTTATGCATTGGAGAAGGAAATGGCAACCCACTCCAGTGTTCTTGCCTGGAGAATCCCAGGGACGGGGTCGCACAGAGTCGGACACGACTGAAGTGACTTAGCAGTAGTAGCAGGCTAACCAAGAGGGCCTAGTTCTGTCACTCTATACTCCACCTTCAGCTCAAATCTGAGTCACAAGAATTACTTCTGCCACTCGTCATACTGATCCACATAGGTTACTGTGCCCTTGCGTTTAACAGTGAGCGAGGTGCTGGAGACCCTGCTGTCAGCTGTCCTCCCCTCAGCTGCTTCTGTAGAAAGTTGCCCTAATCACCACCCTCTTTAAAACTGAATGGAATACATGTAAATCCATGGCTAATTCATTTCAATGTATGACAAAAACTACTGTAATGATGTAAAGTAATTAGCCTCCAACTAATAAAAATAAATGGAAAAAAAAATAAATTAATTAAAAAAAAAAAAAAAAACTGAATGGATTGTTCACTACCAGCACCCTCTTAGTCATACCGAAACCCAAGGCAAAACAAAAGTGCACCCTTACTTGCATTTGTCAAAATACCCTTTGTAAGTGGAACCAAGTGGGAAAAGTTAATAAAATCTCTCCCATCAAACAGGACCGCATAGGAAAATCTGCACTCTGCAGTTTGTTCACACGCCCTTGTCAACCCTCCTGGTGAGGAAGGAAAAGACCTCAGGGTTCAGGACCCCAAGGTTGATTGAAAACGACACTCTCTCACCACACAATAACAGAATCAAGACAAGCAGGCAGCGCCACCCTCTCTTTATTTAAAATAATGATATTTCATTCTTTGTGATTTTTGCATGAATTTTGATCTTAAAATAAAATATGGTGTTAAATATGCAAATAGTATTTAAGTATTGATTCTCTTGGCATCCTATTAAATAACAGACCCATGGGGAGTGCTTCCTCATTTTCACCCTAATTCTGGCCTTGTTCAGTTTCAGCCGCTCAGCCTCAACTGATTGAACTTCCTACAGCCATCTGACCCCAGAACAGTCCATACGTGAGACTGATACTTGGTGATGTTATCTTGCCACTAAGGAAACTGCTGTGGAAAATGGTCCAGAGACTACTACAGCAATCACACAAACTTTCACACACAGGGTGACATCATCCTTCCCCTCTCCCCCGCCCACTGCTCTCCCATTCTTTCTGCGTGACCAGGACATCTGCTGTGGAAGGGAGGGGTGAGAGAGGGAGTAGGGTGGTGGGTTCCCAGGCGATGTCCGGAAGCACAGGCGCTGGGCGCTCTGGGCGGAAGTAGATGGTGGTAAGACAGTAAAGAAATTTAGACCTTGCGGTGTGGGAGTTTGTGCCACTGATTCCTTCTCCAATTTTGTTTCCCTTCATTTTACATTACATCCCCTTCATTGTAAAACACAATGCCATTCTCCAGTGCCCAATTCTTTGATAAGCTTTGTTTAACTACTGTGACGCTAGCCGACTTCCTCCTTTTAGATTCACCATTTGTGCCACCAATAGGCTGTCTCTCCCACATCAAGGGTCCTTTACATTTCAGTCACCTTGCGTAACTCCTCAGCGAATTCTCCCAACTGTTCAGGATCAGTTCCTACAGTCAGACTTAAGAGTCAGAAATTTGAAATAATTAAGTGACCTTCTCCCCTAAATATAGTCACCCACAAATTAGCAATAAAGGTAATGCCATTGATTTGTATGACCACGGATTTCAATAAATGAAAATTTTAATAAGTTATCATTGACATCATCAATTTAAGAACATTTGCTCTTGGCCATTTGTATAGCCCTCCTGACATTAATAAGAGAATGCTTTTTTTTCCTCACCCTTCTTCCTCTGGTGCCAGGAAAACTAGCTACATTCACTCCCTTCCTTACAATCACAAACTCAGCTTATCTCCTGGGAACCAGACCTCCTCCTGGGCTGAACCTAAATCTCCCATAACCATAAACACATAAGAAGTTTTAATGCTGCAGGAAGGAAATATTCACTCCTAGAAAGATGGTGGAAATTTCATGTAGGCCAGTTTTTGGAACCTTCCCCCAAGAGCTACAGAATCCAGAAATCTATCTTTACTATTGCAACACACGTTTTAATTATATGGTTGACTTCCCAAAATAAATTATAGGTTACTTCTTTGAAGAACCATTTTTTAAATGACTTCCACTCCCCACACTGCACAGCACAAATTACTGCACACATAAAGAACTCTGTAAGGAGTAACAGATCAGACTACTTTGAGTACTGTTGCTTCATTTAACGTTGATCAAACCCTTGTTTGGGCCAGGCAAAGGGTGGCAGGTTAATCACATGAAGTCTCTGCCAGTCCTCAGGGTGTTGGAAGAAAGAGAAGACAGGCAGTCAGGACTGATCTCTGCAGGTCAGGATTACCCTGCAGCAGAACACAGAGGAGGGGAGGCATCTGAGCTGTGAGAAATAGGTCTAGTTTATGAGCATATCCACCTAAGAGATCCTGTCACGGATCCTGAAGGACACGTTATTCAGGAGGGCAAACACTTAGCTACTGTCCAGGAAAAGTTGCTGGAGGTCTCAGATTCAATAGGGTAGATCCACATTGAACATACAGCACAAATGATCTAACTCCCAAGAATGAGAAGCTGCCTTGTAGATGATAAGCTGAATGACAGAGTAGAGAGAAAAAGAAAAATATGAATTAAGAGTTAACAACTAGGGATCAGAAACAGGAGAAGGCTGTGATGAATGGAAATTTGGGGGCTAGTTCACAAATTCAGCCCTTCAGCAAGTGTCCTCCTTATAAGGGCTTTTCTAGATGTGGCTCAAGGAAGTTAATTAAATTCTTCAAAGTCACACAATGTCAGAAAATCATAGAACTGGGTTTAGAATCTATCTAGTCAGTGGGATGGGCTTAAGAGATAGCCTCCTTAATCACTATGCATACTGCTCCAAAGAGGATATTTTTCATCATTTCCTCCACCAAATCACTATATGTATTACCTTTATGCTTTTCTAATACCCTAGTGTTCTGGTAGTGATCCTGTTATTTTTGTCACTACTTTGATTTCCCTTAACTTACAAAGAATTTTACTCTGGTTGATCACTGAATAATTGATTTTTCTTTTAAAACCTGAAGGATCAAACATAAGTCTCATTGTCAGAGAGGCAGTGCTACCCAAACAATTCTAAAAACTGTTTAATTAGAAATACCAATATATCCAGTGACATGTGATATTTGTGATATGCAATATTGATGACAACATACTCTCCCTGTACTCAGCATTTCAATAGCATTTAGTTCATCAGTAAGGCGAGATAAAAATTTACTTTCTCATGATATCACATTTACATGTTAAGCTCAAATTAACAGTTCTTTGTATTCATTGATTCGTTTTGCTAGAAGGTAAAAATAAAAGTGATGCATTTTCATTTCATAGATATTTCGAACATAATATAGCACCTAATTTTTCCCCTAGAAATCCTACTGAATGAAATGTCTTTGTTTGTTTGAGAAAGAAATATTAATATGAACATGATAACCTGAAAACACAAAATCCTGCATACAAGAATCAGCCTCACAGGCTGGTGGTGGTAAGGTTGTGACACAGAGACAGAAGTCAGGATGCTATAGACCAAATATTTGTGTTCTCTCAAATACCTATGTTGAAATCCAATCCCCAGTGTGATAGTATTAGGAGGTGATTAGGTCATGAGGGTGGAGCCTTTGTGAATGAGGTTTTGTGTGTGTGTTAGTCTCTCAGGTGTCCCACCCTTTGCAACCCTATGGACAGTAGCCCGCCAGGCTCCTCTGTCCATGGAATTCTCCAGGCAAGAATACTGGAATGGGTTGCCATTCCCTTCTCCAGGGAATCTTCCCGAGCCAGGGATCAAACCCACGTTTCCTGCTTTGCAGGCAGATTCTTTACCCCCTGAGACACCAGGGAAGAGATTAGTGCCCTTATAAAAGAGACTCCAGAGAGCTCCCTTACCCCTTCTGCCTTGTGAGGACACATTGGGAAGAGGGCCTTCTGTGAACTGAAAAGTGTTCTTTCAGAATCTGCCTGCATCTTGAAGAGCCTAGCCTCCAGAACTATAACAAACAAACTTTTGAATTTCATGAGACACCCAGTCTACAATATTTGTTTACAATAGGCTGAAAGGACTAAGACAAAGGACTTTCCCAGGAAGGAATGTTCTCTCTACCAATAACTCTGCAAAATGTTCTCAGCAATGGTGTAGTTCAGAGTGCAGAGGAAAAATTTATTTCCTGACAACAGAGCAGAACCAACCAATGGAACTATCTGTGACAGTGGAAATGTTCTACATGCTGTGGTGTTCCATACAGTTGCCACCAGCCACATGTGGCTACTGGGCATTTGACATGTGGCTAGTGCAACTAAGAAACTGATTTTTAAATTTTCATTTTATTTAAATTTTTTTTTCCTGGTATTGAATAGGGTAACAATTCTTTTTAAAAAAATTTGTTAGTGTATAGTGCATGTACAACATTGCATTAGTTTTTGCTGTACAGTCAAGTGTATCAGTTATACATATACATATTAATATATCCACTGTTTTTTAGATTCTTTTCCCCATAGGTCACTAAATGTACTGAGAAGAATTTCCTGTGCTGTACAGTAGGTCCTTATTAGTTATTGATTTTACTTTACTCAATTTAAATAGCCACATGTAGCTAGTAGCTGGGCTTCCCAGGTGGCACAGTAGTAAAGAATCTGTCTGCCAATGCAGGAGACATGGGTTCGATCCCTGGGTCAGGAAGTTCCCCTGGAGAAGGAAATGGAGTGGGTATTCTTGTCTAGGAAATCCCCATAGACAGAGAAGCCTGGTAGGCTACCTCGTCCCTGGGGTTGCAAAGAGTCAGACACAAGTGAGCAACTGAGCACACGCGCGCGCGCGCGCACACACACACACACACACACACACACACCTAGGGCCTACCATCTTGGGTCTAAAGCTGTGGAATGCAGTAAAGATGTTCTCATACCCTTAATTTCCTACCCTCAAGGAAAGAGCAACAATAAATTCTTTGAAGGGAATAGTTTGAGTGAAGAATGGGGAAGACTATCTTCATAGTCCTAATTTCCAGTTGCATTCATTGTATGCTTCTCAGTTTCAGTTTGTGGGTCAATAAAATCCAATTCAAATTGCACTATGGTTTCACTGAAGAGCAAACCCAGGAGGGTGAACAGGTCATTTTACAGGAAAGGGCTGATCTGGAATTTAGTCTGGGTGTTTTGTTTCTCTCTTAATTTTAATTTTCTCATTTGCAAAACAAAAGGTAGAACTACAAACACTAGGGCATCACCTGGTCACAATGTTTTACATTCCTACCCAATTGATAAGACCTAATTCAAATATTTTTTTTAAAATCAGTATTATTGCTTCACAGAGATAGAAATAAAACTCTTAGAAATCTACTGATTGAAGATAAAGCTTTAAAGAAGTGCCAGAAAATCTTGGGATTTTCTGCAGGAAAGATTTTGTGACAGATCAGAAATATAGTGGTTCAAATGTATGCTTTCCTAGGAGAGTAAAAATGGACAGTAGAGAGTATATGTTGTTGTTGTTCAGTTGCTAAGCTGTGTCTGACTCTTTGGGACTGAATGGACTGCTGTACGCCAGGCTTCCCTGTCCTTCACTCTTGAAATTGGTTCAAATTTCTGTCCATTGAGTCAGTAATGCTATCTAACCATCTCATCCTCTGCCACTCCCTTCTTCTTTTGTCTTCAATCTTTCCCAGCATCAGGGTCTTTTCCAATGTGTCAGTTCTTCACATCAGGTGGCCAAAGTATTAGAGCTTCAGCCTCAGCAACAGTCTTTCCACTGAATATTGATCTCCTTTTGGATTGACTGGTTCTATCTCCCTGTAGTCCAAGGGACTCTCAAGAGTCTTCTCCAATTCAAAATAATAAATTATTTAGTGCTCAGCCTTCTTTAAGGTCTCACATCTGTACATGAGTACTGGAAAAACCATAGCTTTGACTCTTATAGACTTTTGTAGGCAAAGTGTTGTCTCTCTCTAGACATCCCTGTTTAAGTTTGTCATAGCTTTCCTTCCAGGGAGCAAGCATCTTTTAATTTCATGGCTGCAGTCATTGTTCAGCAGTGATTTGGGAGCCCAAGAAAATAAAATCTGTCACTACTTCCACTTTGTCCCCTTCTATTTGCTATGATGTGATGGGACCAGATGCCATGATCTTAGTTTTCTTAATGTTGAGTTTTAAGCCAGCTTTTTCACTCTCCCTTTTCACCCTCATCAAGAGGCTCTTTAGTTCCTCTTCACTTTCTGCCATTAGAATTGTAACATCTGCATATCTGAAGTTGTTGATGTTTCTCCCTAGGCAATTTTGGTTCTTCTGGATTCTAGCTGTGATTCATCCAGCCCAGCATTCCACCTGATGTACGCTGCATATAAGTTAAATAAACAGGGTAACAATATACAGCCTTGATTTACTCCTTTCCCAATTTTGAACCATTGGTGATGTCCATGTGTAGAGTCATCTCTTATGTTGCTGGAAAAGAGTGTTTACTATGACCAGCATGTTCTCTTGACAAAATTCTGTTGGCCTTTGCCCTGTTTAATTTTGTGCTCCAAGACCAAACTTGCCTGTTATTCCAGTTATCTCTTGACTTCCTACTTTTGCATTCCAGTCCACTATGATGAAAAGACAAATTTTTTTTTTTTTGGTGCCAGTTCTGGGAGGTCTTGTAGGTCTTCATAGAACTGGTCAACTTCAGCTTATTCTGATTCTAATTCACATCAGATTACTGTAATATTGAATTGTTTGCCTTGGAAACAAATCAAGATCATTCTGTTGTTTTAAAGATTGCATCCAAGTACTGCATTTCAGACTCTTGTTGACTATGAGGCTTACTCCATTTCTTCTAAGGGAATCTTGCCCATAGTAGTAGATATAATGATCATCTGAATTAAGTTTGCCCATTCCCATCCAATTTTGTTCATAGATTCCTAAGATGTGGATGTTCAGTCTTGCTATCTGCTGCCTCAGTTCAGTCCAGTTGCTCAGTCGTGTCCTGCTCTTTGCGACCCCATGGACTGCAGCACACCAGGTCTCCCTGTCCACCACCAACTCCCAGAGTTTACTCAAACATATGTCCACTGATTCAGTGATGCCATCCAACCATCTCATCCACTGTTGTCCACTTCTCCTCCCACCTTCAATCTTTCCCAGCATTAGGGTCTCTTCCAGTGAGTCAGTTCTTCGCATCAGGTGGCCAAAGTATTGGAGTTTCAGCTTCAACATCAGTCCTTCCAATGAACATTCAGGACTGATCTCCTTTAGGATGGACTGGTTGGATCTCCTTGCCGTCCAAGGGACTCTCAAGAGTCTTCTCCAACACCAGAGTTCAAAACCATCAACTCTCTGGCGCTTAGCTTTCTTTATAGTCCAACTCTCACATCCATACATGACTACTGGAAAAACCATAGCCTTGACTAGATGGACCTTTGTTGGCAAAGTAATGTCTCTGCTGCCTAACAACTTCCAATTTATTTTGACTCATGGACCTAACATTTCCACTTCCTAGGCAATATCGTTCTTTGCAGCATCAGACTTTACTTCCATCGCCAGACACATCCACAACTGAGCATCAGTTCTGCTTTGGCCCAGCTGCTTCATTCTTTCAGGAGTTATTAGTGGCTGTCCTCCACTCTTCCCCAGCAGCAGACTGGACCCCTTCTGACCTGAGGCAGTGGCAGGGGGGTGGGGAGGGCAGAGCTATCTTCCTTGGTCAAATCTTTTTGCCTTTTCATACTGTTCATAGGGTTCTCATAACAAGAATACTAGAGTGGTTTGCCATTCCCTCCTCCAGTGGACCAATCACATTTTGTCAGAACTCTCCACTATGACCCTTCCATCTTGGGTGGCTCTGCACAGCATGGCTCATAGCTTCATTGAGTTAGTAGAGGGTATACATGTGCTTATAGCTTTACCACTTATTTCAACAAGTTTCATTTGCTTATGGGCTTCCTTAGTGGCTCAGTAGCAAAGAATCTGCTTGCCAATTCAGGAGATGCAAGAGATGCAGTTTCAATCCCTGGGTCAGGAAAAATCCCCTGGAGAAGAAAAAGGCAACCCACTTCAGTATTCTTGCCTGGGAAATCCCATGAACAGAGAATTCTGGCAGGCTTTGGGTCACAAAGATTCAAACATGACTGAGTAGCTAAACAACAAAGCAGCCTCAAAAGATCTGCCAAGGTGTCTCAGCATTGGACTCTGGGCAGTAGAATCAGTGTTGACACAAAGTGATTATCCTCTAGTGAGAGGCCTCTGAATCAAATGTGCACATACAAACAAGGGTTTGCAAGGAGTTTTCAGATAATTATACCTTAGGCAACCAATTCATATGGCAAGTGAGGCAGAGTTTTATTTGGTTTGCTTTACATTCCAGCCTTGGCAAATGGGGTACCATGTAAAATCTCAACTCGTGGGTGTTTTGTTTGTAATTACTTCTGTTTGCTAAAATAGGCTATGAGTTTATAAGGATCACACTCTGCTCTGTGACTTGTAGTGTGAAATGACCTCACACTGAAGCCACCAGCACAGTGTTGTGCCATCCAGGACTCTTTCTCCATACCCCTCCCCCAACATAAAAGATCCTGTTTCTTTGAAAATAGACAAGGAAATTCCATCTTCAGCCACCAAAGCTTATTATTCTATCTTCAGATGTATGGTTTATAACATTTAAAAATGTATGTAAGCTAGTCTACACCTAATATTTCAGGAGAGATGACCAGTTTAAACTTTAAATGTTCAACACTTTTCTTCCTGCCTTTTAGCAAACTTTCTATGTAGTTCTATTGGGCTCTTAAAATATGAGGTAACCACCAGAAATAGCTGCTTTATTTAAAAAGTTCACTGTTAAGGTGATTTGGCTAATCTGACATCAGGGAAAACCTAAGGTCAAATTTCATGCTTTGGAAAGCAATAAAAATCACCACCTGGAAATCCAGAGGCACAAGCAAATTGAAACTCAGAGCAGGTGTGCTGGCCCCATAGAATTGTGGCAGAAGCCATTCAGTGATTCTGGAAGGAAGGTGAGGGTCCCAACAGGGCCGCAACTTCTTGGAGGGCCTTTGCTGATAAGGTTCTAGCTAGACATGACATAAGCATCCATTGTCTTGCAAAGAGGGATCTGTTAGGATAGGAATAGGGGAGCTCAACCAACTAGTTCAAACCATCATCTTCAAATAAAAGAACAAAAAACAACAGACCCTACAGGTTTATATACTCAAACCCTAGAGGGCATTTCACTAATTTTTTTTTTTCTTCTATTTTTGATTCTCCTTTTTTTTTTCTTCTTTTGGTTCAGACTGGGATCATGAAAAGAAATGCTATACACTGCCGGAAAGAGTATTTACAGAGCATCAACCACACCTATTAAGTCCTTCTAGTTCAGATCACATGGGAATGATTTCTAGGCATCCAATTATTTAATATTTACCAACCATTAATACTATTCTTACAAAATTGCTGGGGTATTTGATGTAATCATTAGTTAAGAACTCAAAAAAGATATGAAAAGGCAGAGTACTAACATGAACTCATTAATTCTCTAAGCTTTCACCTATGGTGGTAGACTGTGTTTGTACCTGTATACACACCTTCTGTTTTGTGGCTTTGAAGTTTCTTCCACTAGCCTTGGAGTATATTTTGCCACTCAATGAAGGTTGAACTTGATCATGTGACTTTCTTGGTAAGTAAAATACTAACAGAAGTGATAGAATCACATATTTGAAGCGTTTGTGTGCAGTGAAGTTTTTACCCTTTCATGCTCCTGACTCTGTCAGGGGAATACTTTCTTCTGATTAGCTGCTGTGCCTTCATCCTAGGGTTCTGGGAACAGACAGAAGCATAGCCCACAGCAAGGAGTCAAGCCAACTGGACCCACAGCTTGATTAGAATCTCCCAGCTGATCTTAGCCTAGATCTTCTGGTCCACAGTTTACCTCAGAACCATGCTGTGCAGTATAAATACTAAGTTTTGTGTGACAATGAGTTTTAGTGTGATTGGTTACAGAGCATTTTTACAGATGTTGACAAAGATATGTTTTACATTCTAGGCATTATGCTGTACCCTGGGGAACCTCCAGATGAATTAGAGACAGTCTCTGCTTTTGAGTCCCTTGGATTGCAAGGAGATCAAACCAGTCAATCATAAAGGAAATCAGTCCTGAATGTTCATTGGAAGGACTAACATTGAAGCTGAAGCTCCAATACTTCGGCCACCTGATGCAAAGAACTAACTCACTAGAGAAGACCTTGATGCTGGGGAAGATTGAAGGTAGGAGGAGAAGGGGATGACAGAGGATGAAATAGTTGGATAGCATCACCGACTCGATGAACATAAATTTGAGCAAGCTCTGGGAGTTGGTAATGGACAGGGAAGCCTGGGTACTGAAGTCCACAGCGTCACAAAGAGTCGGACACAACTGAGTGACTGAATTGAATTGAACTTGCCTTTGAGAGACTCTGGCTATAAATGGCACAATACGGTTAGTGCTATGAGAGGTCTGGACCAGGTACTCTGGAAAGAGTTCTATGACTGGTGTGCAAGTTCAGTCACTCAGTCACATCAGACTCTTTGTGATCCCATGGACTGTATCCTGCCAGGCTTCCCTGTCCATAGGATCCCACGGAAGAATACTGGAGTAGGTTGCTATTTCCTCCTCCAGGGGATCTTCCTGATCTAGGGGTCAAACCCACATCTCCTGAGTCTCCTGTGTCTCCAGCATTGGCAGGCAGATTCTTTACCACTGAGCCACTTGGAAGACCCTATATGACTGGCAGCTCTTTCTATTATTCCCCACCTGCTAGACTAAGCATGTTCTAGCTCTTCCTTCTGATAACCTTGTGTTAGAACATCACTATCAGGAATGGCTGAATAGAGAAGAAACTTGACCTCTTAGCCCATTCCCTCATCCAGCTCTCCTGCCCCTGACTATCACATATTGTAGATTAGGGAGCAAGCTCAGAGAGGTTAAGTGATTTTTCTCAGAGTTGGTGAAAGAGTCAGGATTAGAACTAAATTTTTCTGACTCCAGATATGTGCCAATTCCATGAAACTATGCTGAGGTAAGCCACATTATCTTGGAGGAGGCATTGATCAAGGTTGCAGAGGACTTTATGTAGCGTATCATGGAGTATCACCTCTGAACTGTATAGGAGTTCAGACTACCCAGGACTGTGATTATAGCTTCTCAACAGCACTGTCCTTTCTCTCGGCACACCAACCAATGGAAAGGCTTTGGGAAGAAAAATAAAAGCACTACAGTCATCCCTTTCCTATAGTTTAGCTGCTCTTTTGCAGACCTTAAGCAATTGTTTATTTATGGCAGTCTTGCCAGGATTTAATGCTTCTGCCTCCTCTGATGATAATTAATATTCCAGCAGGGGCTAGATTTTACCATAGGTATTGACTTAGCTCCATGGGTATGGAAGCATGGCATCACTTTCCAACCCCACTAAATCCACTCTACTTTACACAAGGCAAAACCTCCTCTCCACCCCCAACACACACAAACATACACAACACACACGTCTAAGACAAGCTTCCTTCTTCCTTATGGCAAGTCCATTAGGTAGACAAAGATTATATCCCCCTTTGTCAATGAGAAACCTGGAATTAAGAGAAGTTTTGAAGATTTTCTGAGGATTAGAACAGGATTCCTGCTTGTAGAAGGAGGACTCCTGCCCCGTCTTTTATCTCCAAATGCTTTGCTTTTGAGTAATAATGGAGGTACTTGCCATTCTGCTCTGGTTCCCCATCTCAGTGTTCATAGTTCATGCCACTCAGCGCCAAGGCAAAGCAGTTAATACCAAAAACTCTTCCATATTTTTTTCTCCCCAAAGAGAGCTCAAGAAAAACTCATTTTTGACAAATTACTTAAAACAGATAACATATGCTTTCCTTCCTCAAGTCCAGGCTGGTGCGGTGTCATCTCCAGCCTCCACGGTCAGATCTAACTGCTCTTGAGAGAGGTCAAGTTTTGACATTGAGTTCTGTATTTCCGAGTATTAACACACCAGGTAGGGAGCATTTGCAATCACGCTGAGGTCTTAGGCAGCTCATTTGAGCTGTTCTTTCACTGATGCCCTATCAAACCACCTTGAGCCAGCATGCATATTGTTCTCAAGTGTTGGCAGGAAACTTGCCACACTGGGACTTTCGCACTGGAGTGAAAAATGTAAAGACGAGCAAGTAAAATGGAAACCTAAATGACTTTTTTTTTAGAAATGCTTTTAATTGTCCATGTAGAAACCTAAATCTAATACTCAGCCTCTCCACCTCTAAGTTGACTGTTTTAGCCCCAAGGGCATCAAATGCCCACATTCTCTCTCTCTCCCCACCTCTCTGTCCTCACTCTTTCCTCAAACCCCCCAAACAAGAGGGGCAACCGCCCCCCCCCCACAATTTCCTTGTGACCTGAAGGAGTGAGTCGTGTTAAGTTAGTTCCATTTTCCTATTATGAGTTGTTATAATAAATTTAAGAGGCCACCAGAGTCCTTTGAGTTAGGAACAAATCACAAATCATCATAACGCTACACCTATTTCTGTTTTATGACAGCAATAAATCAAAAGCGGTCTCACAGTGTGAAAACTAGCTACAGCACTCACAAGTGCCAGGCTTCTGGAGATGCCAATGCCCAAACGTCTTTAGCTTTGCAGTGTATGTTTTGGCTCCTGGAGGCTTAATTTTTCAATTAAGGATTTTTTTTTTAAGTGTGTATGTGTGTGAAAGAGAGAGAGAACAGAGTCAGGTAAATTTACCAGCCCAGACAATGAGGCTCTTGTTCTTTATGAATTTTATTTATTTATCTTAGTTTTACAGTTGTGTTGATATGATTTTTGAAAGGAGTATTGGATATGGAGTCCAGCCAAAGAGTGTTTACACAAAATTTAATATGACCTTGATTGTAAATGAAAGGCAAGTCTCCTGAAGATGCTGCTTGACTTTATACCATCAAGGGCTCTAAAAATCTGCTCAGATTTCACCTACAAGTTCTGTTTCCTAGGTATGGGTTAGAATTCCAGCTGGCTCTGCAAAATATTTTTTGCATGATTCTGGGCAACTGGTATAATTTAAGAAGAAGCTTGGTCCTTACACATCACTTATGATTGGCTTTCCTGGTAGGCAACTGAATTTTTGACAATGCCATTATCATTTTCTGAAAATTAAGCATTATGGTTCAGAGAATATTTTTTAGCTTTATACTTATTTCCTGAAATAACTTATTAGTCATTACTAATAAAAGGAAAGGCATTAAGAGCTAAGGTTTTGAAACAAAGAAACTGTTCTTGTAGTTCAAAAATATGTCTGGGTACTAATCTTTTATATACTAAATTGCTTTGGTCATGTCTGACTCTTTGCAACCCCATGGAATGTGGTCCGCCAGGCTCCTCTATCCATGGAATTCTCCAGGCAAGAATACTGGAGTGAGCTGCCATGCCCTCCTCCAAGAGTGATCTTCCCAACCCAGGGATCAAACTAGTATCTCCTGCATTGGCAGGCAGTTTCTTTTACACTAGTGCCACCTGGGAGGCCCAATCTTTTCTTTAAGTTGGTGCTAATACATCTTTTGAAAAAACAATCACTTTTTTTCTTTTTCAAAAAAAAAATTTATATTGAAATTATTTCTCACCTTTAATTCAGAGACCACCAAGAGTTGTATTAAATATCTCAAGTACAGGTTCTGTCAGATAAGCCTCACTCTGGTATCCATAATCAACATCAAAGACTTATCTTAGGTTGCTGCTTCCTCTTCATAGCCATGGCAGTGGTCAGTTTCTTCCTTTACAATGTTTTAATAGAACTCCACTGTCTATTTTCCAGTACGGACCCTCGCCTACTCTCTTGGGCAGCATTTTCACAGCCTCCTGACTGATCTTTCTTTTGTTACCTTTCAATCATTTGTGCAAAGCAATGTCAGATTACTTTCTTTAAAGCTCCATTTTCACCATTTTATTCCCCTCATTATTTAAGATGCTCCAGTGACTACCTATTGTCCACTACACAGAAGCAGAGCACCACCTAGGCTGTGGAGGTGGATGAGTCAAAATGAACCATCACAGTTTCACTCACAGACAGCGTGCCCAGACAGACCGCAGAGAAGGCTACATCCTCTGGGGCTGGCTGTGATCAAGGGTTGGTCTTCGACATGTTTTTAGATACATTATATTTATTAGGCTTCCAACTAGACCCTGGAAAATTGATTCACTCTAATAACATACACAAAGACAGTTACAAACTAAGGCGCAGTTTATTAATTTGCAGTGGCCCAACCACCACCAGGCCTGGGAACAGGACTGGTCAGATGGTAACCAGGCACTCCCTTCCTGGTGAGTGGCTCCTCCAGGGAGACTAGACTATTTATCAGCTGGTGTGTGGGGAGCACAGAATCGGAAAAAGGAAATTGATTGTTGCCTGAAGGAAATATGCGTCACACTCATACAACCCAATGTTAACCTTCTCCACCCAAAGGATAGCTCAGACTAAGCAACAGAACTATCCTTATCATTTAAATCAAATCACCACTTTCCTAGGAGAGTGATGGATAAACAGGGATGGTTCTTTTCTTATTGTTATTATTTACTTGTTCGTGTCAGTTTTCTATACCTTAAAAAAAGGGACACATTGGTTTTTCAGATTTTGTGTCATTATGGCATCTCTTTATGACGTGTTACTACATATAGCCTTTCTTTCATTTTAGGCTCCTTTCCTAATGTTGTAAGATTTCATGAACAAGCTGTCCCTAATTTGCAATATAATGAAAAACAAAATTATGCAGCTTCTAGTCATTGCCTGATGTTAGTTGACTATGCCCATTTTGAGACAGATGGTTCAGCCTTGTCTCTAAATGCATGGATTTATCTGATTTTCATTCATATATCCCTATCTGATTACCAAACAGCCCTGAAATCCTTGTCCCAATTATAAAGCCTTTGCCTTGTTTAAAGAACCCTACCAAGATTCTACCTACCTCCTCCACATTTATTAATGTGACAGTTTTCATTCAGAGCTCACTCTGCCAGACACCAAGACCTCACTTCTCTGGAGTGAAGTTTATTATACAAATAATCACAGCACAGTTTGGTAAAATCTGTAATAAGAAGTAGCCACTAAATGTGGAGGGCTTCCCTGGTGGCTCAGATGGTAAAGAATCTGCCTGCAATGCAGGAGACCAAGGTTCAATCCCTGGGTTGGGAAGATCCCCTGGAGAAGGGAAGGGCTACCCAGTTCAGTATTCTTGCTCAGAGAAGTCCAAGGACAGAGGAGCCTGATAGGCTACAGTCGACAAAGTCACAAAGAGTCAGACACAACCGAGCAACTAGCACTTAAACTTCACTATGTGTGGAAGAAATGCTTAAAAGACAAGATTAATTTTGTTCTGGGGACTGACCCTATGCTTTACAGAAGAAGTGACACCTAACTATGACCTTTCAGTGTGTGGGAGGTAGAACAATGCTTCCCAAAGATATCTACACCTTAGTCCCCAGAATCTGTGAATAGAATATGTTACATGGAAAAGGAGAATTAAGAGTGAAGATGAAACTAAGATTGCTAATCAGCTGACCCAGAGATGGAGTGATTATTCTGGACTATATGAGTAAACTCAATAGAATCACAAGGATCCTGAAATGTGGAAGTAGGAGGCAGAAGAAGAGTCGGTGTCAGAGTGATGTGATATAAGAAAGACTCATACTGCTAATTTAAAGATTGTAGGGGACCACAGGACAAGGAACTTGGGGAGTCTCTAGTAGCTGGAAAAGATAAGGAAACAGATTCTCCCCTTAGAAAGGAATTCACTTCTGACTTTGGCCCAGCAAGTCATTCCTTCCATTTCTGACATTCAGAACTGTGAGAAAATGAATTTTATTCTATTAAAGATCCTAGATTTTTGATAATTTATTACAACAGAAATAGAAAACCAATAAAAAGAGGAAGTAAGATTGCATGGGAGAAAGGGGCTAATGAGGTTCTTGCAGTCAGGGAACATGACATTTGTTGTGACAAGGTACCCTGTCAAGTGTTTTTCATGCTCCATGCTACAGAGGAGAGGTCCTTTTAGATAGTAAATGATTATTAGATGAACTATTAATAAAGATTTTTAGTGATATAGACTAGAAAAGGTGCCTTAGAATCGGTTGATAAATAGCAGCAAGAATGAAGTTGCTTTGTGAATTAATGAGGTTGTACATCTTGAACTCTGGGAAACCAAGCACTGGAACGCCCTATTTCTGTTCATGGCACCACTGTACTGTCAATAACTCAAACTTGAGATTTCCAAATGAGCCATCTCCCTGCACTCAACCAATTATCAGGTCAACATGGCCTCCATCATGACGATTTTCTAGTATCGTTCTCCTCTTTGAGTCTCCTGTTGCCACTCCTCGGTGTGCCGTTTTAACCCCAAACCATTATTTCTGTTCTTTTGCCAAATGAGTCATGAATTCCCTTTCCCCTCATAACACTTTCTCCATGAAGTTTCCATGCTCTTTTCTTTCTCTGAACTCCTTCAACACTAATTGTTCTTCAAAACACTTAAACTTCCTGAGAGAACGTCCTTACTCATGCTTCCCCTGCCTTCACTTACTCACTCCTTAGCTCACCACAGCTGACCTCATGGCTGCTGGCCGTTCTACTGAAACGGCTTTCCCTGAAGTCACAAGTGACCTTCTATTTACCAAATTTCAGGATCTATTTCGAGCTCCCCTCAGCTTGACCTCTCTGTGACATTGACATCATTGACGACTCTTTTCTTTCTCTTTTCTCCCTTTGATTCTAAACTATACTATTTCCAGTTTCCCCTCTTACGGTTTCACTAATTATTTTGTCTCCTCTAATGAGGATCCAGCCTCTAATACTACTTCCTACAGTCCTAATCCAAGTCTTCACAATTTTTCATTATACCCTACATCTCTTACTTAAATACTGAATATAAATATAGCTTGGAAAGAACACTAGGACTTTTTAATCCTGATTATTGGAATTCTGTCTTTCAAAATAGATTTTGAGATTCTGCTCTCTGCTCAGTAGCATCCTAAACATAGAACAGAATTCAGAAGTGACAAAGGTACAGCTTCTACCTCTTGAAAGCTGATAAACAAGTTAGACAGATGTAACATAAATGTATGAAATTTTGGAGAAATTATCTAAGTCAGAATTATTTGCTGATTGACAATGGCCACTGAATAACACCCACTGAATGTAGTTATTAAATGAACAATACTTCTTCTATGAATAAAGAGGACAAATACTAAACCACCAGATAAATAGACAAGTAGCTTTACCCTTTCTTTCCTTGAACTGAGGCAATAAGGATAAATTATATGAAGAAAATGTCATTTTCTAAGTTGTACTCAGCCTTGAGTACCACCTCCTTTTCAATTTTCACAATTCCTCACTGCAGTAGAAATAACTTAAAGCTGTCTTTCTGGGTTTGTTAAAATACTTTAAAACATAGCATTTCTATATTTACATAAAAAGAGAAACCCTGAGAAATTTTAGCAAGGAAAATATCTCCCATGTGAGTTAGACTGGGATCTTCAAGACTCCTAGTTTTTCCTTACTGAAACATTCATTTCCTCATTTGCAGCTGTAAATCAGCCACCTGCATTTTTAACCATTTCTTTCTCTGACAAAATAGCCTCAAGTACCTGACTAGATTACAAATTTTTAAAAATTGGTATTTATGTAGACTCATGGGCTTCCATAGTGTTAAAGAACGCTCCTGCCAATGCAGGAGACCTTAAGAGAGGCAGATTCAATACCTGGAGAAGGGCATGGCAACCCACTCCAGTATTCTTGTCTGGAGAATCCCTTGGACAGAGGAGCCTAGCGAATTACAGTCCATTTGGCCACAAACAGTCAGACACAGCTGAAGTGACTTAGCATGCATTTAGACTTATACTGTACCATCTCTGATATACAGTCACTCCTGGCAGAAAATACAGAGTAACAAAAAATTTTGCATTCTGGCCTGAAGAGAAGCAGATTAATTCAGGTATATCATGATGAAAATCTCCCTTTCTGGCCCACTAGGCTCCAATTTCAAATGGTCTGGAAAATATGGACTGTCATTCACTATCCCTGATTCTCCATCAAGAAATTTAGAACCCTTTTTTTAAATCATTCTACAAATAAGAAAGTTCTCCTTTTCATACAAAATAATAATCATTCTATTATGCAATTCTCCTTGGGCAGGAGGAAAGGAAGCAAATTTTCTACACACTGGTGCTCACCAAAATCCTGGTGTAAAAATCATCAAATCTGTGATAGACATAAGCCATCACCTAGGTTCAGATATCATACCTGAAGTTTGTGCATTAGACTGAAAGAAATATTGTTTCTACAAATACTTCAAAAATAGTTTGTCTAATATACTGAACCAGAAAAAAAATAGTTTTCTCATGACATGTTTATTCTTATCCCTCATCAATCAATAATGGGAATGAAACAAACTTGGCACTGTTCAAATCTAGATTCTCTTCTGAAAATTCACTGCAGGTGAGAATCAACAGGTTCATTCAATTTGATCTTGACCACTTTTCTCTAGGCAAAGGAACAAGACTGAGTATGAACTCCCAAAACATGGTCAAAATGAGGCTTTGGCATTTCAAACTTATATCAAAGGGAGTGCAGAAACAGACATACATACATAGGCATCTCTGACACAAACGTGAGACCACAACTCAGTAAGAAAAGGATGAGTTTTTCAATACTTTCTACCTAATTAATTAAATAACTGTAAAGAAAGTGTTTTTACTCCTATTTCAATCTATTCACAAATATAAGTTCCAAATGAATAATGATCTACATATGAGAGATAAAATTAAAAATGTTAGAGAAAAACTTGAAACATTTTTATGACCTTGTAGTAGACAAGACTTTTTAAATAAACACAGAAAGCATGAAACATAAAAAAAATTGATAAACTGACCAAATTAAAATTAAGAAGTACTATTTCTTTTTCAAAAGACATCATTGAGGGAGAAATAGGCAGCTCATAGAGAGGAGGAAGGGATTCCCAGGTGGCGCTAGTGGTTAAGAATCCACCTGCCAATGCAGAAGACATAAGGGAAGAGGGTTTGATCTCCCTGGCTCTGGAAGATCCCCTGGCGGAGGGCATGGCAACCCACTCCAGTATTCTTGCCTGGAGAATCCCATGAGCAGAGGGGCATATCGGGTTACAGTCCATAGGGTCGAAAACAGTTAGACACGACTGAAGCAACTTCACACACACATACATTCAGAGGGAGGAAGTTATTCACAATAAACATCAAATAAAAGACATATCAATAAATGTAAAGACCCATAAATCATTAAGAGGACTGGCAACCTAAGGAAAAATGCAAAAGACTTAAGTAGCTACATCAAAAAAAGATGATTCCTAAATGGACAATAGCAATTTGAAGGGTTTAACTTCATGGGTGTGATAGATCACAAAAACGGCTCACTTCTTCCATCCCTGTCTCCATGCCCTTTGCCATGTTACTTTGTAGTACTGTGTGACTGTGAATCTCAGCTAGCCTTGTGACTCACTTTGACCAACGGAATATTGGAAAATGTCATGCAAGCAAACGCCAGAAAAATAATTGCACAACTGGGCCTGTTTTCTTCTGCACCTGTTCCTTTTCCATGAGAATACTGGGGCTAGTCTGCTGGAAACTGAGAAAGACAGAGATCAGTAAGACCCATCGCTCCAGCTGCAGCCAGTCAATCAGCTGACATCCCCAGACATGTGAA
Organism: Odocoileus virginianus; assembly: GCF_023699985.2. NCBI lineage: Eukaryota > Metazoa > Chordata > Mammalia > Artiodactyla > Cervidae > Odocoileus > Odocoileus virginianus. Next base: position 33,760,072 of record NC_069696.1, on the reverse strand, counting down.
CAATGCCAGCCAAGAACAGCAGAACTGCCAAACCAGCCCCTGGCCAACTCAATTCTTGGGATCGGCACATGCTTATTGTGGAATGCACTGACATTTTGTGGTTACTTACTATGCAGCACTATTGAGGCAATAGATAATTGATACTATAAGTCACGAGAAAGATGCAAATATGCAAAAACTCAATGCAATATTACTACATACACACCAAAATTGCTAAAATGAAAAATAAGAAAAACCTAAAGGGTTAGCAAGCACTTAGAACAATAAAAACTTTCATACATCCTTGGTGGAAATGTCAGATAGTTCAGTCAGAGGCAATAGATAATTGATACTATAAGTCATGAGAAAGATGCAAATATGCAAAAACTCAATGCAATATTACTACATACACACCAAAATTGCTAAAATGAAAAATAAGAAAAACCTAAAGGGTTAGCAAGCACTTAGAACAATAAAAACTTTCATACATCCTTGGTGGAAATGTCAGATAGTTCAGTCACTTTGGAAAACTGTAACAACATTTACTACTGTTGAACCTACACATACCTTCTGATCCAGCAATTCCACCCTAGGTATATAACAAACAGAAACAGGTACAGGTTTCCCCAGCCATATGAAAGTGGAGTGTTTCTCTGAAAACTTTCATAAACTGAGACAACATAAAAAGAAGAAGCAATTACCTTAGGACTCATCTTGCTAATGGATGCACAAAATAAGTCAAGATAAGGCACAGATGCTCCAAGACTCAGTTTAAACTTGATGCTGAGATGTTAAGTGTGTTTCCCAGGGAAAGGCTGTTCTCACAGTTCAGGGTACATGCTGCCCCTATAACATCTCTCCTCAAAAAAATAAAAAAATAAATAAAATAACCAAATGCTATTTTCACTATTTTATTAAAATATAGCTAATTTATGTGCACGCTAATTTACAATGCTGTCTGCCAGTACAGGAGATGTGTGATATGCAGGTTCGATCCCAGGGTTGGGAAGATATCCTGGGGGAGGAAATAGCAACCCACTCCAGTATTCTTGCCTGGAGAATTCCATGGACAGAGGATCATGACAGGCTATGGTCCATAGCTTTCAAAGAGTTGGACACGACTGAAGCAACTTAGCATGCACCGAGTCAGAAATGACTGAACAACAACAACACACACACATTTATATATATTCTTTTTCAGATTCCTTTCTATTATAGGTTATTGTGAGATGTTGGATACAGTTTTCACTTGGCCTTTTTTGTAAAAACAAAAATCTTTTCATTTCTTTCAGTTAGCAAAAGCAGGTATGAAAGTAGATCTTTTGTAAAAGCAAAGTGATGTAAAACAAACTTTAGAAAAGTGGAGGATATGTCTTCACCGAAAGCATATTCTGTTTTCACCAAAACATTTGTCCTAAAATGTTTACAGTAGAACTGTTTGTAGTAGTTAAAAATGAGAAGCTACTCAAATGCCCATCCAGTGTAGAATGAATAAACAAATTGTGGTATATTCACAATGAAATACTATATGAGTGAGATACCTACATTCTACCATGTGGACAAAATTCACAAACATAATGTTGAGCAAAAGAAGCCAGGCATAAAAGAGTACTTATTATGTGAAGACATGTGTCTAGTAAACAAATACAAGTAAAAGTAATCAGTGCAATTTGAAGACAGGAGAATGGTTATTTATGAGTGGGGGTATAAGCTATTGGTAGGGAAGTGGCAGGGGCATTCTGGGGTACTGGTAACATTCTACTGTTTTGCTACTGGTTATGTTTCTGTGTTCAGTTTGTAAAAATTAATTGAACTGTATACTCATGACAAATACACTTCTCTATATGTTACTGCTCTTCAATAAAAAGATTTTAAAAATTATCAAAGTTTATACCAAAGTAGGGGAGTGAAAAATGGATATTAGATACAAATTCTTCTAGAGATTAATTAAATTTGACAGAAAAGCCAAGACTCAGTGGCTTAACCACAGTACAAGTTTATTTCTCCTTCCCATTAATGAAATTCAGAAGACGGTTGTCCAAAAGTAGCATGATTGGCTCCATCATCAGTTCTTTCTCTGTTGCTTCACTATTCCTGGGCTCCATGGTCCCAAATGGCTGCGCTGCAACTGGCAGGAAGAAAAAAGGGCTAAAGAAGAATCCATTCTCTCTTTTATGGAAACTTGCAGAAAGTTCGTCTAACACTTTTGCTTACATCCCTTTGACCAGAACTTAATTGTAAAGCCACCTCCATCTGTCAAAGAGACTTGGAAATGCAGCCTATATTCCAGGTGATACCTGCCCCCACTGAAAATTAGATCTGTTTTTCAGAGAAAAAAGTACAAAATGAATATCGTGAGTCAGCTTGTAAGCTTTGACATATGCCTCCACACAAATCCTTTCCTGACTATCTTTTTCTCTAGTCCAAATATTTTAGGAACTAGTTTTCCTTCCTGAGCAGTAGTTGACAGTTTGGGTAAAGAATCAATGAATAAATATTTTAAGCTTTGCTGACCTAATGGTTGAGTTGCAGCTACTCAGCTCTGCTATGGAAGCAGTCGTAGGCAAAATATAACAGAATGAACATTATTCTGTCCCAATAAAACTTTATTTCCAAACTCAAGCAATCAACTAGATTTATTCTGTGAGCTGTAGCTTGCTTCTTTCTCTGGAAAGAAAAGCAGTTTGCTGCTTTTCTCTGCTTTTGAGGCTCCAGAAAACCAGTTAAGTCCCATAAGGACAGAGGCAAAGTTTGACTTATTCTCCATTGTGTCTCCAGGCCCTGGCAGGTAGTCACTAATCAAAAGCGACTAAAAGTGATTAAAAATGAGTGCCTACTAAAAAATATCTTCTTCAAGATATTGCATTGTTCACACTAAAGTTTATTGCAAGAAAGAAAAGGAGTTAAGTTGAATTTAAGCTAAAGAGCATACAAAAGTTCAAGGCAAATAAGGAACAAAAGAGGAAAGGAAATGTGTCTTTGGAAAGGAAATAAAGAATCATCCAAAAAGAATAATTTGTAAGTCTGATATGGTCATGAGAACTTTATAACAGTAAACAAACAAATAAATATCTTCTCCTCCACTTTTCATGTTCTTTGGGTTCTTTTCAGTCAAGGGGAATGGGATTGAAGGTCTAGGAAAAGTGTGGTTTCTCCCAGCTGGAGGATTTACATGTGCTATAGTCTGAAGAAGCATTATTTCTTCAAATGGAGTGATTCTTTTCTTTCAGGGTCAACTCCCTTAGCCCATTCATCCTTCCCTCTCTGAAAGGGATCCAGGGAAACTCTGTGTGCTACTTCTCTTGGCATTCCACAAATAGAACAGAGTAAGACATTAATGAAGAGGGAAAACAGTTTTCCATTTATTTTGCTTTCAGAAATATACTTGGAAAGGCCTGTGCCAGAGTTGTACTATATCAAAGAAACCATAATCCAAAAAACTAACCCTTTTAAAATGATAACCAACTGCATTTTGTATTTTCATAGAATTACTTTATTTCCGTAAAAAACAGAATTTCCATTTTTCCAATCAAGGAGCTGAGCTTCTAAAGCTTCCTGTGGTCTATTTACATTTCCTACAGTAACCTTCTTAAGCAACAGACCAAAGAAAATATGAAACATTTTTTATTTCATTTTCCCTTTTTAAAGGAGCCTCTATATTTTTCTGACCTCACTGAAGGCCTCAGAGACAACACCGATTTCAAAATGTGAAATAAAAACAAATTAGTAGATGCCTCTTTAATGCAAATGTTATCATCAGATTTCAGATCTACTGTCAACTCTTGCTATATTTTGTGCATTGGGTACTGGTGCTACTTTTCCATCTTTTTCTCTCAGAAAAGCAGGATAGTAAGATGAATCTAAATTTCTATGAGATGAAGTGAAATCACTCAGTCGACTCTTTGTGACTGCATGGACTCAATGGAATTCTCTAGGCCAGAATATTGGATTGGGTAGCCATTATGCCCTTCTCCAGGGGATCCAACCCAGGGATCGAACCCAGGTCTCCTACATTGCAGGTGATCCATGAGGGAAGCCCAATAATATTGGAGTGGGTAGCCTTTCCCTTCTCCGGTGAATCATCCTGACCCAGGAATTGAACCAGGGTCTCCAAAACTGGCAGATTCTGTGAATGGGAAACTTATCACTAACTCTTCAAACAAGATGATGAGGGTAGGAAATAAAGAACTCGGAGGTTGCATTTATTCATTTATTTAAACAATATCTATTAAAGACTTCTATTTGACCATCACTGTGTTAGGTATTAGTAGAGAGGGAGAGAAAGGGTTGCTGCAGACCCATAAGAGTTGTCCTCAAGGCTTTTGGGTACCATAGAAGAAATTACTCTAATGATAAGAAACCTGGAACTTCATCAAACAAACTATTTTGAGAATGTTCTTGACTTTTCCACATCCTTTGGGGAGCAACAAAACAGGACCACTGTTTCAAACATGATGACTTAAAATAGTTCTGTGGATTCATTCAGCCTAAAAGTTCTGCTGGATTTTTCCATCAGTTATTATGTCATCATCTGTTGCCTTATTAGTCTCAACATAAAAGAGTCTTTTTAAATTAATTTTTTAATTAGAGTATAGTTGATTTACAATGTTGTGTTTATCTCTGCTGTACAGCAAAATGACCTAGTTATACATAGATAACCATTCTTTTTAATATTCTTATCCATTATGACTTAATCTAGGATACTGAATATGGCCCCCTGTGCTGTACAGTAGGACCTTGCTGTTTATCCAAGAGTCCATTTGAACTCATGCATTGATTTGACACTATTTGTCTAGAATACATCTTTCCCACTTTGCAGAAAACCTCAACCAATTGGTGCAGCATTTGTAGACTTTCTTGGCTCTGTCTTTCATGCCTACCCAGGCCAGGTGGAATTATTTACTTGAATGGTAAGTGTGGACAGAAAAGGTAAGCAGAGCTCTTCCCTCTTCCATTTTCTGGAATGAAAGCTGCCTGTAGGAAGCAAGAGTTCTTGGCTGATAAAAATGCCTAAGTTTGGAATTCCCTACTAGGAAACTCACTTTTCTAGTGGAGGTGACAGAATGCTACCTGAACTTTTTAAACTCCTAAAAGATGATGCTGTTAAAGTGTTGCACTCAAAATGTCAGCAAATTTCGAAAACTCATCAGTGGCTACAGGACTGGAGAAGTCAGTTTTCATTCCAATCCGAAAGAAGGGCAGTGCCAAAGAATGTACAATCTACCTTACAATTGCACTCATTCACATGATAGTTAGGTTATTCTCAAAATCCTTCAAGCTAGGCTTCAGTAGCACATGAACCAAGAACTTCCAGATGTACAAGCTGGTTTAACAAACACAGTGAAACCAGAGATCAAACTGCCAGCATTTGCTGGATCATGGAGAAAGCAGTGGGATTTCAGAAAAAAAGACATCTACTTCTGCCTCATTTACTACACTAAAACCTTTCACTATGTGGATCACAACAAACTGTGGAAAATTCTTTAAGAGATAGGAGTACCAGACTACCTTACCTGTCCCCTGAGAAACCTGTATGCAGGCAAAGAAACAACAATTAGAAATGGATATGGAACAAATGACTGATCCAAATTTGAAAAAGGAGTACAACAAGCCTGTATATTGTCACCTGCTTATTTACATTCTATGCAGAGTACATCGTAAGAAATGCCAGGCTGCATGAATCACAAGCTGGATCAAGATTGCCAAGAGAAATATCAACAACCTCAGACATGCTTCTTCACTCTCTACTCTAGTGGAAGGAAAGTGGAGAGGAACTAAAGACTCTTGATGAAGGTGAGGGAGGAGAGTGAAAAAGCTGGTTTAAAACTCAACATTAAAAAAAGTAAGATCATGGCATCTCATACCATCACTTCATGATAAATAGATTGGGGAAAAGTGGAAAAAATGACAGATTTTATTTTCTTGGGCTCCAAAATCACTGTGGACTGTGACTGTGGCCATGAAACTAAAGATGCTTGCTCCTTGGAAGGAAAACTATGGCAAACCTAGACAGCATATTCAGAAGCAGAGACATCACTTTACCAACTAAGATCCACATAGTCAAAGCTATGGTTTTTTTCCAGTCACATATGGATGTGAGAGTTTGACCATAAAAAAGGATAAGAGCCAAAGAATTGATACCTTCGAACTGTGGTAGTGGAGAATACTCTTGAGAGTTCCTTGGGCTTCAAGGAGATAAAACTATTCAATCCTAAAGGAAATCAACCCTGAATATTCATTTGAAGGACAGATGCTGAAGCTGAAGCTGCAATACTTTGGCCACCTAATGCAAAGAGCTGACTCATTGGAAAAGACCCTGATTCTGGGAAAGATTGAAGGCAAAAGAAGAAGAAGGTGGCAGTGGATGAAATGGTTAGGTAGCATCACTGACTCAATGGACATGAGTTTGAGCAAACTCTGGGAGATAATCAAGGGCAGGGAAGTGTGGCATGTTGCAGTCCATAAGGTTGCAAAGAGTCAGACACTACTTACAAGCCATGGTCTCTAATCTGGCTTTACATAGTATAAAAGTAAAATGCTGGTCTCCACATGGCAACCTCCTTGGTTTATTTATCTCAGTTGGTTCAGAACACTGATAGGCTAAAAAGGGTATTATTACTGGTCTCTTCCATCATGCCCCCAAATCTGGTGCAATGAACAATGAATTTTGAGAAAAAGAAGGCAAGAAATGAAATTTGCAGGTAAAACAGATCAAAATTAAAGGCAATCACAGCAGTGAAGCTTTTATTCTTAGACTTTAGTGATAGGCATACACATCTTTGACTTTGATTGCTCTATTTAGTTCTTTAGACATTTCACTTCAGAATAGCTTCAATGTTCCAGTTGTCCAAGCATTGGTATAGGGGTTGGCAAATTATGACCCACAGGAAAACTGGAGCCTGCCTCTTGATTTTATATATTAAAACCAAGAATTTTCATTGGAATACAGCTATTTATTTTTTATTTATTAATTTTAATTGGAGGCTAATTACTTTGCAATATTGTGGTGGTTTTTGCCATACATTCACATGAATCAGCCATGGGTATACATGTGTCCCCCATCCTGAACCCCCCTCCCACCTCCCTTCCCATCCCACCCCTCAGGGTCATCCCAGTGCACTGGCCCTGAGTGCCATGTCTCATTCATCAAACCTGGACTGGCGATCTATTTCACATATAGTAATATATATGTTTCAATGCTATTCTCTCAAATTATTCCACTCTTGTCTTCTCCCAGAGTCCAAAAGTCTGTTCTTTAAATCTGTATCTCTTTTGCTGTCTCACATATAGGATCATCATTACCATCTTTATAAATTCCATATATATATGTTAATATATGTTATTGGTGGTTTTCTTTCTAACTTACTTCACTCTGTATAATAGGCTCCAGTTTCATCCACCTGATTAGAACTGATTCAAATGCATTCTTTTCAGTAGCTGAATAATATTCCATTGTGCATATGTAACACAGTTTTCTTATCCATTCATCTGCTGATGGATATCTAGGTTGCTTCATGTCCTAGCTACTCTAAACAGTGCTGCAATGAAATTTGGGGTACATGTGTCTCTTTCAATTCTGGTTTCTTCAGTGTTTATGCCCAGCAGTAGGATTGCTGGGCCATATGGCAGTTCTATTTCCAGTTTTTAAAGAAATCTCCACACTGTTCTCCATAGTGGCTGTACTAGTTTGCATTCCCACCAACAGTGTAAGAGGGTTCCCTTTTCTCCACACTCTCTCCAGCATTTAATGTTTGTAGACTTTTTGATAGCAGCCATTCTAACTGGTGTGAGATGGATACCTCATGGTGGTTTTGATTTGCATTTCTCTGATAATGAGTGATGTTGAGCATCTTTTCAAGTGTTTGTTAGCCATCTGTATGTTTTCTTTGGAGAAATGTCTGTTTAGTTCTTTGGCCCATTTTTTGATTGGGTCATTTATTTTTCTGGAATTGAGCTGCATGAGCTGCTTGTATATTTTTGAGATTAATTCCTTGTCAATTGCTTCATTTGCTATTATTTTCTCCCATTCTGCTGCTGCTAAGTTGCTTCAGTCGTGTCCAACTCTGTGCAACCCCATAGACGGTAGCCCACCAGGCTCCCCCATCCCTGGGATTCTCCAGGCAAGAACACTGGAGTGGGTTGCCATTTCCTTCTCCAATGCGTGAAAGTGAAAAGTGAAAGTGAAGTCTCTCAGTCGTGTCCGACTCGTAGTCACCCCATGGACTGCAGCCTACCAGGCTCCTCCATCCATGGGATTTTCTAGGCAAGAGTACTGGAGTGGCTTGCCATTGCCTTCTCCATTGCCCATTCTAAAGGCTGTCTTTTCACCTTCCTTATAGTTTCCTACATTGTGCAAAAGCTTTTAAGTTTAATTAGGTCTCATTTGTTTATTTTTGCTTTTATTTCCGTTACTCTGGGAGGTGAGTCATAGAGGAGCCTGCTGTGATTTATGTCAGAGAGTGCTTTGCCTATGTTCTCCAGGCAAGAATACTGGAGTGAGTTGCCATTTCCTTCTCCGGGGATCTTCCCAACCCAGGAATTGAACCCTGGTCTCCTGCATTGCAGGCAGATTCTTTACTGACTGAGCTGCAAGGGAAGCCCCTTAGTCAATGCTAACTACAGGGTTTTAATCTGTTGCACCTGTCACTTCCAGAGCAGTTCCCTCTTCTTTGTTTATTTTGGCTTCCTCTGTTTGCAAGTCTCTTCAGTGTCTAATTTCCACCCTGACACAAGGGGGCCGAGGTGGTCACTTATTTAGGCTCACTTGTTCAGTTGTGCTGCAAACAAATATCACTGGCGTGTGTGGGGAGTGCTTGCAGTGTATGGACCACATTGGGTTTGCCCAGCTCATGGCGGTGTGTGCTTTCCCGGTCTACACTGCTCAGGCCCCAATTGCTCTGCAGGGGAACTGTCCAAAGTGGGCCCTGCGTTTCGTATACTTCCCAGGTCTAACCTGCTCAGGTTCAGGTTCTCAGGTACTCCACGAAGGCACAGACTCAGTTGGGCATGCATTTTGTGCCTTTCCCAGGTGAGCAGTTCAGGTGACCAGGTGCTTAGAGAGTGCACTGTCCAAGGTGGACTGTGCGTCTTAATCACCTCCCTGGTCCCAGCCTCTCAGTTTCCCAGGCACACCGCGAGAGCAGCGACCTAGGTGTGCCGCGTGTCTCTTCTGGGGAGCTGATCTCTGGCTGCGACCCTCCTGGCAGATGTCAACCACCCAGGATCCCAGGAAGACGTGGTTAGCAACTGGGAGCCTGCTCACAGTTTGGTGGAGGATGCCATCTCTGGGGCCAAGATTGCCCCTTGCCTTCTGGCTCTGGCTGTTGCCCACCTGCATCTCTGCCTCCGGTGGGGGGATGGGCCAGTCTACAGCTGGCTAGCTCTCCTTTGGTGTTCGCTCAATCCTTTGTTCTGTGAGCAGGCCAGGCTGAACCTTAGGTTAGAGCTCTTAGCAGGAAAGTTCTCTCTCTCTCTCTCTCTCTCTCTCTCTCTCTCTCTCTCTCTCTTTCTCTCTCTCTTTGGCTATCCCACAGTTTGGGTTGCTGTCTCAATTAACTCCCTCGGATTGTCCTCAGGGCATTCAAGCCTGGACCTTACCCTAAGCATGCAACCCATACCTCCTGTCTAGCTGCCGCTGGCTGGTGGCTGATGCAAGCCCCTGGGCTACTTCTCCGCTGGCAGTTGCGTTTAGGCGCATATTCTGTGGGTTTTCTTTTTTTTTTTCCTCACAGTTATGTTGCCCTCTGAGATTCCAAAACTCCCCACAAACCCAACAGTGAGAGGGTTTCCTGGTGTTTGGAAACTTCTCCTCCTTCACGACTCCCTCCCTGGGATGGGTCTCCATCCCTAACTCTTTTGTCTCTCTTTTTGTCTTTTTTATTTTGTCCTACCTCTTTTCAAAGAGAATGGGCTTCATTTCTGAGTATCTGGTGTCCACCACCAGCGTTCAGAAGTTGGTGGAAGTTGCTCAGCATTCAAATGATCTTTTGATGAATTTGTGGGGGAGAAAGTGGTCTCCCTGTCCTATTCCTCAGCCATCTTAGGACCGCCCCCAGTTAAGTCTATTTATTTACATATAGTCTCTGTCTGTTTTCATATGATAATGGAAAAGTTGAGTGGTTGCAATAGAAATCATATGGCCCATTGTCGTTCAGTCACCCAGTCATGTCAGGCTCTTTGTGACTCCATGGACTTCAGCACACCTGGCTTCCCTATCCTTCACTATCTCCTAGAATTTGCTCAAACTCATGTCCATTCAGTCAGTGATGCTATCCAACCATCTCATACTCTGTTGTCCCCTTCTCTTCCTGCCTTCAATCTTTCCTGGCATCAGGGTCTTTTTCAATGAGTTGGCTCTTCACATCAGGTGGCCAAAATATTGTAGCTTCAGCATCAGTCCTTCCAGTGAATATTCAGGGTTGATCTCCCTTAAGATTGACTAGTTTAACCTCCTTGCTCTCCAAGGGCATTTCAGGAGTCTTCTCCAGCACCAAATTTGAAGGTATGAATTCTTTGGTGTTCTGCCTTCTTTACAGTCCAGCTCTCACAACCATATGAGATCACCGGGAAGACCACAGCCTTGACTATTGGACCTCTGTTGGCAGAGTAATGTCTCTGCTTTTCAACACACTGCCTAGGTTTGTCATCACTTTCTTGTCAAGAAACAATTGTCTTCTGATTTCAGGGCTGCAGTCACTGTCCGCAGTGATTTTGGAGTCCAAGAAGAGGAGATCTGTTACTAGTTCCACCTCTTCCCCTCCATTTGCCATGCAGTAATGGGCCATATATATATATGGTCCATAAGCCTGAAATATTTACTATCTGGCCCGTTACATAGAAGCTTATCAACCCATGGATTAATGGGTTGAATAGTCTGATAGCCTCTGCTGTACTTCTCAGCCAGTTTTGTAAACCATTAAGAGATTTTGGCCTTGAAATATCAAGTATTGGAGCTTATCCTGGGCCAGGCAAAATTAACCCCCAATTTGGGTGGCATCTGCTTTTTAGCTACCATGTGCTAATTACACCTGTGAATCTTGGGGCTCTATATTGCAGCTTTACCCACAGAAAGGAAGAGGACTTTACTGTGGAGCAAGTAAGAAATGAGGGTCTCTACTATACCATAATGTAGATATAACCTGCACTTGGACAAGAGTAGAAGGAAAGTTGGCAGAAATCTTCACTAAAATAAAAACCAAAAAAATAATATAATAGAAACTTTCCCCTTGAGAAATATGCTGACACAAAAGTAGCACAAACACCAAGGTCATTGATATAGACCTTACAGGAAGCTTCAGATGAATGAATCTTAGTATTTTAAGAAACAATTTCCTCCCTAAAAAAATGGCACACACAAAAAAATCCTTTGTAGCTAAGATGTGGTCTGATTTAAATATTTGTTAAAATGTGGCTGGAAAAGGAGGTAGGGGTAACAAGTTTAAAATGATTACCAAGATAGGAATTTGACTGAGACTTAAAGAACCCTATTAGAAGAAAAGTTGCATTAAACATTAAATGAGAACTTGCTGAAACAGTAGAATAACAGTATTCAGAAGGACTCACGATTTGAAGTTCATAGGTAAAGCACCTGTGTTTGAGTGGGAGTGAGAGTCCATGTGAAACAGAACTGGACATGCTACAAAGGGAGGAGGCAGAGGCCTTCCAGATGGAAGAATGACCAAAGGATATCTCCAACACACCAAGCCAGCTATGTTCCAAAATCTGGATTGGGAAAAATATATCAGCACTGAGAAAGATAGCTGGGCCAACAGCCTCACTGTGTCCAAATGAAGGAGGTGTCCAGATTCCATGGAGCTCATCTTAATGCTCACATGAGCCACAGATGTAGTTCATGGCCTTATTCAGCCTATTCCATTTGTATAATCCCAATTCAAAGAACCAGGATACTCATAAGCCCCACTACATAAAAGGCAAGATGGTGCCCATAGCAGATCAACATGAAAGCTGATGATATAACTCAAAGTTGTCCAAGTACCTGGGGCCCTGATTTTCCTGACTATAACATCTGAGGTCAAAAGATTTTGGTCTGAATCCATTTTCAACATACAAAATTGAAAGTTGACAGTGTAAGTCTCTCAGTTGTGTCTGACTCTTTATGAACCCATGGACTCTAGCCCTTCAGGCTCCTCTGTCCATGGAATTCTGTTCAAGAATGTGGGAGCAGATAGCCATTCTCTTCTCCAGGGGATCTTTCTGACACAGGCTGAATCCAGGTCCCTGCATTGCAGGTGATTCTTCACCATCTGAGCCACCAGGGAAGCCCTTTCAACATATGCATTTAAGAAAAATTTTTTATACTTTCTAAAACTTGGTTTCCTCATTGAAATGGAAAAACACCTACTCACAAGGTTTTAAATGAGATTAAATTCAAAGCTGTATGTGAATCTATCTTGTGCCATGTCAGTCAATATGAGGTATTCAATGTTTAGGGAATTCTATTTCATTCCTACCTGTCTTTCAAAAGAAGGTAGAAAAAAAGTGATAACTGCAACACTAGATTCAGCAGAAAATGTGTGTCAGTGTCCTTCCAATCCCATAGTTGTTCATTAAAACAAGAAAAAAGACAAATTTAGAAGTTAAGATTGCAGTAGACACTATGTCTAATACAACTTTTCTAGATTTCCCATTAAATTAAAACATTCATGGGTTTAAACAAAACAGGCAGCACTGTAAATCAAGGGTCCCCAACTTCCAGGATCTAATACCTGATGATCTGAGGTGAAGTTGATGTAATAATAATAATAGAAATAAAGTGCACAATGAATGTAATGCACTTGAATCATCCTGAAACCATGCACCAAGCTGGTACATGGGAAAACTGTCTTCCACGAAAACAGTCCCTAGTGCCAAAAGGTTGAGGATTGATGCTATAAATAAAAAATAAGAAAAGACTGTAGCTCATAATGCAGGGAGAATTTCCACTGAATGGATTACCCATGAGAATAGAATGAAGTGCATATTCTCAGCTTGTTGCTCAGTCACTAATTCGTGTTTGACTCTTTGCAACCCCATGGAATGTACACACCTGGAACCGCATGGAATGAAGCACACCAGGCTCCTCTGTCCTCCACTATCTCCTGAAGCTTCCTCAAATTCATGTCCAATGAGTCAGTGATGCTATCTAACCATATCATCCTCTGCCGTCCCCTTCTCCTTTTGCCTTCACTCTGTCCCAACATCAAGATCTTTTCCAATAAATCTGCTCTTTGCATCAGGTGGTCAAAATATTGCAGCTTCAGCTTCAGCATCAGTCCTTCCAACCCTTCAGGGTTGATTTTCTTTAGGATTGATTGGTTGAATCTACTTGCAGTCCAAGAAACTCTCAAGAGTCTTCTCCAGCACCACAATTCAGAAGCATCAATTCTTCCATGCTCAACCTTCTTTAAGGTTCAACTCTCACATCCATGTATGACTACCAGAAAAACCATAGCTTTGACTATATTGTCCTTTGTTGGCAAAGTGATGTCTCTGTTTTTTAACATGCTGTCCAGGTTTGTCATTGCTTTCCTTCCAGAGAGCAAATCTCTTTTAATTTCATGGCTACAGTTATAGTCCACAGTAGTTTTGTGGCCCAAGAAAATAAAGTCTGTCACTGCTTCCACTTTTTCCCCTTCTATTTGCCATGAAGTGATGGGACTGGATGCCATGATCTTAGTTCTTTTAATGTTGAGTTTCAAACCAGCTTTTTCACTCTCCTCTCTCACCCTCATCAAGAGACTCTTTAGTTCTTCTTCACTTTCTTTCATTAGAGTGGTATCATCTGTATATCTGAGGTTGCTCATATTTCTCCCAGAAATCTTGATTCCAGCCTTTGATTCATGCAGCCCAGCATTTCTCATGATGTACCCTGCATAGAAGTTAAATATGCAGGGTTACAATACACAGCCTTGTCATGCTCCTTTCCCAGTAGAGGGAACCAGTATTTGAACCAGTATTGAACCAGTATTGAACCAGTCATTTGTTCATGTAGCTTCTTGACATGCCAACAGGTTTTTCAGTATTTGAACCAGTATTTGAACCAGTATTGAACCAGTCATTTGTTCATGTTGCTTCTTGACATGCCAACAGGTTTTTCAAGAGACAGATAAGATGGTCTGGTACTCCCATCTCTTTAAGAATTTTCCACAGTTTCTTGTGATCCGAACAGCCAAAGGCTTTAGCGTAATCAATGAAGCAGATGTTTTACTGGAATTTCCTTGCTTTCTCTATGATCCAGCAAATGTTGGCAATTTCATCTCTGGTTCCTCTGCCTTTTCTAAACCGAGCATGTAAATCTGAAATTTTCTGTTCTTGTAATGCTGAAGCCTAGCTGCATTATTTGGCATTGCCCTTTTTTGGGACTTGAATAAAAGCTGACCTTTTCCAGTCCTGTGGCCACTGCTGTTTTTTCCAAATTTGCTGACTTATTGAGCGCAGCACTTTAACAGCATCATCTTTTAGGATCTGAAATAGCTCAGCTGGAATTCCATCACCTCCACTAGCTTTGTTCATAGTAATGTTTCCTTGACTTTCAAGGTCCACTTGACTTCATGCTTCAGGATATCTGGCTTTAGGTGAGTGATTACACCATCATGGTTATCTGTGTCATTAACATGGTTCTTGTATGGTTCTTTTGTGTATTCTTGCCACCTCTTCTTAATTTCTTCTGCTTCTCTTAGGTCCTTGTTCTTTCTGTCCTTTATTGTTCCCATTATGGCAGGAAATATTCCCTTGATATCATTAATTTTCTTGAAGAGATCTCTAATCTTTCCCATTCTTTGTTTTCCTCTATTTCTTTGCATTTTTTTTCATTTAGGAAGACCTTCTTATCTCTTCTTGTTATTCTCTGAAACTCTGCATTCAGTTAGATATATCTTTCCCCTTCTCCCTTGCCTTTCACTTCTCTTCTTTGCTTAGCTATTTATAGGCCTCCTCAGGCAATCACTTTGCCTTCTTGCATTTTCTTTGGCATGGTTTTGCATTGTATGGCAGTGACCAAACCATACAATGTCATGAATCTCTGACTGTGGTTCTTTAGGCACTCTGTCAACCAGATCTAATCCCTTGAATCCATTCATCATCTCCACTGTATAAGAGATTTGATTTAGGTCATACCTGAAAGGCCCTGTGGTTTTCACATTTCTTCAATTTATGGCTGAATTTTGCAATAAGGAGCTCATGATCTGAGCAACAGTCAGATGCAGGTCTTGTTTTTACTGACTGTATAGAGACCTTCCATCTTTGTCTGCAGAGAACATGATCAGTATGACTTCTATTAGTAACTGCCCTCTACTCTTCTCCAGTAGAATACTGGACACCTTCTGACCTTGGGGGATTCATCTTCTGGTATCATATCTTTTTGCCTTTTCATACTGTTCATGGGGTTCTTGAGGCAACAGTACTGGGGTGAGTTGCCATTTCCTCCTCCAGTGATCCATGTTTTGTTAGAACTCTTCACTATGACTCATCCACCTTGGGTAGCCCTGAGTGGTATGGCTCATAGCTGGGGCTTACCAGGTGGTACAGTGGTAAAGAATCCACCTGCCAACTCAGGAGATGCAAGAGACATGGGTTCATCTGTGGTTCAGAAAAATCCCCTGGAGTAGGAAATGGTAATCTGTTCCAGTACTCTTGCTTGGAAAATTCCATGAACAGAGGAGCCTAGTGGGCTACAGTCCACGGGTTCACAAAGACCTGTACACAGCTGGGCAACAGGGAACACACACATTGCAAGAATATTTCTTATTTTTCATTCGTGGATCACAGCCTTGTTGTGGTGAAGGGCTTCCATAACTTGCATAATTCTCAGATTACAAAACATATACCCCACCCTTTGAAGCAGAACTGAACAGAGGGCCCCAAAGTAGGTAATAAAACTTTGCCCCAATGCAGAGGGGTGAGAGTGTCTAAAATTCAGGAAGACAACAGCACACTCAACAAATGCTTAGGAACTGTGTGTCAAGCAAAATCATTATTCTCTGCTCCCCCATTCTATACTTCTTCTCCTAAATCAGCAACTTTTCCTTGTTAGAAAGTCTATATCCTGGGATTGAGACGGGCTGGGACCTGGGGCCTGGAATCCTTTGCTGCAGCTTGTACATGGACAAACATCTCCTTGAGCAACAAATACAAAGAAATTATAAAGAACTAAAAATAACTGTGTGCATGCACAGTTGGGGCAAATTCTGGACAATAAGATATAAAAAGAATGAAAAAAGTACTCAACTGTGACTTCTGAAGAGCTTGAAGCAAAAACAGGGTGTTGGGAGGGAAAGCAATGTACTGTGCATGACATCTGCACTCAACACCACCAAAGGGGTTGGCAAGCCCTAAACTTGTCTAAGCCACCCCTGTGGCCTGATCCCTGAACACACACATACCATCACCCTATATAAGACACCAGCTCACCACTCCCACCCTGAGTGGATTGCCATGTCTTACTCTAGGGGACCTTCCTAACCCACAGGTAAAACCCACATCTCTTATGTCTGCTGAACTGCTGGGCAGATTCTTTATCACTGTGCCACCTGCAAAGCCAAATATATTGCTAAGTGTCCCATGGGGATAGGGGACTAAATGACCATTGGTTGAGAACAATGACCTAGAAAACTGCACTTTTAATAATAACTGTGTAAGAGAAAAAAAAAAAACTACAAGTCATCTTCCCTGTGACCTAAAATATATACACTAAGAAATTGGATTGTGAAAGTGAAAGTCACTCAGTTATGTCTGACTCTTTGAGACCCCATGGACTATGTAGTCCATGGAATTCTCTAGGCCAGAATACTGGAGTGGGTAGGCTTTCCCTTCTACAGGGGATCTTCCCAACCCAGGGATCAAGCCCATGTCTCCCGCATTGCAGGTGGATTCTTTACCAACTGAGCCACAAGGGAACCCCAAGAATACTGGAGTGGGTAGCCTATCCCTTCTCCAGGAGATCTTCCCAACCCAGGAATCAAATTGGGGTCTCCTGCATTTCAGGTGTATTCTTAACCAATTGAGCTATCAGAAATTGGATTAGGATCCATTAGAAACAAGTAGATTGAAATAATAGCACACACAGAAGCACTGGCCCAAGGTTTAAATCTTTTAAAAGCAGAACATAGGGAGAGAACAAGATGGCGGAGGAGTAGGGGGATGTGGAGTACACCTCTCTCCATGGATACATCAGGAATACACCTTCAGACACAGAAGTGCATGCAGAACGCCAGCTGAGAGTGGACAGGAGTACCTGACCAATGGAAAAGAACTTATAGAACCATGCAAAACTTGGCAGGGCAAAGGAATTAAGGGAAAAAAGAAGACTGTTAGTAGGACTGGACCTGCCCTTGGCGGGTGGGGAAACTGAAGCAAGGATCCAATCCCCACATCAGGGCAATTGTCTGAATCAGAGGAGAAACATTTAAGGTTGAGAGTGAAACAGCTGATCTGTGGCACCCTAAATGGAATGAGAATTAAACAGTCCTTGATGCAGCCATGCATACCCCGGACAGGAACGCTGGTACCCTGGAAGGTGCGGAGTCTGGAAGCTGGAGTTGAGGGATTGTGGAGAAATCCCAGGGCAAGGAATGTTATTGACTGCAGAGAGACAAATGAATGGTATGTGAGGGAGGAGATCATGGTGGGAAATGCTAGCAGAGGAAAGCCAGGCAGCCATAGAAGCAAAATGATACTGCTGAGTCACACGTAGGGGGTAGAGCCATCACCATAGGCTCTCTCTCCCCACACACCAGGATCAGCAGCTGAACAATAGAGTCTGGCCCATCAAATGTATGATGAACTGAACTACAGAGTAGGACCCCAGGTTCCCAGCCAGGGAACCCTGTAAGTGCCTGAATGGGCAGAGCTACAGAGAAAAGATTGGCCAAAGAGGCCTTTGGATTGCCAGCTACAAGAGGCACGAGAAAAGACTCTGATAGGGCCATAACTCCTGCGTTGTAGGCAGTCCATGTCCCTGCACACTTGGTGCTGCCAGGGACCCTGCAAGCCAAGCAGCTGTGCCACCTTCATGCTCAACTCTCACTGGGGCAGAGTGACACAGGCAAAAAATCTTGTATCTATGTGTGCAGGGTCACTTTGGTTGTGTCCAACTATTTGCAGCCCTATAGACTGTGGTCTACCAAGGATCTCTGTCACAGAGGATGGTTCTCTAGGCAAGAATACTGGAGTGGATTGGCCATACTTGTTGCCATGCCCTTCTTCAGTTCAGTTCAGTCGTGTCCAACTCTTTGTGAACTCATGGACTGCAGCACATCAGGCCTCCCTGTCCATCACCAACTCCCAGAGTTTACTCAAACTCAAGTCCATTGAGTTTGTGATGCCATTCAACCACTTCATCCTCTGTCATCCCCTTCTCCTCCTGCCTTCAATATATCCCAGGATCAGGGTCTTTTCAAATGAGTCAGTTCTTGCCATCTGGTGGCCAAAGTATTGGAATTTCAGCTTTAGCATCAGTCCTTCCAATGAATATTCAGGACTTACTTCTTTTAGAATCTCTTCTTGGTTGGATCTCCTTGCAGTCCAAGGGACTCTCAAGTCTTCTCCAACACCATAGTTTCAAAAGCATCAATCCTTCGGTGCTCAGCTTTCTTTATAGTCCAACTCTCTCATCTATACAAGACTACTAGAAAAACCATAACTTTGACTAGATGGACCTTTGTTGGCAAAGTAATGTCTCTACTTTTTAATATGTGGTCTAGGTTGGTCATAACTTTTCTTCCAAGGAGCAGGCGTCATTTAATTTCATGACTGCAGTCACCATATGCAGTGATTTTGGAGCCCCCCCCCCAAAAAAAAGTCTCTCACTGTTTCCATTGCTTCCCCATCTATTTGCATGAAGTCATGGAACTAGATGCCATGATCTTAGTTTCCTGAATGTTGAATTTTAGGCCAACTTTTTCACTTTCCTCTTTCACTTTCATCAAGAGGCTCTTTAGCTCTTCTGTTTCTGCCATAAGGGTAGTGTCATCTGTATATCTGAGGTTATTGATATAACCTCCCGGCAATCTTGATTCCAGTCTGTGCTTCATTCAACCCAGAGTTTCTCATGATGTTCTCTGCATATTAGTAAAATTAGCAGGGTGACAATATACAGCCATGACATACTCATTTCCCAATTAGGAACCAGTCTATAGTTCCATGTCCAGTTCTTAATTGTTGCTTCCTGATCTGCATATAGATATTTCAGGAGGCAGGTCAAATGGTCTGGTAAACCCAACTCTTTAAGAATTTCCCACAGTTTGTTTTGATCCACAGAGTCAAAGGCTTTGGCATAGTAATAAGACAGGAGGAGATGTTTTTCTGGAACTCTCTTGCTTTTTCGATGATCCAACAGCTCTTGGCAATTTGATCTCTGGTTCCTCTGCCTTTGTAAATCCACCGTGAACATCTGCAAATTCACAATTCATGTACTGTTGAAGCCTGGCTTGGACAATTTTGAGCATTATTTTGCTAGCATGGGAGATGAGTGCAATTGTGCAGTAGTTTGAGCATTCCTTGGCATTGCCATTCTTTGGGATTGGAATGAAAATTGACCTTTTTCAGTCCTGTGGCCATTGCTGTTTTCCAAATTTGCTGTCATATTCAGTGCAGCACTTACACGGCATCATCTTTTAGTATTTGAAATAACTCAACTGGAATTCCTTCACCGCCACTAGCTTTGTTCATAGTGATGCTTCCTAAGGCACACTTGACTTGCATTCCAGAATGTCTGGCTCTAGGTGAGTGATCACACCATCGTGGTTATCTGAGTCATGAAGATCTTTTTTGTATAATTCTTCTGTGTATTCTTGCCACCTCTTCTTAATATCTTCTGCTTCTGTTAGGTCCATGCCATTTCTGTCCTTTATTGTACCCATCTTTGCATGAAATGTTCCCTTGGTATCTCTAATTTTCTTGAAGAGTTCTCTAGTCTTTCCCATTCTATTGTCTTCTTCTATTTCTTTCCATTGATAACTGAGGAAGGCTTTCTTATCTCTCCTTGCTATTCTTTGGAATTCTGCATTCAGATAGATATACCTTTCCTTTTCTCCTTTACCTTTCACGTCTCTTCTTTTCACAGCTATCTGTAAGGCCTTCTCAAACAACCATTTTGCCTTTTTGTATTTCTTTTTCTTGGGGATGGTCTTGATCCCTGCCTTCTGTAGTGTCAGGAACCTCTATCTGTAGTTCTTCAGGCACTCTGTCTATCAGATCTAACTCTTGAATCTATTTGTCACTTCCACTGTATAATCATAAGGGATTTGATTTAGGTCCTATCTGAATAGTCTAGTGGTTTTCCCTACTTTCTTCAATTTAAGTCTGAATTTGGCAATAAGGAATTCATGATTTGAGCCACATTCAGCTCCCAGTCTTGTTTTTGCTGACTGTATAGAGCTTCTCCATCTTTGGCTGCAAAGAATATAATCAATCTGATTTTAGTATTGACCATCTGGTGATGTCCATGTGTAGAGTTTTCTCTTATGTTGTTGGAAGAGGGTGTTTGCAATGACTAGCACGTTCTCTTGACAAAACTCTATTAGCCTTTGCCCTGCTTCATTCTGTACTCCAAGGCCAAATTTGCCTGTTACTCCAGATATTTTTTGGCTTCCTACTTTGTATAACAGTCCCCTATAATGAAAAGAACATCTTTTTTGGGTGTTAGTTATAGAAGGTCTTGTAGGTCTTCATAGAACCATTCAGCTTCGGCATTACTGGTCGGGGCATAGACTTGGATTACTGCGATATTAAATGCTTTGCCTTGAAAACGAACAGAGATCATTCTGTCATTTTTGAAATTGCCTCCAAGTACTGCATTTCAGACTCTTGTTGACTATGATGGCTACTTCATTTCTTCAAAGGGATTCTTGCCCACAGTAGTAGATATAATGGTCATCTGAGGTAAATTCACCCATTCCTGTCCATTTTAGTTCGCTGATTCCTAAAATGTTGACGTTCACTCTTGCCATCTCCTGTTTGACCCTCCAATTTGCCTTGATTCATGGACCTAACATTCCAGGTTCCTATGCAATATTGCCTTTACAGCATCGGACTTTACTTCCATCACCAGTCACAACCACAACTGGGTGGTGTTGTTGCTTTGGCTCTGTCTCTTCATTCTTTCTGGAGTTATTTCTCCACTGATCACCTACCGACCTGGGGAGTTCATCTTTCAGTATCCTATCTTTTTGCCTTCTCATTCTGTTTATGGGGTTCTCAAGGCAAGAATACTGAAGTGGTTTGCCATTCTCTTCTTCAGTGGACCACATTTTGTCGGAACTCTTCACCATGACCCATCTGTCTTGGGTGGCCCTACTAGAGCACTATTTCCTGCTGCCCTATCTGCCAACTCTCCTGAGTACATGATCCTGCCAGAATCCCTGTGACCCAAGCAGCTGCACCACCTCCACAGCTGGCTCTCACAGGGGCAAACCCAAGCCCTCCAGGGCAGCTTCAGAAGCAAATCTCAGTGGACAAGTTACATGTAGAGGTGGAAATAAAACCAGAATTGGAACCCAGGGGCAGTGTGGCTAAGGAAGAAGATCCAAAACCTTTCCACCAGCTGTACAAGCTGCAGATTAAATCCACATGATCAACTAGGCAGACTCTGTCTATGGAATAATAAAAGTTCATTGAGAGCTCCCACAAAAGAAAACACACTAGTTCTGATAGCTTGTGGACATTGGAAGCAAGAACACACAGGAGTGGGACCAGATTAGAATCTGAGCTGCCCCTGCAGCAGGTTCAGAGATCACCACATTAGTAGAGGGCATCCTAGGCAGGTAAGGTTGACTGTGACTCTCAGTGAGGGAAAGGACTCGGATAGCAGTAACTCAAGAAAAACTTTTATTATTCTTATTTTTTGACTTGTTCTGTAGATTCTTTTGGATTTTTTTTTTCTTTTTTCCCTCCTCAGTTGTAGTTGTTCAATTTTATGGGCACTACGAAATCCAGTTAAGCTTTTGAGATTTTTTTTTTTTTTCCTCAGTCACCTTTTTTGTTGCTGTTATAAACTTCTGCCTCTACATTGGACTTTTACAATTCTGTGGAGTTTTCCTCTTTTTTGTTTTCTCTTTTTTTAATTTTAACTTTTAATTTTTTAAATCTATTATTATTTTTCTACATTATTCTTTTGCTTTTCCTGTTGCTCTTTTCTGATTGCACTTAATCTTTAACATATATAAATCTACATTATCTACCTCTATCTAACTTCACATATCTATTTTTTCTTTCTTTTCTTTCTCTCCTTTCCTCTCAACATATTTGTTAGTCTTATTTTCATTGCTTTATTCACCAGTTGGTGCCTTGCTTCAGTTTTGTTTTTCAGTTTGTGTTTACATTACTTTTCTTCTAGTAGATATAATTTTTGGTTTCCTTTCTTTGCTGGGTCAATCTATTGTACTTTATTTTTGTTGAACTATTTTGATTTTGCTTGTGGGTGTATATGTATATGTAAATGCATATAATCAGTCACAGTTTTTATTGTTGTTATAAACCTCTGCCTCTAAGTTGGCCTTTTGCAGGTTTGTGGAGTTTTCCTTTTTTTCTTCTTCTTCTGTTTTTTTTTGTTTTTTTTTTTTGCCTTCTTTTCTCTTTTTTATAATTTTAACTTTTTAAAGCTATTATGTTTTTTCTACACTTATTCCTTTGTTTGCATTTCCTACTCTTCTTTTCCCCTTGCAGTTAATCTTTACAGTATATAAATCTTAATCTACCTCTATTTAAATTTGCATATCTATTCTTTCTTTCTTTTCTGTCCTTCCTTCCCTCTCAACATATTTGTTAGTTTTGTTTTCATTGCTATATTCCCCACTTGGCACTTTGCTTTAGCTTTGTTGTCCAGTTTGTGCTTTACTTAGTCTTGTTCTTAACTGGTAAATATTATTTTTTATTTCCTTTGTTCGGTGGGTGAATCTCCTGTACTATATAATTTGTTGGACTGTTTTGACTTTGCACATGAGTGTATATGTATATGTGTATACTCCATTATTTTAATTATAATTTCCCTGATTTTGTAACTGCCATTTGTCTGGGGTTCATCTTTGGTTTCTCATTTTTGGGTATTTGTTTTAATCTCACTTAATGCCTTAACAAGCCACTTGTGGAATCTTTGTTCCTGATAGGAGATCAAGCCCAGAGCTTTTGGAGTGGGAGCACTGACTCTAAGACCCTAGGCTACTAGACCACCAACCCTAGGGAGTGTCAATTAGTGAGAACTCACACAAATGAAACCATTTGAATGCAAGACCCAGCACCACCAAACCACCAGTAGCACCCGGTTCAGGACGCCTCATCTAAACAACACAGAAAACAAAAATACAAACCGAATCATCAGCAGACAGGATTACCACCTTACTCAGCCTTGCCTATCAGAGGAAAAGCAAACAAACAAAAACTCAGCATAAATCTCACCCTGTATGAAGCTTACACAAACCACTGGAGGGTAGAAACCAAAAGGAAGAAAGAATCCAACTTTCTTCAAGGAAAGAATTCAACTTTTATTGAAGCCTGAGAAAAAGAAACCTGAAACACAATAAATTAAAAAAAAAACAAAAACAAAAACAGAAAACCAAGAAGGCAGAGAAATATTATACAAATGAAGGAACAAACTAAAACACAGGAGTCCAACTAAATGAAGAGGAAATAGGCCAACTACCTGAAAAAGAATTCAGAATGATGATAGTAAGATGATCAATAACCTTGAAAACAAAATGGATAAAATGCAAGAATCAATTAACAAAGTCCTAGAAGAATTAAAGAATAAACATGCAGAGACAAACAACACAATTACTAAAATTAAAATATTATAGAAGGACTCAGTAGCAGAATATCTGAAGCAAAAGAATGAAACAGTAAGCTGGAAGTTAAAATGGTGGAAATAACTACTTCTGGAAAGCAGAATAAAGTAAAAAGAATGAAAAGAACTGAGGATAGTCTCAGAGACCTCTGGGACAATATCAAATGCACCAACACTCAAAGTATAGAAGTCCCAGAAGAAGAAGAGAAAAAGAAAGGGTATGAGAAAATTTTTGAAGAGATTATAGTTGAAAATTTCCCCAACATGGAACAGGAAATGGTCAATCAAGTCCAAGAGGAACAAAGAGTCCCACACAGGATAAACCCAAGGAGAAACATGCCGAGACACATACTAATCAAACTAGCAAAGACTAAACACAAAGAAAGAATATGAAAAGCAGCAAGGGAGAAGCAACAAGTAACATACAGGGGAAACCTCATAGGCTTAACAGCTGATCTTCCAGCAGAAACTCTGCAGGCCAGAGGGGAATGGCAGGATATAGTGAAAGTATTGAAAGAGAAAAATCTACAGCCAAGATTACTGTACCCAGAAAGGATCTTATTCAAAATTGATGGAGAAATCAGCTTTTCAAACATACAAAAGTTAAGAGAATTCAGTACCACCAAACCAGCTTTACCACAAATGTTAAAGGGACTTAAATAGTCAAGAAATACAAGAGAAGAAAAAAGAGCTACAGAATCAATCCCAAACAATTAAGAAAATGGCAATAGGAACATATATATCAATAATTCCCTTAAATGTAGATGTATTAAATGCTCCAGCCAAAAGACACAGACTGGCTGAAGGGGCACAGAAACAAGACCCATATATATGCCGTCTACAAGAAACCCACTTCAGACCTAAAGACACATACAGACTGAAAGTGAGAGGATGGAGAAATAGATCCCATGCAAATGGGAAGCAAAAGAAAGCTGGAGTAGCAATCCTCATATCAGAAAAAATTGACCTTAAAATAAAGAAGATTATAAGCAACAAGGAAGGTCAGTACATAAAGATCAAGGGATCAGTCCAAGAGGAAGACATAACAATTGTAAATATTTATGCACCCAACATAGGAGCACCTCAATACATAAAACAAATGCCAACAGATATAAAAGGGGAAATTGACAGGTAACATAATAATAATAGGAGACTTTAACACCCAACTCACACCAATGGACAGATAATCAAAACAAAATTAATAAAGAAACACAAGTCTTAAATGATACATTAGATGAGATGGATCTCATTGATATCTTCAGGACATTCCATCCAAATGCAGAAGAATACACCTGCTCAAGTGCACATGGAACAATCTCCAGGATACACCACATCTTGGGTCACAAATAAACCTCAGTAAACTTAAGAAAATTGAAATTGTATCAAGCATCTTCTCTGACCACAATGCTATGAGGCTAGATATCAATTACAAGAAAAAAACTGTAAGAAACACAAACACATAGATATTAAACAATATGATTCTAAACAACCAACAGGTTACTGAAGAAACCAAAAAGTTTCTAGAAAAAAATGACAATGAAAACACAACAACTCAAAATCTATGGGATGCAGCAAAAGCAGTTCTAAGAGGGAAGTTTATAGCAATACAATCCTACCTCAAAGAAACAAGAAAAACCTTGAATAGACAACCTAAATTTACACCTAAAATAACTGGGGAAAGAAGAACAATAAACCCCCAAAATTAGTAGAAGGAAAGTAATCATAAAGATCTGAGCAGAAATAGATGAAAAGGAAATGAAAGAAACAATAATAAAGATTACTAAAATTAAAAGCTGGTTGTTGAGAAGATAAAGAAAATTGACAAACCTTTAGCCAGACTCATCAAGAAGAAAAGAGAGAAGAATCAAATCAACAAAATTATAAATGAAAAATGAGAGGTTACAATGGACAATGCAGAAATACAAAGGATTATAAGAGGTTATTTTGAACAACTATATGGCAATCAAATGGATAACCTGGAAGAAATAAACACTTTCTTAGAAAACATCAATCTTCCAAGACTGAACCTGGAAGAAATAGAAATTATGAACAACCATAATACAAGCACTGAAATTGAAGCTGTGATCAAAAATCACCCAGAAAACAAAATCCCAGGACCAGATGGCTTCACAGGAGAATGCTATCAATCATTTAGCTAAGAGCTAATGCCTATCCTTCTAAAACTCTCAAAATATTGCAGAGGATGGAACATTTCCAAACTCATTCTACAAGGCCACCATCACCCTGATACCAAAACCAGACAAAGACAATACAAAACAGACCAGTATCACTGATGGAGATAAATTATTAACAAATTGAATGGTAAAAGCCATGTGATAATCTCAATAGATGCAGAAAAAGCCTTTGACAAAATTCAGCATCCATCTATGATTAAAACTCTTCAAAAAATTGGCACAGAAGGAACCTAACTCAACATAGTGTAGGCCATATATGATAAGCCTACAGCAAATATTATCCTCAATGGTGAAAAACTGAAAGCATTCCCCCTAAGATCAGGAACAAGACAAGGATGTCCACTTTTTCCACTATTATTCAACATAGTTCTGGAAGTCTTAGCTACAGCAATCAGAGAAGAAAAAGAAATACAAGGAATCCAGATCCGAAAAGAAGTAAAGCTCTCACTGTTTGCAGATGACAAGAAACTGTACATAGAAAACCCTAAAGATAGTATCAGAAAATTACTAGAGCTAATCAGTGAATTTAGCAAAGTTGCAAGATACAAAATCAATACACAGAAATCACTTGCATTTCTATATACTAACAATGAAAAGTCAGAAATAGCAATTAAGGAATAAATCCCATTTCCCATTACAAGAAAAAGAATTAAATATCTAGGAATAAACTTACCTAAGGAGACAAAAGAACTGTACACAGAAATTTATAAGATACTAATGAAAGAAATCAAAGAGGACATAAACAGATGGAGAGATATTCCACATTCCTGGGTAGGAAGTATCAATATTGTGAAAATGACTATACTACCAAATGCAATCTACAGATTCAATGTGATCCCTATCAAATTACCAATGGCATTTTTCACAGAACTAGAACAAAAAATTTCACAATTCATATGGAAACACAAAGACCCCGAAGAGCCAAAGCAGTCTTAAGAAAGAAGAATGGAGCTGGAAGAATCAGCCTTCTTGGTTTCAGGTTATACTACAGAGCTACAGTCATCAGGACAGCATGGTACTGGCACAAAAACAGAAACATAGACCAATGGAACAAGATAGAAAGCCCAGAAATAAATCCATACACCTATGGGTACCTTATTTTTGATAAAGGAGGCAAGAATATACAACGGGACAAAGACAGCCTCTTCAATAAATGGTGCTTGGAAAATGACAGCTACATGTAAAAGAATGAAATTAGAACACTTCCTAACACCATATACAAAGATAAACTAAAAATGGATTAAAGACTTAAATGTAAGACTAGAAACTATAAAACTCTTAGAGGAAAACATAGGCAGAACACTCGATTTCATAAATCAAAGCAAAATCCTCTGTGACCCAACTCCTAGAGTAACAGAAATAAAAATAAAAGTAAACAAGTGGGACCTGATCAAGCTTAAAAGGTTTTGCACAGCAAAGGAAACTATAACCAAAGTGAAAAGACAAACCTCAGAATGGTAGAAAATAATAGCGAATGAAACAACTGACAAAGGATTATTCCTAAAATATACAAGCAGCTCATACAACTCAATACTCAATAACCCAATCAAAACGTGGGGAAAAGACCTAAACATACATTTCTCCAAAGAAGACATACAGATGGCTAACAAACAACATGCTCAACATCACTCATTATTAGAGAAAATCAAAACTACAATGAGATATCACCTCACACTGATCAGAATGGCTATCATCAAAAAGTCTACAAAGAATAAATGCTGGAGAGGGTGTGGAGAAAAGGGAACTCTCTTGCACTGTTGGTGGGAATGTAAATTGGTACAGCCACTATGGAAGAAGTTATGGAGATTCCTTTAGAAACTAGAAATAAAACCACCATATGACCCAGCAATACTATTCCTAGGCATATACCCTGAGGAAACCAAAAGTGAAAGACACATGTATCCCATTGTTCATTGCAGCACTATTTACAATAGCTAGAACATGGAAGCAACCTAGATGTCCAATGACAGATGAATGGATTAAAAAGTCGTGGTACATACACACAATGGGCTATTACTCAGCCATAAAAAGGAACACATTTGAGTTAGTTCTAATGAGGCAGATGAACCTAGAAACTATTGTACAGAGTGAAGTCAGAAAGAGAAAGATAAATGTTGTATTCTAACGAATATACATAGTTCAGTTGGCAAAGAATTCGCCTGCAATGCAGGAGAAACCGGTTGATTCCTAGGTTGGGAATATCTGCTGGAGAAGGGATAGGCTACCCACCCCAGTATTCTTGGGCTTCCCTTGTGACTCAGCTGGTAAAGAATCTGCCTGCAATGAGGGAGACCTGGGTTCAATCCCTGGGTTAAGAAGATTCGCCTGGAGAAAGGAAAGGCTACCCACTCCAGTATTCTAGCCTGGAGAATTCCATGGAGTATACAGTCCATGAGGTCGCAAAGAGATGGACATACCTGAGCAACTTTCACTTTCAACGCATAAACACAGAATCTAGAAAAATGGTACTGAAAAATTTATTTTCAGGGCAACAATAGAGAAACAGACATAGAGAATAGACTTATGGACATGGGGAGAGGAAATGAGAGAGTGAGATGTATGGAAAGAGTAACATGGAAACTTATATTACCATATGTAAAAATAGATAGTCAATGGCAATTTGCTGTATGGCTCAGGAAGCTCAAACAGGGCCTCTGTTTCAACCTAGAGGGGTGGGGTGGGTGGGATATGGGAGAGAGGTTCAAAAGGGAGGGGACATATGTATACCTATGGCTGATTCATGTTGAGGTTTGACAGAAAACAAAATTCTGTAAAGCGATTATCCTTCAATAAAAAATAAATAAATTATAAAAAAAGAGCATAAAGAAATTTCAATTTCAATAGCAAAATTAAAATCTTCATTGAATCAGTAAGCTAGAACATGCGTTTGAGAATCTCCCAGAGTTCAGAGTTAATAATCAAAGGGATTGAGTTTTTTCATAAAACAAATATTTCTCGAGCATTTACTCTATGCCTGACACTGTAATAGACACTGGAGATATAAGATAGATTTGATTCCAACCTCATGATGCTTACATTCTAATGGGAGAATAGATAATTACAAGTAAACAAATAATAGACAAAAAATTTTTTTTAGGTATCAAGAGGTGAATAAATTAAATGTTGTAGTAGACAGTATTTGGACAAGGGAGAAGCTGTAAGATTAAGAAAGTCCTCTCTGAGAATGACCTTTCAGATAGAGCTAAGACAAACAAAGATAATAGCAATTGTAAAGGCTTCTAGGCACATTTGCCTTCTTTCACAAATTTTGTTCTGGGACTAATGTAAGCATTTGTAACATGTAACTGCAGAGAGAAAAAGAGAGATTGACATGAAATAGTGTTGAATGAAAATAGGAGTCAAATCCTACAGGGACTTCATAGACCATCATAAAATGTAAAGGGCATTATTAAAAGTGCAATGGAAAAATTTTGCAGGAATAAAGCATACCAACGTACACATACTAGAAGTTCCAGAAAGAGTGATGAGGGAGACAGAAAAAATATTTTAAGGAATAATGACTGGAAACACTTCAAATGCAATGCAGAACATTAATCTAAGCATTAAAAAGCACAGTGAACTCAAAGTAGAAAAATCCAGAGATATCCTTCTAGATACATGACAGTCCAACTGTTAAAAGCCAGAGTCCAAGAGAATATCAAGAAAAGAGCATGAGAAAAAGGATTCATCACATAGGTTCCTATAAAGTCTGAATCTAGTCCATCCCTTCAGTCAATGCAGGGGAGTGATAGAAGGTTGATAGATACAGCAAAAAGCAGAGCATAACATACTGTAGCTGGATGGCCTACGTTTCAAAGAAGAGATTTTGTTTGGTTTTGCTTTTGCTTTAGTGGAGAGGTAGATTAGATGGATTGTTCAAAAATAATGGCAAACAGGAAGACCCCTTCACCTTCTGGCAATGATATATGTGGGAAGTAAGAAAAAAAAATGTTTACTTCAGAAGATTCATGGGAGAATTTGGTTTCAGAGGACAGTGTGATGTTAGGGCAGCAAAGAGATATTTTATTGAATTTATAAGAGCTATTGAAGTTCTCAGATAAAAATGATAGGGCAGTTGTTGTATATGAAAGAACAGAAAAGGGAGATTCCACTTAAGAATTATAAGAAGAAAACAATAGAAAAAAACTGGTAAAATACAGTAAATAAGAAAAATGTTCTTAATTATGCAAATATCTGAATAAACAGATTAAAAGGGATTTCATGTAAAATATCAGCCAATGTTAGGGGGGAGAGGAGGTGGAGCCTATACATAGATAAATTTTAGAAATACATTCTTTTTCACTGTAAAAGTAAAATAATCTTCCAGACTTCCAGGAAGGAAAAAAGAAAGTTTTCAATACAATTTTTCCGTGATTAAATTATAATAAATGCAGAAGGTGCTAGAAAACTCTTTTCCTATTCAGACATAACAATATAGACCTTTTTCTGAGAGAAAATTACTTAAATATTCATCCCAGTTGACCAGGAAATGAATTAAAATAAAGAACAGAAATGTCCATATGTGTTGACAATTGTGTTCATAAGAAACCTCTTGTTATTGGAAAACATTAAAAAAAAAAAAAACATTTTAAATGGAAAATTTGGGTTTATCATTCCACAGAAATTTCATGAATAAAGGTAGTTCAGAGTGACTAGAGTCTATATCTATGAAACCTAGACTTTACTGAGGAGTTCCAGTAATTGGTTCTAATTTATTTTGCTGAAGAATATTAGCCTTTCTTTCCCCTGTCACCAACAATAGTAGCATAGCATAATGCCTTATGCATATCTTTATCATTGTTATCATCCACTATCATGATAAATTACATTATTAAAAATAAGCAGATAGGTTGCAAAGCAGAGTGTTTTGTTTTGTTTCCATGAGAATTTGGTGTTAGATCTCTAATGGACTAGATTTATGATGAAAAATGTTCTGTAAATGCATATGTTCCCCAATCAATATTATAAAGGAATATTCAATGTAAAAACTTACATAAAAGGATGGATGTAATCATGGAAACAAAATAAAAGATTGAGTTAAGAATTTTAATAAATGATGTATGTAACTATTATTGATAAGAATGATCATGGTATTTCCCAGATTCTTATGTTTTAGGTACAATTCTAGCACCGTTCTAGGTTTCTTGCCTTTATTATCTCATTTAATCCATAGACCAACCTGATGAGGTTTATGTCCTCATTTTATAAATGTGGAAATTAATCAAGTCACACGGTAAGTGATGAACACCAAACAGGACCACAAGGATTCTGATTCCACAGATACCTGATTCTGATATCCCCTAATCTCCAAACATTTTATTTATAAACAAAAAAATGGATGCCTTAATAATTAGAAAAAAAGTAGGATTAAATATATGTCCATTAAACTCAAATACTCCTCTGTCCACGTGATTCTCCAAGCAAGAATACTGGAGTTGGTAGCCACTCCCTTCTCCAGGGGATCAAACCCAAGTCTCCTGCATTGCAGGCAAATTCTTTACCATCTGAGCTACCAGGGAAGCCCAATGCAACTGCAGACATAGCTTAAAGTAATACTTATGCTTTGCATGTCATGGCAAAAAATTAAAGAAAATAAATAATTATTTATGTAGCAAAAGAAAATAAAGGACATAATTAGTGCACATGAGCTAAACTCCACTATTAAAAGATAAAATGATAAATTATATTAGGCAATATTCTGTTATTTCTGCTCACATCTTCCAATTTTTATTTTTCTCTCTAGTGGGATAGCAACAGGAAAAGTGAGATGCATATGTGGACCATAATCTTTACTGAGGCACAGCTCTTTGTTCCTTTCTGGACTAGACAGGGCCCAAGAACCAAAGGCAGGGGTAAGACTTGGAGCTCTCCATGGTGTCCCAACTGTATGTTCCTAGAAAGACCTGCTAGATATCCCAGAGCTATGCAGAACTATTCCCATTCCTGAGACTGGGAGCTATAACCCTTTAGTCTTGGGAGTACCAGGGCAAAGAGATTTCCCCTGGTGACTCAGCTAAAGGTTGCCAGTTTACTAGCAGGTACCTCAGCATTTCACCAGTACACAGATAGCTCTGTCATTTTGTTAATGTTTGATAGATTCCCTTGGTGTAATGTGAACCTCAAGAATACAACAAACCCTGAGAAGGTAAAAATAAGTAATGACACATATAAGATAACTAGAATTCAAAAGAAGGCATAGAAAATAGAATACCTAAACTAGGAAAACTCTGATAAAACAGAATTGTTAATGAGACAGATGATAATATTAACAAAATTCATAAAAATGATAATATACAGGCTTGAGGTCCTCACTACAGAATAAAATTTTCCTATTAAAAATTTCAGTGAGTGGACTAAAAGGAGGATTGTTCAGTCACTAAGTCATTTCCTACTCTTTGTGACCCCATGGACTGCAGCATGCCAGGCTACCATGTCCTTCACTATCTCCCAAAGTTTGCTCAAACTCATGTCCATTGAGTCGGTGATGCCATCCAAGCATCTCGTCCTCTGTCATTCCCTGCTCCTCCTGCCCTCAATCTTTCCTAGCATTACAGTCTTCTCCAATGAGCCAGCTCTTCACATCAAGTAGCCAAAGTATTGGAATTTCAGCTTCAGTCATTCCAATGAATATCCAGGGTTGATTTTCTTCAGTATTGACTGATTTGGTCTCCTTGCTGTCCAAGGGACTCAAGAGTCTTCTCTGGCACCACAGTTCAGCACTCAGCCTTTCTTATGGTCCAACCCTCACATCCATACAGGACTTCTGGAAAAACGATAGCTCTGACTAGATGAACCTTTGTTGGCAAAGTGATGTCTCTCTTTTTAATTCACTGTCTAGGTTTGTCATAGCTTTTCTTCCAAGGAGCAAGCATCTTTTAATTTCATGGCTGCAGTCACTGCCTGTAGTGATTCTGGAGCTCAGGTAAATTAAATCGGTTACTTCTTCCACTTTCCCCCTTCTATTTGCTATGAAGTGATAGGACCAGATTCCATGATCTTAATTCTTTTAATGTTGAGTTTCAAGCCAGCTTTTTCACTCTCATCCTTCACCTTCATCAAGAAGCTCTTTAGTTTCTCCTCATTTTCCTCCAACAGAGTGGTATCGTCTACCTACGTGAGGTTTCTGATATTGCTCCCAGCAATCTTGATTCCAGCTCGTGATTCATGCAGCCCAGGATTTTGCATGTTGTATTCTGCATATAAGTTAAGTACGCAGGGTGACAATATACAGTCTTATCATACTCCTTTCCCCATTTTGAGCCAGCCCATTGTTCTAAGTCTGGTTCTAACTGTTGCTTCTTGACCTGCATACAGGTTTCCCAAGAGTCCAGTTCTAACTGTTGCTTCTACCTGCATATGGGTTTCTCGGGAGATAGGTAAGGTGGTCTGGTACTCCTATCTCTTTAAGAATTTTCCAGGTTGTTGTGATTCACAGTCAAGGCTTTAGCATAAACAACAAAGAAGAAGTAGATGTTTTTCTGAAACTCCATTGCTTTCTCCATGATTCAGTGAATGTTGGCACTTTGATCTCTCATTCCTTTACCTTTTCTAAACCCAGCTTGTACATCTGAAAGCTCTCAATTCATGTATTGCTGAAACCTAGGTCGAAGGATTTTGAGCATACCCTTGCTAGCATGTGAAATGAGTTCAAGTGTATGGTAGCTTGAACATTCTTTGTCAGTACCCTTCTTTGGATTTGGAATGAAAACATCTTTTCCAGCCCGGTGGCCATGGCTGAGTTTTCCAAATCTGTTGACATAATGAGAGAAGCACTTTAGCAGCATCATCCTTTAAGATTTTAAATAGCTTACCTGAAATTCTATCACCTCCCTTAGCTTTGTTCATAGTAATGCTTCCTAAGGCCCGGGAGGATGTCTGACTCTACATCATTGTCATGTTATTCAGTTCACTAAGACCTTCTGTGTATAGTTCTTCTGTGTATTCTTGCCACTTCTTAACCTCTTCTGCTTCCGTTAGGTCCTTACAATTTCTATCCTTTATCGTGCCCATAGTTGCATGAAATGTCCCCTTGACATCTTCAATTTTCTTGAAGAGATCTTTAGTCTATCCCATTCTATTATTTTCCTGTATTTTTTTGTATTGTTCATTTAAAGAGGGCTTCTTATCTCTACTTTCTATTCTATGAAACACTGCCTTCGGTTGGGTATGTCTTTCACGTTCTCCCTTGCCTTTCATTTCTCTTCTTTCCCTAGCCATTTGTAAAGCTTCCTCAGGCAACCACTGCCACTTTAGTCATACCAAAAAGGGCAATATATCTTCTAAAACAGTGATAAAGTTGAAGTGAATAACTTTTAACAACAGTCTAAGTGATAGAAGGACTAAGATTAAGGTAATAAAGTGGGAATAAGTCAAATATCTCAGTGGTCCGAATCACCTTTTTGAAAGACAGGTATAATCAAAATACAATGAAGAAACAAAAACTAGTTTTATATTGTTCAAAACAGAAACTCTTAAATCTAAGGGATATAACTGAAAAATATTAAGATAACTAAAGCAAAAAAAAATATTAAGTAAAGCAAGCAAAAAGAAAGCAGATCATGCTGCTGGTTTCTCCAAGGTTTAATGCTTTAAGGAGGTCAAAGAGAAATGACTATTGATAAAAGGCAAAACTTTCTTTTAAGAAGAAAATTCACCAGAAATAAATTTAAATGTACCAAAAGTGTAAAATTGTTATAAAGTTAAGAACTTAATTTAAAACGTTATTTTTGTGAGGTTTTTTTTTTTTTTATTATACCTTTATCAGACATGGACAAATTGAGTGGAAATATATAATATGATAAACAAAACTGTATTGGAGGAGCATATGTATCCCAAAAATTGGGAATAAACTTTTCTCTCATCTATTTTTGAAAACTCAATCTGGCATTGGTTCTCCATTTAAAAAAAAAAAAAAAAAAAGATTTTACAGGTCACATTCTCTGATCAAAATAATATGACACTAAGTTGAATTTTAAAGTACATTTATTAAGCTATATTTTGGAGGTTTAGACATATATTCCTGAATAAGACCTAGACCAAATGAGTCAAAACTGAAATTACAAAATAAGTAAAAGAAATGAAAAGAGAAAATCCATAACAAAACCTGTGGGATAAATTTTAAAACTTACTGAGAAGAAAATGTACAGCACTGAATGACCTCAGGAGATGGTAGCAAAAATGGCTGTTAGTATTCTTTTTGAGATATTAGAGGGAGAACACCATATAAAAGAGAGTGAAAAGCAGGACTTACATTAAAAGGTGAATTTAATGAAAAATTTAAAAAGCATTAAACACATAAGAAATCTTAAGTCAGTTTCTTTGAAAAGAATGAAATAGATGAAGAATGAAATGAAGATAGATAAAAACTTTAGGAGAAAAATTAAGACAAAAATATAATATAATTGAAATTTAATTTTAAAAAAGGAGCTGTGCTGTGCTTAGTAACTCAGTCATGTCCTACTCTTTGCAACCCCATGGACTGTAGCCTGAAAAGCTCCTCTGTCCATAGGGATTCTCCATGCAAGAATACTGGACTGGGTTGCCATGCCCTCCTCCAGGAGATCTCCCCAACTCAGGGATGGAGCTCTTAAAAAAAGGAGACATAAAAATAAATCAAGTGAGAAAAGAATCTAAAGCAAATATTTAGTTTAATGGTAACAAGTTTAAAAATCTACAGAACATGATTGACTCTCCAGCAAACTATAAACAAGGAAAATCAATCCATGAAGAAGTAAATAGAAACATAGATCAATTTCCTAGAAAGATACTTGAAATAAATGAAAAGTTGCTGTGTTTGTGTTCATCAGTATAAGCTAACTACTGTAATGTGTACAAATCCCTGTAGGGAGAGAATGTCAACTTCTGTGATGGAAATGAATTTAAATATCTGTGACATTAATATCAGTTCATTTCAGTAACTCAGACATGTCCCACTCTTTGCGACTCCATGGACTGCAGGACTCCAGGCCTCCCTGTCCATCACCAACTCCAGGAGTTTACTCAAACTCATGTCCATTGAGTTGGTGATGCCATCCAACCATCTCATCCTCTGTCGTCCCCCTCTTCTCCTGCCTTCAATCTTTCCCAGCATCAGGGTCTTTTCAAATGAGTCAGTTCTTCCCATCTGGTGGCCAAAATATTGGAATTTCAGCTTCAGCATCAGTCCTTCCAAAGAATATTCAGGACCTGATTTCCTTTAGGATGGTCTGGTTGGATCTCCTTGCAGTCCAAGGGACTTTCAAGAGTCTTTTCCAACACTACAGTTCAAAAGCATCAATTCTTCAGCACTCAGCTTTCTTTATAGTCCAATTCTCATATCCATACAGGACGACTGGGAAAACCATAGCTTCAACTAGACTGACATTTGTTGACAAAGTAATGTCTCTGCTTTTTAATATGCTGTCTAGGTTGGTCATAGCTTTTTTCCCAAGGAGCAAAGCATCTTTTGTTTCAGGGCTGCAGTCACCATCTGCAGTGATTTTGAAGACCCCAAAAATAAAATCTCTCACTGTTTCCATTTCTTCCCCATCTATATGCCATGAAGTGATGGAACCAGGTGCCATGATCTTAGTTTTCTGAATGTTGAGCTTTAAGCCAACTTTTTCACTCTCCTCTTTCACTTTCATCAAGAGGCTCTTTAGTTCTTCACTTTCTGCCTTAAGGGTGGTGCCATCTGCATATCTGTGGTTATTGATATTTCTCCCGGCAATCTTGATTCCAGCTTGTGCTTCTTCCAGCCCAGCATTTCTCATTATGTACTCTGCATATAAGTTAAATAAGCAGGGTGACAATATACAGCTTTGACATATTCCTTTCCCAGTTTGGAACCAGTCTTGTTCCATGTCCAGTTCTAATGGTTGCTTCCTGACCTGCATACAGATATCTCAGGAGGCAGGTTGAGTGGTCTGGTATTCCCATCTCTTTAAGAATTTTCCACAGTTTGTTGTGATCCACAGAGTCAAAGACTTTGGCATAGTCAATAAAGCAGAAGTAGATGCTTTTTTGGAAGTCTCTTGCTTTGTTGATGATCCAACGGATGTTGGCAATTTGATCTCTGGTTCCTCTGCCTTTTCTAATCCAGCTTGAACATCTGGAAGTTCACAGTTCATATACTGTTGAAGTCTGGCTTGGAGAATTTTGAGCATTACTTTGCTAGTGTGTGAGATAAGTGCAATTGTGCCGTAGTTTGAGCATTCCTTGGCATTGCCTTTCTTTGGTATTGAATGAAAACTGACCTTTTTGAGTCCTGTGGCCACTGCTGAGTTTTCCAAATTTGCTGGCATAAAATTCAGTGCAGCACTTACGAAGTATCATCTTTTAGGATTTGAAATAGCTCAACTGGAATTCAATCACCTCCATTAGCTTTGTTTGTAGTGATGCTTCCTAAGGCCCACTTGACTTCACATTCCTTGATGTCTGACTCTAAGTGAGTGATCACCCCATTGTGATTATCTGGGTCATGAATATCTTTTTTGTACAGTTCTTCTGTGTATTCGTGCCACCTCATCTTAATATCTTTTGCTTCTGTTAGGTCCATACCATTTCAGTCCTTTATTGTGCCCATTTTGCATGAAATATTCCCTTGGTATCACTAATTTTCTTGAAGAGATCTCTAGTCTTTCCCATTCTATTGTTTTCCTCTATTTCTTTGCATTGGTCACTGAGGAAGACTTTCTTATCTCTCCTTGCTATTCTTCGGGACTCTGCATTCAAATGGTGATATTAATAAATGGAAGCTTATTTCTCATTTGCATCAAGTGTGAATAGGTGTGACTAACTCCCCTAAGCAGTGTTTCAGGGACATATGCCTTACTACCATGTGAACTTGCTACTATCTAGAGGTTTGGAGCAGTCTGCTGACCCTCTCTCTGCATTTGACAGGAAGGGACTGTAAGAAAGACAATGCTCTGTGCTCTGAGCAGTCTCAGGCTAACTTACATAAATTCTCTCCTTCCTAGACCAGAAGCTGGTCTTAGGCCATGCTTAAGGGAATAGGCAAAGGTGGCTACACAATTGTGTGCCAGGGAGAGAAGGGGTTTCCTAGATGGTTGAGTTGTAAAGAATCTGCCTGCCAGTATGAGAGACACAGGGGACCTGAGTTCAATCCCTGGGTCAGAAAGATCCCCTGGATTATGAAATGGCAACTCACTCCAGTATTCTTGCCTGGGAAATTCCATGGACAGAGGAGCCTGGGAGGCTACAGTCTACGGGGTTGCAGAGAGTCGGACGTGAAGCGTGACTGAGCATGAGCATGAGCAGGGAAATAAGAGAAAAGTCTGCAGTGAACAACTAACAAGTCTTTGCACAATATTCTAATATCTTAATATATATCCCAATAAGAAAAGAGGCTTTTTCCACAACTTCTTACCAGTAATTGATAATCCCCGTGGTGCACTAGAGCTTCTTAGCACCAGTGGATGAGAGCCCACTCTGAGTATCTCTTCCCAACTGGAGGTACAGACACTGTGGAAGTATTTATATCACAGATATTGACATTCACTACCTACAAATAGGGCATTTTCCCCAATGCCACCCAGCCAGCTCTTAAAGCTGGTTGTGTGCAAACATCAGCACACTACTACATAATTTAAAAATCTTTTAAAATTATTCCAAGCTATAGAAAAAGATTAAAAGTATAAAGCACTTTAGAAGGCCAGCAAAATTGACAATGATAGAACCTTCTTTTTGAAAAGGTAACGACGGACCAACATCCCTAAAGAATATAGATTCAAATATAAATAAAATATTAACAAATCAAAAAACACTAATTTGAAAAGATACATCTACCTTGATATTTATAACATTATTTGCAGTAGTCAAGATACAGAAGCAACATAAATGTCCATCAACAGATGAATAAAGACGATGTGGTCTATATATACAACGGAATATTACTCAGCCATAAAAATGTAAAATTTTGCCATTTGTAATAACATAGATAGACCTGGAGATATGCTGAGTGAAATAAGTCAGACAGACAAAGACAAATTCTGTAGGATCTCACTTATATGCAGACTTTAAAAAAAAAAAAAAAAACCACTAACGTGAATAAAATGAAAAAGAAACAAACTCACAGATACAGGAAACAAACTAGTGGTTACTAGTTGAGAGAGGGAAGTGGGGATGGAAGGTCCTGATTCTCCTGTTCAGACTGCAGGACACAGAGCAAAAAGGCAACTGCAAAGGAAGCAAAGTATCAAAGTGACAAACGGATGAGAGAGTCAAATCTGTAGTAAAGAGTTCGAACAAGGCAGAGTAAGTTAGAAAGAAGAGCAAGTGGGAGATTTATCCTGTGAATTTCCCTGAAACCCAGCACACAGAGGGAGGGAGCCCTGTGTCACGTACCCATGACTCAGCATTTCAGTGTTGAGGAGGCTGAGCCAAATTGGAGTTTCCTGGAGAGATTCTCTCCCACCAGTGGTTCACTCTGCAAAGTCCTTAATAACGCTGGGGAATTTCACTGGGGAACTTCAAACAATAGGAGGTAGGTCTCTACGAGGAATTCTCCAAACTTTTCCCCACCTCCATGTTATTTGCAGAATCCGACTATGGCATTACTAAGGTGCAGGGGCTCCTTGTGACCTTCCACAGTTTTCTGTACCTCTGAGTAATTGCTGGGGTGCTGCTGGGAACAGTGGGTCTTGCTCCACCAGAAATGTGGTAGAATTTCAAATTTCCCAACTCTGTTAAGACTATTCTATTGCTCTATGGAGCAACAAAGAGAAAAACCATTTTGAAAGGAAGACAAAAAATCTATCACTTGCATTTCATATGACTGAAATTCCCATAATAGTAACTGACAGAGGGTTTTCAAAAGTGATAAAGTTTATATGACCAGATATAAAATATGGGAGTAAAAGAATAAATACTTAAAAAACAAAAGCAAAGGAGAAGAGAAGGACCAAGACAGTGCCAGACCATGAAAGCCAAATTTAAGGAAGCTTTGAAAAAAAGTAATAAGTTTTAGAAAAAAAGTGAAAGTGAAAGTTGCTCAGTTTTGTCTGACTGTTTGCATCCCCATGGACTCTACAGGCCAAAATGCTAGAGTGAATAGCCAGGGGATCTTCCCAACCCAGGGGTCGAACCCAGGTCTTCCCCATTGCAGGAGAATTGTTTACCAGCTGAGCCACAGGGGAACCCCAAGATTACTGGAGTGGGTAGCCCTTCCCTTCTCCAGGGGATCTTCCCAAGCCTGGAATCAGTCCAGGATCTCCTGCATTGCAGATGGATTCTTTACCAACTGAGCTATCAGGGAAGCCCTTACGTTTTAGAAGTTGTAGAAAATCATGAAAATAAAAACTACTGGTGTTACTAGTACTTGGCCTCCAGTTCACCCACAACCCCTGGATGTGAAATACCCAATATCTTCCTCTGAAACCCCAGACTCCTATCCTACTGATGTCTTAAATGATGGATAGTGACAAACAGGCAGAACCTTCTTCTCCAGTCAGGAACCAAATATTTCATTTTTTTATAACATCGATGAAAAATTCTTTCATCTTGTAGGTCACAGATGTCAACAGTGGGTAAAACATTTTCCATAGTCTACAGACTTTTGATGCTAAAGTACAGACTTTCCCAGGTGAACAGAAATCATTTGCATCTCTGAAGTGGCATGTTTGACTACTGCATACTTGTCCCAGAATCTAAACCTTTCAATCCATGCATCTCAGCGATACTCACACATGTTTTTCCTTCACGGGAGCAGTTCTTTTTCCTCTTCAAAGTGGGCTCACAAAAAACCCTTTATGGTATCATTCTTCATCTTTACACTTCTTTTTCCATGTTCATCTATAAAGAAGAAATTACTCCTTTTTCCTGCCTGTCCAAATTATCTAAGAATACTTTTTAAAGCTCTCTAAATTTTAAACTGGTGGTGGCGGTTTAGTCCCTTAGTTGTGTCTGACTCTTTGCGACCCCATGGGCTGTAAACTGCCAGCCTCCTCTGTCCATGGGATTTCCCGGGCAAGAATACTGGAGTGAGTTGCCATTTCCTTCTCCAGCGATCTTCCAGACCCAGGGATCAAACCTGGTCTCCTGCATTGCAAGCAGATCCCTTACAAACTGCGCCACCAGGGAAGTCCATTTTTTAGACTAATGCTTTCCTAATGCAGTGACTTAGCAGCAGCAGCAGCAATGCAGTTACAAAACAGACCTGACCAGCCAGAAGAGAAAAGCAACACTAATTTTGCTATGCTATTCATTTTGTTTTAAGACTTTTTTTTTTCCCTTTAGGTCTGTGAGGAATATCTTGCTAATATGGATTATAAGAAATGCCTGAATTTACAAATATCTTCCTTTTGAGGTCCTCTAAAGCACTACTTTGAGAATGAGCTTTTAAAGTGTTTAATCAAGTTATATTTTATATACATATCCTCACCTATGTGATTTTAAGGTTCTTTCAGATAAGACCTATTGGACTGATACTCTTACATGTCAGATCAGGTTTTAAAAATTCATAAAATACAACACCATCAGGCAAAATAACAATTTAGGATATCGGGAGCACTAATCAAGTTGACAAAATAATGGCTACAATCACACACACACACACACACACACACACACACACACACACAGATGCAACCTAAGGCTACCCATTTATTAGATAAGTCTAAGTTTTTTAATGCAGTGAGTTAAAACAAATGGTCCCTTTTGGGAAATCACTGAAGATATGTTAGCTTTAATATGAATTGTTCTCTCCATAGTCTGAAAGGATGGATATTGGGCAAAGTTTTATGCAGTCATGAGAAGGCATTTCTATAAAATATATTTTATTCAGTTTTATTTTTAAGTATACATGTGGCATGCTTAAATATGTAAAACCTTTACACTATTCAAAAGTCAAAGCTATATGCTCAAAAAATATATACTCTGAAAAGTCAGCCCTTTTCCAACTCTATCACTCTATTTCCACCCTAAAGGTAATATTCTTTTCTTTAATTTTTGGTTTATTTGCCCTTTGCTTCTTTTTTGGAAAAATAAGCACATAAGTATATGAACATACAGTGTGCTGTACTGTGCTAAGTCACTTCAGTGGTATCCAATCCTTTGTGACTATGGACAGTAGTCCTCCAGGCTCTTCTGTCAATGGGATTTTCCAGGAATAAATACTGGAGTGTGTTGCCATGCCCTCCTCCAGAGGATCTTTCAGGCCCAGGGATCAAAGCTGTGTCTCTTTCATCTCCTGTATTGGCAGGTGGGTTCTTTACCACTAACGCCACCTGGGAAGCCTATATGAACATTTAAAAGTGTATATATTTCTCTTACACAAACTCTAGCAAAGTATATCTACTGTTTTGCTCTTTGACTTTTTTTTTTTACTAAATAAATCTTGGAAATTATTCCATATCATTCATAAATATCTTCATTTTAAAAAATGATGATATGTGCTATTGTGTGGAGCTTCCCTGGTGGTTCAGATGGTAAAGAATCTGCAGGAGACTTGGGTTCAATTCTTGGTTTAAGAAGGTCCCCTGGAGAATGGAATGGCTGCCCACTCCAGTATTCTTGCCTAGAGAATTCCATGGACAGAGAAGCCAGGCAGGCTACAGTCCACCAAGTCGCAAAGAGTCAGACACGACTAACACTTTGTTTTCCGTGGAGGCTCAGTCAATAGAGTCTGCTTGTAATGTGGGAGACCCGGGTTCAGTCCCTGGGTCAGGAAGATCCCCTGGAGAAAGAAAGAGCAAGCCACTTCATGGACTACAGTTGGCTATAGTCCATGGGGTCACAAAGAGTTGGACACAGCTGAGTGACTAATACACACACATGCAGAATAGAGGAACATGCTAATGATAATACAGGGATGTAGTTAGAAAAATACAAAATACAGACAGCTTTTTGTAGCAAATAACCTAGCTTCTCTAATAAACAAATTGCAAGAAAGCAATGAGAATAAATGACAAAGAATCGATTAGAATACTAGACATTTAGAAGACATTGCTACTAAATTTGATGCATAGACCTTGTTTGGATCTTGAGTCAAACAAGCTGATTGAAAACAAATTCATATATCTATGTATAAAAGTAGATATGTATCAATTAATACATTTTATATACCTATATATATAAAGTACAACTAGGGAAATTTGAACTTTGACTAGATATTTGGTGGCATTAAGGATTTATTGTTCAGTTTTTCAAATGTGATACAGTTAGTTGTATTTTTTAAAGAGGTC
Organism: Odocoileus virginianus; assembly: GCF_023699985.2. Classification (NCBI taxonomy): domain Eukaryota; kingdom Metazoa; phylum Chordata; class Mammalia; order Artiodactyla; family Cervidae; genus Odocoileus; species Odocoileus virginianus. Next base: position 33,716,945 of record NC_069696.1, on the reverse strand, counting down.
TTATTGGTAGTTCAGCTGGCAAAGAATCCGCCTGCAATGCAGGAGACCCTGGTTCAATTCCTGGATCACGAAGATCCCCTGGAGAAGGGATAGGCTACCCGCTCCAGTATTCTTGGGTTCCCCTGGTGGCTTAGACAGTAAAGAATCCACCTGCAGTGTGGGAGACCTGAGTTCAATTGCTGGGTTGAGAAGATCCCCTGGAGGAAGGCATGGCAGCCCACTCCAGTATTCTTGCCTTGAGAATCCCCACGGTCAGAGGAGCCTGGCAGGGCTACGGTCCATGGAGTCTCAAAGATTGTGACACAACTGAGCACCAGGCATAGCACAGCACTGAAATATTTATGGATGAAATTATGTGATATCTGAGACTAGCTTCAAAAGAATTACAGGGTGTTGAAAGTAACAACCTTACTGTATAATTATCAGGTATAAACATTTGTTAGTACTCACTATACTTATATTGGGAAGCCCAAGTGTTCAGTTCAGTTCAGTTCAGCCACTCAGTCATGTCCAACTCTCTGAGACCCCATGGACTGCAGCCCACCAGTTTCCCTGTCCATCACAACTCCTGGAGCTTACTCAAATTTATATCCATTGAGTCAGTGACGCCATCCAACCATGTTATCCTCTGTAGTCCCCTTCTCCTCCTGCCTTCAATCTTTTCCAAAATCAGGGTCTTTTCCAATAAGTTAGTTCTTCGCATCAGGTGGTCAAAGCCCAGTTGGTGCAGTGGTAAAGAATCTGCCTGCCAAAGTAGGAGACAAAAGAGACACAGGTTCAATCCCTGTGTTGGCAAGATCCCCTGGAGAAGGAAACGGCAACCCACTCCAGCATTCTTGCCTGGAAAATTCCATGGACAGAGGAGCTTGGCAGGTTACAGTCCATGGGGTTGAAGAGTCATACACAACTGAACACACATGCATCCATCTGTACTTATATCCACATATTTGCAACTTTTTTCTTTATACATTCCTCCCTTATCCACTTCACAAAGCCCAGTTATCTTTGAAGATCTGCCTCAAATAATGCTTCCTCTGCAGCCTTTCTTAATCTTATCTGTCAGGGTACAGTTAACACCTCCACTGTTCAGCTGAGGTCTCCCTAGGTCTATTTTTCCCTTTCTACATACCACACCCCAAGCTTATGCATTGTTGTCCTCTAACATTCCTATCCTGCACCAGAGACTGTCTTTGGAGGTCTGGCCCTGGGCTGCTGGGTCACTTTGCCTTGCACATAGAGAGAACTGGAGGTACTTGCCCATCTTGGGCAGCCCATAGTCAATAAGTGCTTGATACAGAGAATAAAAGCTATCAGGATCAGCCATCAGGATCTGAGCACATAGTTTCTTGAGATATCCTCATTGATTTCTGCAATGAATATTATTTGAGTACCTGTATACCCAAGTTTGATTAATTTAGTTATTTGTGTCCAACAAATCCACTCCATCTCTACCATCATCTGTCTAACCTGACTGACTTCATGTTTTATCTGCAAGATTCCAACAAACTCCTAGCTGTTCTTATCCTTCCTGAAGCCTTTCTACACAGAAACCAGGAAAGCTTATCATTTTCCCACTTAGTTCAAGAGTGTAATTATTAAAGATTAACCTTCTATATCAAAGTTTTCAAAATACAGTGGCTTAAAGAACATCAAAGCTATATTTCTCTTTCATATAACAGCTTCAAAGAAAGAAGTCTAGACAGGCAGGCCACTTAGTTTCACAGAATCATTAGGAGCTGATGTTTCTTCTAGTTTGTAAAAAAAAAAAAAAAAAAAAAATAGGAAGCTTCCTTCCTTTAGGGCAGGTCCAACAAATTTTCAGCCTTATTTTCAGGTCTTTGGTCTCTGTTGCAACTTTTGAACACTGCCATTGTAACAGCAACAACAAAAAATCAGCCATATATTACGTGTAAATTAGTGGGTGTGGCTGTTTTCCAGTATAACTTTATTTACAAAAACAACTGGTCAGCCAAATTTAGACCATGGGCAACAATTTCCTAGCCTCAACTCTAGAGCTCTTTTCTTATCTGCACACTATAGAGAATTATGGTCATGGGCTCTTCCGTTTTCCAATTCATGAGAAGGGAAAGAACATGGAGGAATTTGCACCTATTTTAATGCTTAGACCTGGAAATTGCACATATCACTTGGCATTGGCTTTGGCAATAACTTAGCAATACCTAGGTTCAAGTGACACTGGAAATATGTCCTTTTCCAATATGGCTCCAAGTCCAGCTGCAACTGTAATCTTAAGGAAGAAGGTAAGAAGATTTTAGTGGTTGACTAACAGTGTCTGCCACAAATGACTTCTACTTTTTCTAGGAGGAAGTGCAAAATCCTTGATGGCCTAGAATTCACTGCACAGTCTGATCCCTACCTCTTTCTTTAATCCTTCTTGTACTACTGTCTTCCATGCTCTTTTCATTCTAGTCATATTCTTTCATTTCTTCCACTATATTATGCTGATAAACTGAAAAACCCATAAAGGCATGGATCTGGTCTGTTTTGCCAACTGTGACTCCCCAGTGCCTAAAACAGTATCTGACATTTTAAGTGCTCAGTAACTACTTGGTAAATGAATAGCTGAGAGTCAAGTCCCAACTCTGTCCTTGCTGCAAGCATCAATGATACTCTTGGGTTATAAATGTTTCAAATGGTTTCTAATGTTTCCTTCCTTACACTTCTGATCATATCAGCCATCTAGGCCAGTCAGTTCTAGACCTTAAATATGCTTTATATACTGACATCTCTCCTTCACTACTGTTTCTATCATCTCTCCACAAGATATGTTGAATTCCCAATTCCCTACTCTCCCCCAACTGTATGTATTGTCCTCTACACTAGCTGATTATGTTGATTTTCTGTTCAAAACATTTTGGTGAATTCCCACTGTCCTCAGCATAAAGATCAAACCTTTTAATCTGGCTTGAAGTCTATTGACTCTCATCCTCTCTAGATCAACACACTTGCTTCTATTGTCCCATGATCTTTAAGTTTGATGCCTTTGATTATGCTGTTTTTTCTGCTTGGAACAAAGCTAAGTGGAACCTCATTTGGAGGTTCCAAATGATCAACTCTTTATTTTCCTGCTAACTCTTACTTATGCTTTAGGTCACACCAAGATGAGAGTCTGTCTAGGCAAGCTTACTTGGCTGTAAGTACATTGAAGATCATTATCAAGAAATTGAAAAGACAACCTATAGAATTGGAAAAATCATTTAAAATGTTTATAATTGATAAAGGTCTAAACTATGTTAAGATCCTTAAACTTAATAAGAAAAGGACAAACAACCTAATTGAAAAGTGGGCAAAGTGGTTTCTGTGATTTCAATGTTTGTGTCCCTTCAAAATTCATAACTCACCAAGTGGTGGTATTAGGTAGGACTTAAAGCTTAACATTCAGAAAACTAAGATCATGTCATCTGGTCCCATCATCTCATGCGAAATAGATGTGGAGACAGTGGAAACAGTGTCAGACTTTATTGCTCCAAAATCACTGCAGATGTTGACTGCAGCCATGAAATTAAAAGACGCTTACTCCTTGGAAGGAAAGTTATGACCAACCTAGACAGCATATTAAAAAGCAGAGACATTACTTTGCCAACAAAAGTCCGTTTGGTCAAGGCTATGGTTTTTCCAGTGGTCATGTATGGATGTGAGAGTTGGACTGTGAAGAAAGCTGAGAGCTGAAAAATTGATGCTTTTGAACTGTGGTGTTGGAGAAGACTCTTGAGAGTCGCTTAGGCTGCAAGGAGATCCAACCAGTCCATCCTAAAGGAGATCAGTCCTGGGTGTTCATTGGAAGGACTGATGCTGAAGCTGAAACTCCAGTACTTTGGTCACCTCATGCGAAGAGTTGACTCGTTGGAAAAGACCTTGATGTTGGGAGGGCTTGGGGGCAGGAGGATAAGGGGAGGACAGAGGATGAGATGGTTGGATGGTATCACCGACTCGATGGACATGAGTTTGAGTAAACTCTGGGAGTTTGTGATGGACAGGGAGGCCTGGTGTGCTGCAATTCACGTGGTCGCAAAGAGTCAGACACGACTGAGCAACTGAACTGAACTGAACTGAACTGCCTTCATAGATGAGATTCATGCCCTTGTATAAAAAACCCCAGAGAAATTCCTCATTTTTTCCATCAAGTAAGAGTACAGCAAAAAGATGACTGTCTACAAAGTGGATCCTCACTAGACACTGAATCTGCCAGCACCATGATCTTGAACTTCCCAACCTTCAAAACTATGAAACATAAATATTTGTTGCTTATAAGCCACCAAGTTTATGGTATTTTTGTTATAGAAGCCCAGATGAACTAATACAGTACTTAAATGGACATTTTTCCAATGAAGATATACTAATGGTCAACAGTCACATGAAAAGTTGCTTAATATTATGAATAATAATAATAATGCAAATCAAAACAATAATGAGATACCACTTCACACCCACTAGGATGGCTATAATGAAAAATAGCATGTCAGTGAACTTGTAGAAAAATTGGAATGCTTGTACATTGCTGACAGAATTGTAAAATGGTTCAGCCCTTGTGGAAAACAGTTTCACTCTTACTCAAAAACTTAAACAAAGTATCCATATCATATCTATTCATAGAAATTCCACTCTTAGTGATATACCTAAAATAATTGAAAACATGTATTCAAACAAATACATGTACATACATGTTATAGCATCACTATTGACAATAGCCAAGAGATAGAAACAGCCCAAAGGTACATCAATTGATAAACAAATTGTGGTAGTACATATAATGGGGTATTATTCAGCCATAAAAAGAGATAAAGACCTGATACACAACACAATGTGGAAAAACCTCAGAAACGTTATGCTCAGTGAAAGAAGCCAGATATATAAGGTCATACATTATATGATTTCATTTTTATGAAATATTCAGAATAGGTAAATCTACAGTGATAGAAAGCTGCTAGGGTCTGAGGAGGAGGAGAAGAGGCAGGAACTGTTTAATGAGTACAAGTTTTCCTTTAGGGCTGATAAAAATGCTTTTGAACTAGGTAAATGTAGTGGATGTATAACATTATGAATGTGCATGTGTGATTAGTCCTCAGTCATATCTGACTCTTTGCCACTCTTTGGACAGTAGCTGGCCAGGCTCTTCTCTCCATGGGATTTTCCAGGCAAGAATACTAAAATGGGTTGCCATTTCCTTTTCCAGGGGATCTTTCCAACTCAGGAATCAAAGCCATATCTCCTGTATCTCTTGCATTGCAGGTAGTTTCTTTACTCCCTTAAGCCATCAGGGAAGCCCTTATGAAGGTACTAAAATACTACTGAATTGTTCACTTTAAAATGATTAATTTTATGTGATATGAATTTCAATTTAAAAATGAGGTGGGGGCAGGAAGGATGAAAAAAAGAAGCTAGGAGTGGACAAAAACATTACACAAGTAAAGTGTTATAATTTCAAAAAAAAGAAGAGGTGGCATCATCTAGGGCCCTTCAGTCTGTTGTATGCAAGAGTTTTTGTCAGTGTTTTGACATCTTTTCATGTTTTGCCTGTATTTTTCCCTAAAGGTGATTTTCTATGGCTTTACCTAATAGCTGTGTGATTTAAGAGCAAGAAAATTGTGTAAGTATCTGAAAGTTGAAGAATTTGGTGAAAAAAAATGATGCAGAAAGATTAAAAAGTTCTAAGTATTCAATAAATGCATGTGCAATAGAGTATCACCTGACTCTAGTGCATCTTAGAAAAAGATTGACTCCCTCTTCCCTACAAGTCACCATATGCCATGAAGTCTCATATTCCTACTTTGGCGAGGACAAAAGATCTTTATAATTTTATACTTTATAAATAAACTTCACTTGTTCACTTTATATGTTTACATATACAAGTTGATTAAATTGTCCAAATGGTAGGTCTTTCTAGTCGTGAAAATTTTTTATGCATTTGTGGTTAAGATGCAACAAATAATTTTCTATTAAAGTAGCTGAAAATCTTTTCTTTTTCATTTAACAGCTTTGGACTTAATGACAGAATTCTGGGGAATGAATGAGTCACAAAATTAAGGGTTAAGTATATTATTTTATTTCTCCCACTAGACTATAAACTTCATGCCTGACTCACAATTGGCATTCAATAAGATTTCTTGAATAAAATAAAAATTTTAAAGATTAGTTAAAATTAGCAAGACCTAACTTGAGAAATGAATGAAGACAGTAAGACTAAAGGCAAAAGGAACTATACCTAAGCACTCTACTTCAGTTGGTAGAGTCACCCCTGAGAGTATGAGTTAACTGTTGCAAAACTACTACAAATATATACTTAGTCATGTCTAACTATTTGCAACCCCATAGACTGTAGCTCCCCAGGTTTCTCAGCCCATGGGACTTTTTCAGACAAGAATACTGGAGAGGGTAGCCATTTCCATCTCCAGGGGATCTTCCCAACCCAGGGATTGAACCCAGGACTCCTGCATTGGAGGCAGATTCTTTACTATCTGAGCCACCAGGGAAGCCCATGACACACACTAAAATTAGCAAGACTAAATAATTTGAGAAATGAATGAAGCCATTAAGATTCAAGACAAAAGGAACTACACCTAAGCACTCTACTTCAGCTGGTAGAGTTGTTTCCATGGGAGCTGAGTTAACTATTCTGAAACCACTATACTTGTATACTAAACTTGAATAATTACAAAATAGATGATGAATGGTGAAAGTCAGATTTAAAGAACAGTTTGACCAGTACTGGATCACTTACTAAGTCTGCAGTAGGAGGTACCATTTAAGTGGGATATCACCCAAGCATGACAGGAAATAGATGACACAGTCACATAGTGCTGTTCAATAGAGTTTAATGGAGAAACTGTCTACAAGGGTGAAGGCAAGTCTAAGAATAAGAGAAAGAGAAACACCAAGAGGTTACCCATGGCAAGAGGCTTGGAGCCCTGAAAGGGAAAGGGAATTCCAGATAGAACTGTGGATATTGCTGAGGCTATAGAAGAGGCTGCTGATAGAACAGTGCCTTCAGCAAAGGAATGCCTGTCAGCCCCTGGCCAGGAAGAAAGATGGTTGCATGGAAAATACTCCAGAATCTCAACTTACACTCTGACCTCTTGCCAGTGACTTTCATTGGCCAAATGCAAGTCAAAGTCAAAGAACAAGGAAGCATTCCAGTTGATTAATTCCAGATAAATCAATGTCCTGGACACAGAGGAAAATGGAACAGGGTGGAGTGTGGATCTTATGGGGCAAATGGAGAATATGAAGCACACTGAATTATTGAATACAGAAAAATTAGATGAACCTACAAAAGACCATCTCATTTATTTCATAATTTTTCCAACTATTTTATATCTGTGTTTAGATTAAGGAAGGTTTTTGTGTTGAATGGTCATTACTTATTAGACACAATGCCAAAGTGGTTAACTTGTAATTATGTGATATGGGATAGTAAAAGTACCTTCTATCCACCCCAACTTTCCACTGACAGATTCTGAATGCCGTTATTCATTTCAATTCCATGAGGTTTTAATAAAAAGACAAATGCTTTTCACAACCTTGACAAACAAAACTCAATTTGAGCCTTTATAAATAGCTTCAAAACCTATTTGAGCATTTTATTTGCCATAAAATTGGCTAAATCTCCATTTCTCCACTGCCTTTTGTCCAGGGAATTAGTGGGATGGTGGGAGTTAAACTCTTTAGATTGATCTCCTTTGGTTAAGACCAGAGATCTTGATCAGGTTTTTAATATATCCAAATTGTCCCACATGCCTAAACTTGGTCTCAAAAGACCTGAAGTTAAATTTTGCGCAGCATTTAAACTGAATCACCACTTGTTTTTTAACCAAAGTTGTTTTTGTTTCAGCCAATTGCCCTTTAAGCTCTAAACTCTAAGGAGAGTTTGAATTTCAAAAGTAACAATTGTTAGGTCTGTAGTATGCAAGACTTCTGGTTCTCCTCTTCCAATTTGGCTAGCCTTTCATTTCTCCCCTAGTCTTTTGGAAAATGAAGAAAATAGATCTCTTAATTGTATAAGGTAAACCCCATTTCTTGTTACCTAAAGGATGTAATTGTCTAATAAATACTTACTTTCTCACATTTGTATTTACCTTCTTTTATATTTTCTATATATTTTATAATCAAACAAACAGATGAGGCCAGTGGTCTCTATACATTCAAACACATGGGTATATCATCACACTCCTAAGAATGCTTTCTTCTAAAAACAGATAAACACAAATAACAATATGAAAATTCCAAAAAAGAATAACAATCCAGAATGGTGTTGTGAGGCATGAGGAACTCATGGATCCTCTCCTCAGCAAAACAATAACTGGTGAAAATTATAAAAAAAAAAAAAAGATTTAGTCTTTTTAACGTGTCCTAAGGGTATACAAAAAAATGGAGAAATATTTATTCAGGAAATTCCACTAACTCTTAGTAAGAACAGGGAAAGTCTGTGGCATTTGAACCACAACCTACCCTTTCCCCCACCCTCAGCTCCGCATGACAGTAGCCCTACTCCAGGAGGGTACAATCAAGAACACAGGGCTCCCTCTCCCCACAGTCCCCAGTCTAGAGCTACAGCTTCTTTTATAGGAAACAGATTGTCAGTATTGCTTACTATTCCCAGCTCTTTGTGCAGAAGCTCTATATCAAGCAGTTGTGGCTGAGAGGGCTGTAGCTCCCTTCTTCCACCCAGACCATATTTATGGAAGCTCTACCCAAGGTGCAGTCACTCTTTCCCCTCATCACCTTTGCCCCAATTCACTTGCAGAGCAGAGGCTGCATAGTGGGAGAGGTGGGCCATGAGGTCAAAGGTCTTACACATCCTTCTGCTTATGGAGCAGAGATGAAGTCAATATTGTCCTCATCAGCAGTGGCACAAAGTTTCTTTCTAAAGGGGAAAGGCAAGTCACAAAAAAAGAAAACTCTATACCTCCCCTTAAAGGTATAATGTTACCAGGAAGAGAGCATAGGGAAGCGCAAGCTTCCAGGCACTGTTAAAAGAAATGGAGATTTCGGTGGCAAGCAATTAAGAAGAGACTTACAGCACCATGCTGCTGCTGCTGCTAAGTTGCTTAAGTCAATTCGACTCCAGGCGACCACATAGACGGCAGCTTACCAGGCTCTTCTGTCCCTGAGATTCTCCAGAAAAGAATACTGGAATGGGTTGCCATTTCCTTCTCCAAAACATGCATGCATGCTAAGTCGCTTCAGTCGTGTCCGACTCTGTGTGATCCCATGGACAGTAGCCCACCAGCCTCCGCTGTCCACAGGATTCTCCAGGCAAGAATACTGGAGTGGGTTGCCAGCTAGACATAGGTAAAATAGTAGACAAGTTAGGAGTTTAATCAAGAAAATCAGGGGAAAATGCAGCTAACAAGAGCCCTATTGTGGTCAGGCCATACTTCAAAGACTGCCCTCGAAGACTACTCCTGCAAAGGGGCCACATTTGATTGGATCAGATGGAGAAACAATTTATGCCACAGGCTGTTGTCAAAAACAATAGCATTGTCACTTAGCAATTAGTGGAGGCTGACAGCTGGGTATGACGCCAATAGTGGCAGAACATCTGGAAACTTAATAGATCAAGAAAAGATACAGTAAAAGACAGCCCAGTGAAAACAACCGTCATCTCTTGGAGGAAAAGGTCACGGTGAATGTGCACAGGCCATGGGCTAGGCCCTCTGAGGAGCGAGAGAAGAAGTTAAACACTGATGTTGAAATAGATTTACTGAAATAGTCAGTCCAGCCAAGTTGTTAAAAAATAAACAAGCCAAAAAAACAATAAGAATAAAGCCAGGGGAGGGTAGAGGTTACAGAAATCAGCATCTAGAGTTGTTCAATTTATTACTACTTAAAGTGTCCAGTTTTTACAGACCAAAAAAAAAGAGAGAGAGAGAGAAGGAATATATACAAAAACAGGGACGTGTGATCCATACACAGAAAGCAAGATAAACTGTTTTTGAGAGAGCCCAGATGTCACTCAGCAGACAAACACTTAAAATTAGCTACTGCAGATGTGTTTGGGCTTGCCTCATAGCTCAGTCGGTAAAGAATCTGCCTGCAATGCAGGAGACATGGGTTCAATTCCTGGGTTGGGAAGATCCTCTGGAGAAGGAAATGGCAATCCACTCTAGTATGTTCAAAGGACAAAAGAAAAACATTCCAAAATAAGTGGAAGAAGATATGAAGATAATTTCTCAGTGGATAGAGAATAACAATAAAAGCATTGCAGCAAAAATAGAAATGAAGCTATTCCTCTCCTGAGAACAAGGAAAGTAAATGGAACAGTGAACAGGCTAGAGAAGAACATGAACAGGGTTGAAAGAATTAATCACTCACTCCCTGACACTATGCAATTACATCCTGCACCTATCACCCCTAACTCATAGTTCTTGAGGCACTGGGCCTTCTGTGTTGTTGCCTTAGCTGGCTGAGGATTAAAGCCAGCTTTTTTATTTCCATCAAACTCTATCTCTATATTTTTTATTGGGCATCAGTGGGCAGAGAAAGCCAAGACTTGGGCAGTAACAAGCAAGAAAATATAAATAAATAAAAGAAACAGAAAGAAAAACTCTAAAAAGAAAAAAAGGGAGTTCCCTTATGGTCCAGGGGTTGGGAATTCACTTGCCAGTACAAGGGACACAGGTTCAATCCCTGGTATGAGACGATTCCATATGTCACAGAGCAGCTAAACCAGTGGGCCACAACTACTGAAGCCCGCACTCCGAGAGCCCATATTCCGCAACAAGAGACAACACTGCAATAAGCCCATGCACCTCAGTGAAGAGTAGCCCTCACTCACTGCAACCAGAGAAAGCTGTGTGCATCAGTAAAGACCAAACACAACCGAAAATAAATAAATAAATACAATTTTTAAAAAGAAAGAAGCTTTATATGAAAAGGAAACAAAAGAAAATTCTATAGCGGGAAGCTATAATGACTGAAATGAGAAATTCACTGGAAGAGCTCAACAGTTGATTTGAGCCAGTAGAAGAAAGATTAATGAATTGATGTTGGAGTGATCAAGAGTATATACTCTTGAAGAATAGAAATTAAAAAATAAAGAAACATGGAAAGAATTTCAGAGAAATGAGGGACAATATTAAGTGGACCAACATATTTGTTATGGGAGTACCAAGAGAAGAAGAAGCAGTGATACCAAGCAAGGCCCTGTGGAGCTCCTGGGCAAAAAGACTTTCTGTTACCCCCATTACTTTGATTACAGGAAACAGCCTTCATTCAGTCTCCATGACTTTCCCCTTGTTTCAATGAGCAGATTTAAGGAACTGTTAATTAGGGAAGGGAAGGAATTAGAAATCAGAAGAAACAAGCAGTCAAGAGCAGCCTTGGGGCAAGGTCCTGTTTCCCCATTAATGTATACATGCAGTATCTTTGAACTATTTTGCAGACACTGAAAACCCCTCTGGGTGGAGAAGTTAATGATTGCTGATGGCATGCTGCTCACAATCATGTAGACCCCAGAGAAGCTGGACCCGAAGACTGATGATATTGACTCCTACTTACCTCAACACCAGCCCATCAGAAGAATGTCCATGAACTGGTCACACCCTCTTTGAAAAAGTACTGTAAATCTCTATTATCTTCTCCACATTGGGACACACAGTTTTGAGGACATCACCTTGCCGTGGCCCCCTTTGTCTGGCAAAGTAATAAAGTTATCTTTTCCTACTTCACCCAAAACTCTGTCTCCAAGATTCAATTTGGTACTGATGTAGAGAAAAACTGAGTTTTCAGGATTAAAAGGAAAAGAGACTGTAAAATATTTAAAGCAATGATGCCTGGAACATTTCCACACTTAATAAAAAAAAATCATCTAAATGCCCAAGATGCTCAATGAACTCTAAGTATGATCAATGCAAAGAGATCCACATAAAAATACATCATCGTCAAAAGGCTAAAAGACAAAATAAAAAATCTTGAAAACAGAAAAGAAAAATGACTCAGCACATACAAAGGAACCCCAGCAGTATTAATAACTAACTTCTTATGATAAGTGGGGCTTTCCCAATGGCTCAGCAGGTAAAGATCTGCCTCAAATGCAGGAGATACAGGTGACACAGGTTCCATCTCTGGGTCAGGAAGATCGCCTGGAGGAGGAAAATGGCAACCCATTCAAGTAATCTTGCTGAAAAATCCCATGGACATAGGAGCCTTGTGGGCTACAGTCCAAAGTGTTGCAAAAAGTCATACATGACTGAGCATCTAAGTATGTATCTCATTAGAAGCAAAGGATACTTGTGATATTTTTTTTATAAGAAATACATATAGTCATTCAGATGACTAAAATATAGTTTCAGATAAGTTGGTCTTCTTCCATAGTTCCTGGCTTATAGCTCACAAAAGCCTTGGAGTTTTCTGATCAATAAGAGCAATGGGAGCACTTTTATTATAAAATTTGTTCTCTTATCCTCAGTTTCTTCAGGGCCATAAAGGTAAATGGGTGTCTTGTTATTCATAACAAGCTCTTTCCAATGTAGTTGGGTTTATGTTAATGAAGGTGACTTTTAAATTCCGTCCCTGGTGATGGTTGCCAGGAGAATCAGCCAGGTGACTAAAGGGTTGGAATTCTCATTCCCACTCCCTGATTTCTGGGAAGGGGAAAGGAGTTTGAGATTGAACCAATTGCCACTCACCCATGACTGAGTTGATGATGGCTATGTAATGAAGCTGTCACAAAAACCAAAAAGGACAGTGTTTTGGCCTTTTTAAAGAGCTTCCACATTGGATCCGGGCTCCACAAGGATATAAACCCTTTTGTTCAGGTCCTCCCCTAGGTCTTTCTTCTTCTGGTTGTTAATTTATATCCTTTGACATCCTTCGTCATAAACAGGTAATTAGAGGGTAAATAGGTTTTCCTGAGTTCTGTGAGCTGTCCTAGCAAGTTAATAGAATCCAAAGAGGGGTTTGTGGGGACCTCTGATTTATGTCCAATCAGGAGTACAGGTAACAATCTGGACTTTCAGTTGGCATCCTGAGTAAAAGGAAGTATTGTTGGAATCTAGTTTGTAGCTGATTAGTCAGGAGCACAGGTAACAACCCAGGCTTGCAACTAATGTCTGAAGTGGAGACAAGTCTTCTGGGACTGAGCCTTTTATCTGTAGAATCTGATTCTACTTCCAGGGAGATAGTTTTAGAATTGAGTTGAATCTCAGACACCCTGCTTGTTGTTGTTCAGTCGCTAAGTCATGTCCAACTCTTTGTGAAACCATGAACTGCAGCATGTCAGGCTTCTCTAACCTTCACCGTCTCCTGGAGTTTGCTCCAACTCATGTCCGTTGAGTCACTGATGCCATTCAATCATCTCATCTTCAGTCACTCCTTCTCCTTCTGCCTCCAATCTTTCCTAGCATCAGGGTCTTTTCCAATGAGTCAGATCTTTGCATCAGGTGGCTAAAGTATTGGAGCTCCAGCTTCAGCATCAGTATTTCCAAAGAATATTCAGGGTTGATTTTCTTTAGGATTGACTAATTTGATCTCCTTGCTGTCCAAGGAACTCTCAAGAGTCTTCTCCAGGCATGCAGTGTGAAAGCAAGAATTCTTCAGCACTGACAAAACGCATCCACTGGAGAAGGGAATGGCAAACCACTTCAGTATTCTTGCCTTGAGAACCCCATGAACAGTATGAAAAGTCAGACACCCTGCTGTTGTCCAAGAATTGCTTGCTGACTTGGGGAAGCCTGTACACACACCTGAGCTTCCTGGGTAGCACTAGTGGTAAAGAACCCACCTGTCCAATGCAGGAGACATAAGAGACACAGGTTCCATCCTTGGGTTGGGAAGATCCCTGGAGGAGGAAATGGCAACCCACTCCACTCTTCTTTCCTGGAGAATCCCATGGCCAGAGGAACCTGATGAGCTATGATCCATTGGGTCACTCAGAGTTGGACACAAGTGACTTATCACACATGTGCACACACACATAAGGATACACTTATACTCCTTTTCTCTCTCAGTTTCTATAAATGATAAAATAATACAAAGTGATGGGGGGCAGTCCCAAGATGGTGGAGGAATAGGACGGGAGACCACTTTCTCCCCCCACACATTCATCAAAAGTATATTTGAATGCTGAGCAACTTCCACAAAACAACTTCTGAACACTGGTAGAGGACATGAAGTACCCAGAAAGGCAGCCCATTCTCTTTGAAAGGAGGTAGGACAAAATATAAAAGACAAAAAGAGAGACAAAAGAGTTAGGGACGGAGACCAGTCCCAGGGAGGGAGTCGTGAAGGAAAAGTTTCCAAACACCAGGAAACTCTCTCACAGAGGGATCTGTGGGCAATTTTTGAATCTCAGATGGCAACATAACTGGGGGGGGGGGGGGCACACAACAACAACACAGAATACGCGCCTAACTGCAACTGCCAGGAGAGAAGTAGCCCAGAGGCTTGCCTCTGCCATCAGCGAGTGGGGGCTGGACAAGGAGATGCAGGCTGCATCCTTAGGTTAAGGACCAGGCCTGAATGCCCTGAGGACAATCTGAGGGAGCTAACAGGATATAGCAACCCAAACTGTGGGATCAATAGAGAAAAAGAGAGAGAGAGAGAACTTCCCTGTGAAACACTAATGCACAGCCTGGCCGGCTCACAGAACAAAGGATTGAGAGAATACCAAAGGAGATCTAGCTGGCTGCCTACAGACCCCAACCTCCCACCCCACCCCCCACTCCCACCCCCACTCGCCAGAGGCAGAGAGGCAGGCATGTGACAGCTGGAGACAGAAGGTAAGGGGCTGCTGCACTCTCAGCCCCAGAGACCAGCATTCTCCACCAAACTGTGAGCAGGCTCCCAGTTAATGACCACGTCTTCCTGGGATCCTGGACAGTTGACATCACAGCCAGAGATCAGCTTCCCAGAGGAGACACACAGCACCCCTAAAACAGTGCTCTTGGTGTGCAACTGGGAAACCAAGTGGCTGAGACTGGCGAGGCGATTAAGACACACAGCCCACCTGGGACAGTGCACTCACGAAGCACCTGGTCACCTGAGCTGCTCAGGCCTGGGAAGGGCACAACATGCACACCCAACCGAGTCTGTGCCTTTGCGGAGTACCCGAGAACTTGAGCAGCTGAGACCTGGGAATTGCATGAAATGCAGTCACCGCTGAGGACAGTGCCCCTGCAGAGCACCCTGGAGCCTGAGCAGTGTAGACCTGGGAAGCACACACCTCCTAGAGCTGGGGAAAACCCAATGCGGTCCATACACTGCGAGCAATCCCCACACATGCCAATGATATTTGTTTGCAGTGTCCCTCCCTCCCCACAACACAACTGAACAAGTGAGCCTAAGTGACCACCTTCGCCCCCTTGTTTGAGGGTGGAAATTAGACACTGAAGAGACTTGCAAACAGAGGAAGCCAAAATAAAGAAGAGGAACTGCTCTGAAAGTGACAGGTGCTAAAGATTAAAACCCTGTAGTTAATATTAACTAAGCATTGGAGGAGGCCTACAGACCTCGAGAACAAGTACAATCTGGAACAAGGAACTGACCCCACACTGCCCACAACAGCTCCAGAGAAATTCCTAGAAATATATTTACTATTATCACTTTTAAACTTTTTAAAAAATTTAAGTCCTTTGTTACTCCTTTAAATTTCATTTTTGTAATCTACTATTACCTTGCAAAAAAAGACCCTATTTTTAAAGCAAATTTCATGTATATATTATATTATATTTCATGTATTATATTTTTTATAATTTTTGAGATTGATTTTGGTTTGTATTTTTAATATTGTGTTTTACAGAGTCTAACCTCTACTCTATATTTTTAATCTTTACTTTTTGGTATTTTTTTTAAATCAATTTTGTACCTTTAAGAATCTAATCTTCAGTATCCATTTTCACTTAGGGGTGTGATTACTGGCTTGATTGCTCTCTCCCTGTTTGACTCTCCCTTTTCTCCCGCAGGTCACCTCCATCTCCTCCCTCCCCCTTCTTTTCTCTGCTTAAGTCTGTGAATCTCTCTGGGTGTTCCAGGCTGTGGAGAACACTGAGGGAACTGATTGCTGGCTAGATTGGCCTCTCCCCTTTTGATGCCCCCACTTCTCCTCCTATTTCAAATCCTAAAAGATGATTCTGTGAAAGTGCTACATTCAATATGTCAGCAAATTTGGAAAACTCAGTAGTGGCCACAGGACTGGAAAAGGTCAGTTTTCATTCCAACCCCAAAGAAAGGCGGTGCCAAAGAATGAGCAAACTACCTCACAATTGCAATCATTTCATACTCTAATGAAGTAAAGCTCAAAATTTTCCAAGCCAGGCTTCAGCAATACATGAACGGTGAACTTCCAGATGTTCAAGCTGGTTTTAGAGAAAGTAGAGGAACCAGAGATCAAATTGCCAACATCTGCTGGATCATCGAAAAAGCAAGAGAGTTCCAGAAAAACGTCTATTTCTGCTTTATTGACGAGGCCAAAGCCTTTTACTGTGTGGATCACAATAAACTGTGGGAAATTCTTCAAGAGAAGGGAATACCAGACCACCTGACCTGCCTCTAGAGAAACCTGTATGCAGGTCAAGAAGTAACAGTAAGAACTGGACATGGAACAACACACTGGTTCCAAATAGGAAAAGGAGTACATCAAGGCTGTATATTGTCACTCTGCTTATTTAATTTCTATGCAGAGTACATCATGAGAAATGCTGGGCTAGAATAAGAACAAGCTGGAATCAAGATTGTTGGGAGAAATATCAATAACCTCAAATATGCAGATGACACCATCCTTATGGCAGAAAGTGAAGAACTAAAGAGCCTCTTGATGAAAATGAAAGAGGAGAGTGAAAACATTGGCTTAAAGCTCAACATTCAGAAAACTAAGACCATGGCATCTTGTCTCATCACTTCATGGCAACTAGATGGGGAAACAGTGGAAACAGTGGCTGACTTTATTTTCGGGGGCTCCAAAATCACTGCAGATGTTGATTGCAGCCATGAAATTAAAAGACGCTTACTCCTTGGAAGGAAAGTTATGACCAAACTAGACAGCATATTCAAAAGCAGGGACATTACTTTGTCAACTAAGTTCCGCCTAGTTGAGGCTATAGTTTTTCCAGTAGTCATGTATGGATGTGAGAGTTGGACTATAAAGAAAGCTGAGTGCTGAAGAATTGATGCTTTTGAACTGTGGTGTTGGAGAAGACTCCTGAGAGTCCCTTGGACTGCAAGGAGATCCAACCAGTCCATCCTAAAGGAGATCAGTCCTTGGTGTTCACTGAAAGGACTGATGTTGAGGCTGAAACTCCAGTACTTTGGCCTCCTGATGCAAGGAGCTGACTCATTGGAAAAGACCCTAATGCTGAGAAAGATTGAGGGCAGGAGAAGGGGATGACAGAGGATGAGATGGTTGGATGGCATTGCCAACTCAAAGGACATGAATTTGGGTAAATGCCGGGAGTTAGTGATGGACAGGGAGTCCTGGCGTGCTGTGGTTCATGGGGTCGTGAAGAGTCAGACACAACTGAGGGACTGAACTGAACTTCTCCTCATGGTTACCTCTATCTCCCTCCTCCCTCTTCTCTTCTCCATGTAAATCTGTGAACTTCTCTGGGTGTCCCTCGCTGTGGAGTATTGTTTCACCATTAATCAATCAAGATGTTGTATCATCCATGTTGTATGGATGGAGACATATTGTGGCTACTATAAGAATAAGACTGAAAGCTAGAGTCAGGAGGATTAACTCCAAAACTTGAGAACATCAGTGAACTCCTGATTCCAGGGAGCATGAATAAACAAGAGCTCACAGAAAAGCCTCCATATCTACACTGAAACCAAGTTCCACCCAAGAGCCAACAAATTCCAGAGCAAGATATACCACGCTAATTCTCCAGCAAAGCAGGAACACAGCCCGAGCATTAAAAGACAGGCTGCCCAAAGCCATGCCAAACCCATACACACTCCAAAACTCACTACTGGACACTTTATTGCACTTCAGAGAGGAGATCCAGCTCCAGCCACCAGAACACAGACTCAAGCTCTCCTAACCAGGAAACCTTGACAAAGCCACTAGCCCAACCCCACCCACAGGGAGCAGGCTCCACAATAAAGAGGAACCATGAACTTCCAACCTACAGAAAGGGCATCCCAAACACAGCAATCTAAACAAAATGAAAAGGCAGAGAAATATTCAGCAGCTAAAGTTACATGATAAATGCCCACCAGACCAAACAAAAGGAGAGATAGGGAGTCTACCAGAAAAATAATTCAGAATAATGATAGTAAAGACGATCCAAAATCTTGAAAACAAAATGAAGTTACAGATAAATAGGACTAGAGACAAGGATTGAGAAGATGCAGAAATGTTTAACAAGGACCTAGAAGAAATAAAGAAGAGCCAATCAATAATGAATAAAGCAATAACTGAAATCAAAAGCACTCTGGAGGGAACCAACAGTAGAATAACAGGCACAAGCTAGGATAAGTGAGCTGGAAGATAGAATGGTGGAAATAAATGAAGCAGAAAGGAAAAAAAAATAAAAGAATTAAAAGAAATGAGGACAACCTCAGAGACCTCTGAGACCATGTTAAACACCCTAACATTTGAATCATACGAGTCCCAGAAGAAAACAAAAAGAAAGGGCATGAGGAGATACTTGAGGAAAAAATAGTTGAAAATTCCCTAAAATGGGGGAGGAAATAGCCATCCAAGTCCAAGAAATCCAGAGAGCCTCAAACAGGATAAACACAAGGTGAAACACCACAAGACACATATTAATCAAACTAACAAAGATCCAACACAAAGAGCAAATGTTAAAAGCAGCAAGGGAAATGCAACAAATAACACACAAAGGGATCCCAATAAGGATAACAACTGATCTTTCAATAGAAACTCTTCAGGCCAGAAGGGAATGGCAAGACATACTTAAAGTGATGAAAGAGAAAATTCTACAACCCAGAGTACTGTGCCCAGCAAGGATCTTATTCAAATATGAAGGAGAAATCAAAGCTTTACAGACAAAGAAAAGCTGAGAGAATTCAGAACCACCAAACCAGCTCTTCAACAAATGCTAAAAGATCTTCTCTAGACAGGAAACACAGAAAAGATTTATAAACTCAAACCCAAAACAACAAAGTAAATGGCAATGGAATCGTACTTATCAATAATTACCTTAAAAGTAAAAGGGTTGAGTGCCCCAACCAAAAGACAAAGACTGGCTGAATGGATACAAAAACAAGACCCCTATATATACTGTCAACAAGAAACCCACCTCAAACTAAGGGATACATACAGACTGAAAGTGAAGGGCTAGAAAAAGTTATTTCATGCAAATGGAGACCAGAAGGAAGCAGGAGTAGCAATACTCATATCAGACAAAATAGACTTTGAAATAAAGGCAGTGAAAAAAGACAAAGAAGAACACTATATAATTATCAGGGGATCAATCCAAGAAGAAAATATAACAATTATAAATATATATGCACCCAACAGAGAAGCACCTCAATATACTAAGGGGAAAGTAACAGTAATGCAATAATAGTGGGAGACTTTAATACCCCACTCACACCTATGGATAGATCAACTAAACAGAAAATTAGCAAGGAAACACAAACTTTAAATGATACAATGGAGCAGTTAGATCTAGTTGATATCTATAGGACATTTCACCCCCAAACAATGAATGTCACCTTTTTCTCAAGTGCACATGGAACATTCCCCAGGATAGATCACATCCTGGGCCATAAGTCTAGCCTTGGTAAGTTCAAAAAAATTAAAATTATTTCAAGCACCTTTTCTGATCACAATGCATTAAGATGAGATGTCAACTGCGGCGGGGGGGGAGAACTATTAAAAATACAAATATATAGAGGCTAAGCAACATGTTTCTGAATAACCAACAAATCACAGAAGAAATAAAAAAGGAAATCAAAATATGCAGAGAAATAAAGGAAAATGAAAGCACCACAACCCAAAACCTATGGGATTCAGTAAAAGCAGTGCTAAGGGGAAGTTTCATAGCAATACAAGCTTAACACAAGAAACAAGAGAAAAATCAAATAAACAACCTAACTTTACACCTAAAGCAACTAGAAAAAGAAGACATGAAGAACCCCAGGGTTGGTATAAGGAAAGAAATCATAAAAATTGAGCAGAAATAAATGAAAAAGAAATAAAGGAGACTATTGCAAAAATCAACAAACCAAAACCTGGTTCTTTGAGAAGATAAATAAAATAGACAAACCATTAGCTAAACTCATCAAGAAAAAAAGGGAGAAAGATCAAATCAACAAAATTAGAAATGAAAATGGAGAAATCACAACGAGAACACAGAAATACAAATGATTATTAAAAAAAAATACTATCAGCAACTATATGACAATAAAATGGAAAATTTGGAAATATGGATAAATTCTTAGAAAAGTATAACCTTCCAAAACTGAACCAAGAACCAGGAAGAAATAGAAAGTCTTAACAGACCCATCACAAGCACAGAAATAGAAAGTGTAATCAAAAGTCTTCCAATAAACAAAAGTCCAGAAACAGATGGCTTCACAGCTGAATTCTACCAAAATTTAGAGAAGAGCTAACACCTATCCTATTCAAACTCTTCCAGAAAATTGTAGAGGAAGGTAAACTCCCACACTCACTCTATGAGGCCACCATCACCCTAATACCCAAACCGGACAAAGATGTCACAAAAAAAAAAAAGAGAAAACTACAGGCCAATATCACTAATGAACATAGATGCAAAAATCCTCAACATAATTTTAGCAAACAGAATCCAACAACATATTAAAATATCATATACATCATGACCAAGTGGGCTTTACCCCAGGGATGCAAGGATTTTTCATTATTCGCAAAGCAATCAATGTGATACACTACATTAACAAATTGAAAGATAAAAACCATATGATTATCTCAATAGATGCAGAGAAAGCCTTTGAGAAAATTCAACACCCATCTATGATAAAAAACCCTCCAGAAGCAGGCATAGAAGGAACATACTTCAACATAATAAAAGCCATCTATGATAAACCAACAACAAACATTATCCCCAATGGTGAAAAATTGAAAGCATTTCCCCTAAAGTCAGAAATAAGACAAGGGTGCCCACTCTCACCACTATTCAACATAGTTTTGAAAGTTTTAGCCACCGCAATAAGAGAAGAAAAAGAAATGAGAGGAATTCAGATTGGAAAAGAAGTAAAACTCTCACTGTTTGCAGATGACATGATCTTCTATATAGAAAACCCTAAAGACACCACCAGAAAATTAGTATAGCTTATCAATGAATATAGTAAAGTTGCAGGACATAAAATTAGTACACAGAAATCCCTTGCATTCCCATACACTAACAATGAGAAAACAAAAAGAGAAATCAAGGAAATAGCCCCATTCACTATTGCAATTAAAAGAATAAAATACTTAGGAATAAATCTATCTAAAGAAGCAAAAGACCTATATATAGAAAACTATAAAACACTGATGAAAGAAATCAAAGATGACACAAGTCAATGAAGAAATATACTACGTTCATTGATCGGAAGAATCAATATAGTGAAAATGAGTTTATTACCCAAAGCAATCTGTAGATTCAATGCAATTACAATCAAGCTACCAACAGTATTTTTCAGAGAACTAGAACAAATAATTTCACAATTTGTATGGAAATACAAAAAACCTCGAATAGTCAAAGCAATCGTGAGAAAGAAGAATGAAACTGGAGGAATCAACCTTCCTGACTTCAGACTATACTACAAAGCTACAGTCATTAAGACAGTATGGTACTGGCACAAAGACAGAAATATAGATCAATGGAACAAAATAGAAAGCCCAGAGATAAATCCACACACCAATAGACAATTTATCTTTGACAAGGGAGGCAAATATATACAATGGAGAAAAAATCTCTTCAACAAGTGGTGCTGGGAAAACTGGTCAACCATCTGTAAAAGAATGATACTAGAACACTTTCTAACACCATTCACAAAAATAAACTCAAAATGGATTAAAGATCTAAATGTAAGACCAGAAAGTATAAAACTCCTAGGGGAAAATGTAGACAAAACACTCTTTGACATAAATCACAGATTTAGAAGATCCTCTATGATCCACCCTAAGGAAATAAAAGAAAAAATAAACAAATGGGACCTCATTAAACTTAAAAGCTTTTTCACAACGAAGGAAACTATAAGCAAGGTGAATGACAGCCTTCAGAATGGGAGAAAATAATAGCAAATGAAGCAACTGACCAAGAATTCATCTCAAAAACATACAAGCATCTCAGGCAGCTCAACACCAGAAAATTATATGACCCAATCAAAAAATGGGCCAAAGAACTAAACAAACATTTCTCCAAAGAAGACATATAGATGACTAATAAATGCATGAAAAGATGCTCAACATCAATCATTTTCAGAGAAATGCAAATCAAAACCACCATGAAGTATCCATCACACACCAGTCAGAATTGCTGCTATCAAAAAGTTTACAAACATTAAATGCTGGAGAGGGTATGGAGAAAAGGGAACTCCTACACTGTTGGTGGGAATGTAAACTAGCACAGCCACTATGGAGAACAGTGTGCAGATTCCTTAAAAAACTGGAAATTGAACTGCCATACGACCCAGAAATCCCACTGCTGGGCATAAACACTGAGGAAAGCAGAACTGAAAGAGACACATGTACCCCAGTGTTCATTGCAGCACCGTTTACAATAGCTAGGACATGGAAGCAACCTAGATGTCCATCAGCAGATGAATGGATAAGAAGTTGTGGTACATATACACAATGGAATATCACTCAGTGATTAAAAGAATGCATCTGTATCAGTTCTAATGAAGTAGATGAAACTGAAGCCTGTTACACAGAGTGAAGTAAGTCAGAAAGAAAAACACTAATACAGTATATTAATGCATATATATGGAATTTAGAAAGTTGGTAACGATGGCTCTATATGCAAGACAGCAAGAGACACAGGTATACAGAACAGACTTTTGGATTCTGTGGGAGAAGGCAAGGGTGGGGAATTCTATTCTATTTGAGAGAATAGATTGAAACGTGTACACTACCATATGTGAAATAGATGTCCAGTCCAAATTTGATGCATGAAACAGGGCACTCAAACCTGGTACACTGGGACAACCCAGCGGGATGGGATGGGAAGGGGGCTGTGAGGGGGGTTCGGGATGGGGGACACATGTATACCTGTGGCTGATTCTTGTCAATGTGTGGCAAAAAAAACACTACAATATTGTAAAGTAGTTAGCCTCAAATTAAATAAATAAAATTTTAAAATATTAAAGTGATAACTTTAATAATTGGTGTTGGATGTGTAGTATATAGAAATATAATTGTATAACATTGCTTTGCCAACAAAGATCTGTCTAGTCAAGGCTATGGTTTTTTCCAGTAGTCATGTATGAATGTGAGAGTTGGACTATAAAGAAAGTTGAGAACTGAAGAATTGATGCTTTTTAACTGTGCTGTTGGAGGACTCTTGAGAGCCCCTTGCACTGCAAGGAGATCCAACCAGTCCATACTAAAGGAGATCAATCCTGAATTCATTAGAAGGGCTGATGCTGAAGCTGAAACTCCAATATTTTGGCCACCTGAAGTGAAGAACTGACTCATTGGAAAAGACCTTGATGCTGGGAAAGATTGAAGGCAGGAGGAGAAGGGGATGACTGAGGGTGAGATGGTTGGATGGCATCACCGACTCAATGGACATGAGTTTGAGAAAGCTCCGGGTGTTGGTGATGGACAGGGAAGCCTGGCGTGCTACAGTCCATGGGGTCACAATGAGTCAGTCATGACTGAGCGACTGAACTGAACTGAGTATAGTGAAAAAAATCTATAAAAGAATTAAAATATTATACTAGAAATTTTCTTAATGCAAAAGAAAGCAGTAAGACTGATAGAGGAACAAAAAATACATGAGACATATAGAAAATAAGTTGCAAAACAGTATTAATAATACAGGTAAGGCAACCATGTCAAGATCAACATTAAATGTAAATGAATTAAGCAATCTAATAAAAGGCAGGCTTTGTCAGGTTGAATTAAAGAAAACAAGATCCAACTGTACACAGGCTAAATGAGAATAATTCAGATTCAAAGATGAAAATGGTTGAAAACTAAAGGATGGAAAGTGATATTCCCTCGAATAGGAAATCTAATATTAATATCTAATATGGAATATGAGATAACATATAGAATATATAATATATATTTTATATACATAATACAGAATATTTCTCTTTCCATACAAACAACAAGAAAAAGAGAACTATAATAGAGAAAGCTACTATAGGACTGTAGTAGTCATACTACATACAAAAGACATTTTATAAAGATAAAATTGTCAATATATTGGGAAGATGCAATAACTGTAAATATGCACAAAGCAAAACAAAAAGCCCCAGATTATATGAAGCAAAAACTGACAGAACTGAAGAGAGAGGTAGACAATTCAACAATTATAACCCAAGATTTCAATGTAACTTTCATAATGGATGGAACAACTAGGCAGAAGTCCAACAAAGTTATGGAACACTGGAACAATGCTATAAACCAACTAGGGCTAGCAGACAACTATAGACCATGCTGCACAATAACCACAGAATAACTGAGGTGACAGATGCATTACTATTTGAATATACCAAAAACCACTGAACTGCATATTTCACACAGATTAATTCTATGGCATTTAAATTCTATGCCAATAAAGCCATTTAAAATTTTTTAAAGAACGGCATCTTTAGAAGGATAAGAGATCTCAGATTTACAACCAGTCTTTAAATTAGCAATGCTGAAGACAAAAGACCCCAGAATTATTGGTTCATTTGTTTGTTCTCTATAAAGAAATGTGATTTTGAATCTATAGCTTTAAATCCAGTGTGTGCTCTGAATTCGATCTACTTTCTATAAAAGAATTACAGAACAAAGGGTAAATCCAAAAATAAATCTAGTTTAAAAAGCAAGAAGTTCAGTAAATCTTTTCTTTCACAATATGAAACATTTAAGTCCCCGAGACAACATTCCTAAGTCCACAAATCCAACCAAGTTAGCATAGTTCAGTTCAGTTCAGTCGCTCAGTTGTCTCCGACTCTTTGCAGCCGCATGAACCGCAGCATGCCAGGCTTCCCTGTCCATCACTAACTCCCAGGGTTCACCCAAACCCATGTCTATTGAGTCAGTGATGCCATCCAACCATCTCATCCTCTCTCGTCCCCTTCTCCTCCTGCCCTCAGTCTTTCCCAGCATCAGGTCTTTTCCAATGAGTCAGCTCTTCACATCAGCTGGACAAAGTACTGGAGTTTCAGCTTCAGAATCAGTTCTTCCAATGAACACCCAGGACTGATCTCCTTTAGGATGGACTTGTTGGATCTCCTTGCGGTCTAAGGGACTCTCAAGAGTCTTCAACACCACAGCTCAAAAGCATTAATTCTTCAGCACTCAGCTTTCTTTATAGTCCAACTCTCACACCCATACATGACTACTGGAAAAACCATAGCCTCGACTAGACGGACCTTTGTTGGCAAAGCAATGTCTCTGCTTTTGAATATGCTAACTAGGTTGCTCAAAACTTTCCTTCTGAGGAGTAAGCATCTTTTGATTTCATGGCTGCAATCACCATCTGTAGTGATTTTTGGAGCCCAAAGAAATAAAGTCAGCCACTGTTTCCACTGTTTCCCCATCTATTTGCCATGAAGTGATGGGTCCAGATACCATGATCTTAGTTTTCTGAATGTTGAGCTTTAAGCCACCTTTTTCACTGTCCTCTTTCACCTCCACAAAGAGGCTCTTTAGTTCTTCACTTTCTGCCATAAGGATGGTGTTATCTGCATATCTGAGTTTATTGATATTTCTCCCAACAATCTTGATTCTAGCTTGTGCTTCTTCCAGCCCAGCATTTCTCATGATGTACTCTGCATAGAAGTTAAATAAGCAGGTTGACAATATACAGCCTTGACGTACTCCTTTTCCTATTTGGAACCAGTCTGTTGCTCCATGTCCAGTTCTAACTGTTGCTTCCTGACCTGCATACAGGTTTCTCAAGAGGCAGGTCAGGTGGTCTGGTATGCCCACCTCGTGAAGAATTCTCCACAGTTTATTGTGATTCACACAGTCAAAGGCTTTGGCATAGTCAATAAAGCAGAAATAGATGTTTTTCTGGAACTCTCTCGCTTTTTCGATGATCCAGCAGATGTTAACAATTTGATCTCTGGTTCCTCTGTCTTTTCTAAAACCAGCTTGAACATCTGGAAATTCATGGTTCACATATTGCTGAAGCCTGGTTTGGAGAACTTTAAGCATTACGTTACTAGCGTGTGAGACGACTGCAATTGTGAGGTAGTTTGAGCATTCTTTGGCACTGCCTTTCTTAGGGATTGGAATGATAACTGACCTTTCCCAACCTGTGGCCACTGCTGAGTTTTCCAAATTTGCTGGCGTTTTGAGTGCAGCACTTTCACAGCATCATCTTTCAGGATTTGAAATAGCTCAACTGGAATTCCATCACAATCACTAGCTTTGTTCATAGTGATGCTTCCTAAGGCACATTTGACTTCACATTCCAGGAGGTCTGGCTCTAGGTGAGTGATTGCACCATCGTGTTTATCTGGGTTGTGAAGATCTTTTTTGTACAGTTCTTCTGTGTATTCTTGCCATCTCTTCTTAATATCTTCTGCTTCTGTTAGGTCCATACAATTTCTGTCCATTATTGAGCCCATCTTTGCATGAAATGTTCCCTTGGTATCTCTAATTTTCTTGAAGAGATCTCTAGTCTTTCCCATTCTATTGTTTTCCTCTATTTCTTTGCATTGATCACTGAGGAAGGCTTTCTTATCTCTCCTTGCTATTCTTTGGAAGTCTGCATTGAAATGGGTATATCTTTCCTTTTCTCCTTTGCTTTTAGCTTCCCTTCTTTTTACAGCTATTTTTAAGGCCTCCTCCGACAGCCATTTTGCTTTTTTGCACTACTATTTCTTGGGGATGGTCTTGATTCCTGTCTCCTGTACAGTGTCACAAACCTCCGTCCATAGTTCATCAGACACTCTGTCTATCAGATCTAGTCCCTTAAATCTATTTCTCACTTCTACTGTATAATCATAAGGGATTTGGTTTAGGTCATACCTGAATGGCCCAGTGGTTTTCTCCACTTTCTTCAATTTAAGTCTGAATTTGGCAATAAGGAGTTCATGGTCAGAGCCATCGTCAGCTCCCAGTCTTGTTTTTGCTGACTGCATAGAGCTTCTTCATCTTTGGCTGCAAGGAATATAATCAATCTGATTTCAGTGTTGACCATCTGGTGATGTCCATGTGTGGAGTCTTCTCTTGTGTTGTTAGAAGAGGGTGTTTGCTATGACCAGTGTATTCTCTTGGCAGACCTCTATTAGCCTTTGCTCTGCTTCATTCTGTACTCCAAGGCCAAATTTGCCTGTTATCCAGGTGTTTCTTCATTTCCTACTTTTGCTTTCCAGCCCCCTAAAATGAAAAGAACATCTTTTTGGGGTGTTAGTTCTAGAAGGTCTTGTAGGTCTTCATAGAACTGTTCAACTTCAGCTTCTTCAGCATTACTGGTCAGGGCATAGACTTGGATTACCATGATATTGAATGGATTGCCTTGGAAATTAACGGAGATCATTCTGTCATTTTTGAGATTGCCTCCAAGTGCTGCATTTTGGAATCTTTTGTTGACTCTAATGGCTACTCCAGAAGGGATTCTTGCCCACAGTAGTAGACATAATGGTCATCTGAGTTAAATTCACCCGTTCCAGTCCATCTTAGTTCACTGATTCCTAGAATGTCGGCATTCACTCTTGCCATTTCGTTTGCCCACTTCCAATTTGCCTTGATTCGTGGACCTAACATTCCAGGTTCCTTTACAATATTGCTCTTTACAGCATCGATCCTTGCTTCTATCACCATTCCCATCCACAACTGGGTGTTGTTTTTGCTTTGGCTCCATCCATTCATTCTTTCTGGAGTTATTTCTCCACTGATCTCCCATAGCATATTGGGCACCTACTGACCTGAAGAGTTCCTCTTTCAGTATCCTATCATTTTGCCTTTTCATACTGTTCATGGGGTTTCAAGGCAAGAGTACTGAAGTGGTTTGCCATTCCCTTCTCCAGTGGACCACATTCTGTCAGACCTCTCCACCATGACCTGTCTGTCTGGGTGGCCCCACAAGGCATGGCTTAGTTTCATTGAGTTAGACAAGACTGTGGTCCATGTGACCAGATTGACTAGTTGTCTGTGATTGTGGTTTAAGTCTGTCTGCCCTCTGATGACCTCTCTCAGTGCCTACTGTCTTACTTGGATTTCTCTTACCTCTCCTTTCACTGAGAAGTGCAGCCGAAAGGAGCTACCCCACGTCCAATGTCAGGGCAGTAGCGGAGAGGAGTGACCCCATGTCCAAGGTAAGGAGCAGTGGCTGTGCTTTGCTAGAGCAGCTATGAAGAGAAGTTAGCATAGGTACCCATTGAATATAATCAACTATATAGTATTGTACTGTAATAGGTTTATAATATGTTTCACACAAATAATATATAAAACAAACACAAGAAATAAGGCATTTTAATCTTATGGTACAGTACCTTGAAAAGTACAGTAGTACAGTCTAACAGCTGGCTTACAGGGGCTAGCATTGAGTGAATAGGCAAGAGGAGCTACTGCCTGGAGGAGAGAAAGATGGTGGGAGTTGGTAGAGGTGAAGGACCATCAGTAACAGGAGATGGAGGACCAGCTGCAATTTCACTCATGCCTGATATTCATGGCACAGGTATTAGGTTTCTTGCTGGAACCAGGTGCATGTTTGCATCTTTGGAAGTTCCTAACTTAAAGGTACATAGGTAGTCTTATTAGTATTATTATATGCAGGAGTATTATTATATATTATCATATGTAGAAGCATCATTATTATTGCTATATGTAGGAGTATTGCTGTATTATCAATTCTTTATTTGAGGCAATTCTTAATACAAAAATTTGACAAGGGGATTGTAAGAAAGGACAAACCTCTTTCATTTATAACATATATTCAAAAGCTCCAATCAAAATGTTAGTAAACCAAGTCCATTAATTTACAAATAAAACATTTTTTATTTTTTTATTGTGGTAAAATATATAGAACATGAACTTCACTATCTTCAGTTCAGTTGAGTTCAGTCACTCAGTCATGTCCGACTCTTTACGACCCCATGAACTGCAGCACGCCAGGCATCCCTGTTGATCACCAACTCCCAGAGTTCACTCAAACTTATGTCCATTGGAGGGAGGAGCTAAGATGGAGGAGGAATAGAATGGAGAGACCACTTTCTCCCCCACAAATTCATCGAAAGATCATTTGGACACTAAGCAAACTCCACAAAACAACTTCTGATCACTAGCAGAGGACATCAGGCACCCAGAAAAGCAGCCCATTGTCTTTGGAAGGAGGTAGGACAAAAGATAAAAGATAAAAAGAGAGACAAAAGAGTTAAGGGTGGAGATCCGTCCCAGGGAAGGAGTCTTAATAGAGAAAGTTTCCAAACACCAGGAAACCCGCTCACCAGTGGATCTGAGGGAAATTTTCGAATCTCAGAGGGCAACCTAACTGGGAGGAAAAATAAACAAAACCCACAGATTACATGCCTAAAAGCAACTCCCAGCAGAAAAGTATCCCAGATGCTCTCATCAGCTACCAGCAAGTGGGGGCTAAATGGAGAGGAGTGGGCAGCATTGCCTAGGGTAAGGACCGGGCCTGAATGCCCTGAGGGCAATCTGAGGAGCTAACGTGAGATAGCAAGAGAGAGAGAGAGAGAGAGAGAGGGAACTAACCTGTGAAAAGCCCTAACCTAAGGCACAGCCGGCCCGTTCCCAGAGCCCCAAAGGACTGTACCATAACCAGAGAAGAGCTGGATGGCTGCGGACCTGCCCATCCCCTGCTGAAGATAGAGGGGAGGCGGGCGCCAGCCAGAGCCAGAAAGGGCCAACTCAGCCGGAGAGACGGCATCCCCTACCAAACCGCAAACAGGCTTCCAGTTTCTAACCAAAGACTTCCTGAGATTCTGGATGGTTGACATCTGCCAGGAGGGTCGCAGCCAGAGATCAGCTCCCCAGAAGAGACACAAAACGCACCAGATGGGCCCTCCTGGAAACCGAGGCTGGGACGGGGAGGGGAGAAGTCGCGCTATACCTGGGGAGAGTGCGCTCGTCAAGCTCCTGGTTCCAGGAGCTGTTCCAACCGGGGAAGGCACAAAACGCAGGCCCAACCGAGTCTGCGCCTTTGTGCAGTACCTGAAAACCTGAGCATGAGAGGATTAGGCCTGGGAAGTGCACACAACTCAGGCCCCGCTCCCTGTAGAGGAACCTGGAGCCTGAGCAATGTAGACGGGGAAAGCACACACACTGTGAGCGGGGGCAAACCCAGTGTGGCCTGAACACTGCGAGCACTCCCCACACACACCAGTGATATTTGTTTGCAGTGCCCCTCCCTCCCCACAGCACGACTGAATAAGTGAACTTAAACAAGAGACCACCTCCGCCCACTTGTGTCAGGGCGGAAATTAGACACTGTAGAGTCCTGCAAACAGAAGCCAAATAAACAAAGGGAACGGCTTTAGAAGTGACAGGTGCAACAGATTAAAATCCCTGTAGTTAACACCAACTACACTGGAAGGGGGCTATAGATATTGAGAAGTATAAGCTGGAAAAAGGAGCTATCTGAAACTGAACTGAACCCACACGGCCCGCAACAGCTCCAGAGAAATTCCTAGATATATTTTTACTATTATTTTTTTTAATTAAAAAAAAATTCTTTTTCTTTTTTTTAAAGTCCTCTATTACTCCTTAATTTTCATTTTTATAACCCACTATAACCTTGAAAAAAAAAGGACCCTATTTTTAAAGCAAATTTCATATATATTTCTTAATTTTTTTTTAATATTGTATTTTTAAGAGTCTAAACTCTACTCTAGATTTTTAATCTTTGTTTTTCAGTATTTGATATAAATTTTGGACATTTAAGAATCCAAACTTCAGTACCCATTTTTACTCAGGAGTGTGATTATTGGTTTGATAACTCTCTCCTCCTTTTGACTCTCCTTTTTATCCCCCAGATCACCTCTATTTCCTCCCTCACCCTTCTCTTCTCAATCCAATTCTGTGAATCTCTGTGTGTGTCCTGGGCTGTGGAGAACACTTAGGGAACAGAGTACTACCTAGATCTGTCTCTCTTCTCTTGAATCCCCCTTTTTCTCCTTATGCTAACCTCTATTTCCTTCCTCCCTCTCCTCTTCTTCATGTAACTCTGTGAACCCCTCTGGGTGTCCCTCACTGTGGAGAATCTTTTCACCATTAACCTAGAAGTTTTATTAGCAGTGCTATATGGATGGAGAAGCCTTGAGGCTACTGGAAGAATAAGATTGAAATCCAGAGGCAAGAGGCTTAAGTTTCAAAACCTGAGAACAACAGAGAACTCCTGACTACAGGGAACATTAATTAATAAGAGATCATCCAAAAACCTCCATACCTACACTGAAACCAACCACCACCGAAGAGCCAATAAGTTCCAGAGTAAGAAATACCATGCAAATTCTCCAGCAACACAAGAACACAGCCCTGAGCATCAACATACAGGCTGCCCAAAGTCACACCAAACCCATAGACCCATCTCATAACTCACTACTGGACACTCCATTGCACTCCAGAGAGAAGAAATCCAGCTCCACCCACCAGAACACTGACGCAAGTTTCCCTAACCAGGAAACCTTGACAAGCCAATCGTCCAACACCACCCACTGGAAGAAACCTCCACAATAAAAAGGAACTACAGACTACCAGAATACAGAAAGACCACCCCAAACACAGCAATCTAAATAACATGAAAAGGCAGAGAAATACCCAGCAGGTAAAGGAATATGAAAAATGCCCACCAAGCCAGACAAAAGAGGAGGAGATAGGTAATCTACCTGAAAAAGAATTTAGAATAATGAAAATAAAAATAATCCAAAATCTTGAAAACAAAATGGAGTTACAGATAAATAATCTAGAGACAAGGATCAAGAAGATGCAAGAAATGTTTAACAAGAAATAAAACAGTCAATTAAAAATGAATAATGCAATAAATGAGATCAAAAACATTCTGGAGGGAACCAACAGTAGAATAACGGAGGCAGAAGATAGGATAAGTGAATTAGAAGATAAAATGGTGGAAATAAATGAAGCAGAGAGGAAAAAAGAATCAAAAGAAATGAGGACAACATCAGGGACCTCTGGGACAATGTGAAACGCCCCAACATTCAAATCATAGGAGTCCCAGAAGAAGACAAAAAGAAAGGCCATAAGAAAATACTAGAGGAGATAATAGCTGAAAACTTCCCTAAAATGGGGAAGGAAATAGTCACACAAGTCCAAGAAACCCAGAGAGTCCCAAACAGGATAAACCCAAGGCAAAACACCCCAAGACACATATTAATCAAATTAACAAAGATCAAACACAAAGAACAAATATTAAAAGCAGCAAGGGAGAAACAACATATAACACACAAGGGGATTCCCATAAGGATAACAGCTGATCTTTCAGTAGAAACTCTTCAGGCCAGAAGGGGATGGCAGGACATACTTAATGTAATGAAAGAGAATAACTGAAACCCAGCAAGGATCTCATTCAGATATGAAGGAGAATTCAAAAGCTTTACAGACAAGCAAAAGCTGAGAAAATTCAGCACCACCAAACCAGCTCTTCAACAAATACTAAAGG
Source organism: Odocoileus virginianus (assembly GCF_023699985.2). NCBI lineage: Eukaryota > Metazoa > Chordata > Mammalia > Artiodactyla > Cervidae > Odocoileus > Odocoileus virginianus. The sequence continues at coordinate 33,684,246 of NC_069696.1, read as the reverse complement.
ATCTTCTCTAGACAGGAAACACAAAAAGGTTGTATGAATGTGGCCCCAAAACAACAAAGCAAATGGCAACAGGACCATACTTATCAATAATTACCCTAAATGTAAATTGGTTGAATGCCCCAACCAAAAGACTAAGACTGGCTGAATGGATACAAAAGCAAGACCCCTATATGTGCTGTCTACAAGAGACCCACCTCAAAACAAGGGACACATACAGACTGAAAGTGAAAGGTTGGAAAAAATTATTTCACGCAAACAGAGGCCAAAAGAAAGCAGGAGTCACAATACTCATATCAGATAAAATAGACTTTAAAATAAAGACTGTGAAAAGGGGCAAAGAAGGACACTACGTAATGATCAAAGGTTCAATCCAAGAAGATATAACAATTATAAATATATATGTACCCAACATAGGAGCACCACAATATGTAAGGCAAATGCTAATGAGTATGAAAGGGGAAATTAACAATAACACAATAATAGTGGGTGACTTTAATACCCCACTCATACCTATGGATAGATCAACTAAACAGAAAATGAACAAGGAAACACAAACTTTAAATGAAACAATGGACCAGCTAGACTTAATTGATATCTGTAGGTCATTTCACCCCAAAACAATCAATTTCACATTTTTCTCAAGTGCACACGGAAGCTTCTCCAGAATAAATCACATCCTGGGCCATAAATCTAGCCTTGGGAAATTAAAAAAAAAAAAAAACTGAAATCATTCCAGTCATCTTTTCAGACCACAGTGCAGTAAAATTGGATCTCAATTACAGGAAAAAAACTATTAAAAGTTCAAACAAAAAATAAATAAATAATTTTTAAAAAATAAAAATTCAAACATATGGAGGCTAAATAACATGCTTTTGAATAACCAACAAATCATAGAAGAAATCAAAGTATGCATAGAAGCAAATGAAAATGAAAACACAACAACCCAAAACCTATGGGACACTGTAAAAGCAGTGCTAAGGGGAAGTTTCATAGCAATACAGGCTTACCTCAAGAAACAAGAAAAAAGTCAAATAAATAACCTAACTCTACACCTAAAGCAACTAGAGAGGGAAGAAATGAAGAATCCCAGCGTTAGTAGAAGGAAAGAAATCTTAAAAATTAGGGCAGAAATAAATGCAAAAGAAACAAAAGAGACCGTAGCAAAAATCAACAAAGCTAAAAGCTGGTTTTTTGAAAAGATAAACAAAATTGACAAAACGTTAGCCAGACTCATTAAGAAAAAAAGGGAGAAGAACCAAATTAACAAAATTAGAAATGAAAATGGAGAGATTACAACAGACAACACTGAAATACAAAGGATCATAATAGACTACTACCAGCAGCTATATGTCAATAAAATGGACAACTTGGAAGAAATGGACAAATTCTTAGAAAAGTATAACTTTCCAAAACTGAACCAGGAAGAAATAGAAGATCTTAACAGACCCATCACAAGAACGGAAATCAAAACTGTAGTCAGAAATCTTCCAGCAAACAAAAGCCCAGGACCAGATGGCTTCACAGCTGAATTCTACCAAAAATTTAGAGAAGAACTAACACCTATCTTACCCAAACTCTTCCAGAAAATTGTAGAAGGTAAACTTCCAAACTCATTTGATGAGGCCACCATCACCCTAATTCCAAAACCAGACAAAGATGCCACAAAAAAAAGAAAACCACAGGCCAATGTCATTGATGAACATAGATGCAAAAATCCTTAACAAAATTCTAGCAAACATAATCCAACAATATTAAAAAAATCATACACCATGACCAAGTGGGCTTTATCTCAGGAATGCAAGGATTCTTTAATATCCGCAAATCAATCAATATAATACACCACATTAACCAATTCAAAGATAAAAACCATATGATTATCTCAATAGATGCAGAGAAAGCCTTTGACAAAATTCAACACCCATTTATAATAAAACTCTCCAGAAAGCAGGAATAGAAGGAACATGCCTCAACATAATAAAAGCTATATATGACTAACCCACAGCAAACATAATCCTCAATGGTGAAAAATTGAAAGCATTTCCCTTAAAGTCAGGAACAAGACAAGGGTGCCCACTCTCATCACTACTATTCAACATAGTTTTGGAAGTGTTGGCTACAGCAATCAGAGCAGAAAAAGAAATAAAAGAATCCAGATAGGAAAAGAAGAAGTAAAACTCTCACTGTTTGCAGATGACATGATCCTCTACATAGAAAACCCTAAAGACTCTACCAGAAAATTACTAGAGCTAATCAATGAATATAGTAAAGTGGCAGGATATAAAATTAACACACAGAAATCCCTTGCATTCCTATACACTAACAATGAAAAAACAGAAAGAGAAATTAAGGAAACAATACCATTCACCATTGCAACAAAAAGAATAAAATACCTAGGAGTATATCTACCTAAAGAAACAAAAGACCTATACATAGAAAACTATAAAACACTGATGAAAGAAATCAAAGAGGACACAAACAGATGGAGAAATATACCGTGTTCATGGATTGGAAGAATCAATATAGTGAAAATGAGTATACTACACAAAGCAATCTATAGATTCAATGCAATTCCTATCAAGCTACCAACAGTATTTTTCAGAGAACTAGAACAAATAATTTCACAATTTGTATGTAAATACAAAAAAATCCTCGAATAGCCAAAGCAATCTTGAGAAAGAAGAATGGAACTGGAGGAATCAACCTACATGACTTCAGGCTCTACTACAAAGCCACATTCATCAAGACAGTATGATACTTGCACAAAGATGGAAATATAGATCAGTGCAACAAAATAGAAAGCCCAGAGATAAATTCATGTATGTATGGAAACCTTATCTTCGACCAAGGGGGCAAGAATATACAATGGAAAAAAGACATCTTTAACAAATGGTGCTGGGAAAACTGGTCAACCACTTGTAAAAGAATGAAACTAGAACACTTTCTAACACCATACACAAAAATAAACTCAAAATGGATTAAAGATCTAAATGTAAGACCAGAAACTATAAAACTCCTACAGGAAAACATAGGCAAAACATTCTCTGACATAAATAACAGCAAGATACTCTATGACCCACCTCCCAGAATATTGGAAATAAAAGCAAAAATAAACAAATTGGACCTAATTAAATTTAAAAGCTTTTGCACAACAAAGGAAACTATAAGCAAGGTGAAAAGACAGCCTTCAGAATGGGAGAAAATAATAGCAAATGAAGAAACAGACAAAAGATTAATCTCAAAAATATACAAGCAACTCCTCCAGCTCAACTCCAGAAAAATAAATGACCCAATCAAAAAATGGGCCAAAGAACTAAACAGACATTTCTCCAAAGAAGACATACAGATGGCTAAAAAACACATGAAAAGTGCTCAACATCACTCATTATCAGAAAAATGCAAATCAAAACCACAATGAGGTACCATTACAAGCCAGTCAGGATGGCTGCTATCCAAAAGTCCACAAGCAATAAATGCTGGAGAGGGTGTGGAGAAAAGGGAACACTCTTACACTGTTGGTGGGACTGCAAACTAGTACAGCCACTATGGAGAACAGTGTGGAGATTTCTTAAAAAACTGGAAATAGAACTGCCATATGATCCAGCAATCCCACTTCTGGGCATACACACTGAGGAAACCAGATCTGAAAGAGACACATGCACCCCAATGTTCATTGCAGCACTGTTTATAATAGCCAGGACATGGTAGCAACCTAGATGCCCATCAGCAGACGAATGGATAAGAAAGCAATGGTACATATACACCATGGAATATTATTACTCAGCCTTTAAAAAGAATACATTTGAATCAGTTCTAATGAGATGGATGCCCATTATACAGAGTGAAGTAAGCCAGACAGATAAACACCAATACAGTATACTAACACATATATGGAATTTAGAAAGATGGTAACAATAACCCTATATGCAAGACAGAAAAAGAGACACAGATGTATAGAACAGACTTTTGGACTCTATGGGAGAAGGCGAGGGTAGGATGATCTGAGAGACCAGCATCAAAATATGTATATTATCAAGTGTGAAACAGATCACCAGCCGAGGTTGGAGGCATGAGAAAAGTGCTCAGGGCTGGTACACTGGGATGACCCAGAGGGAAGGGATGCGGAGGGAAGTGGGAGGGGGGATCAGGATGGGGAACATATGTAAATCCATGACTGATTCATGTCAATGTATGGCAAAAAAACACTAAAATATTGTAAAGCAACTAGCCTCCAGCTAATAAAAATAAATGAAAAAAAAAAAAAAAAAACTCATGTCCATTGAGTCAGTGATGCCATCCAACCATCTCCTTCTCGGTCATCCCCTTCCCCTACTGCTTTCAGCCTTTCCCAGCATCAGGGTCTTCTCAAATGAGTCAGCTCCTTGCATCAGGTGGCCAAAGTATTGGAGTTTCAGTATCTTAACTATTTTTAAATATATAGTTCAATGGTATAAAGTACATTCGTACTACTATGCAAGCCCATCCCCACCATCCATCTCCAGAATGCTTCTCACTTTGCAAAAATAAATCTCTGTATACATGAAACAATAATTCCCCGTGACCCTCTCCCTCCAAACTTTGGCAAGTACCATTCTACTGTCTCTCATTTTCTCTCTCTCTTTTTAATGTCCCCTTTCCCCACAAACCTCAGACAATGATAATTAGTGCCCTAAACTATATCATTATGAATTTGACTTTTTAAAAAATACTCTATCATGTAAGTAAAGTCTGGCAATATTTGAGTTTCTGTGTCTGGCTTAATTCACTTAGCATAATGTTCTCCAGGTTTATTTATATTGGTCCAAAGGGCAGGATTTCTTTCTTTTTAAAAGTTGAATACAATCTCATTGTATGAGGATATCAGTTCAGTTCAGTCACTCAGTCCTTTCTGACACTTTACGACCCCATTGACTGCATCACACCAGGCTTCCCTGTCTGAATCCAACTCCCAGAGCTCACTCAAACTCATGTCCATCAAGTCGGTGATCCCATCCAACCATCTCATCCTCTGTCATCCCCTTCCCCTCCTGCTTTCAGTCTTTCCCAGCACCAGGGTCTTTTCCAATGAGTCAGTTCTTCGCATCAGGTGGCCAAAGTATTGGAGTTTCAGCTTCAGCATCAGTCCTTCCAATGAATATTCAGGACTGATTTCCTTTAGGATTGACTGGTTGGATCTCCCTGCAGTCCACAAGACTCTCGAGTCTTCTTCAACACCACAATTCAAAAGCATCAATTTTTCAGTGCTCAGCTTTCTTTATAGTCCAACTCTCACATCTATACATGACCACTGGAAAAACCATAGCTTTGACTATACAGACTTATGTTGGCAAAGTATTGTCTCTGATTTTTAATATGCTGTTTAGGTTGGTCATAACTTTTCTTCCAAGAAGCAAGCATCTTTTAATTTCATGGCTGCCGTCACCATCTGCAGTGATTTTGGAGCTCCCCCAAATAAAGTCTGTCACTGTTTCCACATCTATTTGCCATGAAGTGATGGCACTGGAAGCCATGATCTTCATTTTTTGAATGTTGAGTTTTAAGCCAGTTTTTTTCACTCTCCTCTTTCACTTTCATCAAGAGGCTCTTTGGTTCTTCTTTGCTTTTTGCCATGAGGGTGGTGTCATCTGCATATCTGAGGTTATTGATATTTCTCCTGGAAATCTTAATTCCAGCTTGTGTTTCATACAGCCCAGCATTTTGTATGATGTATTCTGCATGTAAGTTAAATAAGCAGGGTGGCAATATACACCCTAGACACACTCCTTTCCCGAGTTGGAACCAGCCCATTGTTCCATGTCCATTTCTAGCTGTTGCTTCTTGAACCGCATACAGATTTCTCAGTAGGCAGGTTCGGTGGTCTGGTATTCCCATCTCTTTAAGAATTTTCAAAAAAAAAAAAGAATTTTCCACAGTTTGTTGTGATCCACAGAGTCAAAGACTTTGGCATAGTCAGTAAAGCAGAAGTGGATTTTTTGTAGAACTCTCTTTCTTTTTCTATGATCCAATGATGTTGGCAATTTGATATCTGGTTCTTTGCCTCTTCAATACCCAGCTTGTACATCTGGAAGTTCCCAGTTCATGTACTGTTGAAGCTTCACTTGGAGAAATTTGTGCATTACTTTGCTAGCATGTGAGATGAGTGCAATTGTGCCGTAGTTTGAGAATTCTTTGGCATTGCCTTTCTTTGAGATTGGAATGAAAATTGACCTTTTCCAGTCCCATGGCCATGCCTGAATTTTCCAAGTTTGCTTGCATATTGAGTGCAGCACTTTCACAGCATCATCTTTTAGGATTTGAAATAACTCAACTGGAATTCCATCACCTCCACTAACTTTGTTTGCAGTGATGTTTCCTAAGGCCCACTTGACTTCACACTCCAAGATGTCTGGCTCTAGGTTAGTGATCACACCATCATGATTTTCTGGGTCATTAAGATATTTTTGTATAGGTCTATATATTCTTGCTACCTCTTCTTAATATCTTCTGCTTCTGTTAGGTCCATACCATTTCTGTCCTTATTGTGTCCATCATTGCATGAAATGTTCCCTTGGTATCTCTAGTTTTCTTGAAGAGACCTTGACTTTTTCCCTTTCTATTGTTTTCTCTGTTTCTTTGCATTGATCACTGAGGAAGCCTTTCTTATCTCTCCTTGCTATTCTTTGAAACTCTGCATTCAGATGGGTATATCTTTCCTTTTCTCTTTTTCCTTTAGCTACTCTTTTCTCAGCTATTTTTAAGGCCTCCTCAGACAACCATCTTGCCTTTTTGTATTTCTTTTTCTTGGGGATGGTCTTGATCACTGCCTCCTGTACACTGTCATGAATCTCTGTCCATAGTTCTTCAAGCACTCTATCCATCATATCTAATCCCTTAAACCTATTTGTCACTTCCACTGTATAATCATAAGGGATTTGATTTAGATCATACCTGAATGGTCTAGTAGAATTTATGGTGCAAGATGGCAGAGTAGAAGGATATGCACTCTTCCTGCGAGAACTCCAAAATTGTAGCTCACTGTCCATCAACAGGAGAATATTGGATCCTACCAAAAATAGCTACCTCACATCCAAGGGTGAAGGAGAAACCCCAGCAAGATGGTAGGAGGATCAAAAGTGTGTTTAGAATCAAACCCCATACCCGTCAAAGACGCTCAGAGGTCTCAGGCAGAACCTTGTGCTCACCAGGACCCAGAGACCCCACAGAGACTGAGCCACACCTGCCTTTGAGTGTCTAAGTGTGTCATGTGGAGGCATGGGTCAGCAGTAGCCTGACACATGGGCAGGGGATCTGGATGTGGCAGACCTGGGTCACACTGCATGTGGCATAAGCCCTCTTGGTAGAGGTAGCCATTAACCCCACCATAGAGCCACTGGGCAGATGACCCACAAACTGCAGAACAATTATACCAAAGAAATTCTCATGTTGTTAAGAAAGTTCTAAGACATACAACAGATTTCCCAACCTGGGTACCTGGCAAGGGACTGAGAACTCCCAGGGAATTTGACCTTGAAGGTCAGTGGGATTTGATTATAGAATTTACACAGGATTGGGGAAACAGACTCTTGGAGGACACAAACAAAACCTTGTGTACAACAGGACCCAGGAGAAAGGAGCAGTGACCCCACAAGGGACTGACCCAGACTTGCCTGTGAGTGTCCAGGAGTCTCCGGCAGAAGTGTGGGTTGAGAGTGGCCTGCTGAAGGGTCAGGGACACTGAACACAACAGTGGGTGCACAAGTCCTTTTGAAGGAGGTCGCCATTATTTTCATTACCCCTACGATAGTTTGGTCTCAGGACAAACCACAGAAAGGGAACACAGCCCTGTGTATCAACAGAATTGGATTAAAGATTTACTGAGCATGGCTCTGCCCATCAGAACAAGACCCAGTTCTCCCCACAGTCAAGCTCTCCCATCAGGAAGCTTCCATAAGCCTGTTATCCTATCCATCAGAGGGCTGACCAAATAAAACCACAACCACAGAAAACTAATCAAACTGATCACATGGACCATAGCCTTGTCTAATTCAATGAAACTATGAACCATGCTATGTAGGGCAACCCAAGACAGATGGATCATAGTGAAGAGTTCTACAAAACATGGTCCACTGGAGAAGGGAATGGCAAACCACTTCAGTATTCTCGCCTTGAGAACCCCAAGAACAGTATGAAAAGGAAAAAAGATATGACACTGAAAGATGAACTCCCCAGGTCAGTAGGTGCCTAACATGCTACTGGAGAAGAGTGGAGAAATAACTCCATGAAATGAAGTGATGGAGCCAAAGCGAAAACCACACCCAGTTGTGGATGTGACTGGTGATGGAAGTAAAGTCTGATGCTGTAAAGAACAATATTGCCCAGGAACCTGGAATGTTAGGTGCATGAATCAAGGTACATTAGAAGTGGTCAAACAGGAGATGGCAAGAGCGAACATCAACATTTTAGAAATCAGTGAACTAAAATGGACTGGAATGAGCAAATTTAATTCAGATGACCTTTATATCTACTGCTGTGAGCAAGAATCCCTTAGAAGAACTGGAGTAGCCCTGATAGTCAACAAAAGAGTCTGAAATGCAGTACTTGGGTGCAGTCTAAAAATGACAGAATGATCTTTGCTCATTTCCAAGGCAAGCCATTCAATATCACAGTAATCCAAGTCTACGCCCCAGCCAGTAATGCTGAAGAAGCTGAAGTTGAATGGTTCTATGAAGATCTACAAGACCTTCTAAAACTAGCACCCCCCCAAAAAATGTCCTTTTCATCATAGGGGACTGAATTGCAAAAGTAGGAAGTCAACAGACACTGGAGTAACAGGCAAGTTTGACCTTGGAGTACAAAATGAAGCAGGGCAAAGGCTAACAGAGTCTTGCCAAAAGAATTCACTGGTCATAGCAAACACCCGCTTCCAACACAGGAGACGACTCTACACAAAGACATCATCAGAAGGTCAATGTCAAAATCAGATTGATTATATTCTTTGAAGCCAAAGATGGAGACATTCTATACAGTCAGCAGAAACAAGACCAGGAGCTAACTGTGGCTCAGATCATGAACTCCTTATTGCCAAATTCAGACTTAAATGGAAGAAAGTAGGGAAAACCACTAGACCATTCAGTATGTGGATGTGTGTGTATGTCTACACACACACATTTGGGCTTTTCAGGTGACACTAGTCACAAAGAGAATAGCCCACCAGGCTATTCTTGGAATTCTCCAGACAAGAATACTGGAGTGGGTTGCCATGCCCTCCTCCAGGGGATCTTGCTGACCCAGGGATGGAATCAGGGTCTTTTACCTCTCCTGCATTGGAGAAACCCATAAAGTGAAAATGAAGTTGCTCAGTCATGTCCAACTCTTTGTGACCCCATGGACTATAGCCTACCAGGCTTCTCCATCCATGGGATTTTCCAGGCAAGAGTACCTGAGTTTGGATGTCATTTCCTTCTCCAGGGAGAAGCCCATATATATATATATATATTTTATTTTTGGGGTCTCCAAAATCACTGCAGATAGTGACTGCAGTGGTGAAACAAAAGATGCTTGCTCCTTGGAAAAAAAGCTATGACCAACCTAGACAGCATATTAAAAAGCAGAGACATCACTTTGCCAACAAAGGCCCATCTAGTCAAGGCTATGGTTTTTCCAGTAGTCAGGTATGGATGTGAGAGTTGGACTATCAAGGAAGCTGAGCACAGAAGAGTTGATGCTTTTGAACTGTGGTGTTAGAGAAGACTCTTGAAAGTCCCTTGGACTGCAAGGAGATCCAACCAGTCCATCCTAAAGGAGATCAGTCCTTGGTGTTCATTGGAAGAACTGATTCTGAAGCTGAAACTTCAGTACTTTGGCTACCTGATGCAAAGAGCTGACTCATTGAAAAAGACCCTGATGCTGGGAAAGACTGAGGGCAAGAGGAGAAGGGGAAAACAGAGGATGACATGGTTGTATGGTATCACCAACTCAGTGGACGTGTTTGAGCAAGCTCAAGGAGATGGTGAAGGAAGGGAAGCCTGGCATCCTGCAGTCCATGCAGGACTCCTGCAAAGAGCTGGACACGACTGAGCATCTGAACAGCAATAACAAATAGATACTGATTAAAGCAACAGATAATAGAGAAATATAAGGATGTCTCTGGAAGTTTACTAACTCTTGAAATATCCTATCCTCAGTCCCTAAAACTAAATTTTTTAATATCCTCAGAGAAGTTCTAGGAAAATGTTCTAGAAATATTCTAGGAAGTTCTAGAAAATGTTCATCATGCAAACCACTCCCCTCCCAGACTGATCCTCCTCACAGAACTGTATATCACACTGTTACCCATAAGGACCTATAGACCCAGTGTCTAGAACTCATGGATATGTTGAAACTGATTAAAAAAAAATTTTTTTTTCTCCAAAAATAATGCTGTAAAGTTGAGATTTTAGTATTTAAAAGATGTGGAATATTTTCCTAACATGCTACATATTAACCTTTTTAACTGCTAAATGTGATATTTGAAATTAGCTACTTTGGGAAACAATTTATAGATTATTTTTTTTACTTAATCAGAACATCTGAGTCTTCATGATAATTATGAAGACATCATACCTGAGCATAAATTAAGATTTATTCAGAGCTAAATACTTTCTCAATCAAAAATCACAAAATCCTTTCCAAAAGCATTATATATATATATATATATATATATATATATATATATTAGAGTGAATGTACATAATAGACTTGATTTGACATAGGGACCTTTTAGAACAAAAGTTGCCAGGACCTGCACCGGTCTTAGGATAGTCCCAGAAGTCATTTGTTTGATTCATGAGTCTGGATGGAGGTCACCAACAATTCTGTTTCTTCATGAATGAGCCTTTTGGGACTCTTGCTCTGCCTCTGCTCTCTTGTTTTCTTGTCCCCTTCATTTTGGCCTGGAAAGTTGCCCATGACTTTTCTTCCCACTCTCATGGAGCTAGCACATAGGGACAAGTCACTTGCTCCTTGTTCTCCTTTTTACAGGAGGCTATGTTCCATTTGTGTGGAAAGGAGTAGGAAGCTTTGTTTCAAACTCAGACTCATTCCTTCTCTAACCCAGTTTTACTAGCACTGAGGTAAAAGCTATGTTCCAATTTCCAACATGCTGCTCTATCTATTTCTCAATGAGTCTAAAATCCAAAGAGGAAAAGGGATGAAGGGTTAGGTTCCCTCAGTAGCCTCAATAAATATTTTATTAAATGTCGAACATATCTATAAAATAGCTGGGGTGTGATATATCAACTGCCAAACCACTAGAAGAAAAATAATATGGAACAAAGAAAAGTCAAGTATTCCAACAAAAGATGGAAAAATACACAATAAGAAACCATAGAAAACAGGAGACACAAAACAAAATGTCAGGAATAAAGCCAAACAGATCATTAATTACAATAAGTGCAATTGAGTTCAAATATATTTGTATATATGCCCACATGTGTAGTTTATTAGATCTGCAATGAGAAGTTTAACTGTATTTTAGTGAGAAAAAATTTGTACTTGAAATCACATGAAAGTAAGCAGGCAAATCCAAACCAACTATTAATCATTATCTTTAATACAATTGCAAACCATAAATTCAAAAGGATAATCAACAAGTAACTGCAATGAAAACCTATGGGAAAAAGGTATTATATACTAATTTTTTTCCTTTACAAAGGTAGCAATTGTATTGCATTTAAAAAGGTCTGGCAAAGAGAAGAAAAACTTAAAACTAGAGAATTATTTTACTATAGCTTCCCTAACATCAACCAACCTGTGCTGGTAAATGTCAAACAGGGAATAAATCTGGAGAACTATCATAGGCTTTCAGTTCAAAGGAACTGTGGTTACCAAGTCCTCAGAACTTAACACCAATTTCCCTAACACACAAACGATTTGATATGTAAAGTTATTTTGATATGTGTAATTGTTGTTGTTTTTCAGTCACTAAGTTGTGTCTCATTCTTTGCTATCCCATGGGCTGCAGCATGCTAGCCTCCTCTGTCCTCCAATATCTCCTGGAGTGTCCTCAAATTCATGTCCATTGAGTTGATGTTGTTATGTAACCATGTCATCCTCTGCCACCCGCTAATCTAATATCAGTTGTTTGCCATATGAAGTGCATGGCAGAGTGGAAATCAAGGGATTTCAAAAGTATCCTGGTTCTATTGTATAGTTCCAATATGTGACCTTAGGTAAATTATTTAGTTTCCTGAGACTCTGTTTGTATACTTCTAAGTGGGTTTAATAACAACTTCCTTTAAGCAAGGATAGTTTTTCCTAAAAGGTTTCATGAAAATTAAATGTGAGGGCTTCCCAGGTGGTGATAATGGTAAAGAACCCACCTTCCAATGCAGGAGAGGTAAGAGAGATGGGTTTAATCCTTGGTCGGGAAGATCCCGTGGAGGAAGTCATGGCAACCTACTCTAGTATTCTTGCCTGGAAAATCCCATTTACAGAAGAGCCTGGCAGGCTACAGTCCACAGGGTCACACAGAGTCAGACGCAGCTGAAGCGACTTAGCACACACACATGCAATGTGTATGAATCAGGTAAGACAATACTTAACTCGTAAGTGTACTGCATTCACTTGTTAGGGTTGTTAAAACAAAGTGCTACAAAATTGGTGGCTTAAGTAAGAGACATTTATTGTCTGACAGTTGGAGATCAAACCAGTCAATCCTACAGTAAATCAACTCTGCATATTCATTGGAATATCCATTCACTGGAAGGACTGATTCTGAAGCTGAAGCTCAATATTTTGGCCACCTGATGTGAAGAGCTGATTCATTGGAAAAGATCCTGATGCTGGGAAAGACTGAAGGCAAAAGGAGGAGGCTGGGGGCAGAGGGTGAGATGGTTGGATAGCATCACTGACTCAATGGATATGAATTTGAGCAGACTCTGGGAGACAGTGAAGGACAGGGAAGCCTGGTGTGTTGCAATTCACGGGATCACAAAGAATCAGACAGAAGTCAGCAACTGAAGAACAACAGTTCTGGAAGCTAGGCATATAAGTTTAAGGTGTCAGCAGATTGGTTCAATCTGAGGGCCAAAAAAGATGTCCTTTTCATTATAGGGGACTGGAATGCAAAAGTAGGAAGTCAAGAAACACCTGTATAACAGGCAAATTTGGCCTTGGAGTATAGAATAAAGCAGAGCAAAGCCTAATAGAGTTTTGCCAAGTGGACGCACTGATCATGGCAAAAACCCTCTTCCAACAACACAAGACAAAACTCTACACATTGACATCACCAGATGGTCAACACTGAAATCAGATTGATTATATGCTTTGCAGCCAAAGATGGAGAAGCTCTATACAGTCAGCAAAAACAAGACCGGGAGCTGACTGTGGCTCAGATCATGAAGTCCTTATTGCCAAATTCAGACTTAAATTGAAGAAAGTAGGGAAAACCACTAGACCATTCAGGTATGACCTAAATCAAATCCCTTATGACTATACAGTGGAAGTGAGAAATAGATTTAAGGGCCTAGATCTGATAGAGTGCCTGATGAACTATGGATAGAGGTTCATGACATTGTACAGGAGACAGGGATCAAGACCATCCCCATGGAAAAGAAATGCAAAAAAGCAAAAATGGCTGTCTGAGGAGCCCTTACAAATAGCCATAAAAAGAAGGGAAGTGAAAAGCAAAGGAGTAAAGGAAAGACATTCCCATTTGAATGCAGAGTTCCAAAGAATAGTAAGGAAAGATAAGAAAGCCTTCCTCAGCAATCAATGCAAAGAAATAGAGGAAAACAACAGAATGGGAAAGACAAGTGGTGCTGGGAAAATTGGTCAACCACTTGTAAAAGAATGAAAATAGAACACTTTCTAACACCATACACAAAAATAAACTCAAAATGCATTAAAGATCTAAATGTAAGACCAGAAACTATAAAACTCCTAGAGGAGAACATAGGCAAAACACTCTCCGACATAAATCACAGCAGGATCCTCTATGACCCACATCCCAGAATTTCAGAAATAAAAGCAAAAATAAACAAATGGGACCTAATGAAACTTAAAAGCTTTTGCACAACAAAGGAAACTATAAGCAAGGTGAAAAGACAGCCCTCAGATTGGGAGAAAATAATAGCAAACGAAGCAACAGACAAAGGATTAATCTCAAAAATATACAAGCAACTCCTCCAGCTCAACTCCAGAAAAATAAATGACCCAATCAAAAAAAGGGCCAAAGAACTAAACAGACATTTCTCCAAAGAAGACATACAGATGGCTAAAAAACACATGAAAAGATGCTCAACATCACTCATTATCAGAGAAATGCAAATCAAAACCACAATGAGGTACCATTACACGTCAGTCAGGATGGCTGCTATCCACAAGTCTACAAGCAAAAAATGCTGGAGAGGGTGTGGAGAAAAGGGAACCTTCTTACACTGTTGGTGGGAATGCAAGCTAGTACAGCCACTATGGAAAACAGTGTGGAGATTTCTTAAAAAGCTGGAAATAGAACTGCCATATGACCCAGCAATCCCACTTCTGGGCATACACACCAAGGAAACCAGATCTGAAAGAGACACGTGCACCCCAATATTCATTGCAGCACTGTTTATCATAGCCAGGACATGGTAGCAACCTAGATGCCCATCAGCAGACGAATGGATAAGAAAGCAATGGTACATATACACCATGGAATAGTACTCAGCCATTAAAAAGAATTCATTTGAATCAGTTCTAATGAGATGGATGAAACTGGAGCCCATTATACAGAGTGAAGTTAGCCAGAAAGATAAAGACCATTACAGTATACTAACACATATATATGGAATTTAGAAAGATGGTAACAATAACCCTATATGCAAAACAGAAAAAAGACACAGATGTATAGAACAGAGTTTTGGACTCTGTGGGAGAAGGCGAGGGTGGGATGTTTCAAGAGAACAGCATTGAAACATGTATATTATCTAGGGTGAAACAGATCATCAGCCCAGGTTGGATGCATGAGACAAGTGCTCGAACCTGGTGCACTGGGAAGACCCAGAGGGATCGGGTGGAGAAGGAGGTGGGAGGGGGGATCGGGATGGGGAATACATGTATATCCATGGCTGATTCATGTCAATGTATGACAAGAACCACTACAATATTGTAAAGTAATTAGCCTCCAACTAATAAAAAAAAATAAAAAATAAATTAAAAAAAAAGAAAATTAGAGATACCAAGGGTACATTTCATGCAAAGATGGGCTCAATAATGGACAGAAATTGTATGGACCTAACAGAAGCAGAAGATATTAAGAAGAGATGGCAAGAACACAGAAGAACTGTACAAAAAAGATCTTCACAACTCAGATAATCACGATGGTGTGATCACTCATCTAGAGCCAGACATCCTGGAATGTGAAGTCAAATGTGCCTTAGGAAGCATCACTATGAACAAAGCTAGTGGACATGATGGAATTCCAGTTGAGCTATTTCAAATCCTGAAAGATGATGCTGTGAAAGTGCTGCACTCAATATACCAGCAAATTTGGAAAACTCAGCAGTGGCTACAGGACTGGAAAATGTCAGTTTTTATTCCAATCCCAAAGAACGGCAGTGCCAAAGAATGCTCAAACTACCACACAATTGCACTCATCTCACACACCAGTAAAGTAATGCTCAAAATTCTCCAAGCCAGACTTCAGCAATATGTGAACCATGAACTTCCGGATATTCAAGCTGGTTTTAGAAAAGGCAGAGGAACCAGAGATCAAATTGCCAACATCCGCTGGATCATTGAAAAAGCAAGAGAGTTCCAGGAAAACATCTATTTCTGCTTTACTGACTATGCCGAAGCCTTTGACTGTGTGGATCACAATAAACTGTGGAAAATTCTTCACGAGATGGGCATACCAGACCACCTGACCTGTCCCTTGAGAAACCTGTATGCAGGTCAGGAAGCAACAGTTAGAACTGGACATGGAACAACAGACTGGTTCCAAATAGGAAAAGGAGTACATCAAGGCTGTATATTGTCACCCTGCTTATTTAACTTCTATGCAGAGTACATCATGAGAAATGCTGGGCTGGAAGAAACACAAGCTGTAATCAGGATTTCCAGGAGAAATATCAATAACCTCAGATATGCAGATGACACTACCCTTATGGCAGAAAGTGAAGAGGAACTAAAAAGCCTCTTGAAAGTGAAAGAGGACAGTGAAAAAGGTGGCTTAAAGCTCAACATTCAGAAAACTAAGATCAAGACATCTGGTCCCATCACTTCATGGCAAATAGATGGGGAAACAGTGGAAACAGTGGCCGACTCTATTTTTCTGGGCTCCAAAATCACTGCAGATGGTAACTGTAGCCATGAAATTAAAAGACATTTACTCCTTGGAAGGAAAGTTATGGCCAACCTAGATAGCATATTCAAAAACAGAGACATTACTTTGCCAACAAAGGTCTGTCTAGTCAAGGCTATTGTTTTTCCAGTGGTCATGTATGGATGTGAGAGTTGGACTGTGAAGAAAGCTGAGTGCCAAAGAATTGATGGTTTTGAACTGTGGTGTTGGAGAAGACTCTTGAGAGTCCCTTGGACTGCAAGGAGATCCAACCAGTCTATCCTAAAGGACATCAATCCCGGGTGTTCATTGGAAGGACTGATGCTGAATCTGAAACTCCAATACTTTGGCCACTTCATGCGAAGAGTTGACTCATTGGAAAACACCCCGATGCTGGGAGGGACTGGGGACAGGAAGAGACAGGGACGACAGAGGATGAGATGGTTGGAATGCTTCACTGACTCGATGAACATGAGTTTGAGTAAAGTCCAAGAGCTGGTGATGGACAGGGAGGCCTGGCGTGCTGCGATTCATTGGGTTGCAAAGAGTCGGACAGGACTGAGCGACTGAACTGAACTGAGCTGAACTGAGGGCTATGAGGAAGAATGTTCCAAACCTTTCTTCTCGGCTTGCCATTTTCTGTGTATCTTCCCTCTGTACATATTTCTGCTTGCAAATTTCTCCTTTTTATAAAGATACCAGTCATATTGGATGATGATATTGCTTTACCTTAATTATCCCCATAAAGTCTCTTTTTCAAAATAAGGTCACATTCTGAGGTACTGAGGCTTAACACTTTAATTTGAATTTTGAAGGGAGGTAATTCAACCCATAACAAGTACCTTCTATTATTATTTTCTCCAAATGTTCCCAAGAAATGGAGGAAATTCAAAACAGGCCTTGATATGAGAAAAGAATAGGAGATCTGATCTTCCTTTATTAATGATTTCACAGTACTGAATAGCCTATAACCTATTCTCTGATTAAATTATAATTGTTTCCAGAAAAAAATGTTGGAGATGTGAGACTTCTGCATATGCAGAGCAGTTTCCTCCCCTAACTTGTTCACCATCTCCCCTTCTGTCCACAAAACACTCTGCTTGGGATACCACAAAACCGAGGACGGCCACTGTAGATGAAAGTCCCTGCCTAGTGCAGAAACAGGCCATTTCTCTTGAGTCATCTTGGTAAAGGCTGGCCTTAATTCTATTTGTATATGGCTCAACCTCAAACACCAGCTATAGATGAGTACTTTAATTTAGGTTGCTAAGTGGCATTTGTGGTCATCCTCCCCAGGAGAAACCTGAAACGGCAGTTTCTGGCAAACAGACAACTATGAGTGTTTCTTGACTTACAAAGTTTTCCTTAGCAAGAGTGAATGAGTTCTCTCATAGGAGAAAGTCAATTAAAAAATATGGGCTATATTAATATATGAAAAAGACTAAAGATATTTATCAAGCCATTTGTTTAGGAATATGTCTTTCCATTGGGACAACCTCTCAGCCACAAAATCAAAAATAATTAAAATGTTGTTCCTTGGACAAAGTATCCATCCACTGTGAGAAAAAAACGTCAAGCCCTCATGCTATGGATGATAAACTCTTTCCTCTAAAAAGAAGCTGAGAAATCCAGGGCAAAAATTGCACATTCATGCAATGAATTCAGACAGACTTAAATTTCACATCTGCCCTGGTGGCCAACATATGAGCTGTCTGTATTTAGGGTAAAGTCTTTTTTTTTCCTTCTTTTTTTTGGCAAGAATACTGACTGTAGGATTATTTGCCTTGCATATTTTTAATATCTGGACCAACTTATACAGAATGTTTTTAAACAGATATGTATTTATCTTCAAAGACTAAAGCACTCATTTGCCTGGATAAAACGGTAGTGGATCACTTAATGCTCAATCCCTACCGGTTGTTAGTAAAGATTATGAAAGTTTTCTTCATCCTGTTTTCACTTGATTGGTAAAATAAGGAAATGTATGGAGACTTCTCCTTAAATGGGACCTCTCAATATGAATGCCCTTGCAGTCTAGCTCACTGCACAGACACCGAACTACAAAAGCAATTTCCTAGTAAAATGTACCACTTACATATTATATAGATACAAGGAGAAAATTTCTGCAAAGAACACAGACAGGATTCACAGAGGCTCAGGTCTGAAGATAACACCATAATTTATCACTTGTACCCTGGGGCAACTTGCTTAACCTGTCTGAACCTGCTTCCTCATTCTAAAATGGTGTTTGGAGGAATAGAAATGACTATGAATCCTCAAGAACCAATGCTGTAGTGAAAAAAGAAAGAAAATGCTATCCCTAAGGACAGATAGCTAGAGGTAGGTAAACTGGGAACTCTGCAGCTCAAAGGGAAATTTTGTGCAGAGGCCAAATGGGTGGGACTTGGAGCAAGAAGGAAGGAAACTCTCATTTACTGGCAGCCCTGTCTCCTAGAGATCATGACAGGCCCACTCCTGTAACAGCTCCCACTTGATTCTTACATTAACCTTAGGACAGGATATCATCATCTCCATCACACAGAGGCTAAGTAAAGTTAAGTAAATTATCCAAAGCCACAGAACTTATAAGATGTGGAGCCAGGAATTAAAATTGTCTGTCTGATTCCAAAACCCATTATTTTCCATAACACCAAACTGTATTAAATAAGAATATCAATAATCATAATAACAATCTTGTTACTGCAGAGTCCAAAAGGAAATTGGACCTCGGTCCTTGGGTCAGCCTTCTTAGCACCAGCCCTGCCCTCTCCCCAGTGTCCACCCTGCTGTCCGTTGTTGCTGCCTATTGCCAGATGGTCCTAACACTATGCTTCTTCCTCTCCCCAGCTTGACCTTTGGCCTCCTCAGACTCCTTCCCAGAGTTTCAATTTTACCTTCACAGCCCTATCATTTCTGTTTGGCTGCCAACCAAGTCCTGATTCTGAGAAGTTATCTCTAGGGGGAAAAAGAAGTGAAAAAAAAGACTTTGAACGGAGCAACAGTTCTTTATTCCATTCACTACATCCTCCTTAAAACCAGTTCCTTCAGGCAACCTTGCATGAGCACTCAAACCAGATTAGGGACCTCCATTCAATTCCCCAAATCCTCCCTGCCTATTCTTGTCACAGCAGTGAGCAAGCTCTGTTAGGTCCAGCTAGTTAAGGTGCCTGTAAACGCCACCAGAGTGTGAGTTCTTGGGGGATAGTATGTACCTTACTCATCATCATCTCCCTAGCATTTCCTAAGGCACTTCACACATAGTGAGTCCTCAATCAATATTTGTTGAGTAAAAGAGTAGATATTGCATAGACTTGAATGAGTCAGTAGACAGTTGGACAATTAAACTCAAAAACATTGTAATTATACATTATGCCTATTCCCACAGATCCTTGATGTGCTGACAAATGAAATTATTTTAAAATGGCTTTTGGTGATTATGTTTTAAATGGTTGAAAGGTAATAATCTCAATGGAAAGAGTATTTTGTGAATGTCAACAATCAAGAAGTTAGAAAGCTGAGCTCAAATTTTTCATCCAAAATTTATAACGTTCTGACTTTTGTGCCATGAAGCAAAAAAGAGTCTGGTTTGATTATGATAATGTCCTTACTTGAATTTGAATAAATGTCCAATTTGTTGTCATCTGATTTCCTTCCTTCTTTCTATATCTTAAAGCTTTTTATCACTGCTTATATTAGATATTCTCAAAGTAATAGATAAAACATTATCCAAAGTTTATTCAAACTTATCTGAACCTTTTGGGGCTAGAAATTAGGTGGGAACTGTTTTCTTCATGAGATTTCTAGTGCTTTTTGGCTTTGAAAGGCTGGAAATGCAACAAGAATAGCTTTTCTTGCGGTATTTTGGTTTCTACTCCCAACCAAAATCAGGAAGTGCAGAGATGCACAAAAAATTAAAATAAAGGGGAAAAAGTTAACTCAACTTCTTGAACCTCAAACAAGATTCAGGTTCAATTTCAGTTTAAGGCAAAGGTTCAACTAAGATCTTGTTTTATCCAAACCACTTGGTCTTTCCATTGAAATAACTGGTAAACTCACATGTGGAATTCTCTTCTAATGTAAGAACAGAGGCAATAGTTGATATGTAGAATCACTATGTCAATAGACTACTCTCTGATATTATCACTGCAATGCTAGAGTTCCCCAGGACAGTAACTATGAGGAAAGCAGAATGCCTTAAAACTTCAACTTTTGCTTCTCAGAACTCATGTTTCCATAATATAATATTTTATAGAATATGACTCCTAAAAGATGAGCTTCATCCAGGCTGAGTTTGCACTTCTTTCTTTTGGGAACATTAAGATAAAAGAAAAGTTACTCTCTTAAAACTCCCATGTAGAACCAAAAGTTGGCTTCTGCATTGTTCTGATTGGTTAGTGAGTCAACAAGTGACACAGAACTTTTGCATGGATAGTTAAAGGAGAGTGCATGAGAGTTAAAAGAAAAACAACCACCAATTTAACCATTAGGATAGTGAATGTTCAATTCCTTGAAATTGTATTTTCTTCTTTAAGACTCTAAACTTTCAGAGAGAGAACTAAATTCTATCCCAGTACAGCCAAGAACAGTAGGGATTTACGAATGGTAGAAAAACCAAGTTTGCTATAAACTGTGAGTGGATAAAAACAGGATTCAAATACTCAGGGATAATTGGTATCCCAAGAAGAATCTTCAGGTCAGATTTATTAGCTGTTCTATTACTTGAGAACAACTTGACTACAGGAACCTATTTGCCTGATAAGTGCCAAAGGAAATAAGTGGGGCTATTTTTCTCTTAGCCTGTGTCTACATGAAAAAGAAGTTGGCCAAATAACAAGCCAAGTCAGTCAATTCACTTGAAGAGTGTCCATCAAACCAGTTGCCTAGCCCTGAAATAGGCAACTAGCTCATTTTTCAACTAGTTGCATTCATGTCATGTAAGCACTAGCACAATCAAATGTCTATACAGAATGAAATTTGAATAGGAAGCAAACAATTTGACATTTTAATCTTAATCGAATTTCCATATCCCTGCAGAAGGATGCTAGTAAGAATGGTTGCCTCATTGGTTGTTATCCAACAAACATTCAGAGCTTCTCAGTACAAATGCCTACAGAGCTTAGTTAGTTTTTACATTTCTAATAGCTTGACCTCAAATATGTAAGTGGCAGGTGTCTAAAGTATGCTTGGGTATAAATATTTTTTATATCTTTGAATAAGAGATCTTTGATATGTTATTTTGTATAACAATTTATTTGAAATACTGTTTTTCAGGCCAAGATTCAGAGCTATTTGGATAGATAACAGAGGTTGCTTTATTAAATATCACCACTTTCATGGATTTGCAGATAAAGTTTTAGTGACGCTATGAGAGTTATTTACGGTTTAATGTTGTGAATATTTCAACAATCTTTAAAGTGCTATAAAAATATAAGGTAGATTTTTAGCATCTATCTTCTCCTATTAGAATATATTATAATAATCTACCAAATAAAGTTGGAGAAAACCTCACAGCACTGCCAGATTTAAAAATAAGAAGTAGCATAATTTTCTGGGGAAATAATGGCATTGGTAGATAATAAGGCTTATCCAGTTTTCTTGAAATATCACACAAAAATAAAGGCCTATGTTCTGTTCTGGGATTGAAACATATGGTATCTCTATTCCAGACCTAATGCAAAGGGTGTGCCAGGTAAACACAGAAAGTCCTAAGGACATCTAAGTAGTGAGCAAATACTCTTCATTTCTTGATGATCCTAGTCCATTCTATACAGTTATGCCTTTGAACCAACTTTAAACTTCTTTGAAACTGTGTAGAAATGGAAAGTAGACCTTTTGTAGAACTGACTTCAGTGCCAGGTTAAAAAGAAGCCAGACTTTTCAAGGAAAGTGGATTTCCCTTGTGTGTTCTGGCTTACAAAGTCTGTCTCTTTCATTTGAGGAATAAAATTGTCGCACCTTCTAAACAGTCAAATAAGCCAAACTCAACAATCAAAGTTTTGTTTTTCTGTGAATGATCTTGACCAGTCCCTCGAGAAAGTGAGTTGGGTGAGTAATATAAATGTATAATGAAGGAGTAAAAATATTGGCTCATATTATTACAGTGAGCATTTCATCTGTCCATGATCTGCCTCTATTATTTAAAAAAAAAAAAAAAAAAAACTATTCAAAATACAAAGCACTGGCTGGAGTAACAGAATCTTAGATGTCTCCTTATTCAGAATGGAAAATAGATAAGAAGCAACCAAGGAAATTTCCCCATCCATGTGTATCTCAAAACAACCAGAGATAACCCCTTAGAGGTAAAGATCATTTGAGTCTCTTATATAATAAACTTCACGGGGGACCCAGAAACAACATCACCAAATTACATTGATGACTTTGTGATATTGATATCTTCCTACTTAGAAAAAAGTAAATATAAAGTTTCAATCCACAAAAATCTTCAACAGAGTACCTACTTCTTGTGCTTTGCATTGTAACTGCCATAAATCATCTTGTTATCCATTTGTATACATGAAAAGTGAAAGTGTTAATTGCTTAACGTCTAACTTTTTGCGACCCCATGGACTGTAGCCTACCAGGCTCCTCTATTAATGGAATTCTCCAGGCAAGAATACTGTAATAGGTAATCATTCCCTTCTCCAGGGGATCTTCCCCACCCAGGGATCAAATCCATGTCTCCTACATTGCAGGCAGATTTTTTACCATCTGAGCACCAGAGACGCTCTATTTATATACATATGTATAAATACACATAAGTATGTTTTTTTGTATATGTATTTGTTGTCATAATAGATCCACGGCAGTCTCTAAATAATTGCCTGCCTTTACCAGGAAACTAGCAAAATGTAAGAAGTTAATAAAGACATAAATACAATAATTACATGAAACCAAATAAATCAGCCCAATTTAAAATAAAGAATATTCTAATACTTAGTTTATCTCCCTTTATGTGAAATCAATATATCTTAATTTTTAAATATTGGAATGAAAAGAAACAAATGATGAACTTTATTTTGTTATTGATGTTAATAACTGTGTCCTACTGCCTCACAGCTATTCTATGGTATTTAGAAGAATACAGAGAAGGAAATATTTTCTAAGAGCACTGTGTTGAAAGGCTGTAATGGAGTTTAATATAGTTTTGGAAGCTCAATTCCACTTACTTTGTCTGGTGTGTATATGTGCATAAGATCAGGTTACTGAGAAAGAAAAAAGTACACTGCTCTTTTCATTGTTTAGACAAAGAGTGAATTACAGCTAAAAGAGGAGGTGAGAATGGAGGGAAGGAATGAGCAGAGTTGGTGGAATCAGGAGAGATAATTAAGACAGCCTGGGATAAGGATAGAGCAAAAGGTTGATTTGCAGAAGCAACTGTTATGTCCTTTGGGCAGAATCATTTCCAAAGAATTCATTCAATCCATCTGTCACTGATGTTTTCCCTGATGACCTATGTGTCTTATATGGGTCTCTCTTTCAAAATGTATCACATACCATGTTACCTCTATATGGGCTGTCTGGTTTATCACAACCATGAGCATCTCAAATACTACATCAACTAAATATTTGTGTTCACCTCACTGTCCTTCATTGTGCATAAGTCCAATAGACCAAGAAATATTTTTTAAGAAAATCATGATTTAAAGGTAATGTGATTTTATTCTTTTTATTATTTTTAATTGCTTTATAATATTGTGTTGGTTTCTGCCATACATCAGTATGAATTAACCATAGGCATACATATGTCCCCTCCCTCTTGAGACTTCCTCCCACCCCATGGTTGTCACAGTGTGCCAAGTTTGAGCTCCCTGTGTCATGAAAAATAATAAAGCTGATGGGACTTTCAATAAAAGTAGCTCAGCAGAGCCCCTTCTCAAGTGCTAAGACTGCATCATATTTCTACTTTGATAAACCAGTGTGTTCTATGGAACACAAAACAAAAACATATTTGGTGAATTCAAATTTATTTGTTATAGAACAGCTGTTCTCAATAAATTTGGTTCTTCCGAGGGTCTACAAGGTTAAAAACTATTTCCATGATGATGCTAAGACATGATTTGCCTTTGCATCAGGTTAACATTTGCAAACAAAATGGCATGTTGCAAGTTCAGTTCAGTTCAGTCACTCAGTCATGTCCGACTCTTTGTGACCCCGTGGATTGCAGCATGCCAGGCTTCCCTGTGCATCACCAACTCCTGAGGTTTGCTCAAACTCATGTCCATCAAGTCAGTGATGCCATCTAACCATTTCATCTTTCGTCATCCCCTTTCCCTCCCACCCTGGGTCTTTCCCAGCATCAGGGTCTTTTCCAATGACTCAGCTATTCACATCAGATGGCCAAGGAATTGAAACTTCAGCCTCAGTATCAGTCCTTCCAATAAATATTTAGGACTGATTTCCTTTAGGATTGACTGGTTGGATTTCCTTGCAGTCCAAGGGACTCTCAAGAGTCTTCTCCAACACCACAGTTCAAAAGCATCAATTCTTCAGTGCTCAGCTTCATGGTCCAACTCTTACAGTTTGTTCAAACTCATGTCCATTGAGTCAGTGGTGTTATCCAACTATCTCATACTCTGTTGCCCCCTTCTTCTACCCTCAATCTTTCCCAGCATCAGGGTCTTTTCCAATGACCTGGCTCACCTCCAATGAGGTGGCCAAAATATTGGAGTTTCAACATGAGTCCTTCCAATGAATATTCAGGCTTAATTTCCTTTAGGATTAACATATAGACATAAAGACACAGGAAAGTTGCTTAAAAGAAAAGCTTTTCTGTGAAATAAGTTTAAAATGATGAACTGAATCAATAGCTGTTTTTCATAGAACACCATTTTTATTCGAAAGACCAACTTACAGACAAACTATGATTATTCACATTTGGGCATTTGGTTGACCATCTCTCAAAAATGAAAAACAAGTGAACCTATCACAATGAGGAAAACAATAGATAGTTTTGTTGCCAGCAAATATTTCTTCACCACTGGTAATTGAACAGCATTCTTCTACTTGTCTTTTCTGATGAAACTGGTGAAGTTATTAACCAGTGTTTTGTTTTGTTTTTTTTTTTTAACTTTATGTAATAAAATCTGTCACCTCTGGAAAATCTGTTTAACTCAATAAACCAATCTTCTGCAATGACTACAAATGATAAAAAAAAAAAAAAAAAACATGAACTTGTAAAAAAGCACAAGATCGACCAATTGATTTTAATATGATAGTGAAGGAGGATTTCATTTATATGGTTTCAGATTTCACATTGTGCTAACCTTTAAGAAACTATTCCTTGTCAAATTTTGGTATAGTATCAAAGAATGTCCGTAATTATTTGAAAAGTTTTAAAAATACTCCAACTTTCCCAACTCCATGTAATTCAACCAAACCAACCAGCAAATTGAGAATAACTGTCTAAAATACATTGATAGAAAAATCCTAGAGATTATTACACCTAGTGAAGTCAGAGAGAGAAAGAGAAATACTCCATGTTTTTACTTATATGTGGAATCTAAAATAAGAGAACAAACACACACATACATAATGAAACAGACTCACAGACATAGAGAACAAAGTGCTCATTACCAGTGGTGAGAGGGAAGGCAGGAGGGGCAAGACAGGGGTATAGGATTAAGAGACACAAACTACTATCAAATATAAGCAACAAGGGTATGCTGTATAGCACCAAAATATAACCATTCTTTCTTTATTTAAAGAGTGGTTTTAGCTACAGAAGAATGGCTTGGATGCGGGGGTGGGGGGGCAGGGGCTGGGGCTGTGATTTTAGAGGTCAAGGGCAGAAGAAGCTGACTACATAGGAGAGATGGCAGCTGAGACAAGACTGGAGATGTGGCAGAGTAAATGAAACAAAATGGAAGAGCAAGACTCCAGACGCAGGACTAGCAGAACTTGCCCATGAATTATATACAGAGAGGTGAGCACTGCCTAGGATGACCCTTTAGTTTCTGACTTGAGCAACTGGCTAAATTCCTCAGTAAAGTGAATTTCTTTATTGAGATGGAGATCAAATGACCAAACTGGTTGGAAAGATGCAAGCTCCATTCTGAACATTTTAGGTTTGATAAGACCTTGAAGCACAAGTGGACGGGTCATGTGGGCAATCTAATAACTGAGAATGAAGCTTGGTGAAGGGAACAGAATCAGAGATATGAACCTGCGAAAGACAGAAGGCAGAGGTTACTTAATACTGGGGACTATGAATTCACACTGAAAGAGCAAAAAAGCCCTGTGTTTGGCACAAGGAACCTTAAGGTGTAGAGACTGGAAAGGAGACTAGCCATTATTTTGTAATAACTTTAAATGTAGTACAGTCTATTAAAAATACTGGATCACAAAAAAAATAAATAAATAAATAAATAAAATACATTGATAATAATATAATAATCAAATGTAATTACCTGTCAGATTCTGATTAGCACATAATTTTCAACTTAAGATCTTATAATAAATGTTTTGAAACATCTAATACACATGATACAATAAAACTATCTTCAAATAAAAGTAATGAGGTATTCTAGAAAAGGGTCCCTCCTTAATTCTTCACTCTCAGAAAAAATGTGATTAGAGATACTTCTCTGCTTTTTGTCATTTCATACAATTTTGCAAAGCTTTTAACTTTCAACCCTCATTTGAAAATTAGAAAGACTTAAGTTATTGACTTTCAGAATACCATTCTCCTTATTATAAATAATGGGATAGCTTTCGATCATCTCATTTCTTCCCTTCCTTTCTTCATTCCAAAACTATTTACTGAGCAACTAGTCTCAATTGAGAAATGTAAAAAATTAGTAAAGTCAGAAACCACAGGATTGCAAGAACTGTATAATGGTTAGCAAAGAATACATATGAAGATGAGTAAGAGATGGTCTTTAAGTTTGAAAATTTCAGGGCAAAAATGAATATAAATTCATTTTACCATTGTGTCAGCTTTTCAAAATCACTGACAGTCTGACACAAATCCCTTCTCTGTACTACACTTGACACTTGGTTAACTCTACTAGTTTCTGCATGAGTCACATGCAGAAGGAAGTAAAGTGTCTACTATGATCATGAAGAGGAAAATATATGTGTCCCATTTCCATACCTCAAATTTGTACTATTTTAAATCAATATGTAGTATTACTGATTTTAATTAAAACAAGGGACAAGCTAGGTTGTTGTCAAACACTCAAACATACATGTATCTAAAAACCAAAAAGTCATGGTGCATCTCAGTTGTACGCTGTTTCATATGGTACCAATAACAAAGAGTAGTGAAAAGCATTTTCAAAGACCCCAGATTCTTTTAAGGACTCCAAGTTTAATTAAAAGCAAGTTGAACATCCTAGAAATATTTATAGAAATTCACTTAGGACATAATTTCCAGCTAATTATGGAATAATTAAACAGGGCCTTTGTTTCTGTACCTGGAAAATGAACATACTAACTACTGTATATAGGTGAGCAATGGGATGTGTGTTGGAATGGATAAAGTGCTCCTTTGGCATTTCTCCTTTCATTTTTTCCAAAAGATTACTCATGGCCAAGGAGTCATCCTTCTCTATTACAGCGGGCTCCTGTACATAATCTACATGATGCTCCTTTCTTATCTACTTCTCCCTGAGTTTTTCAATCCCACCAAACCCTCAGGGAAGCTTTCTGCCTAACTTCAGCATCCCTGTCTGCTACTATTACCACCAAGGAATTTTGTTATTCACCATAAGCCAGGAACAGCAGTTGAATCCCAAAAGCAAACTCATGGGGAAGAGGAAGTCAGTCATCTATGAGCAACAGGCCACTGTGACTCCCAGGAATCACCCATAATATGAATCAATCATCAATAAAGGGAGAGAAGTTGATGGGATTCATCCTGGATTCTAGACTGAAATATGATTCAGTATCTTATAATCATCTCTCTGAAGATAACTTACTTGATTAATAGCATTTTAGGGAAAGTAACTTGGAATGGAAATGGAAGCTTGGTTTTGTCATTGGTTGCAGGAAAGTTATTCCTCTTTTTCAGTGAAAGTGGGATAAAGAT
This sequence comes from Odocoileus virginianus, assembly GCF_023699985.2. Classification (NCBI taxonomy): domain Eukaryota; kingdom Metazoa; phylum Chordata; class Mammalia; order Artiodactyla; family Cervidae; genus Odocoileus; species Odocoileus virginianus. The sequence goes on along the minus strand of NC_069696.1, from coordinate 33,655,942 downwards.
GGTGGATTCTTAGAACATTTATTCTGAAATGTAATCAAATCTCATTATATGAGCTTAGGAAATGTATTTAACCTCTCTGAATTTCAATGCTCTCATCTATAAAAAGAGAATTAAAACATCTCCTTCAGAATTGCTGTGAGTATTGAATGAGTGAATGAGCATTAATCCCTCTTAATAAGGTTGGTTCCTTTCCCTTTCTTTTTGGGTCTTAGTTCCCTGTTAAAACACTCCATAAGCACATCTTTCTGCCACATCTGACAGACAGCCCTGCTATTGTAAGAATATAATAATATTTGTTAAATGTTTACTCTTTATTTGGCTGTGCCAGGTCTCAGTTGCAGCAAGCAGTATCTTTGATCTTTGTTGCAGCATGCAGGATCTTTAGTTGTGCATTTGAACTCTTAGTTGTGGCATGTGGGATCTAGTTCCCTGACTAGGGCTTGAACCTGGGCCCCCTGCTTTCGAAGCAAGGATCTTACCCACTGGACCACCAGGGAAGTCAAATAAGATTAATAATGATTTAAATAGTTCACCCCACAAGTGTGCCTGTGTTTTTAATGGAAGGAATCATCACATTCAGTTCAATTCAATTTGACAAATAGTTATTGAAGATATACCAGGGATAAGGTACAGAGCTTGAGCTCAATGAGAAAAACACAGTGCTTGTTCTTTAGAATACAAGAGAGTATCGATCTGCCCAGGATGTATGTCAACCATGGTGATATGTGATGGGACAAGGAAGTGCCTCTAGATATGTGCACATGGCCTAGCAGATGCCTTAGGTGTATCGTCATGCAACTCTTGAATGGTGAGTCCCTTAGGAGAGTTTCCATATGCCATGAACCCATAGAGAGAGAGGACACGGTGATTTCACGAAACACTTCAGAGCTGGTAATGTAGTATAGTCCTACCACTTCCCAACTCATTGGTAGAATGTGTGGCAACCCTGATTTAGAATGTTAATACACATCAATGCAGTGCTGTAGACCTTTATCCTCTCCTGAAGTCAAAATAGTTTGTCTCACATTGAATTTAGAAAAAAAAAAGGTAAATCTATATTGCTCCATAAACAGTACAGCACAAAGTCTGTTGCAATTCTGTGCAATTTTCTGTAATCATGTATACTTAAGTGAAATTTACATTATCCTTATGAGCTGCACTATGGGAATGATTCTTTTAGCCTACAGCTATTAGAACCACCCTGGTGCCAGGACCAAATTATCAGCACCAGGGGAAGCAATTTCATCGGGTTTCTTTTTACATAGACACACGGCTCCTCTTAGTGCTTATGCCTTCTATTTTGTTTTTGTTTTTTTTCCCCTGGACTCATGAAACTTTCCTCTTTGGGTAGAAATGAAAACAATTTAAAGAATGAAAAGTTTGAGCTTGTAGTTAAAAATATCCTCAACCATCAGCAGGGGAGGCAATTCCTCAGACACTTGCAACAAAGATGGCCTCTTAGACAGGCTTGGTCTACAGCAGGAGATGTCTACTCAGGAGCTCCTTTTACATGGGCTCAAAAATAAACAGCCCGTTCTCCTGGCTGGCCTCCCCACTTGAGTGGAGGCTGGGAAGGTTCTGTACAAGCAAATCTTTTCTCTTTAAACTAGGGGCCAATCCTAACCAAGTCAATTGAAGCATCTGATATATGTTAGACATTAATAGCTTTTAATTGCAGGTGCCCAAGTGGACCAGTTTAGTGTCTTTCAACCCTGAGGACTTAGCACATTGAGGGTATTCATATTATAAAAGTGAATCAGTGCAGTATGCTGTTTCTAAAAAATAAAATCAAAGATCTTTTCCACACAAGCCTCTACCTTGAATATACATCTCTCCCAAGGTCATAGGAATACATTACCATATTATAAGGTACCAGGTAAGCAAAAATTAGGAAAATGAATGCCAAGTTCAGGAAAAGTCATACTTAAAATTCCCTCCTATCTTTAAAGCTGACGGTGAAACTTATACAGCTGAACTCATACTCTGAAAAATTGAAACCACATGGTATCCTTACCCCAGGTACCATTAGTTATGAGAAGGAAACATGACAAATTTGCTTTTTTGAATACAGAAGTTGAGGCAAAACATCATAAAGAACTGATTTAAAAAATTGGAATAACAACATAGGGTTCTCTGTTCTTCATCTCCTTACATTAGTAGTTTAATCAGCTAGTCAGAGTAGAGTTATAGAGGAAACCAAATTTTAAGACTGTATGCAGGTCAGGAAGCAACAGTTAGAACTGGATATGGAACAATAGACTAGCTCCAAATAGGGAAAGGAGTACGTGAAGTCTGTATATTGTCACCCTGCTTATTTAACTTATATGCAGAGTACATCATGAGAAACGCTGGGCAGGATGAAGCACAAGCTGGAATCAAGACTGCCGGGATATGCAGATGACACCACCCTCATGGCTGAAAGCAAAGAAGAACTGAAGAGCCTGTTGATGAAAGTGAAAGAGGAGAGTCAAAAAGTTGACTTAAAAGTCAGAATTCAGAAAACTAAGATCATGTCATCTGGTCCCATCACTTCATGGCAAATAGATGGGGAAACAGTGGAAACAGTGACAGACTTTATTTATTTATTTATTTTGGCTTCAAAATCACTGCCTATGGTGATTGCAGCCATGAAATTAAAAGACGTTTACACCTTGGAAGGAAAGTTATGGCCAACCTAGATAGCATATTCAAAAGCAGACATTACTTTGCCCACAAAGGTCCATCTAGTCAAGGCTATTGTTTTTCCAGTGGTCATGTATGGATGTGAGAGTTGGACTGTGAAGAAAGCTGAGTGCCAAAGAATTGATGGTTTTGAACTGTGGTGTTGGAGAAGACTCTTGAGAGTCCCTTGGACTGCAAGGAGATCCAACCAGTCTATCATAAAGGATATCAATCCTGGGTGTTCATTGGAAGGACTGATGCTGAATCTGAAACTCCAATACTTTGGCCACCTCATGCGAAGAGTTGACTCATTGGAAAACACCCTGATGCTGGGAGGGATTGGAGACAGGAGGAGAAGGGGACGACAGAGGATGAGATGGTTGGAATGCATCACCGACTCGATGGACATGAGTTTGAGTAAAGTCCGGGAGCTGGTGATGGACAGGGAGGCCTGGCATGCTGCGATTCATTGGGTCACAAAGAGTCGGACACGACTGAGCAACTGAACTGAACTGAGAGGGTCTCATGATGAGGATAAGGGAATACCCTCAGCAGACATCTCAATGGATGCAAAAATGTTAAATGGGGTATCTCAGGTACTCAGAGAATTCCTAATGTGTATCTTCCTTAGACACATTCCTGTCCCTCCCATGACACAACAGAGCAGAGAACTTGGGAGCTTGCCCACTCTCCACTCTTAAAGATGACATTGAAAATAGGGTAAGGCTATAACAGGGTGAAGTCCTAGCTGAGCTCTGCTTAGATTCATTATCTTTCTTCCTGTCCAGTTCTTCTTCCCCTTAATTCCTCTCCCAAGTCATCCATGAAGCACTTATCAACTATTATAGCCTACTATGATCTCTTAAGAAGCACTTCAAGGATCCTCTGTGCCACTCATTTTAACTGTTTCTCCAAAAATGATTATCTTTTTGTTTTGAGTGTGTTAATACCAACCATATTTTAAGATACTTGAGTATAAAGGTAGCATGTTTTCTGGAACTAGAACCACTTCTGAAATTCAAGGCTAGAAAAGTTGCAAAAGCTCAAAAATTATGAAGGGAAATATTGCATAATGAAAAGAACATGGACAGAGTGATCAGAATTCAAACCCTTCTTTCATCACTTATTGACTGCATAAATTTAAGAAAGTCAAATTGTGAATGCTGTGAGGATCAAATAAAATGACAACATCTAGTAAGCTTTCAAAAGCAATCAACTGAATAAGTAAATGAAGAGATTTCGGGAGTAGGCTGTGACAGATGATAAGGAATATGTCAGATGAGAAAAGAAGGAAGGGTTTGAAAGAGATGGAGCAGCCAATATCTACAGAGGCCAGAGGCTGGTGAGAACATGATGTATAAAGGAAACGGCTATATAACTTGAAGTTACCAAATTAACAGAGGGGACTTCCACTTCTAATGTATATGAACTGAAAGAAATTAGATTTATCATCCTTCCCCAAAAAGTAACCCCACAGACTGAGCTAAATTTATGAAATAACATTTTCAAAACATTGTCTGAAGGTTGGGTAATAAAGGACAATGATCCATGAAAAATTGGAAACAAATGAGATGGATACTATTTTTGCCTGGGCTTAGTTCCCTGGTGGCTCAGATGGGAAAGAATCCGCCTGCAATGCAGGAGACCCAGTTTCAATCCTTGGGTTGTGAAGATCTCCTAGAGGAGAGAATGACTACCCACTCCAGTATTCTTGCCTGGAGAATTCCATGGACAGAGGAGTCTGGCAGGCTACAGTCCATGGGGTCACAAAGAGTCAGACATGACTGACTGACTAACAAACACAGTACCTTTAATGAGTTTACTTGCTTCAGAGCAAGGAAAGAAAATAGCAGCAGAGTCCAGGCCACCCCTGAGTTGAGGATGCAGAGTTGAGAGTCTGAGGAAACCAACAGAGCTAGAGTCAGCAGGACAGAGTACTGACAAGGCCTCAGACCTCCACAGTTGACAACTATAATGTCTGAGGTGAAAAATACACCAGATTAATGGTAAATTAAACACCATGAAAGAAAAGATTACTTAACTTGAAGACATAGCTTTAGAAATGACACTAAAGGAAACATATACAGGAAAAAATTTTAAAAACAAAGTATCAGTGAGCTGTGTGATAACTTCAACTAACACAATACACATGTAATTGGAGTCCCTATGGAAGGAGGCAGGTAGAAAAAATATTTGAAAAAATAATGGCTGAAAATTTTCTAAATATGATGGAAAATATAATCCAAAAGATCCAAGAAACTCAACAAATATCAAGCACAAAGAAAATAAAACATAAAAAAAATACCAAGGCATATTTTAATCAAATGCTGAAAACCAATGATTTAAAAAATCTTAACAATAGATAGAGGACAAAGATACATTCTGTACTGAAAGAAAAAACAAACATTAAAAAAAAAAAGATTAGGATTATAGAAAATTCCTGACTGGAAACAAAGTTCCCAAGAAGACAGTGAGAAATATCTTTAAATACTGATAGGAACAAATGAAAACAAATACTTACCAGTGGAGAATTCTATACTCAGTGAATATCAGAAATAAAGACACAATATTTTTTAGACAAAAAAACTAAATTCATCACAAGGAAACAAGTGCTATAAGAGATATTAAAGGTATTTCTTCAGCCAAAAGGAATATGACACTAGACTTGGATGCTGCTCACAGACAGGAGGATTCACAAATGTATTTAAGATGAATGTATTTAAAATATTTATATTTTTCTTATTTTTGTCATTGTAATGGATAATTAACTAGGACTCATATTGGAGAAAGGGTAAATATTTAAGCTAATGAAACAGAAGAGAGCTCAGACATGTCATCTGAAAACTGGAGATCCAGAAAGCTGGTAGTGTGATTCAGTATGAGTCTGAAGGCCTGAGAACCAGAAGGTGGATAGTCCCAAAAGAGGGCAGAAGACTGGTATCCCAGAATAACCAATTAGGCAGGAAGAAAATTTCAACTTTCCTTTCCCAGGCCCTCATAGAATTGAATGATGCCCTCCTACCTTAAGGAGGGCCATCTGCTTTACTGTGTCCACCAGTTCAAATACTAATCTTTTACAGAAACATCTTAACAGACACACCCAGAAAAAAATCTTTAATTAGATGTGTGAACATCCCTTGGCCTAGTCAAATTGATATACAAAATTAGCTATCACAATTTTTTCAGCAAATAGTACTGAACAACTAAATGTCCATAGCAAGACAATCCATTTCAATCTAAAGCACATGTCTTACAGAAAAATTAGCTTGGACAGAATTATAGACCTAACTGTAAAACTAGAATTTGGAGAAGAAAACATAAGAAAATGAATTGGTATATTTTGGTTAGGAGAAAAGTTCTTAGATGCAACACCAAAAGCATAATTTTTAAAGTAAATAAATAAATGGATTTCATCAACATTAAGAAATATTGCTCTTTGAAAGACAATGAAAAGACTGCAAAGATGAGCCACAAACTGGAAGAATATGGGTGCAATATACATATCTGATCAAGGATTTGTACCAAGAATATATTTTTTAAAAACTTTCAAAGTTAACTATAAAAAAGTAAGAAATTCAATAAGAATATGGGCAAAAATTTTGAACTTTACCAAAGAAAATACAAAAAGGTCAAAAGCCCATGGGAAGATATCCAATATAATTAGTAACTAAGAAAATGCATCCCTAATTATTAGAGAAATACAGATCAAAACTACAATGAGGTATCACCTGACTCATGTCAAAATGGCCATTAACAAAAGATCTATAAATAATGAATGCTGGAGAGGGTATGGAGTAAAAAGAACCCTCCTACATTGTTGATGGGAATGTAAATTGGTACAGCCACTATGGAGAACAGAAGGAAGGTTCCTTCCATAAAAAAGCAAAAATAGAGTTATCATATGCTTCTACAATCCCACTCCTGGAAATATATCCAGAGAGAACTTTATCCAAAGGATACATGCTCCAAAATGTTCATTATACCACTATTTACAACAGCTAAAACATGGAAGCAACATAAACATCCATCAACAGATGAATGGATAAAGAAGATGTGATACACATATGTAATAGAATACTATTCAGTTATAAAAAGAATGAAATAATGCCATTTGCCACAATATAGATGGACCTACAGATTATCAGAATAAGTGAAGTCAGACAGATGTAGACATATATCATATGATATCACTGAAATGTGGAGCCAAAGAAAAGATACAAATAAACTTACTTATAAATCAGAAATAAGACACACAGGCTCAGAAAACAAGCTTATGATTACCAAAGGGGAAATGAGGGGGAAGGATAGATTAGGAGTTTGGGATTAATGCATACTCCTATATATAAAATAGAACCAATAAGGACAGACAATTATACTCAATATTTTGTAATAATCTATAAGGGAAGATAATCTGAAAAATAATATATATAAAAACATATGTGTGTGTGCGTGTGTGTGTGTGTGTGTATACGTATGTGTCTGTGCATGCTCAGTCACTTCAGTCAAGACCAACTCTTTGCAACCCTATGGACTTCAGCCCACCAGGCCTCTCTCCGTGGGATTCTCCAGGCAAGAATACTGGAGGGGGTTGCCATGCCCTCCTCCAGGGGATCTTTCTGACCCAGAGATCAAACCCATGTCTCCTTCATTCCAGGGAGATTCTTTTCCACTGAGCCACCTGGGAAGACCATATATGTACACATATATACACATATTCACAGTCCACTAGGAAGATAAATAACATAAAATAATCAACTAATTCAAGAGAAGGCAGTAGATATCAAGCAAGGAACAGATAAAATAATCAACTAATTCAAGAGAAGACAGTAGATTTCAAGCAAGGAACAGATGAAACAAAAAAGAGTAAGCAAGATGGTGGATTTAAATCCAACCATAGAATCAGCCTGCTAATGCAGGAGACACAATGAAGGCAGATTCTATCCCTGGGTTGGGAAGATCCCCTGGAGTAGGAAATAGTATCCCACTCAAATATTCTTGCCTGAAAAACCCCATGGACAGAGGAGCCTGGCAGGCTACAGTCCATAGTGTCCCAAAAGAGTTGGTCATGACTTAGCGACTAAACAATACTAAATTATGTCTTTTAATATGTTCTTTTTCAAACTAAATTTGTTAGAAAATTATGAGCTCGAAAAATATATCATTAATTTGACCTTGGCAAATTTTATGATTAAAAAGAAAGTCAAATGTTGTGTATCACTCATTTCGTAAAGAAATTGATCTTCAGAAAATGAATTGCCTTTAAAAAGAATATTTTAAATGGTTTATAATCCACTATCTCTTGAGTGAGAGAAACATTAATAATTCATCTCCATTTCTTTGAAATCTTTAATTACCCCTTCTTCTTTAGTATCAGGAATGACCCCACAGCATCAAGGCATGTATGGCAGGCATTGTTGATCTCCAACCAAGAGCGTCTTTTTATTGCTTACTAATGGAACTCTTGATTTTGTTTCGGGACAGAAATGTGCACAGTCTTAGTCAGTTGATCATGATTGTTTTAAGCATCAATTCTCAGAAAGAGAGCTTTTGTCAGTAGAAAGATGAGAGCTTATTGTTAAATAGTTGTACAGGGCTATACTGCCAATGGTTAATAATTTTGCCTCCCCTTTTCATTGCAGACTTAAGTGCTCCCTGGTCATTGGAATAATCAAAAAATGTGAAAGTGAAAATGTTAGTCACTCAGTTGCTTCTGACTCTTTGTGACTCCATGGACTGTAGTCCGCCAGGCTCCTCTGTGCATGGAATTCTCCAGGCAAGAACACTGGAGTGGGTAGCCATTCTCTTCTCCAGGGGATCTTCCTTATCCAGGGATTGAACCCAGGTCTCCTGTATTGCAGACAGATTCTTTACCATCTGAGCCACCAGGGAAGCCCCAATTTAAAAAAAAAAAATGTGAAACATATTCAAATGCTTTCCTAGAGAGTACTATTCTCCTGTTGAGAAACCATTGGCCAAGCTATGTTAGTCAGCTTGGGGTGCTACAGCAAAATCTCATGGACTGGGTGGTATAAAAAACAGAAATTTATGTTCTCACAGTTTTGGAGGCTGGAAGTCCAAGCTCAAGTTGTCAGAATGTTTGGCTTCTTTTTGTTTGCCCTTTGCTCCTTGCTTTCCCCATTGGCCCAAGCAGTTAAGAATCTGACTGGAATGCAGAAGACTTGGGTTCAATCCCTGGGTCAGGAAGATCCCCTGGAGAAGGAAATGGCAACCCACTCCAGTAGACTTGCCTGGAAAATCCCATGGACAGAGGAGCCTGGTGGGCTATAGTCCTTGGGGTCGCAAAGAGTCGGATATGACTGAGCACAGATCCTTGGTTTGCCAATGGCCACCTTCTCTCTGTGTCCTTACATGGTCTTTCTTCTGGGTGAACCTCTAGGGGTCACATGACCTTGGGCAAACTTCAGGAGATGGTGAGGGACAGGGAGGCCTGGTGTGCTGTAGTCCATGGGGTCACAAAGTGTCAGACATGACTGGGTGACTGAACAACAGCAAGAACAACAATCTTTACTTTTAAGTGGAGTACTTAAATAATTTATATCTTATTTATTATTAATAATATTGAGTTTAAATCTGCAGTCTAGTTTGTTTTCTCTTTGTTTTCTGGATAATCCAGAAGAAAGCATGAAATTAGGTAAAAGGAGGTAAGCAAAGAGTAGATGAGGTGAAGCAAAAAGTAAACTGAAGATTTAAAGTCAACATTATCAATACTAAATAAGATATAAATTATTTAAACACTCAAAGTAAAGATTATTGTTGTTCAGTCACCCAGGGAAGCCCCATTGGTTTATTAGCTTTATCTTTTTATTTATTTGGTTGCTGTTGTGATTGCAAATTGAAAATATATATATACTTAATTTATCAGAGTCTAATTTTAACTTCATGCAGAGAAGAATCTCCCAATACTGTACTTTCAATTCCTCCTCCTGGTCTTTATCCTATTGTTGGCATACCTTTTACTCCTGCATATACTGTTAATTCCACAAAATATTGTTACCTATTTTGCTTTAAACATTCAAATATCATTTTAATAAAAAATTAAAGATGAGAAAAAAGGTTATATTTACCCATAAATTTATAATTTCTGACACAATTAATTCTCATGCTTAGATAGGTCCAAGTGTCTACATAGTATCATTTTATTTTCAGAAGAATGATCTTTAACATTCTTTAGCAGTGCAGTCTCTCAATATTTATTGAAAGTTACATTTGGGTCTTTTTATTTTAATTAAACTCCCTTCTTGAAGTATTTGTAGATTCACATACTGTTTTAAGAAACAATACAAAGAGATCTGGTGTACACTTCACCTAGTCTCTCCAGTGGTAACATTTTGTATAAGTGTAGAACATTATCACAACTAGGAAACTGGCATCAAAGCAATCCACTAATCTTATTCAAATTTTATTAGTTTCACATACACAGAGTTGTATGTGTTTCTTTATTTGCACGTGTGCGTTCTAAGTCGTTTCAGTCGTGTCCAACTCCTACGACCCCGTGGACTGTAGCCTGCCAGGCTCCTCTGTCCAAGTGATTCTCCAGGTAAGAATACAGGAGTGGTTTGCCATGCACTCCTCCAGGGGATCTTCCTGATCCACAGATCAAACCCACATCTCTTATGTCTCCTGAATTGGCAGGTGGGTTTTTTACCACTATCTTCACCTGACCCCAAACCAAATGCAGAAGATATTGAGCCAGGCATTTCAGTTCCTCCTACTAAACTCAGAAAAGGGTAAATGAAGAGGCAGAGAAGTCAAGAGTTACTCCAGTGGAGGTTTCTTCTACAGTAAACTGTGATGAGCAGGAGACAAGTGCTCTCCCAAATAGCAATCATTTTACTGACAGACAAGTCCCTTCTCCTGTTACCTTTTGCATATTTAATGAAGGTCTTTTAACTGCAAACATCCTTTTAGTGTTGCTTAAGTCCCAAGATTCCTACTACTGTCCTACTATTCCATGTGGGAGACCATATGTGAAAATGAAGACATCATCCTTGCATAACTAATTACGAAAAATTGAAGAAAAGCAAGTATAACCATGTTAATAGAAAAAACATGACATTTTTACTCTAACATTTTCTCACAGTTTATAATAGTGCCTAGCATATACCCATACAATAAGTGCTAAAATAATTAAGCTCATAGGACAACAGTCAAAAACTAGTTAGATTGGCAGTACCCACCCCCCCCAAATTTTTTTGAGTAAAATAATGCAAACAATGGACATTCAAGTCAGGACTACATGAAGCACATGTATTTTAGACTCCAGACTTAGTTTCTCACTTTTTTGCACAAGTAACCTCCCTGGATCCAGGTTCTCTCACATCTAAATTAGGAAACATTCAGTTCAGTTCAGTTGCTCAGTTGTGTCCAACTCTTTGCGACCCTATGGACTGCAACATGCCAGGCTTCCCTGTCCATCACCAACTCCCAGAGCGTGCTCAAACTCATGTCCATCAAGTTGATGATGTCATCCAACTACCTCATCCTCTATTGTCCCCTTCTCCTCCTGCCTTCAGTCTTTCCCAGCATCAGGGTCTTTTCGAATGAGTCAGTTCTTCATATCAGGTGTCCAAAGTATTAGAGTTTCAGCTTCAACATCAGTCCTTCCAGTGAATATTCAGGACTGATTTCCTTCAGGATGGCCTGGTTGGATTGCCTTGCAGTCCAAGGGGCTCTCAAGAGTCTTTTCCAACACCACAGTTCAAAAGTATCAATTCTTCAGTGTTCAATTTTCTTTATAGTCCAACTCTCACATCCATACATGACTACTGGAAAAACCACACCTTTGACTAGATGGATACTGTTGGTAAAGTAATGTCTCTGCTTTTTAATATGCTGTCCAGGTTGGTCATAACTTTTCTTCCAAGGAGCAAGCATCTTTTAAAATCATGGCTGAAGTCACCATCTGCAGTGATTTTGGAGCCCAAAAAAAGTCTGTCACTTTTTCCATTGTTTCCCCATCTATTTGCCATAAAGTGATGGGACCGGATGCCAAGATCTTCGTTTTCTGAATGTTGAAACATTATCTACTCTAAAGTGGTTCTGTGAAGGTGAATGAGATAATTCACTTAAAGTGCTTAATCCACAATGCCTAACATAATTGCTATAAAAATCTTCTATTAAGTAGTAACACAGTGGCATTAATCAGGTGAGCAAGACAATAGAGGTCTCTAGATTGCTAATCAACAAAACAGAATCATTATAACTCCATTGCATCTCTCATAGTTTGTTGAGAGGGTCAAATAAAATGTTTGTGAAAGAACTGTCTGGACACAAGGTATTCACATTAGAAAATAGTTTTTCAGGCTCCACTGCTTTCATTTACTTATGACTCATAATAAAGGTGTAGAAAGCTAGGGATATCTGGGGGAAAGAGCAATGTTTCATAGGCTAAGATGTTTTTCTGAGCCCATCTGCAAAGCTGATGACAGTCTTTTTATTTGTGAGGGCTGTGCCTCTTAACTAGGCTGTCAGCATTTCTTTCTCACATGGGTGTGGCTGGGGGAGCCTTGGCTGAAAGGCAGCCTCTCTGGGTGGTCTTTCTGGTGCCGCTTAGGCTGATGATGCTGTCTTTCTTAAGGAATCATCTCATCAGCTTCTTTATGACCTTGACCTCTAGCATTGAATGGCCTCTCCTGCAGATCATGCTACAGTTATTAATTAGTAGCTGCAAATATTGATAGTCAAATGATTTTGCAGGCAGAAAACCAATTTAGAAAGCATAGCTTCCCTGATGAAGCATATATACAGGTTAAGAGCAAAAGATTGACTTTATTATCGGTGTGTGAAAGGAAAAAGAGCATTATTTCAGTATAGTTCATTGCTTGATAACATTTGTATTCTAAAACCACTCTGTGACCTAATATTATAACTTAGAAGAAGTTGAAAATTGCAATATACTCTAATGATTAGCCTGTTGAGGAAAATTTCTTTTGACATGGATAATCTCAATCTGAATTACTTTATTTACTTACAATTAACCCATCTCTGCTTGTGGTGCCAGTGTTAAAGAACTAGTCTGCCAATGCTGGAGACATGAGAGACATGGTTTGGATCACTGGGTCAGGAAGATGCCTTGGAGGAGGGAATGGCAACCCACTCCAGTATTCTTGCCTGGAGAATTCCATGGACAGAGGAGCCTGGCTGGCTACAGTCCATAGGTCTCAAAGAGTTGGACACAACTGAGCAACTTTCATTTCATTTCATTTCATTTTCATATGGGAGGCTGAGAAAACCATAGTGCAAAAAGACATATGTATCCCAATGTTTATTGCAGCACTATTTACAGTAGCCAGGACATGGAAGTAACCTAGATTCTAATACCACACCATTTTATAATAGGGACTTGAGCACCCGGGGATTTTGGTATCCATGGCAGAGTATATTTTAGAATCAATCCCCCACTGAGGGACACTGAAGGACAACTGTATGTTCCATTACCCTTCTTCCTCTACTTTTCCATCTCTCGCTCACTCAACCTACAGATTAGCTTTATTCTTTCATCTTAGTAAAAAGGCACAAAGATGTAGCTTAAAGGAATTCAAAGGTGCATAGCCTTATAACATATAATCTTCAAGAATCTGAAGCAAAAAAAATATGTTCTAATGTCTTCTAGGAACGTTGTTTAACCCAATGACTAGAATCCTAAAAATGCTCATACTGTCTCAAAATTCATAGGTCACAATACGAAACTGTTCTTCAATTATTGTATTTATTGATTAGATGGTTTGAAGAAAAGCTACTGAATATTGTGCTGATAACTTCCTGCTCTGTGAATTTTTAAGTACCCTTAAATAGAAATACTTCTGTCTTCTCAGATATGTTCTAATTCTTTATTAAGTTATTTCAAATACTTTAAACATTAAATGCAACTCAACCTAGAACAATTTGATGAGGTAAAGAATTTTTTTCAAAAACATTGGCTTCAAATGTCTTAACATTTGGGCTAAAATTGTGATTATTTCAATGACAGATGTCCTAAGAATTCATTTGCATATCTGAAATTCTCACTGTGAGAAGAATTCTTCAAGTGGTTAGTTGAGTTTAATTAAAACATAATGTATTCAGTGTTACTTAAAGGTCACCCTCAAAACTGCAGACAGAACAAAGCAATGTATTACCTATTTACATGCTAGCTGCTGATATGAGGCAATTAATAATTCAAGTTTAATTATCAATAACAAGCTCTAGCAAAATCATAAAAATACCTTTTAAATTAAGTTATGATTGTACCTGCTATTGTTTCAGAGTAAGTTAGGTTCTGACCATTGAGTTCTAAGTGGATTTTACTCATTGGTTGGATGAAATTGTTTCTCCTTAAAATTTAATGGCACCTGAACATGGCAATTTTTTCCTAAAGAATCTGAAATATTTCTTTAGCTGTGACACCTTTATTGATCCCTACTTTTTTTGTGATACCCTCTTCACAGATTTGAAGAGAGATCCCTTCTCCACTGATTATATCTTAAAATATTCCTAGAAATATCTCATTATAGCTTTAACCCTGTTTACATATATAGATTATTATAGAATTAGCTCCCCAATTATTTCTGCAAAATGTTTCATTTTGTTACAGTATTATCTGTACATTTAATATGTCAGTTGGTTCTCTAAACCTTATGAAAACAAACAAGTAGTCTCATCTCCCACTCCTCATCACCTCCCCCAAAACAACTTCAGCATTTTTAGTTGGGTCCTTACATTTATATGCTTAAGTCTATATAAATGATAATACCACTATATCTTGATTTTAAAAACTTTACTCATTATACTTGGAATTCCTATTATGGAATATAAGGATTTAACAGCCTTCAATCTTATTTTCTACCTCATTCTCTATGCAAATATTCTCCCCTCCCATGCATGCAACATAGCTATGAATTTTGGTTAAATGAATATGTCAGATAATTTCATGATGATTATGTAATTGTTTATGTCAGATAATTTCATGATGATTATGTAATTGTTATTCACAGATGAGCCAAATGAAATGCTCTGATTTGTTTCCTGTATTAACGTTTCTTCCTCTGAAGTTAATAGTTGCCTAAGATAGTTTTTCCTTAATTGCTTTTTAAACCTCTTTTTCCTACCTATGTTGGATTCCTTTGTTAACTTGATGTGTCTGAAAACTGTTTTCTGGAATTCATTTTTCTGCATGGTTACAGATTAGCATCCTCCAAGATAGCACTGCAAGATCTTGAAGGTGGAGATGCAGCTCTGAGCACTGGTTTTCAAAGGTCTTTTCATGGATAGAACAATGACAGATACACACAGAGGTGCCAAGCAACTACAGGTTGGTCTTACTTTCCTCTGCTCCCTATCCAGTTCTCCTTCTAGACTACAGGTTTTACTGACTGCACGTCTACCGCCAGATACATACACAGAATTTCCCACAGATCCTTCCATGAGCTCCCCTCTCAGGGACCCACTTCAGTAGCTAGACATACTTGGCCTGTTAGATTTTCCTACAAGCTCCAACTTGTTCACATGTACCAGGGTTTTAAGAGAGCTGGTTAGTAGCTTAGTTATCTAGTTCTTTGGCTTCCCTGGTGGCTCAGATGGTAAAAAATCAGCCTGCAATGCAAGACACCTGGGTTTGATTCCTGGGTTGAGAAGATCCCCTCTCTCAGTCTTTAATGCCTCTTAGATTTTACATTTCCAGCTGGTCTCACAATATGTGTGGCTTAATTCCAGTAATTATCCCTGAACATACATCATAGTGGTATTCTCTCTCTAAACTTTAACATGCCAACAAAGGTCTGTCTAGTCAAAGCTATGGTTTTTCCAGTGATCACATATGAATTTAAGGGTTGGACTATAAAGAAAGCTGAGCGCCAAAGAATTGATAACTTTTGAACTGTAGTTTTGGAGAAGACTCTTGAACATCCCTTGGACTGCAGGGAGATCAAACCAGTCTAAAAGGAAACCAGTCCTGAATATTCATTGGAAGAACTGATGCTGAAGCTGACACTCTTAATTGTTTAGCCACCTGATGCAAAAAAAAAACTGACTCATTAGAAAAGACCCTGATGCTGGGAAAAGATTGAAGGCAGGAGGAGAAGGGAACAACAGAGGATGAGATGGTTGGATGGCATCACTGACTCGATGGACATGAGTTTGAGCAAGCTCCGGGAGTTGGTGATGGACAGGGAAGCCTGGTGTGCTGCAGTCCATGGGGTCACAAAGAGTTGGACATGACTGAGTAACTGAACTGGACTGAAACTTTAACTGAAGTTCTATCACAATTATTACCCCAAACTCTTGAAAAAAATGATAGATTTCTAACATCTCTACACATTAGAAAATTTATTATTTTAGGTTCTTTTCTCTTCCCTACAAGAGTCCCTTTTCCTGACTCTATGTCTATTGGCTGCTATGAAAGTCTGAGCCATTTGTGTTATCTGGGATCACCCTTCACCTTTATGCTCAGAATTCCCTACATGCCTGTTTTCTTTCCATGTTAGGGAAGTTTACAGCTATTATTTCTTCAAATAAGTTTTCTGCCCTTTTATCTCTTTCTTCTCCTTCTGGGCCCCTCTATAATGCAAATGTTAATATGCTTGATGTTGTTCCCGAGGTCTCTTAAACACAATCTTCATTTTTTTTTAAATATTTTTTTCTGTTCAGATTGGATGATTTTCACTGCTCTGTCTTCCAGTTCATTAATCTGTTCCTCTGTGTCATCTAGTCTACTATTGATTCCCTCCAGTGTATTTTTAATTGCAATTTTTGTATTCTTCAGCTTTGTTTGGTTCTTATTTCTATTTTCCAACTCTTTGTGAAAATTCTCATTGTTGTTTACCCATTTGTCTCCCTAGTTTATTGAGCAGTTTTATGATCCTTACCTTAAACTCTTTATCAAATAGATTGCTTATCTCCACTTCCTTTAGTCTTTTTTTCCAAGGTCCTGTCTTATTCTTTCCTTTGGAATGAATTCTTCTCTCCTCATTTTGCCTAATATTCTGTGTTTACTTCTAAGCATTAGGTAGGTCAGTTACATTTTCCAGTCTCAGAGAAGAAGCCTTATGTAGGAGACATCTCATGAGGCTCAATAGTACACTCCCCTCTGGTCACCAGAGCCCTGTGCTCTAGGGCTGCTCCCTATGTGAGCTTCACGGGCCTTCCTATTATGGCAGCTGGACAACTGCCAGTGTCCTGGTAAGTGAGGCTGGCCCCTGGCCTGGCTGGCTGCCAGGCTGTGCCTTAAGTAGTAGCTGCTGGCCAGCTGGTGAGCAGGAGCCAGTCCTAGAGTGGTTAGCTTTGTGGCTCAGCAGTCCCAGGGCTTGTGTCTTTCCACCTCTGGGTGATGTCGTGTCCCAAGGCAGCTGGTTACAGGCTCTGAGGCTTGTACTTGTCTACTGCTGGGTAGAACCTGGTTCCAGGGCAACTGACTGCATGGCCAACGGGGGATCCAGAGTTGATACTGGCCCTCTGATGGGTTGGAAGGCTTCCAGTGCTAACAGGCTAGAGGGAAGATTCCAAAATGGCTCCTGCCATTTTACCCTGTGGTAAAATGAGTGCCCCAAATGGCTGCTGCTCACGTCTATGTTCCCAGGGAGAGGTCCAGTTACCATCTGCCTCTCCCAGAGACTCTCCAAAATTCACCAAATGTGCCTGACCCAACCTCCTTTCAAATTACTCTCTGTGCTCTGGGACTTGGAAATTCTATGTGTACCAT
This sequence comes from Odocoileus virginianus, assembly GCF_023699985.2. NCBI lineage: Eukaryota > Metazoa > Chordata > Mammalia > Artiodactyla > Cervidae > Odocoileus > Odocoileus virginianus. Next base: position 33,638,586 of record NC_069696.1, on the reverse strand, counting down.
TTAAGGCTGGAGTTGCTTTTCCTGTAGATTTCTGGCTCTCCCATATGCAAGCCCAGCTGGCCTACAAATCCAGGCTTTCAGGGGGCTCATCTTGGTGCGGTTCTCCTGGGCTGGGGAACCCAGTGCAAGCTTGAAACTCTCATTCCTGTGAACCTCTGCTACTGTGATTATCCTTCCATTTGTGGGTCACCTAACTAGCAGTATGAGTCTTGACTATACTGCACCTCTGCCCCAACTATTTGTCTTGCTATGATTCTTTCTCTACATCTTTAGTTGTAGAAAATATTCTCTGCTAGTCTTCAGCTCATTTGCACATATAATTACTTTGTAAATAGGGGTAATTTACATGTAATTCTGGTGTGCTTGTAGGAGGCGGTGAGCTCCAGTTTTCTTCTTTTGCCATCTGGTCCACACCTCTCTAATTCTCCATTTTAAAAAACAGACTTCATATTTTTCATATCTTTGTCTCTTCCTTCTATTTCCTATGAAATCTCTTCAAATGATCTTCCAAACCCCTCTAAAAAGTTTTGTGCTTTTGTGCATTCAATTTCCAATAGTTCTTGTTCCCCAGATATTCCTCTTGCGTGGTATTCTGCTCCTACATTTTGGATGTAATAACTACTGTTCCCTCTGTGATGAAAGTAAATTTAAAACAAAAATATTTTGCTTCATGAACTTTGTCCTTTCTTCTGCAAGCTTCTCTTTGTTTCTATTATGTTAAAGTAAGGCAGCAAGAGGTTGAGTGGACACTGTCTGGAACAGAGCATGTCTACAAATAGGGTTCCCAGTGTGGTGACTGGACAGGAAGAGCATTTTGTGATTTCACTTTTGTTTGGTTTGTTTTCTTTTGCTTTGCTTTATATTCAAAAGCAATGACATCACTTATTTAAAGGAATATTCATTCTTTATTGATGGCAAATTTGAAAAAAAAATGGTCTTAGGTGGTTATTTGGAATATATCCTTTTATACAGCCTCTAGATGTCTTTCAAACACTTCATATACTAGACAATAAAAAGGCTATATTTTATTTGTATGTATTACTCAAGATAAATAGATAATTCAACATGTTGTTGATGAGAAATTAAATGAAATGTAAGCAGCATAGAAAATAAAAGTGTATGTAAAGAAAAAATTGCCAATGAAAATTCTGAACCTTAACAGAAAACATAAATAATAAATAAACATAATAAAACAGTGGTTTTAAAAAGAAAATGATGTCTCTCCTCTCATTTAATAATTCTGTTACAAAAATATAATTTTATAAGCAGAATCTGTGTGTTCTGGCCTAAGAGTTATGACAGAACTTCTTTGCATATTTAATTGTTATTTTAAACATGAAAGAGCTAACAATTTTTGGTTGGAATTCAAGTCTACAAATATACTTTAAGAGAAAAAGTTCATGAAATTCAGTGGAGAAAACTCCACAAGAATATGTCCTTTCACAGGCTTCATTTAAAATTAGGCAAGGGTAGAAATAACTAAAAATTAATAATTTCATTTATTTTAAAAAGTATTCCTCATTACCACTACTTGAAATATTTACATAGAATAGTCTGCAAATATTTTAGGTAGTCCTTATTAATTTTTTTATTTAGTAAATAATTAATGAATACTACGTGCCAGGCAAAGTCCTCAGCACTATGTTTATAAAATGAACAAAATAAATGCTGGAGAGGGTGTGGAGAAAAGGGAACCCTCTTACACTGTTGGTGGGAATGCAAACTAGTACAGCCACTATGGAGAACAGTGTGGAGATTTCTTAAAAAACTGGAAATAGAACTGCCATATGACCCAGCAATCCCACTTCTGGGCATACACACCAAGGAAACCAGATCTGAAAGAGACACGTGCACCCCAATGTTCATCGCAGCACTGTTTACAATAGCCAGGACATGGAAGCAACCTAGATGCCCATCAGCAGACGAATGGATAAGGAAGATGTGGTACATATACACCATGGAATATTACTCAGCCATTAAAAAGAATTCATTTGAATCAGTTCTAATGAGATGGATGAAACTGGAGCCCATTATACAGAGTGAAGTAAGCCAGAAAGATAAAGGCCAATAGAGTATACTAACACATATATATGGAATTTAGAAAGATGGTAACAATAACCCTATATGCAAAACAGAAAAAAGAGACACAGATGTACAGAACAGACTTTTGGGCTCTGTGGGAGAAGGTGAGTGTGGGATGTTTCGAGAGAACAGCATTGAAACATGTATATTATCTAGGGTGAAACAGATCACCAGCCCAGGTTGGATGCATGAGACAAGTGATCGGGGCTGGTGCACTGGGAAGACCCAGAGGGATCGGGCGGAGAGAGAGGTGGGAAGGGGGACCGGGATGGGGAATACATGTAACTCTATGACTGATTCATGTCAATGTATGACAAAACCCACTACAATATTATAAAGTAATTAGCCTACAACTAATAAAAATAAATGAAAAAAAAAAATACAATCCTCTCCTTTTCCTCAGGGTTCCCACAATTTGATAAAAGAGAAACTTAAGATTACAGTTATCACAATTTGTTGTATACTACAGTGCAATACATACTAAAATAGAGACTGAGTAAAGGATACTCAGATGACATGAGTGAGAAAACATTGAGTCTTGGTTGCTGCTGCTGCTGTTAAGTCACGTCAGTCGTGTCCGACTCTGTGTGACCCCATAGACGGCAGCCTACCAGGCTCCCGTGCCTGGGATTCTCCAGGCAAGAACACTGGAGTGGGTTGCCATTTCCTTCTCCAGTGCACGAAAGCGAAGTGAAAGTCAAGTCGCTGAGTCGTGTCCGACTCTTAGCGACCCCATGGACTGTAGCTTACCAGGCTCCTCCGTCCATGGGATTTCCCAGGCAAGAGTACTGGAGTGGGATGCCATTGCCTTCTCTAGAGGAGGTCAAAAAGACTGGTCAGGGAAACTGAATTGAAAGAAAGTGAGAAAATATAAAGGATGAGAGGAAGGGTATTAGAAAGGCCATGCTCAGGGAGCAAAGCTCCCATGGTGGCAGGGACCACAAAACATTTGGAGACCTAGTAAAATATGTGGCTGGTGAAAGATGTGGCTTTGAAGAAAATCTGAAAACACAATATAAAATACTTCTTATAAGCCTATGTGAAGGACTGGGGACTTTGAGCAGGGAAATAACTTGACCAGATTTTAGTTTTCAAAATGTCATTTTGCTTGAAGAGAAATTTAGAGACAGGATTGGAGGTGAATCAAATCAGAGCCAAGGAAAGCCATTAGATGGTTACCACAAAAGTTTGAATGAGACAAGATGATGACATTAATTTAATACCAGTGAGATGGAGAGAAGTAGCCTGATTCCAAGCTGGTAAGAAAAAGATGACTGGAATTTGGTGATTGATTCGATGTAGGGAGTGGATTATTTAAAGAGTCAAGATTGACAAGAAAGCTTCTGGTTTTAGCATCTAGTAAATGGAGTAGAAAAATCAATAAATAACTTGAATAACTATGGGACATCTAAGTGTCCAATCAGCATGTGGTCATGCTGATCTAGCGGTCAGAGTGACCTGTGCTGGAGAAATAATTTGGGATGTTTTGGTAAGCACACAGTAATTAAAGTTTTAGGAGAGGATAGTATCATGCATGGAGAATAAGTGGAGTGAGAAAAGAAGAGAATAATTTTATGAAGTAATTTTATGTCATATCTGTGATAAAAGTCATTTCACAGGAGATAACATGCTTAGAGAGAAAGCTTGACCTAGGGTGATTAACCTAACTATTCAGTTAACAATTAATATATCCTGCATTTCTTGCTCATGAATTTAATTACAGAAAGGGTTGATTTTCATAACTGTAAGTCATCAAGATTGAGAGTATTCTCCAGGCTTATTGAGGAAAAAAAAACCTCATAATGTGTATGACAAAAAGTTTAAAAACGGCTTTGCCAGAAGCATGGGGTAAACACTACTTAATTGAAAGATAAAGAAAGTATTTCATATGTATAGGATCATTTAAGAAAATATTTATATGCAACACTGCCACTTGAACAGTAATGTTATATATAAAGTTTGAGAACATAAGGAAAATATCAAGTTTGAGGGATAAGATAATGTGTTGTATGTTGGAGAAAGTATATTTAAGGTGTTAGTCCTTCATTCAAATGGAGATGCCAATAGGGAATTTTAAATCTGAGTTGGATCTCTGTAGGGAGATTAAGGCTGAAGACATAATTTGAGAAGTCATCAATATTAAAAAGGGGTAGTAAAAAAGCTTGAAAAAGATGAAATAACAATAGAAAACAAAGAACAACATTGTCCAGTTCACATTGTTCAGAAGGAAATATGTTTTCAATGCCTTTTAAAAATGGAGTCAAGGCAAAAAATGTAGCTGGCCCAAAAGACAATAAATTATTAAAGAAGAGCTTGAATCCTATAAATTTTGCTATTTCCACCATGAATTTGTTGTTCAGTTGCGAAGTCGCGTCTGACTCTTTGTGACCCCATGAACTGCTGCAGGCCAGTCTTCCCCACCTTTCACCATCTCCTGGAGTTTGTTCAAATAATAAATAATAATAACAATATAGTTGAGTAAACTATAGGTTATGTGGGCAACTAAAATGCAGAAGCAACTCTGATAGACAGTCAATATTTAAACTATCACTCAACTGTTATTTTTGTTCAAATGTTAGTTTCTAAAACCATACTCCCCCCACCACCCAAAAAAAGAAAAAAATTTCCAGAAACCTTTAGGCAAAATCATTGTTAAATTTACTTCAACAATAAGAATATTGTCTTTTTGGAGAGTAAAAACTCAGACCCACACAAGTAGGGGTTCATTATCAAGTGAACGATCTAAAAATCATGACTTGTTATGAAGAGAGAAAATTCCAACAAGACAGACACTTCAGAAATTCAGCCAGCGGCATTCCAGGATTTTTTTTCTTTAACAATTTAAATTTTATTACAACAAACGAGAGTTAGTCCCATTTAATTTGATATCATGAAATGTTCCAGCCTTGAAATTTAAAACAAAACTGAGAGATTAAAAATACCAGGAAGAAAGAACCAAAATATTCACTATTTGGAGACCATATTTAAAAACTAAGAAAATCCTGTCATATTAACTATTATAATTCTTACTGCCTATTGCTTAGCAAGTTTATTTTTATAAGCTAATCTTTGTACCAATTACATTGCTAAAAATCTGTTACCAGTTTTTTGTTTTGTTTTCTATCAAAGTATAGCTAATTTGCAATACTATATTAGTTCCAGGTGTACAAACTAGAGATCCAACTATTTTTATAGGTTATAGTCTATTTAAAGTTATTTTAAAAAATAAGGCTATATTTGCCAGTGCTATACACTACATCCTTCTTTATTTTATACATAGAAGTATGTCTTGCCCCCTCCTTCTCTCCCCCTACGAGCAACCACTAGTTTGCTTTCTGTCTTCAAGTCTGTTTCTATTCTGTAATATGCATCTATTTTATTTTTTAAATTGCACATGTAAGTGATAATCATATTTCCCTAGTGGCTCAGACGGTAAAGGATCTGCCTGCCATATGTGAGACCTGGGTTCTATTCCTGGATTGCACAGATCCCCGGAGGAGGGCATGGCAACCCACTCCAATATCTTTGCCTGGAAAATCCCCATGGACAGAGGAGCCTGGTGGACTGCATGGGGTCACAAAAAGTTGGACACGACTGAGCAACTAAGCATATGTGCATGAAAGTGATAATATAGACTATTTGTCTTTGTCTGACATATTTCACAATGCATAATACTTTTTAGGTCCACTTATGCTGTTGCAAATAGCAGAATTTCATTCTTTTTTATGGCTGAGCAATATTCCATTGTGTGTATATATACATCTTTATCCATTCATCTGTCGACGGACACAGATTGCTTCTATATCTTGACTATTGTGAATAATGCTGTAATGAACATTGGGTTCATGTATCTTCTTGAAATAGTGTTTTTGTCTTCAAATATATACCCAGAAGCAAAATTGCTGGGCCATATGGTAATTCTATTTTTAGATTTTTGAGGAACCTGAATAATATTTTTCCACAGTGGCTATGTCAATTTACATTCCCACCATCAGTGTACAAAGGTTGCCTTTTTTCCTCATCCTTACCAATATGTGTTATTTGTGGTCTTTTTGAAGATACCCATTCTGACAGGTGTGAGGTGATATCTCATTGTGGTTTTGATTTGCATTTCTCTGATAATTAGCAATGTTGAGCATTTTCATATGCTTGTTGGCCATCTGCATGTCTTCTTTGGAAAAATGTCTATACAGGTTTTCATTGGGCTGTTAGTTTTTCTTGTTGTCACTATTTAGTTGTATGAACTACTTTTATACTTTGAATATTAACCTTTTATTGGTCATATCATTTGCAAGTATTTTCTCCCATTCAGCAGGTTGCCTTTTCATTTTGTCAATGGTTTTCTTTGCTATGGAAAAACTTTACTTCTGCGCTCTCTATTCTGTTCCATTGATCTGAATATCTGTTTTTGAGCCAGTACTATGCTGTTTTGATTACTATAGCTTTGTGTTTTAGTCTGAAGTCAAGGAGCACAAAACCTCTAGCTTTGTTCTTCTTTGCAAGATTACTTTTGCTCTTCAGGCTCTTTTGTGGTTTCCAATATGCCACAATAGGATTAGTTGCTCTAGTTCTCTGAAAAATGCCATGGGTATTTTGACAGAGATTGCTTAAAATCTGTAGATCGCTGAGGATAGTATAAATATTTCAACAGTTTAAAATATTCCAATGTAAGAATACGGAATATCTTTATGTCTTTGTAGAATTCTCAAATTCCAGGTATTTGACCTTTTTGACTAAGTTTATACCTAGGTATTTTTTGATGTGATTTTAAATGAGAATATTTTCTTGCTTTTTTCCCCTGATAATCCATTATTAGTGTATAGAAATGCAATAGATTTCTGTATATTAATCTTGTATTCTGCAGCTTTACTGAATTCATTTATTAGTTCTAATAGTATTTTGGTGGAAACTCTAGGGTTTATATATGGTATCATGTCATCTGTAAATAGTGACAGTTTTACTTCTTCCCTTCCAATGTGGATGACTTATTTCTTTATCTTATCTAATTGTTGTGGCTAGGACTTCCAACATTGTACTGTATTAAATGGAAGTGGCAAAAGTGGGCATCTTGGTCCTGATTTTAGAGGAAAGGTTTTCAGTTTTTCACCATTGTATATGATGTTAGCTATGCATTTATCATAAATTGCTCTTTATTATGTTGAGATATGTTCCCTCTATACCAACTTTGATGATAGTTTTCTTCATGAATGATGCTGAAACTTCAAATGCTTTTTCTGAGTCTATTGAGATGATCATTGATTTTTATCCTTTTTATTAATGTAGTGTATGACATTGATTGATTTGCAATTATTGAACAATCTTTGCATCCCTGGAATAAATCCCAGGTGATCACATTGTATGAGTCTTTTGATATATTGTTGGATTCATTTTGCTAATATTTTGTTGAGGATTTTTGTGTAAGTATTCATCACAGTTATTGCCCTGTAATTTTATTAATTTGTAGTTTCTTTGTCTGATTTTGCTATCAGGATAATGCTGGCATCTGTTTTCTGGAAATTTTTATATTTTATTATGAATTCAATTTCATTACTAGTGATCAGTCTGTTTAAATTGTCTATTTCTTTCTGATTGAGTCTTAGAAGGTTGTATTTTGTTGAAATTTGTCCATGTCTTTTAGTTTGTTTACTTTGTTGGCAGATAACTATGTAGAAGACAATGGCAACCTCCTCTAGTACTCTCACCTGGAGAATCCCATGGAAGGAGGAGCCTGGTAGCCTGCAGTCCATGGGGTCGCTAAAAGTCGGACACAACTGAAACAACTTAGTAGCAGCAGCAGCAACTATTCATAGTATTATCTTATAACTTTTGTATCTCTGTGGTGTCAGTTATTTCTCAAGTGTCCTCGCTGTTTTTATCACTGTTTTTATTAGTGATTCTAGCTAAAGGCTTATCAATTTTATTTATCTTTTCAAGAAACCAGCTCTTGATTTCATTAATCTTTTCTATTTGGAGGAGTCTCTATTTTATTTATTTCTTCTTTGATCCATATTACTTCCCTCTTTCTCTTAAGGGTTTGTTTGTCCTTCTTCTTATAACTCCTTTAGATGATAAGTTAGGTTGTTTATTGGAATTTTTCTTGTTTCTTGAGGTAGGCCTATATTACTATAAACCCTCTTAGGACTCTATTTGTTGCATTTGATAAATTTTGGAAAGTCATTTTTCTATTTTCATATATTTTGGTATTTTCTGCTTTCCTCTTCAATTTCTTCATTGACCCATTGATTTTTTTAATAGCATGTTGTTTAGTTCACAGGTATTTGGGATTTTTTCCCCATTTTTCTTCCTGTAATTGATTTCCAGTTTCATACTGTTGTTGTTGGGGGAAAATGCTAGATATCATTTCTATCCTCTTAAATTTGTTAAGACATGTTTTGTCACATTGCGTGTTATATATCCTGAAGAATGTTCCATGTGAACTTGAAAGGAATGTGTATTCTGTTTTAGGATGGAATGTTCTGTAGATATCTAATTAGTCCAACTCATCTATTGTGTCATTTAAAACTACTGTTTTCTTATTGATTGTCTGTATGGATGATCTCTCCATTGGTGTAAGTGGAGTGTTAAAGTTCCTTACTTTTATTATGCTATTGTCAATTTCTCCTTTTATGTCTATATTTGCTGCATATATTTTGGTGCTCCTTCATTGATTGCATATATGTGTTAACAAGCGTAATATCCTCTTTTTAGACTGATTCCTTTATATTATATAATACCTTTCTTTGTCCCTTATTAACTTTGTTTTAAATTCTATTTTGTCTTATATGGGCATGGCTACCCCCACTTTCTTGTCATTTTTCTTTGTATGAAATATCTTTCTCAATACCCTCACTTTCAGTCTGAGTGTCTCTTTAGCTCTGAACTGAGTCTCTTGTAAGCAGCATATTGAAATGTCTTATTTTTTAATTCCAATCAGCCATCTTATGACTTTGATTGGAGCATTTAGTTGACTGACATTTAAAGTATTATAATTATTGATAATTATGTACTTATTGTCATTTGATTGCTGGTTTACCATTTGTTTTTGTATTTCTTCTCTGTTCTTTATTTCTTCCCTTTTAGTTTTATGATAAACTCTTAGTTTTTCTAGTATTGATAAACTCTGTTTTTGCTTGTCTGAAAAGTTCTTTATCTTAAATTTTAAATAATAATTTTGCTGGATGGAGTGCCTTAGATTGCAGGCGCCTTCCTTTCAGCAGTTTGAATATATCATGCCACTTGCATCTGTACTGCAACGTTTCTGCAGAAAACTCAGCTGATAGTCTCATGGGTGTTCCTTTGCATGAATTTTTTTTCTTCTTGCTGCCTTTAGAATTCTCTCCTTAACTATTACCATTTAAGTTATGATCATGTCTTGGTTTGGGTCTGTTTGGGTCCATCTTGTTTGCAACTATTCTTTCTGTGCTTAAAGTCTGTTTACTTATTTAGATTTGAGACTTTTTCAGCCAAAATGTCAACAAATACATACTTCTCTCTCTTTCCTCCTTTTGGGACTTCTATAATTTAAAAGTTGATAAGCTTGATCCTGTCCCAGAGTTTCTTTAAGCTACTCTCTTTTCTTGTTTTTATTTTTTATTTTTTCTGTTCTGTTTGGGTGATTTCCATTATTCTATCCCCTTGATCATGTGTGCATTCTTTTGTGTCACATAGTCGGTTAATAATTCCTCCAGTGTGTCTTTTATCTCAGATACTGTATTCTTCAGTTCTGACTGATTCTTTTTTATATCTACTAGTTAAAAATTCTCAATATTTTCATCTATTCTTTTCTCTCATTCAGTTATCATGCTTATTACTAAAGTTTTTAATTTTTATATTGTAAATTATTTATGTTTTCTTAGTATTTTTCAGGAATTTTCTCTTGTTCTTTGAATTGAGACAAATTCAGGTCTTCTCACTTTGATTAACTTTCTCTCTCTCTATGAGATCAGGTGAAACCATTACCTTTTGCTGTCTTGAAAGGGTATCCTTATGTGGGAGCATTCCTATACAGTCTCCACGTGCCCAGGGGCTTTAGTGGGAGGTATGGATCTGACATGAAAATAGGTCAGGTCTTTCCTCGGGGTTTAATGGCAGCTATCCTCTGAGTAGTAGATGGGCTGGAGATGGAGGGGCTAGGCCCAAAACCAGGTATGAGCTGTGGCTTCCTCTCTTCTCAGTGGCCTTTATGGTCCTATTGGTGGCATGGTCAGTTAGTAGAGCAAAACCCCTGAAGGTTGGATCTGAGCTGGCTCAGTTCCCATTAAGTGTGTGCTTCCCTCTTATCCCCTGCTCCCAGCACTGATACTCTAGGCCCAGGGAGAAGTGTAATAGCAACAGGATCTGGCAAGGGGTACCCAGCACAGGCCCAGTATAGGCTGTGGCTGTTCAGATAGGGCCAGAGGTCTGGGCTGTCCATGATACACTACGTGCGTAAGTGTCAGCAACGGCTGCCTCCACCTGCTCAGATTCTACTTTGTACCTCATAGCATCTCTCTCCTCTGAATCCCTGCTGTCCTTACCCTGGTATGGAACTGCCCTGCAGGGCAAGTGGGGCCTGTGTGGGGCACAGGTTGTGCTATTCTGGCCACAGAGATCTGGGCTGCTTCTCCTGTGCTTCCCCTAAAGTGTCAGTAATTGCTGCCCCATCCTGTTCAGATGCCAGTTCAGGTCTGAGCCACCTCCATGTCTCACAGCGGAGCTCCCAAGCAGGGCTGAATAATTTACTTGGCTTGGAGTGGAGTGTATGGCAGTGTAGACATGGGAAACCATGCAGCTACCCATATAATTTTCAACCCAACTTCTCCATCCTGCTTTGGGAACAAGAAAGCATGTGGTGTGCTCTTCATAAGCAGAGTCTAGGCTTCACATGCTGCTGCTGCCAAGTCACTTCAGTCATGTCCTACTCTGTGTGACCCACCAGGCTCCCCTGTCCCTGGGATTCTCCAGGCAAGAACACTGGAGTGGGTTGCCATTTCCTTCTCCAATGCGTGAAAGTGAAAAATGAAAGTGAAGTTGCTCAGTTGTGTCTGACTCTTAGCGACCCCATGGACCGCAGCCTACCAGGCTCCTCCATCCATGGGACTTTCCAGGCAAGAGTACTGGAGTGGGGTGCCATTGACTAGCCTCCTGTTAATCTCTCCTGTCCTGCAACCAGCCAAGGGGGCTCATCTTCCTTGTGTCAGATCCCAGACCTGGGGCAGCCAACATATGGCTCTAACAATTCACTACCCAAGGAGTATCTCTATGTAATCTCCCTCATCCTCTGAGTCCCTTCCCAGAGGCCCTGGTCCTGACCTGATTGCTTCTCTTCCCTTCCTACTCGATTCTGTGTGAATCTTTCTTACAGCCCTTGTAGTCCAGGAGTCTGTCGCCAGTCTCCAGTTAGTTTTCAGCGAGAATTATTTCACATGTAGAAGTTTTCTTAAATGTTCATGTGAGCTGGTAAGTTCTGTGTCCTTCTAATCTGTCATCTTGGTCTCTTCTCATCGCTTACGAATTTGAACAGATTTTCAGTTGATTCTCTTGTACTTTCAAGCAAGTGGGGAGGCAATTTTATAAGATTGCCAAAATCATCTCATTTACCCCCTGGGCTCACATGGAGAATACTTTCCCTGCCTCACTTCCAGCAATGTGAGGCAATTGACCAGGTTTTGAATATGACAATAGTTATGCACACCACTTCCAAGTTTGGTCATAAATCTCTCAAATTATCTCTCACATTCTTTCTTCTCTATTTGGCTATTGGATGATAAGACTCAGAGCAACCTTGGAATCTCTCATTGATGACACAGCACTTACATCAGTCTAGGTTCCAAAATGACTGAATGAAGCAAAACACTACTTGGCCTGTGTTGTACAATGACATATGTAAGATCGGGGGGTTGTTTGTTGCAGCAGTTAAAGTAACTAACCTTCACCAACACATAAATTAACTTGACACATAGAAGATATTTATAGAGATAAAATTTTAAAAACTTACTCATAAAGCTATATCCTATTAGAGATATAATGATTCTATATTTTAAAAAATATAAAATTAATAAAAGATTAATATATAAATCCATACAATTTCAATAAAAATCTCAAAGTAATATATTATGAAAATTTTAATGTTAAATAAGAAAGTCATATATGAGAATTAAATAGATAATTATGAAAAGACTGAGAAGGGGGAACATTTACCCTCCAGATATAAAACCGTACTTTAAAGCTAAGCAAATTAATACAGGGCTGTGATTTTGTAGGATTATTCAGTGAAATAAAATATAAACCAAAGAAAATATGGCTGTGTATATAAAAGTTTAATTTATGATAATGCAGCATTTAAGTCAGCATGGACCAAAAGCTATTGGGGCAAAAGGCTAATTCTTTTAATAAATAAATAAGGTTAGGTCACCTCACAACATTAAAACATTTATTTTAATTAAAAGTCAAAATGAAAAAGCAAAAGCTACAAAAATAAAATAAGAAAATACAGAATGTTTGTGACCTCAGGATAGATAAGACCTGCTTAAATAAGTTATGAAACTTAAAAGGTATAAATAACTAATGTCCAGATTAAAAGCAAATTAAATCAAGGGGAAAAAGGAAAGCCTTCCAACAAAAAATAGGTAGCAACAGATGTAAATTGGGAAAGTCATAGTAAAAGTAAAATATTAAATAAGCAAAAAGATGTTCAATCTCACATATGATCAGTAGTATACAAATTCAGGGGCTTCCTTGGTGACTCATATGGTAAATAACCTGCCTGCAATGCAGGAGATGTGGGTTTAGTCCTTGGGTTGGGAAGATCCCCTAGTGAAGGGAATGGCTACTCACTCCAGTATTCTTGCCTGGAGAATTTCATAGACAAAAGAGGAGCCTGGTGGGCTACAGTCTATGGGGTCACAAAGAGTTGAACACAACTTCAAACAAATTCAATCTATAAGGTGGAACATTTTACTCCTGAAACTAACAAGTTTTAACAAATTAATATATCAAGTGTTGGCAAGAATGCATAAAATGTTGGTAAGGAAATAAAATCCCAAGAAACAGAATTACAAAATTTGTCTAGGCTTGCTAGATAATATGGGTGAGAGAGTAAGTTGATATGGCAACTTAAGAAAGCCATTTAATAATCAAGTAGTATCTATTAAAACTAAAGATGAGCACTCTCTCTGATTGCACTTGGTTGTTTTTGTGTTGGATAAAAGCTTTCAATATGTGATTGAGGTGGTCTGTACAAAGATGTTCATTTCAGTATTTTTTTATATTAAATAAAAACAAAAACAATCTAAATGTCTATCCATTCAGTTCAATTCAGATGCTGAGTAGTGTCCAATTCTTTGTGACCCCATGGACTGCAGCACACCAGGCTTCCCTGTCCATTACCAACTCCCAGAGCTTGCTCAAACTCATGTTCATTGAGTCGGTGATACCATCCAACCATCTCATCCTCTGTTGTCCCCTTCTCCTCCCGCATTCAATCTTTCCCAGCATCAGGGTCTTTCCCAATGAGTCAGTTCTTCACATCAGGTGGCCAAAGTATTGGAGTTTCAGCTTTAGCATCAGTCCTTTCAGTGAATATTCAGGACTGATTTCCTTTAGGATTGACTGGTTGGATCTCTTTGCAAGCCAAGGGACTCTCAAGAGTCTTCTCCAACACCACAGTTCAAAAGCATCAATTCTTTGGTGTTCAGCTTTCTTTATAGTCCAACTCTCACATCCATACATGACTACTGGAAAAACCACAGCTTTGACTAGATGGACCTTTATTGGCCTTTGTCTATCCTTTGGGACCTTTGTCTATCCTTTGGGCCTTTGTCTATCCTAGCAGACCTTTGTCTATCCAATGGGAGTAGTTAAATAAACTCTGGTCTATTGCTCCACATTGGTTGTAAAAAATGCCGTTGGCCTAAATGTATTACATAGACATAGTGCTAAAGTACCTTATTGAAAGGTAGAAGGTGGAAGTGAGATCCCACTTCTGCACCTGCAAGCACAAAGATATTTGCATTTTCTGCCCAGTGTCTGGTCACAGGGCTTTATGCCTATTAAGAGGTGAATCAGGGCATCTGATTTTCTGGCATGGGCCATAGTTGCAGTGTTGAAATCCTGGAGCAACACTTGTAGCAGCAGATTTCTGATTTCCCAACTAACCAACCACAATAGAAGCAACAGCCTCCTTGGCAGGCCAATAGGGTAATGTTCTCCTGGGAATCCTTCATAGAAGCCCAGTCTATTGGCTTTTTATAGATCATTCAGTTATTTTGAAAGCATTTAATATTCTATATTTTTTTTCCCTTAAACTGGCTAGAGACGTCTGTTATCTGCAGCTGGCCTTAACACATACAGTATTTGATACTAAAAAGTGGCTGTAAGAAACAGATTTTTAAGGTTGAGACTCTGTTTAGATTATTTATATCTCACCTTTTGATTTTGAGCAGTGACAATCTGGGTAGTATTAAAGGATAAGATAGAGATAATCTAAGGAAATTTAAAGTATTACCTGTGTTCACCCGGAATAAAATGCTAATTAAAAGTGTGGTATTGTTGGTAGGTCAAGTGGTGATGGCCTTTACATAATACATATGGCATGTGGAGTATAAGGACTATGAGAGATGGAGTGGTCACTTCCACAACCCCCAGTGAAAATGTTTAAATTGCAGAATTGGGATTTTAAGTTCTTAGTAACAAGAATGATCAGAAAATAAGGAAGCTTTTATGACTGTCCAGAAAAATCTCTCTTTAATGACCCAGTATTGGAGTAATAAAAAATCATAGGCATAACATTTGCAGCAACACAAATGGACCTAGAGATTGTCATACTGAGTGAGGTAAGTCAGACAGAGATGCAGAAACACCATTTAACATCCCTTATGAGTGGAATCTATACAGAAATGATACAAATGAACTTACCTGCGAAACAGAAACAAAATCACAGACAAGGAACGCATGGTTTCTAGGGGGAAGAAAGTGGGGAAGGAATACTTTGGGAGTTTGGAATGGCCATGTACACACTGCTATATTTTAAATAGATAAACAACAAGGACCTACTGTGTAGCACATGGAACTCTGTTCAATGTTAAGTGACAGCCTTGATTGGAGGGGTGTTTGAGGGAGAATGGATACATGTATATATATGGTTGGGGCTTCCCAGGGGCACTAGTGATAAAGAATCTGCCTGCCAGTGCAGGAGACCTAAGAAACGCAAATTCAATCCCTAGGTTAGGAAGATCCCCATGAGTAGGAAATGGCAACTGCCCCAGTATTCTTACCTGGAAAATTCCACAGACAGAGGAACTTTGCAGGCTACAGTCCATGGGGTCACAAAGAGTCAGACACTGAGTGACTGATTACACACATATGTATGATTAAAGCCCAATCAGTGTCAGCCTGAAACTATCACAACACTGTTAATTGGCCATACCCCAGTACAAAATAAAAAGTTTAAAGAAAATAAGTCAGAAACAGATTTTCAAATACCTAACTTACAGTGAAGATTTAATCAGCTGAAAATTGTGGAAATTATGACACTGGGGAAGAAAATGAAACCCCAAGAACTAGAATTACAAATATTGCCAGATATGGAAGACAGAGAGTATCTTCAATTCCTGAATCCACTGAATCTCCCTGGTGCTGTCTAACGAAACAAGTCCTTCCCAACTAGAAGACACAGACCAATCTCACTGGAGATTATTACTTCCAAGGAAATGCCATTTCTCCAGTACCTCATCCTTCCACCTGTCACCTCCACATCTAGGCTGAGAGTCAGACCTCAGCATTCCTCAGAGGATCAATCTGAAAGTCAAACTTGGGAGGAAAGGTTCAGACTCTAGAGGAATTTACTCTAAAGGATTTACTCATTCATATCAGAGGAGAACCTGGAGAATGCATGCAGAAATGAATTCCAAGGATTTTGAGAACAGGGGTGGAATTTTTGCTTAAAGCTGAAGGTACCAGCATTATGGAGGTGAAAGATGCTCAATTCCATCAGCTAACTTAAGAAGCTAGGAATATCTCTGTACACACAATTAATCAAAACCTGGCTGCACAGTGAATATACACTTTACATATGCTAACTTATTTATCCTTCTAAATGATCCAAATGATAATCACTAATATCATCTGCAGAATAGAGGTTAGATAATCTAAGCTGTAACAATACAGCCAGAAACCAGCAGAAACAGGACTTACCTAGAAAGAGACACGTGCACCCCAATGTTCATCGCAGCACTGTTTATAATAGCCAGGACATGGAAGCAACCTAGATGCCCATCAGCAGACGAATGGATGAGGAAGCTGTGGTACATATACACCATGGAATATTACTCAGCCATTAAAAAGAATTCATTTGAATCAGTTCTAATGAGATGGATGAAACTGGAGCCCATTATACAGAGGAAAGTAAGCCAGAAAGATAAAGACCATTACAGTATACTAACATATATATATGGAATTTAGAAAGATGGTAATGATAACCCTATATGCAAAACAGAAAAAGAGACTCAGATGTATAGAACAGACTTGTGGACTCTGGGAGAAGGCGAGGGTGGGATGTTTCAAGAGAACAGCATCGAAACATGTATATTATCTAGGGTGAAACAGATCACCAGCCCAGGTTGGGTGCATGAGACAAGTGCTCGGGCCTGGTGCACTGGGAAGACCCAGAGGGATGGAGTGGAGAGGAGGTGGGAGGGGGGACCGGGATGGGGAATACATGTAAATCCATGGCTAATTCATTTCAATGTATGACAAAAACCACTGCAATGATGTAAAGTAATTAGCCTCCAACTAATAAAAATAAATGAAAAAATAAAATAAAATAAAATAAAAAAAGAAAGAGCACACCAATTCTACCCAGGGTTGTTTTTCCCATGTTATTCACAGAATACCATTCTATAGAAACTGTCTAGGAAGGCACATATTGCAAACATTAATGAAAATCAAAGAATGCTTTTCGCCTTTTTTCCAAAGGAAAATTCACCCAAATAGACAATAAAAGGAGAACAATAATGAGAAAGCATTAAAATGGGGACAAAAAGTAGTAAAGAGAGGAACAGATATGAAAAACAGAAGCCGAAATAATAGAAAAGTGTAAGAAGATAATAAATGTAAAGCAGATGAACAGAAAAGATTATTCAATGTATTGGGTTTTTGGCCAAAAATTTTGCTTGACTTTTTCCATAATATCTTACAGAAAAACCCAAATGAACTTTTTGGTCAACCAAATACTTTCTTTTAAAATAATAATGTGACTGTATAAATTAAAAGCTCAGTCACCCAGCAGATAAATGATACTATGATGACCTCCAACCTTTCCCTTTGAGAATAAATTGGTGTTTACTACCTGTTAGAACCCTAAAATCTATGAGTAGGAGAGGACTTCATCTAATCCTTTGATGGTTTATATACAAAAGTGTTAAATAACCAGCTTTCTAACTCATTTTTAATAATCTGCTTTCAGGGTGGTTCAGGGAATTCTTGTAGACTATGAGCAAAGTTGGTACCATGTACTCCCAGACAGTATATAAGGGCTGAAATAATTGAAATTATTTTATGGTTAGGAATCTTGATGAAGAGGAAGAGATTGCCCTGTCTTAATGTTGGAAGAAAATAGTAGCCTAGAAATTATCTTCTTAAACAATGTGGACAATGGTATAAAATGTCTAAGAAAAAATAAACATATCATTGTTATGAGAACATTTGAATCATAAATATTTGGGGATCAAAGAAAGGAAACAACATCCCTTTTGGCCAAGGAGCAAATTGTTTAAATGTCTGCTAACTTAGTCATATTGGTTTATAGTGGTTTTTCATCAAAACAGATTCCAGGGTTAATTTTGACATGTTTATTTCTGGTAATGGAATATTAATCAAGAAGATGTCATTTTTTCTTAAGACTGTTCATTTTGTTTACATACCCAGCTGGCACTTAGCTTTGCCTTACCACTTCATCTTTCATTTCCCAAATCTTGTCTCACTTCCATGTTTACAGTCCAATTAACTATAACTAACTGATTGGCTGGAAACTTTTATGAGAATGTGATTGTATAGTATGATAGCAATACTGTCTAAATTTTACAAGAATATATTACTCAGTTGAAGAAATTCTGTTTAATATATAAAAGTATGATTACCATAAAGCCCCAGTTAATGTAAATCATTCAAGTTGCACTCAGTCTTTCTTGTAGACATGTCAATCAGAAGACAAAATGATTAAATAAGAATTTTGACCTGGATTGCAAAATAATGAGGAAAATGGGTAGTTGCACTGAGTGATGTTTATTTGGGACACCTATTAGCCCAAATAAATGGAGATGTAAGCTATGGTCCTACTTGATAATTTAAGGATGTAAATGTTCTCCCAAGCTAGTCTATAACACCAATGCAATTCCAGTAAACTATCATTGCTTTGTGTAAAATCTGGCAAGATGATCCAAAAATTCATGTGGAAAGACCTAAACTAAAATACCTAAAAACAGATTTTTAAGAACAAAGATGAAAAGACTTTGCAGATATGAAAAACTATCATAGATGCCTAGTAATTAAGACAGTGTATAAAGGGCAGAGGGATAGACATAAAGGCCAAGGCAACAGAATATGGAGTTCCAGATTTATGCATAAATTAAACAATGTTTACAGAGGTGCAATCATTATAAATGAAAAAAGATAGATTATTCAAAGTTATTAAAAGTGGTTAATTATGTTCAAAAACATCTTAAATCACACAATATGCAAAAATAAATTCTAGGCAAATTTTAGACAGAATTAAAAGCAAACTTTAAAATGTTAGAAAAGCAAATAGCCATATGTATATGACAATAAAGGAAGAAGGTCCTAAATGAGATAGAGAAAACACAAACCATGAAGAAAAATTTAAATAAGTTAAATAGATTGAAATATAATTTAAAAAAAATAAGAGGCATCTTAAGAGAAGTTAAAATGAATCATGGTTTGGAAGAAAGCTAATTTATAGTACATATATGGCAAGAGCAGAAATCCACAACCACCAATTTCATTAAAAATTGGAGGTCTTAACTAGTTCAAAGAAGCAATATAAGAAGATGCTTTTAAGAACAAAAGGTTGGAAAATAATTAGTAAAGCTGTTATTCACAGATGATATAACTGTGTGTATGAAAAGTTCAAAATAATTTACAAGCAATTAGAAACAATGAATATTTAGGAAGAAGGCTGGATACAAGGTGACTATATCCTGCTTTGTGTTTACCTCAGAGAGGCAGGATGTAACCGTTCCCAATGAACAGATAGGATGTTGACGGAGATGACATTCCATATACTTAGGGAATTTGAGAGTGCATTACTCACACAAGAGACTGCAGTGAAGAGCAGGTAGGGCACAAACAGGTCCAAGCGCGCTTAAGCGTCGCAGAGAGAGTGGGTGGGCCTTTCTAGGGGCAAGGGAACAAAAGAGAGGCCTGGGGATTGGCCACATGTGCCGAAAGAAGGTGCTGACCTGGGCTTTCTATCAGTTCTGTGCTGATGTGGAACAGAAGGGGAAGAGGCAATTGGGGCTTATAAGAAGTCAGGAGGCAAACATCAAAACATGGAGTCAGACTCCCTTAAGTAACCCAAATCTATCACATTTCTGTATATGGCTGCTGTGTTGTGCTCAATCGTGTCCGACCTTTGCGACCTCATGGACTGCAGACCACCAGTCTCCTCTGTCCTTGGGATTTTCCAGGCAAGGTTGACTACTGGAGTGGGTTGACATTTACTCCTCCAGGGCATCTTCCTGACTCAGGGATTGAACCCACATCTCCTGAGTCTCCTGCATTGGCAGGCTAATTCTTTACCACTGAGCCCCCTGGAAAGCCCCATATTTCTGTGCATCAGTAAAACAAACAGACAAACAAAACAAATACAAATGAAATGTAAAAGGACTGCTAGTTATAAGAGCATCAAAATGCATCAAAGCATAGAATAAATCCAATGAAGAAAATGGAAAGATCTTTATATTGTGCAAGTTGTATGTTTGTGTATGTGGTGTGTGTGCTAGGTTGCTTCAGTCACGTGTGACTCTGTTATCCCAAGGACTGTAGCGCACCAGACTCCTCTGTCCATGGGATTCTCCAGGCAAGAATACTGGAATGGGTTGCCATGCCCTCCTCCAAGGCATCTTCCTTGGAGATTAGAAAAGCTGAACATTTCTAATCATCAGGGAAATGCAAATCAAAACCACAATGAAATATCTATCACCTCATGCCTGGGACTCTGGGACTGAACCCACATCTCCTGCATTAGCAGGCAGGTTCTTTACCACTAGCACCACTGTGTAAGCTGCTGAACATTACTAGGGAAAATGAACAAAACTGCTATGCTACATGTTAATGGCTATTCAATGTTGTTAAGATGTACTTATGGTTAGTTAATCCACAACAAAAGAAGCAAGTATATACAACAGGGGAGAAAAGACTGTCTCTTCAGTAAGTGGTGTGGGAAAAACTGGAAAGCTCCATATAAAAAGAATGTAATTAAAACATTCTCTAACATTATACACAAAACAAACTCAAAATGCAAAAGACCTAAATGTAAGACCAGAACCCGTAACATTCCTAGAGAAAAAGATAGGCAGAACACACTTTGATATAAATCATAGCAAATTTTTTTTTTTTGGAATCTTTCTCCTAAAGCAAAGGAAATAAAAGCAAAACTATATAGTTCAATTCAGTTCAGTTCAGTCACTCAGTTGTGTCTGACTCTTTGCAACCCCATTGACTGCAGCATGCCAGGTCTCCCCGTCCATCACCAACTCCCGAAGTTTACTCAAACTCATGTCCATTGAGTCGGCGATGCCATCCAACCATCTCACCCTCTGTTGTCCCCTTCTCCTCCCGCATTCAATCTTTCCCAGCATCAGGGTCTTTTCCAATGAGTCAGTTCTTCACATCAAGTGGCCAAAGTACTGGAGTTTTGGCTTCGGCATCAGTCCTTCCAATGGATATTCAGGACTGATTTCCTTTAGGATTGACTAGCTGGATCTCCTTGCATTCCATGAGACTCTTGAGTCTTTGCCAACACCACAGTTCAAAAGCATCAGTTCTTCAGTGTTCAGCTTTCTTTATAGTCCAACTCTCACATCCATACATGACTACTGAAAAAACCATAGCTTTGACTAGATGGACCTTTGTTGGCAAAGTAATGTCTCTGCTCCTTAATATGCTGTCTAGGTTGGTCATAACTTTTCTTCTAAGGAGCAAGTGTCTTAATTTCATGGCTGCAGTCACCATTTGCAGTGACTTTGGAGCCCAAAAAAATAAAGTCTGTCATTGTTTCCACTGTTTCCCCATCTATTTGCCATGAAGTGATGGAACTAAGTGATCTTAGTTTTCCGAATGTTGAGTTTTAAGTCAACTTCTTCCCTATTTAAACCTAAAAACTTTTGTACAGTAAAGGACACCATCAACAATGCAAAAAGACAATTTACTTAATGGGTGAAAATATTTGCAAGTGATATGACAAATAGGGGACTAATATCAGGACAACACAACACCAAAAAACCAAACAACCTAGTTGAAAAGGGAGCATAAGACCTGAATAGACATTTTTCCAAAGAGGACTGCAGATGGCCAACAGGCACATGAAAAAATGCTCAACATTTGTAATCATCAGGGAAATGCAAATCAAAACCACAATGAGATATCACCTCATGCCTGTCAGGGTGACTATCACTGAAGTCGTTCAGTCGTGTCCGACTCTTTGCGACCCCATGGACTATAGCCCACCAGGCTCCTCCGTCCATGGGATTCTCCAGGCAAGAATACTGGAGTGGGTTGCCATTTCCTTCTCCAGGGGATCTTCCCAACCCAGGGATCAAACCCAGGTCTCCTGCATTGCAGACAGACGCTTTAATCTCTGAGCCACCAGGGAAGCCCAACTATCATTGAAGAGAACACAAATAACAAATGTTGGCAAGGATGTGGAGAAAAGGGAACCCTCATACACACTTGGTGGAAATGTAAATTGGTGCAACCACTGTGGAAAACAGTATTCAGATTTCTCAAAAAGCTAAAAATAGAACTGCCATATAACCCAGAAATTCCACTCCTGGGTGTATATTTGAAAAAAGCAAAAACACTAATTCAAAAAGATAATACACTCCAATGGTCAGAGCAGCATTATTTACAATTGACAAGATATGGAATCAAACTAGGTGTCCAACAACAGATGAATAGATAAAGAAGATGTGAGATATATATATGTATATGTGTGTATATATATGTATGTATATATACACACAATGGAATTCTACTCAATGATAAAAATCAATGGACTTGGAGGGTATTCTGTTAAATGAAATAAGTCAGAAAGAGAAAGGCAAATACTGTGCGATATCTCTGATACGTACACTCTAAAAAATATAATAAACTTGTGAATAAAACTAAACAGAAACATTTCAAATGTAGAGAACAAACTGGTGGTTACCACTGGGGAAAGGGAAGAAGAGAAGGGCAATATAGGCACAGGGAGTTAAGAAGAAGTACAAACCATTATGTAGCTTACAAAATAAGCTACAAGGATATATTGTACAACACAAGGTATATTTTTTATAGCTTATAATTTATAGTTACCACAAAATATAGTTACATTTTGTGGTAACTACAAATGGAGTATAAGTTTGGAGACTGTGAATTGCTATGTTGTAAACTTGTGGTCATGTATGGATGTGAGAGTTGGACTGTGAGGAAAGCTGAGCACTGAAAAATTGATGCTTTTGAACTATGGTGTTGGAGAAGACTCTTGAGAGTCCCTTGGACTGCAAGGAGATCCAACCAGTCCATCCTAAAGGAGATCAGTCCTTGGTGTTCATTGGAAGGACTGATGCTGAAGCTGAAACTCCAATACTTTGGCCACCTCATGAGAAGGGTTCACTCATTGGAAAAGACCCTGATGCTGGGAGGGATTGGGGGCAGGAGGAGAAGGGGACGGCAGAGGATGAGATGGCTGGATGGCATCACTGACTCGAAGGGCATGAGTTTGAGTAAACTCCGGGAGTTGGTGATGGACAGGGAGGCCTGGCGTGCTGCGATTCACGGGGTCGCAAAGAGTTGGACATGACTGAGCGACTGAACTGAGCTGAAACTTGTAGTTTATGTGATATTGTACCTCAACTATACTTCAATAAGAAAGAAAAAAAGACAGATTACCATCAAATTGCTCTATGTGTTCATGTGTGCTCAGTCACTTCTGTCATGTCTGACTCTTTGCAACCCTCTGGACTGTAGCCTGTCAGGCTCCTCTGTCCATGGGATTCTCCAGGCAAGAATACTAGAGTGGGTAGCCATACCCTTCTCCAGGGGATCTTCCTAACCCAGGGATCGAACTTATGCCTCCTGCATCTAATACATTGAAGGCAAATTCTTTATCCACTGAGACACCAGGGAAGCCCAAACTAATATACAGGTTTAACGTAATTCCAATTAAAAAAAAATCTCAGCAAGCCCTTCAAGGAGACTGACAAAACTGCTGATGAGTCCGCACTCTGAGTCAGAGGGTAGAACTGGGTTATCAAACTGGCAGGCATAATTAACCTGAATTATCTGATGACTTTATCTTCCATTGGGAAAAGCATTTCCAGAAGGGACAAATACTATTACTTGCAGATCAGGTCACGCTTTCTTCTACAGATATCACTGAAGATGCTATGCTCATGTTTGTTTCTCTATTCTTTTCTTTTCTTCCATGGCAACTAACCTCCCATCTGATTGACATGTTGATCCCTTCCAAATTTGGATGCTATACTCTGCAAACTCGGGATGCAAACAAGGCCACATTGAATTCCAACTAATAATTCAACTTATTGCCCCCAACCCCAGTTTTATTAGCAGGAAGTCATTCTTCCAAGACTTTTCTTCTTCCTACTCATTTGCAAATTATCTAAGAATTTAAGACCTTTGGGGCTCACTCCATGCAACTAATTTGCTTCCAAAAACAATGAAAGCCATCAAAAGAACTAGAGGACATCACTGCTGTCATTTCTGGCTGCCTTGTGATGCCCTAGTTAAAAAGTGGTCCTGCAGTCAATATGCCCATTATTACTGCATACTCAAGGGAAGGTTCACACCCAGGCTGCATAAGAGCCCATGAAGGGTGAAGACTATTTAAATTCACAATCCAGATCTCAACAAATTATTCCCCAAGCACAGTCATTGTGGAGGACAATTTGGAGAGTCTTCCAGCCTCAGACACACATTGTGCTAAAATTGGGCCCCTCTGTTAAATCTTTGTGTCGTGGTGTGAGCTTGAGTTACATACCTAAACAAATGCTGTAGTCCACCAGACTCCTCTGTCCATGGGATTATCCAGGCAAGAATACTGGAGTGGGTAGAGATTCCCTTCTCCAGGGGATCTTTCCAACCCAGGGATGGAATCCAGGTCTCCTGCATTGCATACAGATTCTTTGTCATCCAAGCCACTAGGGAAGCCCAAAACAAATACTACTTAACCCCAACTGTTGATCCATCACCACTCCGTTTCACCTCCTCCTTTCATTTTCTTGAACAGAAACATTTTAAAGACACACTAAGATTGTGGTCCAAAAAAAAAAAAAAAAAAGAAAGAGTGTGGTCCAAGTACCCACAGCATGTTAGTTTTTACCTAGGAGGCTGTAGAAAATTCTCTTGCTTAACTGGTAACCTTTTGGGGAAAAAAAATATATTTTTATTTATTTATTTGGCTGCACTGGGTCTTAGTTGCAGCATATGAGATCTACTCCCCAACCAGGGATTGAACCCAGGTCCCTTGCATTGTGAGTTCTGAGTCTCAGCCATTGGACCACAAGGAAGTGCTGCTAACCTTTGCAACTGTTAACCTTCTGACTGAAAAGCTCAATAATAGAACTAAGAATCTATGTTGAACATGCTTTCCAGATGATTTTTAGGCACATTAAAGTTAGATTTGCTGTTTTAAATTGTTTTAATATCTTTGCCTATAACGAGAACAGATGTTAGTATTTTCAAACAAGTTACAGTTCTCACTCGGCCAAGGAGCTATTCTATTTCTTTAAGAGCCCATTTGTACTCTGTAATTCCTTAATTATGCTCTTAGCAGCAGGAAGAATTTTCTGAAAGAAAATTTCACCCTTGGACAAACATGTATACACATGAAAATCCAAGAGATCGCACAAGAGAAAATTCACTTTTCCTTTGAGTCATTTATCAGTTTTCATTGCATCATTTCCTGGAGAAGGGAAAGGCTACCCACTCCAGTATTCTGGCCTGGAGAATTCCATGGACTGTGTAGTCCATGGGGTCGAAAAGAGTCGGACACAACTGAGTGACTTTGACTTTCACTTGATTGCATCATTTGAGCATAAGTAATGGAAGCCATTACTCTTGATTGGACTGTCACCTTCCACTCTTTGCTGGAATCCTCTCAAGTCATTTTTTTTTTTTAAATCCTCATTTCTTCTGCCATGTATGCCCTGCCTTCTTATTGTCATCCTATATATATTTAAAACAAAGAATATTTTGTGTAATACAATCTACCCCTTCCAGGAATCCAACAGAGCTTGATAAACCATAAATTTGGCATTTCTAACTCCCTCCATATTGTGCTCTTGGCTATTAGAACATAGCATTTTGGACAGCAATATGCATTTTAAAAGAGTTTGGGAAGGGATTTAAGCAGTTATAAAGATGTTCAGTCTTTGAGCATACAATACAAACAGATCATCTAAAACACTGCAGGCTGCTGGGGGTACTGGGGGTTGTGAAGAGAGGGGCAGGAGCACTCCCTACAAGGCATGTCCTTGTGACACCCTCTGGAGTAGATCTCCTTCTCTGGGAAGCACCAAATCCCTCCCTCCTCCACACTCATTTTGCTTTCCTAATGCAACTGAATGCATGAAAAAGTCCCAAATCCAGGCACCAAAAAAATGTTACTATGCCTCCACATGAAGTTAAAAACTGACTACCTCATTTTTCACAGACCTAAAGTGTTTTCCAAGGTGTCCTCATTTATCTCCTAATCCCAGGTCGAGAAGCCATGTGAATAGCTACTGCATTTCAGACACATCCTCAAGTAAAGCCCTCACTCCCCCGACCTCCACCCCTGCATCTTACTCTGCTCTCCACCAGAAAGCTGTTTGGCAAATTACAAAGAATAATGTGGTCTTTTCTGACAGTTTGGCTTGGGAGCCCCAAATGTAAACTCACATCACTGCTACCAATGAATGATTTTATTCATTTTTAGGTACTTCTTTTCTTTTTTTTATTCAAATACACTTTTTAAGACATGCAGTGCCCCAAGAGGAAGTGGAAGAGGTTTAATTTCAGGAGGCAGACTTACATGACGACCTTGACATGAAAAATATTAAAAATTACTCTGTCGAAAACTCCCATTGAGAACTGCATTCATTTGTTGCATATTCAACCCCTCGAACATCAAGGTGTATGTGGGTGTGGGTGTGTTTGTGGTTGCGTGGGCCTGGTTTGTTTAGGGAGAGGTTCCACTTCACCATTGCCACCCACTCTGTCTCAAAACCCAAGGTATTTTGAGGTGCCCCTGGGTTACCTGGAAGTGAATTCACCATACTTTAGCACCAGCACGTCTCTCTTCAAAATGTGGCCCGGGAGTCACTAAAGGAAACCACACAGTGTTAAGACTAAACATTCTTGAGTAAGCCTCAGTTATGGCAAGTTCAACAGCCTGGCCGTTCAGAGAGCAGTTACCGAAATTTTCCAAATAAATAAAGCAAACAAGTTACTTCAGGAAGAAGTTCACATCTATATGATTTATAATACTGGGAGTTGGCCCACTGAGGCAGAAGGAACCCAGTGAACCAGCAGTAAACCAGAGGCCACCCAGGCACTCAGGGCGGCCTCCAAGGTTTTAGTTCACGTTCAATCACCTACTGAATCCTCACCAGGAGGTGCTCTGTCTAGGGAGCTGATGGTGTCTTACAACATCCTGTGAGACTTATTGGCTTGAACTTTATCGTCCAGCCTTTAAATGGGTTAATATTAACAGGAAAAAAAATAGGGATCCTATTTAGAGGCTCCTGGCAGCAAGCAAATACAGAAAAAAAACTGCTCCTCCAAAATCAATGTTTGCTTTGCTGAGGGCCTCCTTAGGTGTACATTGGAAACAATTCTGTCTGTCTCCCACAGTTAAGTCACCCTGCAGCCTCCTATGCCAGCCAGGAGTACTTAGCAGTCCAGAATCAACAGGTTGCTGCTGTTGAGCAGAACCAGAACACAGAAGCAAAAAGAATGGAAAATGTCATATGTGACACAGGGGTCTTGATGGATAATGCTGATAAAAGATGAGACACACGTTGAAGATCCTACCTCTTATGACCCCCGACCACCAACTTCCCACTAGGCGCCGTCTTCAGTAATCATTCTGGCCATGAGGGCAATAACTACTTCTCTGTAGCTGGTCTCCATCTGTCATCCTCAGGCATTTCCAAATTCACACACACACACACACACAGAGCATACTATGTATATTGCTATGCAAGAGGACCTTATGCTATGATGGAGCTATTAACCCATGCTCAACATTCTTGCAATCACATCTACTTATCTCTCTGCCTTGGTGTATATTATACATGTATAGAATTATACAATAAAACACATAAAGGGCATAAATTGTGTTTGATTAAATTACCCCACATGTGTTCTTCAGCAGAAGGCCTAAACTCCTTCTAGTGGACTGGAAATAAATTCAAAACACCTTTCAGTTGTTCAGTCTTAATATCTTATTCATATTATGAAGCATGTATTAAATGAAAAATAAATATTAGCTATATATTTATATATATATATATATATATATATATCTGAAAATAGCCAAGTAATCTATATTATTCTAATATAACTTTTTAATCAGCAAATTATAGCAGCAACATATCTTCCTGTCATTGGCCTAATATTTCAGTTTCCAGGCAGGGATGTTCTGTCTTTGGTTCACGACTATGTAATTAATACATTGATGCCATTTTTACAAAAAAAAAAAAAAAGAAGAACATAATCAAACTGTAAGTTCTACTTCATTGAGAACTGAAAGTGTAATTAGAGACAATGACCAGGAGAAGGACTATTTATAAACATTTTAAATATCACCCCAAATATTTATTTGAGTGAACCATTCTCAGAACATGCCAGGTACATGTGCATATCTTTGAGAATGTCAACATAAGTATTTATGTATTGATGCACACTGCGCCGTGCTTAGTTGTTCAGTCATGTCCAACTCTTTGCAATCCCATGGACTGTAGCCCACCAGGCTTCTCTGTCCATTGGCATTCTCTAGGCAAGAATACTAGAGTGGGTTGCCATGACCTCCTCCAGGGGATCTTCCCAAAGCCGGGATCAAACCCAGGTCTCTCGCATTGCAGGCAATTTCTTACCATATGAGCCACAAGGGAAGCCCATATTTATGCACACATAGCACTTATTATACATCATTCTGTTTATGACACTATGACAGTTTATAGTTGGAAAGAAACACCATTGGCTACAAAGAAGGAATCATTTCTAAAACAAGAAAAAATAATGATCATGAAGAAAGAATTATGAACAAACAATGATACCAAGAAATGGAAGCCATTTCATGAGGAAAAAGTCTAAGTATCAAAAAAGATTTTAGACTAGCTGAATATTCTTCAATGGCACAATATTCAGGACATAAGAAAAATTTGTTCCAATTAGAACAAGAAGGTGGAAAAATAAAATAAAACATGTATCCTTATAAGGGTATAAATAATGAGAAGGTATTTATGCATAAAAGGATTGAAAAGCAAAAATTGTGATAATGTCAAAATATTTCATGATTTTAATAAACCAGATGGAGAAGAATATGGAAAGGCCTTAAAAGAGAGACAAGGAAACATTTAAGATTCTAACAAAGCAAGACTGGAGTTTTTGTTTTCTTTTATAGCTGTATTTACATTATGAGAAAAGGTTAATAAAATGACTGCTGAATGAGGGAATCCTAAGGGATAGGGTGTAGGAAACAAGTTTTGCAAAGGTAAGATTATATAAGCTATTTGCAAATTTAAACACAAGATCTCCAACAAGAATCACCACAGCAGTGTGGATTCTACTCCTTTTAGGTAAAATTCTCACAATCAAAGCAGGTGTTTGGAGAGCTAGTGGATAATAGGAAGATTTCCTCAGATAACGTTGAGCAGAGCCCCTAGATGGTCCTACATAGACATGCAGCATGAGCAAGAGAGAAACCTTTGTTTCTCTGAGCCTCTGAGACACAGGGGTTGCAACATCACTACAGCAAAACTGGGCCTATCCTCACTGATACAACAAGAGTGAAGAATAATCTCTTTCCTATGAAGTGTTCTCATAGGAAGTAATTATACAGCGAAGAGAAAATATACGGCCACAGCTTCCGAATGCTGTTTACACTACAAAGTGAACAATTGGTTTCATTTTCTCTGGAGATTGTACGGTTTTGAAGAGACAAAGCAATGGGGGACATTACCACTGTGTAGACGGCAATGTTTATTGGCCTCATATTAAAACTTAGACCCTGCAATTGTAAAGAAAGGCACAGGAAGGGTCACAAAGTATAAGACATGAATACCAGAGTGATTAGCCATTTCCTTTTCCTAGGGATCTTCCCCACCCAGGGACTGAACCCAGGTCTCCCACATTTAAAGTAGGCAGATTCTTTATCAAATGAGCCAGCAGGGAAGCTCTAACAAGACATGAATCCAAATACAATTCAAGCGAGGGTGTGCATGATTGGGAACATGAACAGAGGAGGGCTCAGAGTAAAGACAAGAATAAACAAGAAAGTACAGCAGCAAAGGTGGAGATGAAGACTGATCATGATTTTCTAATACAGAGACTATTCTATTTGAAAACTGAAGAACATCCCTTCAGAAGCCTGCCCACCATTTTCTGAAAGGCATAGGTCTCCAACTATAGCATCCAACCCACAGACATTGGTAATCAGTTGTGGTGGGACAGGATCAGAGAGATAACCAAGGATGAGTCTGGAAAAAGTGTGTCCTAGAATTTCCAGAAGGAGCAGCAAAAGCAGACTTTTTTAAACCAAAAGTAAAGAAGCTCAACAAGTGGTCAAAGATGACATTACTGGTTTCTCATTTAATAGGTGAATAAAACAGCTCTGGAGGCCCCTCAAATCTCTTGTGGTTAGTTTTGATTGGAAAGTTCAAATGGAGTATTTGCTGTTTGTTTATTCCCTACTCATTTCCACAAATAATTTGAGGGCATAGAAAAATGATCCTTATGAAACTACATGGGTACCCAAGTTGGTAAAGAAGGACTTCATGTTTTCCTTCCTTTTGCCTCGATGTTATTTGAAATTTGTACAAAGGGCATGTACTCATGTACTACTTTGGGATTTTAATTTTTAAAAGCTTTAAAAGGCTACAAAGTAGACTTTTCTCCCTGTATTTGATTTTTCTCCTCACTTCTGAGAAAAAGATGAGACATCGAATAGGACTAATTGGTAAAGTGAACAATTAGGAACCAAAGAAAGATAATAAGAGAAAAATGCAGCCAAGTAAAAACCTACACAATAGGAGAGACAATACAGTTGGATTCACTCAAGTGTCTGGGGGAAGGTCAAAGGGTCACCACTGAACTTCAGGGGAACAGTTCTTGCTTATAAATATTTCTGGTTGCACATGAGTCTTATCCATTATAAGTGCACAGAAGCAGAGACTGGGGGTGGGCAGGTCTGGCTGTGACCCCCACTGCACTGCATTCTAGCCAGGAATCTTGGTAAGTATTTTGAGCATTCTGAACACATTTCTTCTCCTACAAAATAGCTATATTTAATATATATCTTGAGGAATGGCTTTGAGGAGCAAATATGGTGGTAAATATAAAACACAGAGAAGATCATCAGTAAATGGTGTGTGTGTTACTCACTCAGTCGTATCCAACTCTTTGTAATCCCGTGAACTCAAGCTTGCCAGGCTGCTCTGTCCATGGACTTCTCCAGGCAAGAATACTGTAGTGGGTTGCCATGCACTTCTCCAGGGGAATCTTCCTGACCCAGAGATCGAACCCAGGTGTCCTCGTATTACAGGTATATTCTTTACCATTTGAGCTACCCAAGAAGCCCCTAAATATAAAAACAGAAGAGATAATCAGTAAATGGCAACAATCCCTATAGAGAACCTCTTTGAGAAAGAATGAGGAAAATTTAAAAAATCAAGTGGGCGTATATCCAGAGAAAACCATGATTTGAAAACATTCATGCACCCCAGTACAGCACTATTTACAATAGCCAACACATGGAAGCAACATAAGTGTCCACTGAGAAAGGAATGGATAAAGATAAAGATATATATATATATATATCTTCCACACAATGGAATATTAGCCATAAAAAAGAATGAAATAATGCCATTTACAGCAATGTGGATGGCCTAGAGATTATCATACTAAGGGAAGTAAGTCAGATCAATAAAGACAAATATATGATATCACTTGTATGTTGAATCTTTTTTTAAAAAGATAAAAATGAACTTATTTACAAAACAGAACAGACTTCAAAAACAAAGTTATGGTTACAAAGGGGAAAAGGTAGGGAGAGGGATAAATTAAGAGTTTTGGATTAGCAGATATACACTACTTTATACAAAATAATCAACAAGGATCTACTGTGTAGGTACAGGGAACTGTACTTTATATTCTGTAATAACCTATATGGGAAAAGAATCTGAAAGAGTGGATATATGTATCATATAACGGAATCACTTTGTTGTATACCTGAAACCAACACAACACTGGAAATCAACTATACTGAAATACAAAATAAAAATTACACTTAAAAGATCAAGTGAGATACAACCCTTTATTCAACACCTGTCTAGATTCTCTAAAAATACACTATACAGTTTGAAACAGGAAATAAATTATGTGGCAAAAGGGAAAAAAATGGAATCATCCTATGTGAAAAAGTCTAATTAAGAACTCTAATCACTCTCAAAATTTATAAATGGTATGGGAAAAGGAATGAAAAACCATTCCATGAATCTTTATGAAAAAATAAATTTAAGCTTAGGAAGAACACCTGAGTTACTGAATAGGAGAAGCTCTCATCATATGAATGAGTGATGCCTTGCAATCATTCTCTCAGGAACTTTTGAAATACTGAATAGACTGACATCTCTAGTCTTGATGGCATGGAGTTTGCAGAGTTCTATGCTAAAACAGCTCAAGTCCCAAGATAATCATGCAATTGAATTAGGGTGATTTTGAACAGCTTTGGGAGGAAGTGATAAGAGAAAAGAAAGGAAGTCAGAATCAGGAGACCAAAGAAGGCATTCAAAGTGGAAGGAAAGAGGTCACAAACCACAAACCCAGAGGCATAATGGTCATGATTCAGACAAATATCCCCTTATATCAAATTTATCTGGACATTTTAGTGACCATAAATGCATTTCAGTAGGTATAAGTTGAGGTGGAGAGAGATTTGAAAGTTAGGTTTAAGACACAGCATTGAGGCAGTGACCACCGTCCCACCCCACCCCCACCAAGGGGACTCCTAGCAAAGGGACCAAGTCTCAAAGAGAAATGAATGCTAAGGTCAATTGACAGCAGAAATTCCACCCTGAACGGGTCTGTATCATTCCCCCTCCTTCATGAGATAGAAAATTATGTTTTCTTCTTTTGGGTTGTTTTTAATTGACCCCCATCAGGGCACTTTCGAGAGCCGAGGGCTGCCGGGGTCATAACTCAACTTGAGAACCGTGTGAAGCAAGGTGAAAGTTTTCTCAACACTGGAAAATCTAAGAATTTGTCTCAAACACAGAACTTAGAGTGCCTGACTCTATGAAGAAATTGACGTTTTTACCTAAAATAACTGCTCAAACTGTACATTTGCTACGTTTTATAAACATCAGAAGGGCACCACTGACACCCAAGTGAAAAATCCCCACCTTGGCCAAAATGGTTTCACATAAAAACAACTTACCTACCAAGGAAAACTTTCTGCACTCCTTGTGCCCAAGGGGGTTGGGGGCAGGAGAGCCTGTGCAAAGATTTTAACCCCAGATGGGAAAGATGGGTTTAGGTTGCAACGCAGCTAGCATTAGCATCTGTCCTTTTCTCCTGGGAGCCCAGTAGGTATCTCCCGAATTCACCCTTCCAGCAGCCGCACACAGCGATTTGTCTGCTCTCCACCTTTTAACTTGCTCTGTATAAACATTTCCCCTCCGCCCTCAGACAGCCGCCCACCTCTGCCTGCCTCCCTGCCTGCTGGCCTCCCCTCCCCAGTTAAAGCTGGAGGAGCGCCTCACAAACAACTCTCGCTTTGGGGCTCAGTGTTCTCCAAGCCTGCCAGTTCTTTCAGGAGGTCGTTTACACGCCTGGCTCTTACTTCAATGAGCTACTCTGGAACATCCAGTGAAAAGTGCTTTTGCTCCTGAAAAATATTGGAGTGCTTTGTTGCAAATGGTGGGTGAATCCACGGCCCCAGTCATTAAAGATAAGAGCCAACCCAACCTGATCGAAGTGGTGGCTGCTTAGGGGTTGATTGCCTTTCCCTAAAGTGCAATATGACAATCTCAGCTCCCAGATTATGTTTTGTCAATAATTGGTCATTTTCTCCTGATTCATCAAACTTCTGTTGACTCTGCTTACCTGGTCACCCTCTTGTTTGTAAATTGCCATGGTGCATAACTCTTAATGGGCCAAACTAAGACACAAAGCTAACATTTACTCATTACATCCACATAGAGTGAGTGAAGAAAAACACCCCCTCGCACACACCCTTTAGAAAAGACATAAATTTTGACAGGGAAAATATTTCCAGGGGAGCTCTGTGTATTTCTTTGCTCAGTGTAATGGCAATATTATCGAATGAGTTTTCATTGCCTCCAACTTAATATTTTCATTTGGTTCTTTTTCCTCTTAATTGTACTATAAAATGATGATTAATCAAAAAGGGAGGGTTACCTTTGATTAAGGAAGTTAATTATGAGTGGCTGACTTGATGTGGGTGGGCAGTTTCCCTCTGCCATTCTATTTTCTTCTCCATGGGAGAGCTAGAAAAAGGGGCCATAGGAAATACCACAAAGAAGGAACCACTGAAGAACCTTTAAAGTAAGAAAGTTTAAAGGAAACTTCAACTTCCACTGCCATCATCAATAAGCAATTTGAAAATGTTTCTTTGTCTACACTTTATAGCACATTTAATGGGCTTCCAAGTGCTATACCAACATTAAATACATTTCCAAAACTCCCATGATGGATTATATATAATAGTATATATTATATAATTATTTTTATTTTATATATATAATATAAATATTTATATTTATATATAGTATAAAATATATTTATATAATATAATATTATATATTATATATAATGTAATCACCCATGATGGTGATAACATTATGTATAATATATACCCATTTTAGGAAGAGGAAACTGAGTCAAACCTGAATTATAAGAAAGGAAACTGTCTTCATTATTGTTGTGTAAAAGTATTTAAGAAGAGGCAGTGTCGACAGCTTTGGAACCTGGATGCCTGCGTTAGATTCTGCCTTCACATTAGATGAGTGAACACAAGAGAGTGTTTAACTGCTTTATGCCTCAGTTTTCTCATTTACAAAATGGGGATTATAATGATAATGTCAAGAATTCATTTTGAAGATTGTGCTAATTTGTGAAAACTGCTTAGAAACCTTCCTTATGCAGTAAGTGTAGTAGAGTAGCAGCTGTCGTTATCTGTTATTATTATCATACTAACATTATAATGTATAAACACTAAGTGGAAAAAACAATGTTGAGCAGAGAAAGCTCCCATGAGGCAGATACTTAGTCTCCTCAGCTCTCCCCTTGTCTGTATCTGACAGGTCTCCAAGGCCCAGAGTGCACCTCAGCTGGAACCCATCTTAGATTTTATCCCAAGATCCTCAGCTCCTAGGTATCCTTTTTGGATGTGCTGAAGGAAAGTTTTGGTATCAACCATTCTCTGCTTCCCCCAAAGAGCGAGTCTAGCTGTCCTTCTACAAGGCCAGTCTAAAGAGCTGGAATTTCCATGACTCTTGGCCACAACTGTTTCCTCCTTGGTCAGAACTGAGGAGAAAAACCTAATGTTACAATTGGTTGATTGCCTTGTGGTAGACTTTATTTTCTTGAGCTCCAAATTCACTCTGGATGGTGACTGCAGCCATGATATTAAAAGATGCTTGCTCCTTGGAAGAAAAGCTATGACAAACCTAGGCAGCATCTTAAAAAGCAGAGACATTACTTTGCCAACAAAGGTCCGTCTAGTCAAAGCTATGGTTTTTCCAGTCGTCATGTGTGGATGGGAGGGCTGGACCATAAGGAAGGCTGAGCACTGAAAAATTGATGCCTTCAAACTGTGGTGCTGGAGAAGACTCTCAAGAGTCTTGTGGACTGCAAGGAGATCAACCCAGTCCACCCTAAAGGAGATCAACCCTGAATATTCATTGGAAGGACTGACGCTGAAGCTGAAGCTCCAATACTTAGGCCACCTGATGTGAAGAGCTGACTCAATGGAAAAGACCCTGATGCTGGGAAAGATTGAGGGCAGGAGGAGAAGGGGCAACAGAAGATGACTTTGTTGAATAGCATCACCAACTCAATGGACATGAATTTGAGTAAACTCCAGAAGATAGTGAAGGGCAGGGAAGCTCGAGTCCATGGGGTCACAAAGAGTCGGACATGACTTAGTGACTGAAAAACAACAACAGCTTGTGAACTGACCCAGAAGACTGAAACACATTTCTGTTTTTAATGGTTGGAACTTTGCTCCCATGCCAGGCTCTGTGTCCTTCACACTCAGTGACCTCTCCTCATAACCTTGCCAGCGAGGGTGAAATGAACTAGCAAATACCATGTGGACACGTTTTCTCAGCCAAGTTACCCTGATGTGTCCAGCCAGCTCCTCAGAGACCCCCAAAGTTCTTCATCTGCCTGCATCCTTTGAAATATGATCTGTAAGTTCAGTAAAGCTGAATGTTCTTCAAATGTGCCCTGATTCACCTGTTCACATGTGGATCACTTAGAGGTAATTTCTACATTTGCCATCCTTATAAGAATGGCCGCAGGACCCACTGTCTCCAGCCTCACTTCTCTTATTTGTAAAATAGCTATAATAAACAGCATCCATCTCAGTTGCTGTGGGGATTAAGGAAGATAGAACATCTTCTATGCTTAAGACTATATATATTTTTGTCTGTGTCTTGATTGCAGCAGAGTGCCTGACATAAAACACAACTACACATATTCAACTGTGCAAAAGAGAAAGGACAATATTTTTAAACGCTTAGTAAATGCCCAACAAATGTTAGCTGTTATGTCTGTGTGCTTGTGCATTCTGAAATCAGATTACACAGTTGGTAACAACAGAGCTCATATTTTCTAGCTTTGTTTTCAATGAAAGTAGTTTATATACTGTGCTCTCATGAAATAATGTCCATTCCATTAAGCCTCTCTGCTTAAAAACATGCAGTTTTCTCTTTTCTCTTCCTGTAATGAAATTTCTTAGATTGTTTTTCTGTCTGTAAACACCTAGCCATTCTTCCATTCAGTCATCACTTTCTATTTGGGTCAGTTCGCCTGGTGTCCTCTGTTTAGGTCCTCTTAGTGCAGTTACCATTATGGTAGTTCCTGTGATTACCCTTTATATGTCCCAATTCATATATATATATATATATATATATATATATGAAACTCTTTTGCTTTTCTTGAATTTCTTTTCTACATTTGAATGATGGAATACAACTATTTTCTGACCTCCTGAGAAGACTCGAAAAACCAGCCCTCCTTGCCCTAGAGTAAAGCGAAGCAGGTTTCCATTGGCCCAGATGTGGCTCAGGGTTGGAGCAGGCTTCAAATCTTTTGTGAAAGATTCAGAAGATAAAGGAAGGTTTGCAAGGAGGAAGCAGGGCAGGCTGGGGGAATTTTTCCCTAATATCAGAGGAAAGGAAAAGAATTGAGGAGAGGACAGAGGATTCCAGCAGAGCCCGGGAGGTTGCCCAAGAAGGAAGAGAGCTGTGCCCAGAAGAAAGGAAGTGGGAGGCATCCTTGGAGGACCCAGGAGCCTATGGTGCCCCATATCACCCGGCAAGGACTGGCGGCAGGTGGCGTCCATCCTGAGCCCAGGCTCTGCTCCATGTGAGCCTGCCCCAGCAGCGAGAGGAGGGCCTGGCTCCACATCCCCTCTTCTTGCCAGGTCAGTGGCCATGACTGCCAGACGGGCATCTAAAATCCACACAGCTCATCAGACGATATAGCCTTTACAGGCCTTCCCATCTATAAAGGCCTTCCCACTGGGACTCTCACCTCAGTCCCAGAGCCATACGCCTAAGGGAAGGGCAACTCCCCCGGGGCAGGGGAGCTTCACTCGTAGGAAGGTAGGGAAACTGAATGACAGAGCTCCTGACACTTCTGTCACTTCATTATATTTACAGCCTTGTCACCTGTTCTCTGCCTCCTCATTCACTGGCCTGTAAGCAGGTAGGGGTGGGGTGAGGGGTAAGCAAGGAGATTGCCTTCCCCTCCCCTCACTCCTAGAACACTTCCTGGCCAATAGTAGGGAATTCTAGTTAACCGTTTGCTTTGGCAGAACAAATCACTTAAGCTAAATCAAATAAAGTATGGGAAGTTATATAGCTTCAGATGAGGCAACACAAGAAAAAGAAATCCCATGAGATTCCAAGAACAGGAATCCTATATATCTCTGGTACTTCCATCCAGTCTGTGGACTGACTGAGACCACTGCCAGTGCTGAATCCTGGTACCAGTAATCATGATTAGTGGGCAAGGTTATATGGGAGTGGGCTTCCCTGGTGACTCAGATGATGAAGAATCTGCCTGCAATGCAGGAGGTTTGGGTTTGATCCTTGGGTCAGGAAGATCCCCTGGAGAAGGGAATGGCCACCCACTCCAGCATTCTTGTCTGAAGAATTCCATGGATAGAGGAGCCTGGTGGGCTACAGTTCATGGGGTTGCAAAGAGTCGGACATGACTGAGTGATAAACACTTGATATTGGTGGCTAAAGGGCATTGATAGTTGTCATAGCTAGCTCCATGCCATTTACCGCCCTGGATGGATGTTACCATCCCGACTGTCTCCATAGAGAATCTCCCATCCCTACTTCTTCGTGTCATTAGTTCCAGGTTCAAAACCCTAGGTGGACACATCTAATTAGCTGATGCTTATAGGAGAGGGAGAAATGAGAAACTGAAGTTTGGGGATTTCTTTGCACCCCACCAAAGCTCCTAGAGAAGGAATTTCCAAAATATGGTAAGTTCATAAAATGTCTTGGGGAGGGAGATAGAGAAGGAGGAAGGAGGAAGGTAAGGAAAGGAAAGGAAAGGAAAAAAGAAAGGAGAAGAAAAGTCTGGATGTGTTTTTTTTTTTTTCATTTATTTTTATTAGTTGGAGGCTAATTACTTTACAATATTGTAGTGGGTTTTGTCATACATTGACATGAATCATCCATGGAGTTACATGTGTTCTCCATCCCGATCCCCCCTCCCACCTCCCTCTCCACCCGATTCCTCTGGGTCTTCCCAGTGCACCAGGCCCGAGCACTTGTCTCATGCATCCAACCTGGGCTATTTTTTAAATAGCTCCTATAAAGGTGACACATGAGTTAAAGGAAGGAAGAGGTTGCATTTTACTGCCCAAACCATGATCTGAGAAGATACCCCTTCCTCCTAGATACTTGGTGATGGTATAGTCAGGAAACCAGGATGGAGCAGTAGCTATGCTGTCCTATGCTTTCAAACTCCCTGTCTTTTGTAGGATTATGTTTGACTGCATAGGTCAACAAAACTGAAATAAGGAAACCAGATAAAAGTGTCCCTCCCATTTACTGGTGGTTTTACTAGCACCCTGTTCCTTTTTACTTGCTTCTCCATCATTCTTAGCATCCTTGGACACTAAGGTGCAGGAGTGTATCCTTGTGATCCTCACCTTCTAATTTTTATATTCATATTTCAGGAAGGAGAAAGGAGGTGATCAAGGAGTTCTCATGCTCTTTTTCCTTTCAAGAAAACTTCCTGGAACCCCCACACAACATGACCTGGGTATTTCTTATTGGGTCCACAAATGGGGAGAGTGATGCTGGGAAATCTAGGCTTTCAACTGGGCAAAATATCAAAAGGAATGGGAAAATGAATGTTAGAGTAGCACATAACACTCCTGGCCACAACTCATTTAACACTTTTCAGAGTATTTTAATGAGCAAACATACGTGAAATGCAGTAACACACCTACTGGAAAAAATCTTATCACCTTCAGAAATATATACAGCAAATTGCCTCAGCCACCTCCCTGAGATGGTTTAGTCACTACTCTCAGATTCACCAGTAAGCTATAAACTGGATCTTTAAGCCTGCTGTTAACCTTTTTCTTGTTTTTCTAGGTTCTGTTTTCCCAGAACTAAAGGAGGTGACAATGTTAAGTCTGACTCCTTGCAACCCAATCAAGAAGGATAAAAAAGAGTTTGTTTTTCTAAAGATGAAAGTGAAATTAGCAAAAATTAAACATGTTTATTTCATTTCAGTTTCTGCCAAGATGTACATTTGCTGTGGTATACATAAATGGTTCTCAAATTGTGATCTCAAGGCCACTGGTGGTCCTCTGTGCCCTAGGTGGTCCTGTGGCCAATTACGAATACATTCTAAAAATCAGCCTAAACTTGTGTTTTAAATTTATTTTAGTTTACTTGTTGCTTTTAAATCAAAATGTAAGAATCAATATTTTTAAATTGTAACCTCAGCAATGATTATTAATTTGAGAAAAGATTTCTCAAGATTTGTGTGTGTGTGTGTGTGGTGGTAGAGTAGGTGGTCCAGTGGGCCTTTGCCCAATCTTCATACTCTATGCTTGGAAAAAATTGAAAGCACAGAGTTTATCCTCTTCAGCTTAGGGTGATCCAGGGCTATAAGACTAAAACTATCAGTTACAGAGGACTCAACAGTGAGCTTTATGTCAAAATTTGGTGCAAGATACAAAAGCCCAAGTAGGGTCTATAGGATGAGTTTTCTGCAGAATGGACTGACAGACAGGCCATCTTGTACTGTGACTTGGAGTCACCTTATGATGCAATATGCTGTGCTTAGTTGCCCAGTCATGTCTGACTCTTTGCACCCCCATGACTGTATAGAGGTCAACAGAGATGCCCTTAAAATGTAGCCAAGGTTAAGGAAGGTCAATTTATGCTTGAAAATTTTGATATTACTACCACTGGGTAGCAGAAACACATGATTGGTTGATGGAGTTGTGAAATAGAAAAAAACAAAAAAGAGCATTTGAGAGTAAGAAAATTTTAGATTGATATAGTTTTTTCCAGAGAAGAGGCCCAGAATGAGTCATACTGTGCATGTCAGATTGCTTGGTCTGTTAGTTAGCTTTTGTTTCACAGGCTTATTTCTTATATTAGCTAACTCTCTTCTAATTCTGGATTCACCAAATAATTTTCTAATTTTATTTGGTTTCACTAGTAGATACCAATTCTGATTGAGATATATGTATTGGTGCGAGCTTGGCCCTTGGGCTTTAAAATTGGCTGCTTTAAATTCATTCCTTTATTCATTCCTGGTGCTTTACTGAGCATCTGCTTTGTGTTAAATAATATATTGGGTCCTGGAGATATACTATGTCAAGTGCAACAAATTCCCATGGATCAAATTTGCAATAGTTAAATAAATAAAAATACATTTCTGAACCATGAATGATCAACCTAGG
This sequence comes from Odocoileus virginianus, assembly GCF_023699985.2. Taxonomy (NCBI): domain Eukaryota; kingdom Metazoa; phylum Chordata; class Mammalia; order Artiodactyla; family Cervidae; genus Odocoileus; species Odocoileus virginianus. The sequence goes on along the minus strand of NC_069696.1, from coordinate 33,597,830 downwards.
TAGTGTCATTCTGTAAAGCCCCTCTTTAAAGAGCTTTCCTGGCCTTAACCAGGTTCCCTTAAAAACTGAATCTAAAACAAAAGCTTATGATCAGGTATTAAATTATGGGATGTGATCCTAGGCTGTAGCAATAAAAAGCAGGAATAAAGGAGAGCAAGAAAGGAGAAAAAAAATACATCAACTGAAGGATGTATTATTGAGTTGGCCTCCAGTGTGGGAAAATGGAACTTGATTCTGTGGAATTCTCTCAAGAAGCTTCATGAAATACATATCTGGGTGGCTTGCCCAAGAAGCAAAGTTAGAAAGCATTTATCCCATCAGTTTATATCCCATTTTGATCAAGGATCACTCCATGGACGGTAACTTCCTTGCATTTCTGGAGTTTACACACAGAAGTACCAAGCCTGGGTCAATAAGCATCCCATGCGGCAGCATCAGAGAAGCCCCAGGACAGGAAGTCAAAGTAGGCAGGAAGATCCTATACAAAGTACTCTTGAATTACATCGAGTTATATTTGTAGGGTGTTAAAGCCTCCGTGGAACTTATTGCTACAGCAGTGGCTGGTTGCAGTAAAGAAGTTAACTCTGAGAGAGGATTTGAAAAGGTACATATGAAATAGCCTTGAAATGGTATTTCAAGGTATATGAAAAGGTAAATATGAAATAGTAATGAGAATATCTTCACCATCTCTAGCCACCACCTCCACCACTACCAGCCAGCCTTACCAGTCCTTCACCACCATCTATCTTTCTCACAACCACCTCCATCATTTCCCTTCCACTTCCACTGCCTCTGCCGCTGCCACCGACTTCCAGCACCACCTCCACACCCCCAGTGAGGACCACAGTCAGTGCCTTGCCTCCACCAGCAATGCTACCACCACTACTGATAGACTACACTGCCATCTTCATCCCCCACCACCGTATGTAGCTGCACAGACATTGATAATGTCTCAAAACTCTATTTTCTGAATGTTGCCTCTGAGTGTTTATACTTCTTAATAAACAGAGTCTTTAGTCCTGGACTAGAAGTTCTTGTGGTAACTTAAATTAGGGAAGACTTATTCATATCCTAAGTAACTGGAAAGTGTCTAAAAGGTTTTTATGCTTTGCTGCCTAATAACTTTATTTTATTTATTTATTTTTTTTGGTTTGATTACATTTACTCCTTCTCCAACCTTTATTGTTGTTGCTTGGTCACTAAGTCATGTCCCACTTTTACTGACCCCATGGACTTGCATGCCAGGCTTCCCTGTCCTTCACCAAGCCCCAGAGTTTGCTCAAACCCATGTCCATTGAGTCAGTGATGCCATCCAAACATCTCATTCTCTGTTATCCTCTTTTCCTTCTGCCTTTATTCTTTCCCAGCATCAGGGCCTTTTCCAAGTGTTTATGCCCTAATCTTGTCTTTTTAAGAGGACACCAGTCATACTGGATTAGGTCCAACCCCAATGAACCAGTTTTAACTAAGTTACCTCCTTAAAGTGTCCAAATACAGTCGACTCTTCCCAGCAGATGGCCAAAGTATTGAAGCTTCAGTTTCAGCATCAGTCCCTCCAATGAATATTCATGACTAATGTCCTTTAGGATGAACGATTTGATCTCCTTGCTGTCCAAGGACTCTCAAGAGTCTTCTCTACCACCACAGCTCAAAACCATCAATTCTTCATTGCTCAGCCTTCTTTATGGTTCAGTTCTCACATTTGTACATAACTACTGGAAAAAAACATAGCTTTGATTGCATGGACCCTTGTTGGTAAGGTGATGTGTCTGCTTTTTAACATGCTGGGTTGGTTTGTCGTAGCTTTTCTTCCAAGGAGCAAGCATCTTTTAATTTTGTGGCTGTAGTCACCATCCATAGTGATTTTGGAGCCCAAGAAAACTAAGTCTATCTGCCTAATAACTTTAAACTGAAAAGAAAAAAAAAAAAGAAAGAAACCTTAAATCTAGACTGTAAATTTCATATCATCAGCAGCATAAGATAACAGGAAACAATTAGAGATTTAGACAAATTTTTATATAAGAATGTTAATTGCAGCATTATGTAAAATGCTGAAAACAAGGAATAACCTAACTGTCTAACAATTGGGGAATAGTAGTATGATAAATTATGGTGCATATTTGCAGGGAATGAATAATGATATGGGAAAATGTTCATGTTATATTATCAATGAAAAGAGTGTGATATAATGAGCTAACCACCCAATATGTATCTTCTCATTCCCCCTTCTTTCATATTAAAAAAGCCTTGACTTTATCAGGAATGGCAGTTCATCACTTTCTATCTTCTGTTGTGGTGACTAAAGCTGTGGTAACTAAATCAGTCTGGGTCCCAGAGACACAGACTCATGATAGAGCACAGATTCTAGCTGATCTATGAATATGTACCATGAGTAAAAAATAAATCTTTGCCTATTTTTTGCTTACTGAGAATTTAAGATTGTTTTCTCATAGCAGCATAACCTAGCCCATCCTGCCTGAAATGATATTACAAACTATAGCTATATTTTCATTTATTCAATCAAATTCATGTTGATTATCATTTTGTCTAGCTTTAGTTTTTTATATCATAAATGATACTAAAAGGAATATTCTGGTATATTTATCTTTATGCATATTTCTATATTTTTTAGAATAGCCTTAGAGATAGAATTTCAAAATCAATGGACACACACATTTTATATTCTAATAGATATTATCTACTTGCTTCTTGGGGAAAAAGAAGACACTTGTTCCTCAGAAGAAAAGTTATGACAAATCTAGACAGTGTATTAAAAAGCAGAGACATCACTATGTTGACAAATGTCCATAAAGTCAAAGGTTTTTCCAGTAGTCATGTATGGATGTGAGATTTGGACTCTAAAGAAGGCCAACTGCTGAAAAATTCATGTTTTCAAACTGTAGTGCTGGAGAAGACTCTTGAGAGTCCCTTGGATGTCAAGGAAATCAAACTTGTCAATCCTAAAGGAAATCAACCCTGAATATTCATTGGAAGAACTGGTGCTGAAACTGCAGCTCTAATACTTTGGCCATTTGATGTAAGCGCTGACTCATTGGAAAAGACCCTGATGCTGGGAAAGATTGTGGGCAAGAGAATGAGTTGACAGAGGATGAAATGGTTGGATCGCATCACTGACTCGATGGACATGAGTTTGCGCAAACTTTGGGAGATAGTGAAGGAGAAAGAAGCCTGGTGTGCTGCAGTCCATGGGGTCACAAATAGTCAGACACAGTAACTGAACAACAACAACTTACTTCCCAGGAAAGATTGTGAATATCCTCTCCGACAAGCAGAGAGTGCCTGTATCCAGCCATAAAAGCAATAATAGATAGCAATATTATCTTTACTTTTGATAATCTGATAGATAAAATATTTTATTGTGCTTAATAAGCTTCTCTGATTGATAATGAAATAGGGCATATCCGTATGCTGGGCAATTGAATGTCTTCTTTGTGAATTACTTGTTTCACTGAGAAATACTTACTTTGACCTCATGTTTTACCTCTTGGATTATTTATCTTTTTCTTCCTGATTCAGAGGGGCTTTTAGTGTGGTATGAATATTAACCTTTATACTATGTGATGCAGATTTTTTTTCAACTTAATCTGGCATTTTAAGTATAAGTACAGTGCTCTTAAAATATTTTGTAATTAAATCTATTATTTTATTTTACAACTTTTGAGTTCTCTGTGTGGTAAGAATGCCTTTCCCCCACATGATTTAAAATATTGTTCCATCTACTTTTAATTCTTCTATATTTTCATTTTTCACAGTGCTCATTTATAATTCATTGGGTTTTTTAATAAGTGATGTGAGCTAGATAAGATATATTAATGTAGTGCTTTCCAAATAGACTATCAGTTTTTCCCATAGAATTATTAATCCTACAGATCCAAAATACCACCTTTGTCATAATCAAAATTAGTATGTATAAAAATATTGATTATGAACATTGTTTTGTTTCAATGGTCATTTTCCTATTGCTATACCAGTACTCCCTATTTTAATTAAGAAAGGCCTCCATACTGTTCTACTTTTAAGTTTTTTCTGTTAATTATTCTTGCACATATTCTCTTTCAGATAAATCTGGGAAACAACTCATAAAGCTCCACAAACTACTTGTTAGAATTTTGAGATTGCGTACAATTTACAAATTATTTTGGAGTCATTTAACATCTTTACAGTATTTGCATCTAAGAACACAACATGTCCCTCCACTAACTCAAGTCTTCTTAGTTCCCTTCCTATAGGTCTTGTACATTTTGATTGGCTTTTTTAATGGATTATTTTTGACATCTTATTTCCCCAGGTTACAAGACAAAATGAAGTCATTAGACTGAAGCAATTGCTTCAGTTCAAAAACTTTGGTTTCATTCTGGCATTTAACATTTGGAAAAACGTCTACTTATTTCTTCCTCTCTACTCAAGCAAAGCATTATCTTTCTGTTGTGACAGTTTGGAACAACCCATAGCATTTGACCTGCACATTTCCTTTCATCTGATCCAGATTTATGTTCTGCTGCTCGAATGATGACAGGATAGTTGATCCCAATTGGCTCCACTCTCTTTATCCAAATGGCTTTTGCCTTCTTATGCTGGTTTAAATAATGATTCCCTCTGAGCATGTTAGTTATTAAATCACAGTGAAATTCTTTTTGCACAACACAATGTTACATTTATATTAAACCTTTGGGAGCAGCAATATAGAACACATTGCACATATGGACCTTCAGGGAAATTTTAGGGCCTAATCATGTATAGGAAGGATTTCTTCAATGGCTCAACAGGTAAAGAATCCATCTGCAATGCAGGAGACACAGGAGACGTGGGTTCAGTCCCTAGGTTGGAAAGATTTCCTGGAGGAAAAAATGGCAGCCCACTCCAATATTCTTGTCTGAAAAATCTCACGGACCGAGGAGTTTGGCGAGTTACAGTCCAAAGGGTGGCGAAGAATTGAACAAGACTAAACAACTAAGCACTCACACACACATGTATAGGAAGTGGAAGGCTAGACTTATTTTAGAAGAGGCATTGGCATAATTTGTTCAGATCCAACAGGTAAACTAGTAATGGTGAAACAGCCATGACTGGAACCAATTCCCATTCATCATTGTCATACTTTTAACTGTTGCACTTTCAGAGAAAGTGAGAATTCTAAAACATGCTTTGAATTTCCTATTATAGCCCAGTGGACTTTTGAAATGGTTGCAATGATTTTTATTGAGGACTTTTCCATCTTCTTTGTTTCACATGTGTATTCGTTCCTGTATTTTTGGAGTTCTGTAAATCCAAGTAGAATATTAAGATTTGATTGACTTGATACAATATCTATAGCAAGAAAGTGTTTTAGAAGTTTTCATCTTTCTTTACTTTCCATCCATTTTTTCATTTTCTCTCTCTATTTTGTTTGTTTCTTCTCCTTTTTTCATTTTCAAGTATAAAGAGTAGGAGACATATTGATTCAGTATATTGATTCAGCTCATTGGAGACTAGAACAGCCTGAGATTTCAATTATGGCTGCATGGATAGAAGTGTGTGTTTTCTTAACTGCTGGCTATGACACAACTTCCCAGAGGTTTCTGTGTTTACCACTGACCTTGTTTCATGAGTTGAATTGAATCCCCCCCTAAAAGACATGTTGAAGTAATGTCACCTCAAAATGTGACATTATTTCGAAATAGGGTAATTACAGACATAACTAGTTAAGATGAGGTCATATTAGAGTCGAGTGGACCTAATCCTGTGTGACTGATATCCTTATAAGAAGACCTCTATGTGAAGACACCCTGTGAAGATGGAGGCAGAAACTGGAATGACGCTTCTACATGTCAAGGTATGCCAAGGTTTGTCAGCTGTCATCAGAAACTAAGAGGAAAGTGGAATAGTCTCCTTCAGTGTCCTCAAAAGCAAAAAACACTGTTAACATCTTGATTTTAAATGTCTAGCACCCAGAAATGTGAAAGAATAAATTCCTATTGCTTTAAGCTACCAGAGTATGGTACTTTATTATAGCACATTAGGCAAAAACTGTACCCTGTTTAAGAGTGTAAATTTTGATCTTTTCTCTAGTGTGCAGATTTGGAGCCCAAGTTCAGTCCTTCCTTTCTCCTCTGCATGCCTTCTCTTCACAGATGCATATCAGTATACTCTAGAACCAGACATTTTGAATATGCATTGTACTTTACTGCAGTTGGGTGCTTGTTGTTCAGTCGCTAATTTCATCTGACTCTTTGAGATCCCATGGACTGCAGCACGCCAGGCTTTCCTGTCCTTCATTATCTCCCAGAGTTTGTTCAAATTCATGTCCATTGAGTCCAGGATGCTATCTAACCATCTCATCCTCTGCTGTCTCCTTCTGTTTTTGCCTTCAATCTTCCCCAGCATCAGGGTATTTTTCAGTGAGTCAGCTCTTTGCATCAGGTAGCCAACCAAAGTATTGAAGTTTCAGCTTCAGCATCAATCCTTCCAATGAATATTCAGAGTTGATTTCCTTTAGGATTGACTGGCTTGATCCTACAGGATAAGGACAAAGATATTGTTTAGGGATAAAAATATAAACCAATAGATGAGCTACAAGTTCTCAGTTAGTCATAAATCTAACTTGATATTCAATGTTACCTTTTATAGTTTATGTCCCAAGCCAATGGTTCCCTCCTAGAAAAAACCTAGTCCTCTTTATTTGCTTGAAGTCGCATCTTCAACTCCAGACTGAACTATCCAGTCCTTACCTGTGTGACCCACCCACTAGGTGACCTAGATTCTGAGCTTAGAACCATGTGAAATCTCTTTCCTTAGGTACAACATCATGGAAGGAAATCCATTGGTCAGATCTCACACCTTGGGCCACTTCCTAAAAAGCTCATCTTTGCTGCATCCAATCATGCTCACTGTCATCTTCCATACTGCTAGCCTTCTAACTACCTGCCGTTTGCCTTGTTATTACAATCTATTTCCCAAGGGCATGCTCAGTCACTTCTGTCATGTCTGAGTCTTTGCATCCCCATGGACCAGAGCCTTCCAGGTTCCTCTATCCATGGGATTCTCCAGGCAAGAATACTGGAGTGCATTGCCATGCCCTCTTCCAGGGGATCTTCCCAACCCAGGGATCGAATCCACATACCTTATATCTTCTGCACTGGCAGGCAGGTTCTCTACCACCGGCGCCACCTGGGAAGCCCAAATATGTATTTGCAAATATGTAATTTTTAACATGTTTAAACTCAACACAACATCCCATGTTCCTCCTTGAAGTCTTTTAACTGACCTCATAGCCCTGTGTTCAAAAAGTGCACCATTCCTGGATCACTATAAAATTGATACCTACAAATCCCCTGTTTTATTCAACATGTGTGATATTTGAGTTGAGGGAAAGGGCATACAGTTATTCCCTCCAGCACACATAGGATTGGGAAGGATCTTCATAACTGGAACATATAAATATTTCATGTGTAGGCTTCTTTGTGGAAACATTATTTTATGATCTATATAACCCCATGGGGTACCATTTGATCTAAGACACATATGTGGCATTTTTAGTGAAGTCAGTGGAAATCTACATGGATCTCCTGATGGGGGGAATTAAATTCAGATAGGGTGAGATAATTTCACCAGATGCTATATATTTTCTATGCAAAACTGAAAATTGTAAAATAGAAAGATTGGCAAAAGGGAAAACTGCTTACATCATCTAATGTCCTTCACTAGGAGCCCTTCATGGATAAACAATAGGCTTTCTTGTCGGTAGAATCTTTCACAGAAAGAGGGACAGTGTGAGCATTTTAGAGTTATTTAGAGGTTGTTTTACAAAAGTGCGTTCTATCTCTAAGAACTCAGACTACCAATCTGTTAGTTTTCATGATTTAATAGACTCTAGAAAGCAGGAAAATCACCAAAGAGAAACAACCATCCTGAGATAGATTTCCAGAACTTACATAATCCAATAAGAATTGTATTATTTTGTCAAGTAGAGCAACTGACACATGAGTGGGCACCCAGGCCTGAAGTTTAGGATGTAACTAACAAGATATCATGAAGGAGACAAACTGTGTGTACCTCTTGCCCTAGGCTTCCAAAACAAAAGTGAAGCTGAATAAAGGTTCCTCTGAGGCCCTGCCTCCAAATGACTATACTCCTCCTGCTCTGTCTCTCATCTTCCCCAACTTCTCAGCTTCCCTAAGCCTTCTGATGACAAGACCCTTGGAGGAGCCATCCAAGTGCTCATTTCCACAGCTCATGTGTGAAAACATTCCTTCCTGATAGATCCTTTCTGTTGAATTCCCACTTCATCCAGGAAGGTTGGTGGGGACAGTGCTTACAGTTTGATTGTTCAAGACTGTTGGGTTAAGAGTTTGAGGAAATTGCATGTCAATGCCAATGTGAACTCCAGTGCCTCACCACACCTAACACTAAGTGTGGAAATGGCTGGATTCTTAACCTCTGGAAAAAAGGAAGTCCTGCTAAAGTCACCTCAGATACAAGGGGATTACTGCTGGAAATAGAGGAGTATTACTACAATCTGGTTTTGTAAATATACAACAGAACTATTCTGTACATAAGGCTTGCCCTCAGGAAGAGCTCCACACTCAGCCATGGAAAAGCCTCACCTGTCTTTCCAGCTCAGATCTGGCTTCTCTGGCCCGTCCCACTCTGCTCTTCTGACCACTCACAGTTGGCCAAAAGTGTAGCTTCAGCCTTCCTTGTACCTCCCTCTCACTATAAGTAATCCTTACTCTTCTTTGGAAGCCAGAATTCCCTTTCATTCTAAAATGTCCTCCTTGAGCTCCCAGAACTCAGAGGGAGGTTCTGTGTTAACTTCAAGTCAAGCACTTACTGCTTTGTATTTCTGTTCACTTGCCTGCATCTCCCACTAACCCAACACCTCCTCAAAGACAAGTGCTGAGTCCAGGTCACCTTGGTATCCCTAGTACCCTGCCCAGTATCTAGCAACAGGAGGTACCAATTATTATGTTTCAAATGAAGACTCTCTGCCTCCTCTCCTTGGAACATTCATACAAACAACACCATGAGGCCAATTTTCTCAGTGTATTATATTATATCTTCCCAGTTAAAGAATGTTGTGACTTCCTGGTGTCTATGAGTCACCATATTCAAACCAAAACTTGGACTGGAAGCCACAGAGGTGAGGGGAAGTTCAGATTAAAACAAAAAACTCAACCAAAACAAAAGACTCACAACTGTGATTTTATTGTCTGTTAAATGAAAATACTGTACATAAGCATTTTCCCTCACAGACTCTCAGTGAGGTTCAGTGAGATAACCCACATTTATCCCTCCAGTAGAACACCTGGGACAAAGTAAACAATCAATGTTAGTTCAAGGAAGGGTAGTATAATAGAGTCTTAGAGGTCATTTCACAGAGCCTTGTCCTCCTGCCCACTGCAGGAAGGGCTTTGGCTGAGGGTTGGGCATCCAGCCTCTGTTAGACCACCCAATAGGCTCAAAGCAATCCGTTCCCGGTGTGAACAGTCATCCTTATTAAAAAACTCCTTCCTCCAACTGAGGTGGAATCTGCCTCCTGCACATCCATCCTCTCATTCTCTATGTAGAAGAGTCAGATTCATTTTCTTTTTACTGATTTTATTTTCTGCATAAGTAACATGCAAATGCATTCCCTTTCTTAAAAACTTAAAGCATTACAATTGAAGTTCTTTTCCCCACATGTTTTTTATCCCCACAGTCCACTTCCTTTGTATGTGGCAATTTTCTAAAAGCTATACCTCTGTTTCTCTCCCCCTTCTCTGCCCTCTCTCTCTTCAACCCTTCTTGTCCTTAAGATAAACTCCCATTTCCTTCCTAATCTTATAAGATTTCTGTTATGAAAATCTCTACCATCCTAGGGGCTTCCTCTGACCATATTCAAATTCAAATTGTCAATGCTCACCTTTGCCTTGCATCATCTTTTCTTAAGGGTTGTTGTGAAATGTCTATCCCTCCCTGAACCCAGAAAAGGGAGAAATAAAATTAGTCTTTAACACAATCAGACAATATTAACCAAAATCTAAAATGCATAAATCCTTTGACTTAGCAATTATATTCACATAGGTGCACTAAAAATATACATAATTCATACACATAGGTACACACTATTACTGAAAAACTAGATTCACTTCTTGGTGAATTTCAAACCAAAAAATGATTGCCAGCCAAAGATTGGGAGAAGGAAGGATTTATTACTTGCAGTAAGTACGGAGAACACTGGGGCTGTTTCCTAAAGCAGGGTCTCCCCAAACAACAACAACAACAACAACAACAACAACAACAACAACAACAACTGGGGAAGTTTTAAGTTAAGTGTAGCATATTTATGAAAGGGTTTGGGCAGTCCACAGAAACCAAGATTTAGTTGATTGAAGTCAGGAGGGTCAGAAAAGGTCAACCTCATCTTCCCTTAGGTTCCAGTTGACCTGGCAGTTGAGTGCTTCAGGCTAATCTTCACCTTTGACACAGAATCTTTGCTATTCTTTCTTCTGCCTGATGGCAGTCTTTTGTCTCTGCATTCTTTTGCTCCTTTAAGATCATTAGTTACTGAGAACTGTTCAAGAGCATGCACTGTGGTCAGGCTTAGATCACAAAATGGCTTAGCCCAAAAATGGTTTCTCTTAAGTCAAGAAAGCCATGTCTAGTTCTCTTTCTCTGGGGACCCCATACTCTATCTACTTACAAAATAGGTGTGCAGGTTTGTTTAAGTACTTATTTCAGTGTATATTCAAATGTTAGAGTAAAATACATCTGATAAAATAATGAAGTTGATATGATTGAGTTTATTTGGAATAATAGCCAGTGTATTAACAGAATGAAGAAATTTGCATTTTTAGACTACTCCTGTTTCTGTTAAGATTTGAAGTTATGCAGAAATATATTTACTTGCATTTGCTTAGAAAATGTCTAGAAGACTACACAGAAATAGTTAACAGTTGTTATATTTGGAAAGACAGAAAGAGGTGTGGCAAAAGTGGGGAAGAGATGAACTTTTCTTTCCCATTTAATAATATAGTGTTTAATCTTTTGCCATGAGCACATATTACTTTTACAGTTTAAATTTATGTAACTAAAAATTATTTCTTAATAATTAGAAATCAATACTTAAGAGATGTAAGCAAAACAGTGCATATTCCTCCTAGAGTATTCCTCTGATTAAGTGGATTAACATTTCTAAAGGACTATCTGTCACTCAGGAAGGAAGGAGAAGAGTCAGCCAAAGAAGTTCACAAAAGTATCAAGGAGACAAACAATTACAATAAAGATCCAAAAATAATCAAAAGGAAATGAAGCTTCACCAGTGGACTTCAAATATCTGCCCCCCACCCCCACTGGTAAAGTCATCTGCATACAAGTGATGTAGTTGGTGCCATGGCTCATAGATTTCAAATAGTTGGGTCCATTGTGTGTGTACTAAGTCGCTTCAGTCATGTCCAACTCCTTGCTACATTATGGATTGTAACCCACCGGGATCCTTTAGCCATGGGATTTTCCAGGCATGAATACTGCCATGCCCTCCCCCAGGGGATCTTCCTGACCTAGGAATCCAGCCCACTTCTTTTACATCTCTTGCACTGGCAGGCGGGTCTTTACCACTAGAGCCACTTGGGTCCATTAATAAGACGTAATTGTATTAGACTACTTTTGTCTGATAACACAATGATTATGGAGATACTGTGACCAAGAAAAGAGAGCAAAAGTATTAAGAAGTGAAGTATGTATATTTATCTTGGAGAGGAATGAGTGGAGAATTGAGAGATGAAGCATCCAAAATGATAGCTGTTTGAGTTGTCATATTCCCTCTTGTTTTAAATTAACCTTAGTTTCATCTCTCAAGCCACAATGTATATTTCTTAAAAGAAGAGCTCATATGCCTGCTGGTAGTTTACACAATTTCTCCTTAATCCTTAAACTGAAAATGTCTCAACTGTAAAGTTCCAGATACTTTCTGTTATAGTCTTTGAAGGGTCTGACATTTTGCTCTATTGGCAAGCTGAGTTGGCTTATTACTGTTTCATGGATGCTGGCATAAGACATGAAATTCAGAGATCAGAGGTAAAGGACTTTATTACTTATTGCACCGTAAGAATCTTAAGCTTTGTATTGGTTTACATTGATTCCCTGATGTGTGGTACAAGTGGGATTAGATGGCTATCTATAAATGCATTTTGTTAGGTTTTGATGTTGTTCAGTTGCTAAGTCATGTCCGACTGTTTGCGACCCCATGGACTACAGCACACCAGGCTTCTCTGTCCTTCACCGTCTTTCTGGAGCTTGCTCAGATTCATGTCCATTGAGACGGTAATGTTATCTAACCATCTCACCCTCTGCCTACCTCCTTCTCCTTTTTCCTTCAGTCTTTCCCAGCATCAGGGTCTTTCCCAATGAGTCAGCTCTTCACATCAGGCAGCCAAAGTATTGGAGCTTCAGCTTCAGCATCAGTTCTTCCAGTGAATATTCAGGGTTGATTTCCTTTAGGATTGACTGGTTTGATCTCTTTGATATTCAAGGGACCCTCAAGAGCCATCAGCACCACAATTCAAAAGCATCAACTCTTTGACACTCAGTCTTCTCTATGGTCCGACTCTCACATCCATACATGACTACTGGAAAAACCATAGCTTTGACTATACAGACCTTTGTCAGCAAAGTGATGTCTCTGCTTTTTAATATGCTGCCTAGGTTTGTGATAGCTTTCCTACCAAGGAGCAAGTATCTTTTAATTTCATGGCTTCTGACACTGTGTGCAGTGATTTTGGAGCCCAAGAAAGTAAATCTGACACTGCTTCCACTTTTTTTTCCTTCTATTTGTCAAGATATTATGGGAGAGGTGATTGATGAGTTTTAGGAGAGGAAAAAATGAGCATGGGCTGTTTATTGCTTTTATAGGTAAGTAAGCCTACTCTTTGCCTGATGGGAGGTGTTATCTCCTGTTTGCAGGTTACCACTGCAAACACAATCTTGAGACTACTCTCAATGCAAACACAGCTACAACACTAGACTATGAGAAAGTTGAAAAGTGGCCCAGGGAAAGAATGGCCAAATCTTTGTATTCTTGGCATAACTGGTGAGAATGTTCAGGGAAGTCAGGGCTGATGCGAGATTGCCTCTCCCAATACTTTCTAGTTGGAGAGCAGGTAAGGAAGTGAAACTGCAATCAACAATGCTCTACTTGTAACTCAATATTATAAGAAGATGGGTATTTAAAAGAAAGAAAGGGGGAAGGAGGGAGGAAGGAAAGAGGGGAGAAAACTTACCACCAAAGAATACCAGAGGTTTTGTTTACACATTATGATGACAGTTCAACCATACTTCAAGTCCCTAGAGCATCTCCAACAGTATCTCTGGTAGGGATGTCATTTCAGGCATTCAGAATCAAGGGAAGAGCATAGGGAGAGTGAGAAGACTTATGCCGAACTCAGCCTAGTCTCTGCCCATTCCCTGAATTTAAGGGTCCTCTGATATGGAAACCTCTGCTGGCTTTCTGCTAGTGAACGCTTTCTGTATTTTCTTAGAGCAGTTCCAGTTGTTCATTAGAACAACTAATACATATATAAAGCTAGTTCTTTATCATTTTTTCACTGTGCACCCATTGATACTTGCCCTGAACATGCTTCTAGTATAGTATCTCTAACAATAATTTTTAAAAATTAATACATGATTCTCAAATATGGGCTTCATCCTCCCAGAATAGTGAATTCCTCCCAGTGCCCTGAAATAACTTAGACTATTATTCATAATAATAGTAAGCATAAAAATAGCTGACATGATGCAATGTCTACTAAACACCAGATACTCTTCTATAAACTGCAATCTTTCCAGCAGCCGAACAATGTAGGTATTATTTACATTCCCATTTTGCAGGTGAATAAACTTCAGGAGGTGAAATAACTCATAACCCAGAGTTAGAATTCAAGCTCAGGAAGTTGGGATCAGGATTTGATTTCTTATATCAAGCAAAACAAAGCAAAAATTTAATTATACTATTTCCTCTAATTCTTTGTTATCATTTTCTTTTCTTTTTTCTTTTTAACTGAAAAATGACAATTAGAAAACAAGATCAGTGAACATTTTGACTTTTGTATGTGTGTTAAGTTGAAACAACTTTTGAAAATCATGAGATGTTTCTGAACAGTATAGATGTCTTTAATCTCTACCTCCTGGTGTTTGTCGGGTTCCTGGCACAAAATGGAATCTTAAGAAAGGAAGGGAAAATTGGAAAGGGTAGTGAGAGGAGAGAAGGGGAGGAGCAGGAAAAGGGCAGAGTGCAGAGATGGAAAGTATGAGACAGTAATCACCATGTATTACAATTATTGTTGTTTTGACCTGGTATCTGCAACAAAATGACCACATAGGCAATCTCTGCTCAAGAAAGGAAGTACTTGGTTCTTAGAATCAATTTGACCTTGGCCCCTGGGGGCTTTCATTTCATTCGGATGTCTCAAGATATCTTTTCCATTTTCTTTTTCCAATACACATAAATAAAAGTAGATGAGAAGATAAGAATATGTTATCCCATAAGACTCTAATACTTTGAAGTCAGAATATTTTGAACAAAGTCAGAAGTAACTGAATACTATCCAGAAAACTGCTTTTTCTGGGAGAAATATCAATAACCACAGATACACAGATGAACCACCCTATGGCAGAAAGTGAAGAAGAAGTAAAGAGCCTCTTGATGAAAGTGAAGAGGAGAGTCAAAAAGTTGGCTTAAAAACTCAACATTCAGAAAACAAAGATCATGACATCCTGTCCCATCACTTCATGGCAAATAGATGGGGAACCAATGGAAACAGTGACAGACTTTATTTTGGGGGGCTCCAAAATCACTGCAGATGGTGACTGCAGCCATGAAATTAAAAGACACTCCCTTCTTGGAAGAAAAGCTATGACCATCTAAACAGCATATTAAAAAGCAGAGGCATTACTTTCCAACAAAGGTCTGCCTAGTCAAAGCTTTGGTTTTTCCAGTAATCATGTATGGAAGTGAGAGTTCGACTATAAAGAAAGCTGAGCGCCGAAGAATTGATGTTTTTGAACCATGGCGTTGGAGAGGACTCTTGAGAGTCCCCTGGACTACAAAGTGATCCAACCAGTCATTCCTAATGGAAATCAGTCCTAAATATTCATTGGAAGGACCGATGCTGAAGCTGAAGCTCCAATACTTTGGCCATCTGAAGTGAACTGACTCATTGGAAAAGACCCAAACACCAGGAAAGAGTGAAGGCAGGAGGAGAAGGGGAGGACAGAGGATGAGATGGTTGGATGGCATCATTGACTCAATGGACGTGAGTTTGAGCAAGCTCTGGTGGTTGGTGATGGACAGGGAAGCCTGGCATGCTGCAGTCCATGGGGTCTCAAAAAATCGTACATGACTGAGTGACTCAGACCCAGCAAATGGGCTTCCCAGTGCTAGTGGCAAAAAATCCTCCTGCCAATGCAGGAGACACAGAAGACTTGGGTTTGATCTCTGGGTGGGAAAGATCCCCTAGAGAAGGAAAAGGCAACCAGTATTCCAGTATTCTTGACTGGAAAAATCCTATGAACAGAGAAGTTTTGCTGGCTACAGTCTATGGGGTCACAAAGAGTTGGACATGACTGAACACACATGTTCAGCTACACACCCAGCAAATCTAGAAAAGAGCCTTTCTTGGCATTATACTTTATCCAATAGAGCCCATGTTTTAAAACAGGAGAGTAAAGAGATCTTATTCTAGATAGGCATTTTAAAACACAAATGACTCATGGCTCCCTTAAAACAAATAAATAAATAAACAATGCCAGTACCCTAGCATCCATGAACAGCCCTACAACAACAAACCAGTGTGGGCAAATTTTAAAAAAATTATTTGCAAGGAAATTAATTCATTCCCAGAGTTTCCAAGAGGTTAGTATAAAAAACAGTGACTACATGTTTTGTTAAGACAAGAAAAAATTGCCTTACCATGTTTATAACTATTTTCTAAAGGAAGTTGCATGGCCTAATGAACTGCATCTTGGAATGGGAGCCAGAAATTTCAAATTCTGCTCTTTCTCAAACACTGTCTGGCTGTGTGGCCTTGAATAAATTACTTACCCTCTCTGTGTTTCCTCATTTTTTTAAAGTGAGGATTACATTGACTGACTGCACAGAAGAGGTATTGTGCTCACCAATGAATTAGGGACTAGAATGAATCGTTCAAATATGAACAAAGAAGTGCTATGTCTAACCTGAAACACACATTTTAAAGTAGTTGGGAACAGTTCTCATTAGGTAAATAAGGCTGTCTCACTTGTTAATTTTTGAAATAAATTCCAATTTTAAAAAACCAATTATTCTGAAAGCCACATTTCTAAAACTATCCTAGAAAATTCATAATTTATTTTTTATATTGAAACTGCATACCTTTTTGCATAGTTTCTTAAAGAAGATCACCTATTTTTAAAAAATATGTTTTTCAGGAAGGAGGATGAGAAAGAAATTACTTTAGCATCTGTGCCCTCGTCTACTTCTAGCAAATCTTATTAATCTTTGGAATCCTGACTCTGACTTATTAACTGAGGTGAGGCGAGGTTTAGTCACTCAGTCATGTCCAACTCTTTGAGACCCATATACTGTAGCCTGCCAGGTTCCTCTGTCCATGAGATTCTCCCGGCACAAATGCTGGAGTGGGTTGCCATTTCCTTCTCAAGGACTTATTAATGACCCACAGTAAATAGTCAAATACAAAAGAACATAGGAAACTACTCATGATACCCCATGAAAGCCTACTAGAATAAGCCCATCATGTTCTGTGCATTCTTTCTGATATGTCTGTTGCTCCGGTAGGTTATAAAATAATCCAGGGGGAAGACTCCCTTAGCCATCTCTACACACACAATACCTAGCATAATGCTTGGTGCATGGACACTGTTAAATAAATATCTGTTAAGCACAACTGAAACTGGAGTGGTAAGTTGGTTTATTCAGGAAAATTTGAGTCAAAGTAAATTTCTTGAATTGACAGTTTTCTAACAGAATCACAGGTAAGCTTCAGAAGTTTCTTCTATCAATTGCTGTATAGGAGAATGCAATGAGGCATAGCTAATTTAATAATTTCTGTAACCTCCATGAACTTTCCACTGCTTCACAGATAATCTAAATTTAGCATGACGTGCGGGGCCCATGGTAGCTCTATCGGCATCCTTTTTGGGTAAAAATTCTCTCCATCTTCATTTCAACACTGGCAATTCTGCCCAATGCACTTTGCTCTAGCTGATTAAATGCCTTGCTAATTTGTAAACACATCAAGCCTTTCTCCATCCTCCCAGTTTCATATGGATTTTCAAAGGGAATGCCTTTCTATGTGCAAATCCTTGAAACTAGCATTTCTCACTTTTCTTATACATAAACACCCACTCATTGGTAAGACCATACTTTGTGAAGTTCTCCCAAATCTCCTCCCCCTTTGAGGGGGTACATACCTCTACAATAACACATATTTTACTCATTCATGTATACCAAAATCAAAGGCAGGCACTGCATCTTATTTTTTTTTTTTTATGATCCTAATATTATCATGACACATGGCTTTTATTATGTAGCCGATACATTTTTATATAATGATTTGATGTTTTAGGATCCTATTTTTTCAAATTAATGTTCTTTCTACAACTACTTTTTTTCTGAAATTAGTAGGCACTTAAGCTTTGGGGATTAATAACATATTATGGTGGGAGAATGGTCTCACATGAGCTTGGAGGGCTTTCAGGATCCCTGGTAGAGAAACCCTCTCACTAAGCCAGTTTTGGTGACATGGGATGTACTGGGTTGGCCAAAGTTTCACTATGATTTTTCCGATACATCTTGGGGAAAATCCTAAATGAAATTTTTGGCCCATTCAACAGATAACACTTGCAGGAAGCCTTCAGGACATCAGAGACTAAGTTTTTGAGGGTAAGGTTAGTCACA
The DNA here is from genome assembly GCF_023699985.2 of Odocoileus virginianus. Classification (NCBI taxonomy): domain Eukaryota; kingdom Metazoa; phylum Chordata; class Mammalia; order Artiodactyla; family Cervidae; genus Odocoileus; species Odocoileus virginianus. The sequence goes on along the minus strand of NC_069696.1, from coordinate 33,579,901 downwards.
TAGGCTTGTGTGACAACAAAAATAGCGATATGACAAATCGCTTTACAAAACAGAGTGAGTATATTTTGTTGTTGTTTTTCAGTTGCTCAGTCATGTCCAGCTCTTTACAACCCCATGAACTGTAGCACACCAGGCTTCCCTATCCTTCACAATCTCCCAGAGTTTGCTCAAACTCACATTCACCGAGTCAGCAATTTCATCCAACCATCTCATCATCTGTCACCCCCTTCTCCTCCTGCCCACCTGATGCAAAGAACCAACTCACAGGAAAAGACCCTGATTCTGGAAAGATTGAGGGCAGGAGGAGCACATTTTACTGGTTGTTAAAAACAAGTAATCTCTCTCCAAAATGTGATTGAGACTATAGGGATTAGTGTTTCCATGAAGAAATTCTTTCCCAGCACTTCTCAGGACATTTTATGTATTTTTCCAAATCCCAATCCTCACCAGAATCAGTGGAGAAATTGAGAAAATGCAGAAAAGTGTCCTATTTCTCCTGTGAGAATTAAAATGACATAGAGAAGTGGCTTATTTGAGGGAATCCACTTATGTCAAACAAAGACCAGAGTGAAAAGGGTTGTCATGTCTAGTAGACTGGAATAGTTGTATGTAAGATTCAGAGAAGATAGATTGAGCCTGAAAGGAACTCTTGGAATTAAAAAGTGTGCTGTCACTTGAGGAAATACCCTGCTTTGTTCTGTGACGGTAGATAGTACTCCAACACCACAATAGCTGCCCTGAAGAGGCCTGATAAAAAGGTCATTTGATCAAGAATATACCCTTTCCTAGAGTGTTAGGTCTCATGCAAAAAAGGAATGGGACATAAAATTGCCAACAAGAATGAGAAAAGTAAAGGGCTTTGAGGAGAAAACTCTTATTCTTTTCTATCCCATAGTAATTTTAGCAAAGATAGGCTGTAGACGGCTGCAAGATACTTTTACTAAAAAGAACAACCTGCTTCATATCAATATATCATAGTTCCTACAACTGTGCTTTTCCAAAATCCAAACATTCTACAGCTTGACCGTGTTGCTTTGGTCCCTGTCTTGTGAAACTGTTAATTCACAAATCAATGGTTTTCAAGCTGTTAGTGTTACTTATTTTTTAGTGGCCTGTGGTGTAACAAGGTCTTGTGCTTTAATGTAAATGAACCTAGGTGGGCTTTAGTAACCTATTAACAACTGGTAATAGGTTACATTTATTGAACAATTACTATGTGACAGACTGGGCTTGGTGCTTTACATGTAGCATCTTGTTCACATTCACTAGTGGCTCAGATGATAAAGAATCTGCCTGCAATGCGGGAGACCCAGGTTTGATCCCTGGGTCAGGAAGATCCCCTAGAGAAGGAAATGACTATTCACTCCAGTATTCTTGCCTGGAGAATTCCATGGACAGAGGAGGCTGGTGGGTAATGGCAAAGAGTCAGATAGACTGAGTGACTAACACTTTCACTTCACATAGTATCTTATTTCATGTTTACAATAATTCTTGAGGTATGAGCTGTTAAAAGATAAAATGAGGCATATTAAAAATTTTAAGAGTTTATTTAAACAAAATTCTATTAGAAGGGGTGATCAGTGGTACACCTACAGAAACCAGGGTGAGACTTTTGCACATGGAAGCAAAGCAAAGAAATTGGCTATAGCTAAAGAAGCTGCTTCTTTTGAAAAAACTGAGTAAGCTATTTGTGATTGTTGGTCCTTAGGTTTTGATTTCTTAAACTTGAAGGCATTACAGGCTTAAGTTTTGGTTTGCTTAAATAGACTGCTAAGGCATTAAAATCACCTCAAATGGCCCCTTATTTAATTAGTTTAACAATACTCTTTAATTATCTTCAATTTGCAGTTCAAAACACTGAATTTCAAGGTTACAGCTAGTAGGCATCATTGTCACAATTCAAGCCCAGGTTTATTCAATGTCACAACAGTCTCTTCCCTAACATGCTGTATTGCTTTTGATCATTGTTGCTCATTATTAGAGATCTTGTCTTTTTACAGTAAAATCAGATACACAGGATGCTGGGAAGTCAGATGCAAAAGCATCTATGCTAGGTTTGATTCTCTGTGTATGCCAGTGAGCCATGCCAACAAACCCACACTGAAAATTCCTCTACTTTTCTTCTTATCTGATTCAAAATGATGAATTAAAGCTACTAACATAGAGAGAGCTTAGAGACCATCCATTTCTCAAATTTTAGCTGCATCGGAATCACCATGAGGGTTTGATCACACAAAATTGATGAGTCCCACCCAGTTCTAGGGTTTCTGATTCAGTAGTTCATTTGTGGAACCCTAATTTACATGTCTCTGAAGTTCCAGATTCTGTTGCTGGTCTGGGGACCACACTTTGAGGATCACTGATTTAATACAACCTCAATTAATCTTCAGGTGAGAAAATGGAGGCCTGAGGAGATGAAGAGTTCTTTCAAAGACTCTTGACAACTAAGAAGAGGGAGGCAGAATAGAATATAATAGAAATAATAGAATATAAATTCTTTTCTCCTCATTATGTGGCCTCTGAAAATAACTGACAGTAAAAATAGCATTGCCTGGAGGAAGTAAGCTCATATGCTGCCAGTGGAAGTGTAAATTGGCACAAAGGCTTATTGAAAGCTATTAGGCACAATACATTAGGCACTTTTAAGTGCTCACACCATTTGACCCCATCATTTCAGTTTCAGCAGACTAGCGTTGGAAACCACCAGAGGCAGCTAAATAGTTTTGCACAAAGTTATATATCTTTGTGCAATACACATATTGAATATATATAACATTTTTTGGGGGAGGGTGGAGAGTATTCATGCTAAGATTCAGTCTTCTCCCCTTCCAAAGCTCACAGCATCAAATACAACACACAAATAGTAATAAATGTACTGTTGATGACTGGGGCAATAGTTGTCACCACTCCCCTGCCTCTGTCTACTTTTTGGTCAGGGTGAGGGTCCTTTGTGCTCTCACTATCCTGAGTGTTCAAGCAACTCTCTCTCTACCGGGAGTCTACAACTGTCCTTAGCTGTTGACAAGACAAAGAGGCATTAATTCAACCTGCATTGGCACTGTCAGCAAAGCATGCCTGTCAATGTCTCATCCTCGTTTCATGTACCAGGGTCTCTGTCCCTCATCCTCTTCATCAGTACCTCGGTGTTTTTCAATCTGCTCGCTAGAGATTTAAAAACCAATATCAAATCTTGTTCTGAAAATATCACCTTAGCTGCCTTACATTTAGAAAAGTGCCTATTGAAATTAACAAAACAGTATTTGCAGCCTTTGTTTTCTGTGTCCCAAGTGAGTGACTTTAAGTCTAGTTGTTTAGGATGGTGGATGTCAAATTTCAGGGAGGGCGACTGTGGAAGGCAAATGGGGAAGTGATGGATGTCGGGGTACCAAGAAGAATTACAAGGGGCACAGAAAGAGTGAAAGCATTCTAATGATTACGTCAACATAAATTAGACTGCTAAGTAAGTAGTTTGTTTAAACGCAAACAAATATATGAACAAAAGTTTAAGCAGTAATAATGAGTCATATTAAAGGGCAAAATTTCTCACATTTCCCTCTCCCCAAATCTTTCCCCAGAAGTGAAGTGTTCTACCTTTCAGCTTGTCCTCTCCAGGGCCATATTTTGGTTTTGTGGGGCCTGAAAGGTACTCACTCTATGGGACTCTTTTCAAGGAAAATAATTCGGCTCACAATGTGTGTACATTTCCAGGCTTTGGAAGGGGTCTGGAGGAGTACGGAGTTCTGACACTTAAGTTTCATTAGTTTCATGCTTAATCTGCCCTTGGTTATCTCAATAACTCCAGGTAACCTCTACTCCAAACGGTACAGACTTGGCTCGCCCAAGACAACCTCTCCCTCCCTCTCTCCTCCATGTGTATGTAGTTGGTCAGTCATGTCCAACTGTTTGTGATCCAAGACTGTAGCCTGACAGAGGACATGCTCTTCTGTCCATGGGATTCTCCAGGCAAGAATACTAGAGCGGGTAGCCACTCTCTTCTCCAGGGTATCTCCCTAACCAAGGGATTGAAACTGGGTCTCCTGTATTGCAGGCAGATTCTTTACCATCTCTCCTCTATGTCTGGTTGTATTTTTAGTTCTTTGGAGATGTTTTTATCTTTAGGTTTCAGTATATTAACTGAAATATACTGTACTTCTTCAAGAAGAGTTAGATAAAAGATTAAGAAATGAATTTTCCTATACTTCTCTTTCTCTTTTCTCTCTGTATCTTTGAATTTCTGTAAGCTATACCAATACTTCAAAAATACCAGTTTAACAAATATATATATATATATATATATATATATATATATATTGCTCAGTTTCCATAATTGAGTGTTTTGTACTATGTCAACAAAATGATTTTAAAGGCTTAAAATCCCCAAATGTCATTAATAACATTATGATCATGCAAATATGAACGACTGCAGAAATACATAGTATGATTAGAACTTGGAAGAGAAAATGTAATCTCATGACAGAAAATCTGGACTTTTAAAGGAAACAGCCTCAAAGGTAAAGTTCAAGTAAGCTCTCTTTGATTGCATTTTATTATGTGCTCAAAATTTTGTGATTTTTAGTTTCCTTTGTATTTATACCATAACTTTCTTATACAGGTTTTTTTCTTAGTTTTTCAAATTATCTTGCATTTTTCTTTCTTTTTCTTTTTTTTTTTTTTTTTTTTTTTTTTTACAGTTCTCAAGATAGTAGATAATAATGTGTTTCTAGTGACTACTAACCACACTCAGGTCTTTGAAGCTGCTGTCTGTTACAAAAAAACTGTTTCCTTCTTAAAGTCATGCTACCTAACTTTGGTTTCCTATTCTCATTTTGAGTGATTGCTTCCTAACCCCACTGCACAGCAGTCATGCTAAGAATTGTTTTCATAATATTTCTGTTTGGAGCAACTGGTCCTTGACTCTCATATCTTACTCTTTGTTGGATCCACTTTTGATTTTGCAGTTATACATACATAATGAACCATTTTTAGAAAAAAAGGAGGAACATTTTCTAAGGACTTACATGTCTAAATATGTCATTACTTTGTCTTCAGTCTTGATTGACAATTTCACTGTTGTTCAGTCGCTTAGTCGTGTCTGACTCTTTATGACCCCATGGACTGCAGCACACCAGGCTTCCCTATCCTTTATTATCTCCCAAAGTTTGCTCAAACTCATGTCCATTGAGTCAGTGATGCCATCCAACCATCTCATCCTCTGTTGTCCCCTCCTCCTCCTGCCCTCAATCTTTCCCAGTAACAGAGTCTTTTCCAGTGAGTCAGCTCTTCCCATCAGGTGGCCAGAATATTGGAGCTTCAGCTTCAGCATCAGCCCTTCCAATGAATATTCAGGGTTTATTACCTTTAGCATTGACTTGTTTGATTTCTCTGCAGTCCAAGGGGCTTTCAAAAGTCTTCTCCAGTACCACAGCTTGAAAGTATCAATTATTTGGTGCTCAGCCTTCTTTATGGTCCAACTCTCACATCCATACATGACTACTGGAAAAACTGTGTAAATTAGTTTTAATTTAACTGTATAGATTCCTAATTTCAACATTTTTTTTTCTCAGAATGTGAAGGCATTGCATCATTAATTTTAGCATCCCATATTTCTGAAAAAATTTTGATGCAAATCAAATTCTTATTCTTTTCCATATTGCCTGCTTCCTTTTTTCTCCACTCTGTAGATTTTTTTCTTTTCTTTTTTTCTTTTTTATTTATTTTTATTAGTTGGAGGTGTAGATTTTTTTCTATAACTTCTATCATCAGTGTTTAAAAACTTCAGTACTCTATACACAAGTATGAGTGACTTTTCTTTCATTTCAGTTTGATCTATACTACCTTTCAATTAAAAAAAAATAATGTCTTTCTCCAGCGTAGGAGAATTTCCTTCAGAAAAGTTAAAAAATTATTTCCTCTCCTTTATTTTCTCTGTTCTTTGATTCTGGAATTTCTCTTAGATATTTAATCTCCTGAATTAATTTTGTATGTCTCTAAATGTTTATATTATATTTTCTTCTCTTGTCTTTTGCTCTGAATTCTGGATAATTTCCATGAGTTTCTTTCCAGACTTCTATTGAAAAATTTGGCCATTAGAGTTTTAAATTCAAATAAATCTTTCTTGTCCTTGGATTTAATAAATTTCCCAATTTATTAAAAACTCCTCTTCAGTTTTCTGAATTGTCTCTATTTTCTTTAGGGTTAAGACATCTCTTATCAGGCCTTCTCTGTCTGCTGTTTGCTTTTCTCAACTGTCTTGATTTTCCATTCATGTTGGAAATAAAGGAATTTACTTGACTGATATTAGTAACTTGCGCAGATTTCTTCCTTTAAAGCATAGTGTTCTTTCAGCAGACCTCCCAGCTGAGTAGAGGGCTGTTCTTGTGTGCACTGATCAGAGTAAGTCTCCTGTCACCGGAGACAACTGGATGATAACCACTGGATAACTGGCCATTGTTGACTAAGATGAGGAAAGATTAGCTATGGAGCATGCACATTCACACCTAAAGCCTGCTTATGTCCAGGCAACTTGTTTAACTTCTTAAGAGCATCTCTTTGGTTGTGGTTTGTGGATGGTTGTTGCTCTCAGCTGCTCTATACATGCAGAGGTGGGGAAAGATAAGGGAGAGAGAGAGGGCAGGAGGGTCAGGCCTTCTATAGCTGACCTGCCATTAATATCCAGAGGTAGCCCCACTCTATATTCCTGCCTTTTTCCTCTCTAATATCAAGCATGGAGTTTATTTGAGGTTCAACTAGAGAGCTGGATTTGGCCTTCGCCCATTTCCTCTTGTGACTGAAGTTTCCCCATAATCCACCTGTTTTCTGTATTCCAGAAATTCATCAACATGTCCTGTCTGCTGATCCATTCCCTCCCAAATAGTTAAGAAATTGCTTCATTTTGTATTTCTTCAGTGTCATTTTGTACTATTTTGGACTTAAGTATCAGTTCAATGATATTAATAGAATCAAGCAAAATCTGCCTGGAAAGGCCCATTTTTTCTACTTCAGCTTTAACCTTAAAAAACAGAGCTTTCCTTTATAAGAATCTAGATTCATGTACACACACACACACACACACACACATACACACACACACACTGCATATAAGAGATTGGAATAAAATGATTCTGTGAAGCAGAAGGAAGGGGAAAATCAGTAGATGTTCAATAAATACTTGACTGATTATAAAACCATGTCCAATAGAATACAATAATTTTTATAATAGTATATGAAAAGAGCAACCTGGAAAGCTGTTACCCAGTTGGACACTAATTATCTAAGGCATTTCAGTAGTGCTGACTAGTGATTTCAAAAGCAGCAGAATATGCCAGGTGATAGGTTAGAACACAGCAATGTGCTCCTGATACTTAAAATGTAACACCTATAACCACTTTGTAAGTTTATCCTATACACATGGCCATGAAAAGTTTTGCAAGTTTTATTGCAAATACACCTTGTAAGTGAAGTTACATGAAGCAATAAGATGTAGTTGTCCCTGCTTTACTAGGACACTCTGGACTTTACCAAAATGCTCCTTTTCTTATACAACAGCCATTAAGCAGGGAGCTATGACTTTGTGTAATGTAATGAAAATAGTAACAAACTTTTAACATTTTTTATGGGCTTATGAAATATTATTCCCCTGCATCTTTGAAATCTGAAAGCAGCAGCACATTGGCAACTTAGAGTACTGAACATTCTTTTAATTAAGCACATGGCTTTGAATGGAAAAAAACATTAAAGAAAAATTTAAACAATCAAAACTTTTTGCATTGTTTTGTTAAAGCAGTGATTACTTTAGACAAGCTATGTGAGAGAATGTTAGAAATTGTCACTTCTGTGACCACTTGTGAATCTTCCAAGGTCTCCTTGACATTCTGGGTTTAGGTTTCTGTGTTTAGGGTTTAGGTTTCTTTGTCAGCTGTATAACCATAAAATACAGTAGCTGGAAATAGCCTCCGCTCCTGCCATGTTCCCCCTCCATTTACCCCTCTTGAATTTTTCTCTTACTTTCTCTTTCAGAAACTTGAAAGATACAAAGAATTAAAAGGCAGACATTCTTACTGTCACCATTGATAATTAAATGCTATTAATATTTTGCTTTATTTTATCTCAATTTTCTTCCTATGAATACATGTTCAAAGAAATTATACTATATGACTACATTGTCTTCTCAAAAGAAAAAAAGCTTACAGATTTAAATACAAGTGCTCTTTAAATTCTTCCCCTTTTTCAAAACAGTTCCCATTTCTAAGAGGCAATCATTATTATAAGTTGATGTATAGCCTTTAAATTGTTTTAAATTTACATATGTATGTACATACTCATAGAATAACTATGGTATTGCTTTGTATACACTTTTAAATTATGCATAAATTATATTATGTTCATTTATTAGGCAACTTGTATTATTTACTAAATATTAAGTTTTGGGAATCTATCTTTATTGCTAAGATAGCTGTAATTCACTTGTTTAAATAGCTCTGTTACAGCCCAACATTAAATTCTGTCTTGATAGGTATCAGTTCAGTTCAGTTCAGTTGCTCAGTCATGTCCAACTCTTTGCAACCCCATGAATCGCAGCACACCAGGCCTCACTGTCCATCACCAACTCCTGGAGTTTACTCAAACTCAAGTTCATCTAGTTGGTGATGCCATCCAGCCATCTCATCCTCTGTCATCCCCTTCTCCTCCTGCCCCCAATCCCTCCCAGCATGAGGGTCTTTTCCAATGAGTCATGAGGTGTCCAAAGTACTGGACCTTGAGCTTCAACATCAGTCCTTCCAATGAACACCCAGGACTTATCTCCTTTAGGATGGACTGCTTGAATCTCCTTGCAGGCCAAGGGGCTCTCAAGAGTCTTCTCCAACACCACAGTTCAAAAGTATCAATTTTTTGGCACTCAGCTTTCTCCACAGTCCAACTCTCACATCCATACATGACCACTAGAAAAACCATAGCCTTGACTAGATGGACCTTTGTTGGCAAACTAATGTCTCTATTTTTTAATATGCTATCTAGGTTGGTCATAACTTTCCTTCAAGGAGTAAGCGTCTGTTAATTTCATGGCTGCAATCACCATCTGCAGTGATTTTGGAACCCAAAAAAATAAAGTCTGACACTGCTTCCACTGTTTCACCATCTATTTCCCATGAGGTGATGGGACCAGATGCCATGATCTTAGTTTTCTGAATGTTGCACTTTAAGCCAACTCTTTCACTTTCATCAAGAGGCTTTTTAGTTCCTGTTCACTTTCTGCCATAAGGGTGGTGTCATCTGCATATCTGAGGTTATTGATATCTCTGAGGTTATTGATATCTCTCCCGGCAATCTTGATTCCGGTTTGTGCTTCTTCCATCCCAACGTTTCTCATGATGTACTCTGCATATAAGTTAAATAAGCAAGGTAACGTACCTTAACAGTACATTAAGGTAACCTTAACATACTCCTTTTCCTATTTGGAACCAGCCTGTTGATAGGTATAGATATTACTAATATCAGATTAGAGGGTAGGGCTGAGTACATCTGCTATATCCTTGTCCATTTTTTAATTTCCCTTTAATCATCTTATCAATAAGCATAGATAAATGTTTCTTATCAATAGCATAGAACTAGATTCTTTTTTTTTTTTTTTTTTTGTACTCTCCCTGGTCAAAAAGAGAACAGGACCCTTTATTTTTTTCTTTTTTTTCTTTGTATATTTATTTATTTATTTGGCTGCACCTGCTGTTAGTTGCAGCATGCGGTATTTTTAGTTATAGCACGTGAACTCTTAGTTGCAGCATGTGAGATCTAGTTCCCTGACCAAGGATAGAACCTGGGCCCCCTGCACTGGGAGTGCAGGGTCTTAGCTCTTGGATCACCAGGGAAGTCCCAAGAGTTCACCTCTCTAAATAGATAAACTTACCTCTTTTGAATTTATTGTGACTTTCCCCCTCACTTTTGGTTTTTATTTACCATGCTCTCTTTTTGTTTCCTCTACTTTAAATCTTCCTCCTTCTCTCTTCTAGTGAAATGATCACGTTTTCTTGGACCTGTTCTCCCATTTGCTGGATCTGAACTTATAACTCTATTTCTTTTATTCAGTGATTACCCTTAAACATTGAACAGGTGTTATAACCAATGTTTTCTTAACAGTCTCATATTTACCACTGTACCTGTCTGCTATTTAATTAGGATCTGATTTGATTGCCCTCTGCACTCCCTTTCTACATCTGCTTTGCTTTTTATTATCAAAAATATAAGAGAAATATTGGGGTTGGTGTTGTCTAATTACTTTTCATGGCCAATACTTATTTTTGCCTGCTGCTTTGTGGTGTGGGTCAGGGAACAGATCATGTCTTCTCATTGTGTGTGTTCACATAGGGCCACCACCTTCTTGTTGGCCCGGCAGTGACCAGGTTTACCTATGAAAACTAGACTGTGGAGTCAGACATTTCCATTCTAGGGGTTGTATTAATAATACCAGCACATATTTGGCCTCATGTTTCAGCTCAATTCTACCGTATTTCTACAGAGAACTCCATGCTGGGATTACACAGTACTAACCCGAATTAGGGCTTCCCCCATGGCTCAGTCAGTAAAAAATCTACTTGCAATGCAGGAAGATGCAGTTTTGATCCCTGGGTCGGGAAGATCCCCTAGTATGCTTGCCTGGAGAATCCCCATGGACAGAGGAGCCTGGTGGGCTACAGTCCAAAACGTCACAAAGAGTCAAATACAACTGAGTGACTGAGTACACACACAACCTAAATTAATCAAATTGGTATTGGTTTTATTTAATGGACAGTGGACACATGCAGGGACAGAGGCTCTAATGGAAATATGGTTATACAAAGAATTCTATGTGAATTAAACAGAAAGCAGGAGATGATCAGAGGAACTGGAGTAACAGAGATTTCTTTTTCTTGGGGAGTCACAGACATCTTCCAGTGAGATAGATTTCAATTCGGCCCTTGAGGGATGATGGACCATGAGCCAGGTCAGGCAGTGAAGAATGATATAAATTTAAAGTCAAGGAGTAGGGCCCATTCAGAAAATGCCATAAAGCTCCACATGACTGGGGAGAATGACATGAGAAGAAGTATGGAAGGGAAGATGGGAGAAGCAAGGGTGGTGGGCCGGAGTCAGGTACTGACCATCCTCCTATGCTACTTTATGGTACTTAGCATGTTGATTCATCTCCCTTCTCATCCCTGGCAACACTGAATTAGTCATCTAGTTGCTTCCCTAGTGGTTCAGATGTAAAGAATCTGCCTACAATGCAGGAGATCCGAGTTTGATCCCTGGGCTGGAAAGATCCTCTGGAGAAGGGAATGGCAACCCAGTCCAGTGTTCTTGCCTGGAAAATTTCACAGAGAGGAGCCTGGTGGGCTACAGTTCACGGGGTCACAAAGAGTCAGATATGATTGCGTGACTAACACTGGCACTTTGCTTTCTTTTCCCCACTGAGCTTAAGTGGGGCCTTAGAAACCCTTTCAGCAGGACACTCTCAAGAAAAGTTTTGATTGAAAAGAGTTAGCATCTCTATTTGTCATTACCGATATTAACACATTACTAACTGGAGACACATTAATACTAAAGGTGTTGGATTTTGCAAAAATCTCCCAGTCAGTAATCTGTTAACCATGAAAAGCCTCAAATACCTGATTCAGACTTTAGAAAGACAGTTTTGGTGAGTAGATGAACACAAAAGATGAAGGAGGAAGTGATTGAAGACCAGAGAGGATGAAGTGCAATCAAACAGAGTAACCAATAGACAGTAGAAGTAGTCATACTAAATTTGAGAACAAATTCAGTACGTGGGTTCAATCCAGATTTGGCATTAAGAGGAGGAGGACAGAAGAGGGTGGAAACCAAGGGAAAATCATGGACAGCTCTATTTAGGAGGCTTTCTGACTGGACAACCGGGAGGTGAGTGGGTAGTGCCTAGTTCCGCATCCCCCTGCCCACCTGCGACTTGGGCTGCAGCTGTGGTGAACACTTCCTGTGCATGCTGTCAGCCTCCTCCTTCAAGGACCTCCTAGATGCCTCTGTTTTTTTGCCTCATGACTGTGGAACTTCCCAGCACAGAAATAGCCCAGAAATGGCGAGACATTTATGATGTTAGAGGTGAGGGGAGGTGGTGGGTAACATCAACCCAGAAGGAAAGCAAATTGGTGGATAAATGTCCCAGCCTCCTGTCCTCCAAAGGGAAAAATCTGACGCACATTCTACGTGGTTCCTGAGGGTCCCCAGTGAGATTGAACCTCAGCCACTATGGTAACAATCAGACCAGTAGCACACTTCCTTGGCCCCTCCTCCTTTCCAGGCTTTTCTGAACTCCTCACTCTTACTTCTGAAATGATCCCTCAGATAAGCCACCTGCATCTTAGTCCTTGTTTCACGCTCACTTTGGGGTTACCCATAAAGACTGATGAAAATGCCCGCATTTGAAAGGGATGGAGACTTCAAGAGAAGGCTAGGGACCTCCCTGGTTGAGGATCAGTCTGCCAATGCAGGGCACGTGGGTTCATGCCCTGGTCCAGGAAGATTCCACATGCCAGGAGGCAACGAAGCCCATGCATGACAATTATTAAGCCCCAACTCTAGAGTCCACAAACTGGAGCCCATGCATCTAACACCTGTGCTCTACAACAAGAGAAGCCACCGCAATAAGAAGCCCGCGCACCACATCTAGAGAGTAGCCCCTGCTACCCACAGCTAAGGAAAGCCAGGGCACAGCAACAAAGACCCAGCACAGCCACAAATGAACAATTATTTAAAGCCTAAAAAAAGAAAAAAAAAAACCAGAAAGCTAGGACTGGAGACTGTAGGAGGGAAAATAAAGTGGTCAGTTTGGGAAACAGGAAATATGAAGTTCCTGTGGGGATTCCAAGCATTAAGGAACGAGAACAGCAGGTGGAGGCTGCCAGTCATGGCAAGTTAATGGATAAAAAGAAATTATATTTTACTAGTCAGTGTCATCTATGTTGTATTTCAGTTGCTTTTTTTCTGTTATGTGATGAACGGGTAGTAGTTGAAATCTGGAAGTAGATGAAATCTAATGGCAAAAGTCAATTCATGCTTTAAAAAAAGACCAAAGGCATGAATCTAAACTCCAAGACAGGTTTTTGGAGCGTGATGCCCTGCACAGTCTGCACACCCTTTGGTAAATTAATGAGGTTGCCAAGATGCAAATTAATGGAGAAAAAGAGATTATATTTTACTAGTCAGTATCATCTGTGTTTTATTTGAGCTGCTGTGTGTGTCTTTTTCTTCCTTTGAAGAACGTTACATTGAAGAATAAACTAAAAATTACAGGAAATAATTTGCAGATTTTGATGGCATCAGTGGAGATTTTGGGAGACCAAGGGCATGGTGGTAGGATCAGCTTCCCTTCCTCCTGTTCAGTGACTATCACTGATCACTTGGGCAAAGGAGTTTCTGTATTTTGTGAAGCTGATGTGAAGAGCAGCTGATGAGTAAGCACTTTGTTTATAAAGTTGTGCTGTCAAATACGTTAGCTACTAGCCACATGTGGCTATTGGGGACTGGAAATGGTGGCTAGTGTAATTGAGAAGTTTCACTGTGCGTGGGTGCTCAGATACTTGAGCCATGTCAAACTCTTTGCAACCCCATGGGCTGTAGCCTACCAGGCTGCTCTGTCCATGGGGATTCTCCAGGCAAATATACTGGAGCCGGTTGCCATGCCCTCCTCCAGGGGATCTTCTGGACCCAGGGATGAAACCTGAGTCTCTTACATCTCCTGCATTGGCAGATGGGTTCTTTACCACTAGCGCCACCTGGGAAGCCTGAAGCTTCTTTACTATAGTTTAATTAATTTAAATAAAGAAGCTTAAGCATTGTAAACTGTTTTTCCATGAAACACAACTTAGTTTTGGTAGGACTATAATACACTTAGCTGAAAATTTTTCATCTGAATGTCTATTTCTTAGACCTAGTATGATATTTTGTCTCATTAATAATGTTTAACTTGGGCTTCCCTGTGGCTCAGACAGTAAAGACTCTGCCTGCAATGCAGGAGACCTGGGTTTGATTCCGGGGTTGGGAAGAGCCTCTGGAGGAGGCCATGGCAATCCACTCCAGTATTCTTGCCTGGAGAATCCACATGGATTCTCATGGACAGAGGCTCCCATGGACAGAGGAGCCTGGAGGGCTACAGCCCATGGGGTTGCAAAGAGTCAAACAGGACTGAGCGACTAAGCACACACACAGTATGATATTTTTGTCTCATTAATAATGTTTAACTACTTTGTTGAGGTATAAATATCATAGATAAGACTTCACATAGTTAATGTACACAGTCTGATGAGTTTGGGTATATGCATACACCCGAGAAACCATCACCATCATCACGGGGAACAGACATAGCCATCACCTCCAGAAGTTTCCTGGTGTTCACCCTTTTCTGTGTTTGCCCTTACCATAAGTCCCACAATCTTAAAGTTTTAAGTGCATGATACGGTATTTATTGTTGACTGTAGCCAATTCCTAGAGCTAATTCTTCTTGCTAATTCTCATGTAGCATTTTACAATGAGAATGTTTTGGATATGTTGATTTAAAATATATTCATTTTTAAAAATATCTTTCTGCTTTTTGCTTTTTTAAATGAGGCTATAAAAAAATAAAATTGTATATGTGGCTAACATGATAATGTTATTGATAATACTGGTATAAACTGTCCTAAAAATATAAGGCACAAGACCTCTGGTGAAAGGCAGCATTTTCTGGGTGTAAGGATGACAGCTGGGGTGCCCTCTACAGACTCTCTTTTGACCTGATACTTCTCAAGTACCTGCTATACTAATTGCCTCTTAATACTTTGGCACCTGGGAATAAAAGGCACCGGTCCTAGTTATAGTTTTTTTAAGAAATCTTCATACTGTTCTGCATAGTGGCTATACCAAATAATCCAGCTATCCTACTCTTAGGCATATATCCAGAGAAAACCATAATTCAAAAAGATATCTGTGCCCCAATGTTCATAGCAGCACTGTTTACCATAGCCAGGACATGGAAGCAACCTAAATGTCCATCAAAAGACAAGTGGATAAAGAAGAAATGTTACATATACACAATGGAATACTACTCAGTCATAAAAAGATGAAGTAATGCCAGTTGCAGCTACATGGACAGATTTGGAGATTTTCATACTGAGTAAAGTAAGTCAGATGTAAAAAGACAAATATCATATGATATCACCCATGTGTGGAATCTAAAAAATAAAAAGTACAAATGAATTTATCTACAGAACAGAAATAGAGTCACAGTTGAAGAAAACAAAATTATGGTTACCAGGGAATGTGGGAGAGGGATAAATTGGGAGATTGGGATTGGCATATACACACTGCTATGTATAAAATAGATAAGTAATAATGACCTAGGTATAGCACGTAGAACTCAATACTCTGTAACAGCCTACCTGAGAAAAGGATCTAAAAAAGAGCAGATGTGTGTGTATGAGTAACTGATTCACTTTACTGTCCACCAGAAACTAACACAGCACTGTAAATCAACTATACTCCCCCATTTTTTTTTTTTTTTTAAGGGCACAGGTCCTTTAAGAAAGGAAAAAACAATCGTTAGGATTTAGTTTTGATTTGTTTTGATTTTTGACACAGACTTTGGCTCTTTAATGTATCTGCCAGTTTGTTTTATTGATGCCTAGAGCCCTGGATTTTCTTTCCAAATGGCAGGAAGAGGGTGAGATCTGAGGAGGAAGCAAAACCAAACCAAACCAAGCCCCCTGGCCCTGCAGAGAAGTGAGGGGAGGCAGGGTGTGGCTGGAGCTGCCCTGGCACCTGGAAACAAGGGATCAGGTAGAGGGCAGCCCGGGGAGAAGCCCCTGAGGATTGGTAGGGAGGATGCTCAGCTAGGGAAGCAGTGCTGTTCCTGGGGCCGGTCCAGAGAGGAGATGGAGCCAATAGTTGCTGGTGCGGGAATCACAATAAAGGCCCGGACCAATCACAACGGAGAAAGTCTCATAAATAAGCTGCTGGGGAAAACACAAGGGAGGGGTGTGGTCCGCGGGGTCCGCCCATGGTCCGCGTCACTCCTGCCAGTGGAGATGCTTCACTGCACATCCCTCGTCTGGGACACTCTGCTGCCCAGCTGCGGACACGTGTGTTTACTTCTCGGCCCTCACGTTCAAAGCATACTCTGCTGCTCTCTCTTCAGATTAGTTGGTATTGTTGAGTTATTTTGCCTCTTCCACATTTCTCACACAAAAAGTCTAACTTATTTGTTTTTCTACCCTACTCGACTGGAAACACCTTATCACTCTATCACCAGCGCCCAGCAAGCTACCAGCTACGGAATGGTGGGTGGTGGACGTGGAATTAGAATTAGGAAACAATATCACTCCAGGATTCGTAAATCCCAGGACTTTTAACAAAAATTCCTCACAGATTCCTTTCAGCACCACACGCAGATATTTAAATATTCACATTTGCACATATATTAAAGCCCCGTGTATGTGAAAATAATCACTTTGATGTTGCTGGAGGAGAGGGTGCCCCCGCCTTTAGACAGGGTTGGGGAGGTTGTTTTTAAGAGCTTTCTTTGCAGCTGGATTGTTCACTAGCTCAATAGGGCTAAAACTCTCCCAAAGAAATGCACTATCCTTCCGGAAATAGCGGAAAGAAACACACCAAATTTCTTGGCATGACGCAGCAAGGCAGGCTGCAATAGATTAGCTCTGCCCTTAACAACAAGTTTCACTGGGCCGATGAGAGATGTTATGGAAACATATCAAGGGAAAGCAGACTCCAACTTCAGCTGGCCAGCGGAGCATCAGATAATCACTGCAAGGGAAACACTGAACCAGCCCCAAGACTCACAGAGCAGCTTATTATAAGGGTTTAATATACAATATTTTGGAGATTCTGGAGAGCTCTTGTAATGAGATACGGAGCCTCACTCTTCTCAGCCCCTGGGTCAGATTTGGACAGGGGTCCATTTCAACTCAAATTAGTTGCCATTTGAGGCAATTTGGAAGCCTTGGCAAAACAAAGTGGTCATCTCATCCTAGTGACCAGGAGAGCTGATCTCCCCAAAGTCAAGAATCCAATGACACTGCCCATTGTCAGGCCACAGATTCCCTTTCAGAGCAGAGATACGCATCCACTAACATTATTTTAAAGATGCTCTAATCACAACTCCAGCTCTGTGACCAGAAGGGCCGAGTTCCAGAGAGTCAAGATTGCAAAGGTTTTTTTTCTTTTGCTTGTTTAAAAAAAGAAAGTTTTATTTTTTTTAAAGAATTCTTCCAGGATTTCCCTGGTGGTGAGGTGGATAAGAATCTTCCTACCAACGCAGGGGACACGGATTCAATCCCTGGTCTGGGAAGATTCCACATGCCGCAGAAAAACTAAGCCTGTGCACCGCAACTAGAGTCCAAGCTGCAACGGGAGAAGCCACTGCAATGAAAATGTAGCCCCCGCTCACCATAACTAGGGAAAGCCCGTACAGAGTAAAGAAGACCCAGCACAGTGAAAATAAATAATTTTTTTTAAAGGAACTCTTCTATGGCAAGGTTAATTCTTCCTTCAAGGAAGAAAATGGTGGCTTGATAGTGGTCAGCTACTGCAGCCATCAGGGGGTTGTTTTTCAGGGGCCGAGTCCACCCTGCTGCTGAGGATTCCAAGGAAGGCATCTTCCAGGGCTTCATGAATGCCCCATCTGCCTGGATCTTGCTCTGCCCTTGCTTGTCTAGCTGCTACCTATCAAATGGTTTTGTTTGCACAGAAACAAGAATTAAGTTACGTAAGCAAAGTCTTGCTATCTCCGTTTCTGACAGCTACATTCTGTTCTGCCATACCCTTGTTTCACAGGAGGTTAGGAAATAAGGTTATCAGAAAAATGCCTGTGAACTTCATGGTGACTGAGGAGGCTGAACTCGTAGGGTGGAGGTCTGGGGGTTTTCTGAAGGACACTGAGGCCCCCTAAGCATAGCTGTTAAGTATACAATCCAGAACCTGCTACTGTTTCATTGATGCAGACAAGGCAAGGCAAGAGAGATCTTGCCTTGTCTCAGCCAGGAAAATAGAGTTGCAGATAAAGCTGGAGAAAAGATTGATGTTCCTAAAGCTTGTGGGCTCCCTGTCCCTCCTTCCTGGATGTCCCTATCTTCGCTGCCACCGTTTGGCATCTGGGACCCTTTTTGTGGCTCTAACCCCACAGAATATACACTACTAACATGAACTTTCTCTGAGTGCAGTGTTCCAGTAAGCCAAAATCTAGATTGACACATGCTTTCAGATTTGTGCCGCCTGAAAACTATACAGAGGTGGGCAATCATGCAGTCCAGACCTCTTCAAGTCTCTGGGTTTCTTTTCAATCTGTCATCTTCTTGAGAAAGAGCCATTGAAACATGAAGAGAAATGATCCAGAAGCACCTCTATCTTTCCTAAAAAAGTATTATTTGGTGGGCAAAGCATCAAAGACATCATCAGACACCAGAGAGTAGGAACAGTACAGTTCTCTATCTGGTCCTTAAGACCTTGTTCACTGTCTTTCACAAATCAACCAGAAATGAAACTCACAAGCAAAATGACTTATGGTTATTTGTGGATGCAAAAGGTCAATATATCATCCTGATGTAATGGAGTATTAAAAAGAAAGTAATTTACAATTAAGCATACATTTCAATACATCTCTGTGCTCCACCTCCATGACGGAGGTAGCTGGAAGTGTGACCTGACTGAGGTGTGATTTATTGGCAGTGTCCATCCTGGGGGTGACAGGGGTACTTCTTTAATGAAATTGTGGACAGTGCTTGTAAGTGCTGAGCAAAACAAAATGTAGTCTTCCGTATTAGATGCACTCCTTGAAGATTCAATATATCCTCAACCTGAGCAAAACATACTTCCTATAGATCTAAAACACAGAGTTAGAATTTAGGCTTGAGCAATCACAAATAGATTTTTCACCTTCGTGATTGTCCAGTGAGGACTCAAAGATCATGAAGGGTGTCAGGAAATTTTCTGCATTGTGGGGCTGGGGATTGCAGTACAAGACATCCAGAGACCTTGCATCCTGATTCCCAGAGGCCAGTAGCTTTCCCTCTTCCCAGCATTGTAACACCCCATAATATCCTCACCACTTTCCAAACTACCCCTCTTAAGAACCATGAGCCAGAATATCAATCTAGGGTCTTGGTGCAGATTTTTGGTGTGTCCCCCATAATTTACTGTTAATGCTTATTGAATATCTGTCACACCTACTAAATTATGAGTTCTGAGGGAGCCAGGGATATTCCTGTCTTGATCACCACTGTATCGCCTGACATGGTCTAGGTGCTCAATAATATTGGTTGAATGAATCAATGGGGAAATAAATAAATGAATGGGTGCCATATAATCATCAAACTTGCATAGTATATAAGCATGGGCTAAGTCTATATTGCAATGCTTAAATTGTCTTTTAAAGATTTAACTTTAGGCTTACTATTTACTTACATTAGATTCAAATGTAGTAACTCCCATGGCATTCTTATGAGGACATAAGAACATTCCTAGCTCTGCAACTAGAGATTATGATACTAAGTGAGGTCAAAAAGAGAAAGACAAATACCATATGCTATCACTTATATGTGGAATCTAAACTATGACACAAATGAACCTACCTATGAAACCAAAACAGAATCACAGACATAGAGAACTGACTGGTGGCTGCCAAGGAGCTGGGGGTTGAGGGAGGCATGGAGTGGGAGCCTGGGGTTAGCAGATATAAGCTTTTATATATAAGATAGATAAACATCAAGGTCCTACTATCTAGCATGAAGAACTATACGTAATATCCTGTTAAAAACCATAATGGAAAAGAATATAAAAATAGAATGTATAAATGGATTGCTTTGCTATAAAGCAGTAATCAACACAACATTGTAAACTATACTTCGTTAAAAAAAAGAAAGAAAGAACGTTCAATATCCAAAGAGGGTCAGAATGATTTCTTGAGTCAGAAAATGGGACTTTGTTCCAGAGAGCCAATACTGAGAGGAAGCAAAGACTAGGACGCGTGGCCTGGGAGATCTAAAACCTCCGTCTGGTTCCATGTGTTCCTTTTTCTGGCTGCATGTAGAGCCCTCAGCTCCTCACTGCAGGAGGCCTGCGGTCACTGCTCCCATCTCAGGGAAGGCCTCATGTCATGGGTAACATGTGAGGCCTCTCAACTACAAATTGGCTCTTGCCGAAAGCATTGCCAGTGACTGAACAACAACAAGGGCATTTGCCGTCTGCCTCTGCAGAGACTGAATCCTGAGATGCTGCAGCTGCCAACCTTCAATGCTCCCTGAGGGGAATTCAGGGTGGAGAGTGAGGCACTCTGTGCTCCAGGGAAACTGGTGGAACAGGTCTTTAGATGGATATTTTCAGGAACTGATTTCATGATCCCAATCCTTTTATCTCTTCCTATCTAATAAAGCAATAAATCCCTTCAAGGTGATATTAGCTCCTGGAAGAAAACCTTTTGTAAAGTAAGAACTTGATTGCACTGAACTCTCCCTTCACCAAAATCTTATATATTGTCCTTCCCCCACTGACTCTTTAAGCCTCTCAGAGATATCTGAGGTGCTGCCTGCTGGGCTGCAGTCCTCATTTTGCCCCCAGTAAGACTCCACTTGCAACTCTCAAGTTGTGTGTCTTTTTTTAGTAGACAAGCCCACCTTTGTTGGACTGGGAGTCAGGAAGGCCGACTTTCCATGCCAATCTTGCCATTAGCCAGCTGTGTGACTTAGGAAAGTCACTTCCCTTCTCTAAGTCTCTGTTTCCTTGTTCATAAAATGAAAGGATGACATTGAACCTTTCAGCTTTAATATTTGACATTCCAGTGATATTTCACAACTGGAAATAAAGAGGTAGACCCAAAGTTGCGGAAAAGTTAGAACACGGCTTATGAAAAAGGCAATGGTTGGAGACAGCTTTGCTTAGTTAAGTGAAAAAATACCCTGGGAACTTCACAGAATAAGAAGGAAAATGTCTGTTTAGACTGCAGTTTCTCTAAAGTGAACTTAACTAATTTCACTCTCTGTCTAAAAAGGATTTATATTTCCTTCTGCATTAGCTGGCAAACATGCTACATGATGTATTCTTATTTTTCTTTACTTTTAGTGTTCAAAGAGGTCTCAGCAGTAGGTGGTAAGCTATCCAAAACAGACCCCGCATTATGTCAGCAACTAGTAATATTGTTGATTCTCTTCCTTGCAGGATCCTCGAAACTCTGAGCTTCAACTTAAAGATCAAACTCTATCATATTTAGGCCTAAGCACATGCAAGAATAATGCTGTAATTTTTAAGAGCTTTCATTTGGAGATTCTAAGATCATCTTAAAATTAGCCCATGAAATCAGGGAATTGCTTTTTTCTGGAGAGAAAGAATTAGGTGGTGTACACGTGTCACCTGTCCAGTTCCACTGATACAGAAGCATCTCAATGGCCCCTCCTTAGGCACCAGGCTGGGCCCATTCTCCAAAGCATCTCCAGGTATCTGCTGATCAGCTTTCCTCCAAGGTTAAGGAGCATGGGAGTGGAATGAGAACTGTGGGTCCACAGCAGGGAGGAAAGCTGAGCATGAATGAATGGACTCTACATACAGCACAACCTTACTCCTTGTGCTGAAGGAATCAGAGGAAGAACAGGAGGCATTGATTGTTCAGCTCTCTATATCCACCTGCCATAGAATCTTGACATGAGCAAATGGCAGAGAATTCTATTTGAGAACTTGATCCACCTTTAGTGACATGAGGAGAGATACCTCAGTACTGTGTGTGTGTGTGCACTTTTACTACAGAGCAACCTTAAATGCGGAGCTCCCACCTCTGTGACTGCCCACTCATCATCAGAGACTTGAGTCACATCCACGCTAGGTTTTAAGCGGTCAGAGGAGGAGGGAACATCAAAAATCATATGGAATGTGCATGCTGCTGTTGTTCAGTTATTAAGTCGTGTCCAACTCTTTATGACCCCATGGACTGCAGCATATCAGGCTTCCCTATCCTTCATTGTCTCTTGGAGTTTGCTCAAATTCACCTCCACTGAGTCAGTGATGCTATCTAACCATCTCATCCTCTGCTGCCCCCTTCTCTTCCTGCCCTAAGTCTTTCCCAGCATTCCATGAAATGTGTATCAAGTAGGTCTTTCCTCCAATTCCTCAAAAAATAACAATGGAGTGATGGCCAAGGCCACAGAAGGACAAAAATAACAGCTTTGTCTCTGCCCATTAAAGCCTTTAAAAACTTAACAGAGTTATTTTTCAGCATTCATTCAAATCAAAAAGTCATCCCCTCCCCCTTGAATTGACTCCTCCAAGAGCATCTTCCCTGCTATTATTAGTGGATAATTGCTTAACATTTCCTAGAGGTAATTAACCTTGTGTTTGAAATGAAAGAAATCCCTAAATTGAGCAATAAGATGAAAGCCATTCTTTCAGGTAATTTAGTCTCATCAGCCAATACCAACCATTAAGTACATCAATTTCTAGCTCAAAGGCAGTGCTGCAAAATAAGCAGTGGCAATAGTTTAAAGAAAAAACTCAAGGTCTTAAGACTGTCCTTCTCAGTTTCTTCAGAACAGGGTTCCCGAAGTGGCCACCTGATGGCAAGAGGCTTGTGTTTCTGTTCAAGCCCCACACAGTGACCTTGACAGAGGCCATCCGTTAGAATGAGTGCATGTCAAGCTGACAGCAGAATGCTAGGGGTTGCCAGCGTACCTGAAGCCTCTGAAGGTTTACAGAGGACTGAGAATTCTGTGTTAAAATTTCATTTTTCTTAACATTTTTAGAAAAACCAGTCTGCCCTATGGCAAAGAACTCTGATATTCTAGTTTGTCAATCCCACCAGTATTTGTGTGCCTGCTTGTTTCAGGACTAACTGGGTAAGCATCTCCTTTCAGTTCCTAGATTTGGGGGTTGTGAGACCCCCACAGGCAGTATTTTTGTCCCCTGCCTCCACCGCAGATTCTGTCCAACTGCTTTCAGGCTGAGGGGTATCAGAATTTTCCTCTAGCCAAGAGAAAGACTTCCAAGATGGAGACTAAACAACATCCCGTAGGATCTCGTTCCAAAGGTTGGGAAAGTTCTGTGCCAGGAAACCACTTTGTGGTTGCATTAGACGCTCCCCGCCGCCCTGCGGTTAAGGGAAGTCAAGTTACCGCAGAGCTTTTATCACCCAGCGACTGCATGTAAGCTTTCTGGGTGACCCTGGCCCACACCCCAAACCAGGGGAAGGCCCCGAGGAGCTTTTTAAGGACCATCTAGAAACCCTCAGAGATGCAGGGGGGTCCATGCCAGATCCCAATCTACAGAAATAATACTCTTTTTAAAAAAAGGACAATAACAAAAAAATAGAAAAAGAAAAGAAGGCGTGACGATCACTTTGGCGCCCTCTAGGGGCAACTTTTTGCCATCTTGTGATTGTGAAATAGTCAGCTTGGGGGCTTTCAGGTCAGTATAGAGACAAACATCTTGTTAGCTATTTCCTCATATGGCTTACCAGTACCCTTTCCTGCATTCTTTTTGTTGATTATTTTACATGACCGCAGGATCCCTTTTCTCATGGAAACTTCATCATAAAATCCAGTACCAAAGGGGGGAGAAAAAAAACCAACAACAACAAAATTAAAGCCAGAGATTTTGATTGTGTCTATCAGTTCTGTTTATTTTGATGCAAGCATTGAAGGCAGCTCTTCAGCCATTCTTTTTAAATGTTTCCCTTTCACAAACATATGATTTGAGTTGGTTTTTATCCCCCTTTAACAAATGGGGACCTCTGGCACGATGTATAATATTTAAAAGCATGGCGGTTAGCATCTGACTGTAATTCCCAGCACCACTTCTTAGCTGTCTCTGGGTTAGCTGCTTAACTTCTCTGTGCTTCCTCTTCCTCAAGTGTAAAAGCAGTCACATAAGAGTGCTCCCCCTTTTGATTGATGTGAAAATTAAATGAAATAAGGCTTATAAAGCAGTCATCACACTTTATTTATATCCAGTTTGTCCAGGAGCTCAGGACAGGGAAGTAGAGGAGACTCAGGGATGACATAACTAAGGCACAGCCACCTCATAGGGTGGCTGAAGGTGTTAAATAGAGTTAATGAGGTCGAAAGCCTGAAATAATGCTAGTGTCTGCGTGTGTATATGTGTGGGCTTCATTTTTCCCAACTCTCTGGGACCCCATGGACTGCATAGCATGCCAGGCTCCTCCATCCATGGAATTTACCAGACAAGAATACTGGAGCAGGTTGCCATTTCCTTCTCCAGGGATCTTCCCAACCGAGGGAAGAAACCCATGTTTCTTACCTCTCCTGAATTGACAGGAATGTTCTTTACCACTAGTGCCACCTGGGAAATAATGTTTAGCCTGTAGTAAATACTTGAAATTGTTCACTAATGTTGTTTTCCTTATTAATATCTCCATTTTAGTGGAGCAAACTAAACACATAGAGTTAAATAACTTGTTTAGGAGACAGACAGTGAGCAGTGCAGTCAGAAACCTGTCTGCCTCTATGGTCCATGCTCTTGACCATGATGCTCTCTCTGTGTATAGTAAGTGTTACTCTCAGTATTATTTTGACAGGAGAAACACGTTTCAAATAGGCCTGCTGTCATCTTAGTGGAGAGGAGTTTCTAATCCATCAGCCCATGAAGTATACTTCACCCTGCAGCATGAACCTGCTTACACTAAGACACCAAAAATGCTGCTGCTGCTAAGTCGCTTCAGTTGTGTTCGACTCTGTGCGATCCCATGGACAGCAGCCCACCAGCCTCCTCTGGCCACGGGATTCTCTAGGCAAGAACACTGGAGTGGGTTGCCATTTCCTTCTCCACTAAAAATTCTGCTGCTGCTGCTGCTAAGTTGCTTCAGTCGTGTCCGACTCTGTGCGACCCCATAGACAGCAGCCCACCAGGCTCCACCATCCCTGGGATTCTCCAGGCAAGAACATTAGAGTGGGTTGCCATTTCCTTCTCCAATTCATGAAAGTGAAAAATGAAAGTGAAGTCGCTCAGTCGTGACCGACTCTTTGCAACCCCATGGACTGAAGCCTACCAGGCTCCTCCGTCCATGGGATTTTCCAGGCAAGAGTACTGGAGTGGGGTGCCACTGCCTTCTCCACTAAAAATGCTACCACCCATCAGCTAGTCTTATGATGGCATAAGGCAGAAATCTTTACCTTGTTTGTTTTATATCAAGAGGTTATTTTCCTCTTGCTAAAATCTTCAAGTCGATCTGGAAGAGGTGAGACAGTTGATAAGGAATTTAAAGAGGAAATAGCCAGAGGAAAGCAGGAAAGTATTCTTAGGGAGCCTTTCCACTAAGGTGAGTGGAGTCAAGCACCCTGGTAACGTCTGGCTTTTCTCTCGAAAAGGTTCCAGGCCACTCTACTTTCTGCTCAGAAATTTCTAGCATGGAGGATGTTCTTGTTCCCCTGAGAAGTAACTTGAGAATTTTCATAACTTCTGTTGAACTTGGATAGAGATATTCTGTGCTTACAATTATTACAGTGTGTCTAATGTGGTTATGGTTTTCTCCTCTTCCTTCTCCCTGCCTTCTCCATTCTCCTTCTTCTCCCGAGACCTCTCCCTCTTCCACTTCTTCTCCTTTTTTATTAAACATAATTGACATCAGTTCAGTCAGTTCAGTAGCTCAGTCATGTCCGACTCTTTGCGACCCCATGAATCGCAGCACGCCAGGCCTCCCTGTCCATCACCAATTCCTGGAGTTCACCCAAACCCATGTCCATTGAGTTGGTGATGCCATCCAGCCATGTCATCCTCTGTCATCCCCTTCTCCTCCTGCCCTCAGTCTTTCCCAGCATGAGGGTCTTTTCAAATAATTGACATACAGCAGTATATAAGTTCAAGGTGTACAACATAATCACTTGACTTACATACATCATGAAATGATAACCACAATAAGTTTAGTGAATATCCTTCATTTTATATAGATAAAAATAAAGAAAAAGAAAAGTGTGTTTTTCCTTGTGATGAGAATTCAGGATTCATTTAACAACTTTCATATATAACACAGAAGTTTTAATTATGTTTATTATCTGGTACATTTCATCCCTAATAGTTGTTTATCTTATAACTGGAAGTTTGTGCTTTTGACTACCTGTATCCAATACTCCCTTACCAACCTAGGCCTCTGGTAACCCCCAATCTGATCTCTTTTTCTACAAGTGTATCTGTTTGTTTTTGAAGTATAACTGACCTATAACACTATGTTAGTTCCTGGTGCACAACATAGTGATTCAATATTTCTATACATTTCAAAATGATCACCACTATGTCTAGTTACCATCTGCCTGGTTTTCGCCACTCACTTTGTTAGCATTTTACCAGTTCTGCTAGCTAAGCTGCTAAACCTCAGAGTCTTCTCAAGTCAAGGATCTCCCATTGATTTTAGCTTCTAAAATGGGGCAATGAAACATTTATCACTAGATCATTACTGCTGGTGAGAAGTCTCCTGCTATTCTGCTTATTGTCTACAACTGCTGACGCTGTGGAAACACAAGTCTCTGAGGCCATTTTATTTTGTCTGAGAGCAGAGATAGTTTGTTGTTTTAGAGAAGGCACTCACTCCTTAGACATTTTCTAGCTATTGGGCAGGAAAAATAACAATTGGAAATGACTGTTTTTCTGATATTGAGGTGCAAAAATATGTATATAAAAGAGGTGTTTTTTCAGAGAAATTGCCAAAATGTACACTTACCTTTAAGTTCACTTTGGCCATGAGATTTCTTAGAACATTTTTCTCCCTTATTTAGGCACGATAAAATACCCAATAGGTTAATTTAATCTTTTATTCACATGCTATATAAGAAGGAAAGAGGCCCATTTACACTAAAGTAAAATCAGTTGAAAAAATGCTTTCCCTGGATGTGCTAATAAGCAAGAGGAGGAAATTTTCAGGTTTAATATTAGTTTTGAAGATTCTCAAAGACATCATACTGCCTGAAAGTTATCACTCCTAGATAATCACTATTAATAGTACAAGCAGTAAGACAACAACGACAATTCCACTTGGCATTTATTTTTATATTGTTGTTTCCCTGATAGCTCAGTTGGTAAAGAATCCACCTGCAATGCAGGAGACCCCAGTTTGATTCCTGGGTCTGGAAGATCCACTGGAGAAGGGACAGGTTACCCACTCCAGTATTCTTGGGCTTCTCTGGTAGCTCAGCTGGTAAAGAATCTGCCTGCAATGTGGGAGACTTGGGTTTGATCCCTGGTTGGGAAGATCCCCTGGAGAAGGGAAAGGCTACCCACTCCAGTATTTTGACCTGGAGAATTCCGTGGACTGTACAGTCACAGACTTCGTTGTGACTGAGCACCTTTTACTTTCACTCTTCATGGAAAGTTCAAGTGTATGTCAGGTTGTAGATGCACCCTCAGGTGTGTTATTGCTCCCATTAACAGATGTAAAAACTGAAATTGTAAAGATGGACAGGGAGGCCTAGTGTGCTGCGGTTCATGGGGTCGCAAGGAGTCGGACACGACTGAGTCACTGAACTGAACTGAAAGGTGTCTGTCTCATTCAAGGGCTCAGAATAAATCATTCAGTGGAGACAGAAGAAAACACAAGTTTCTCTCAGTATGCAGTACTGCACCTCCTAATATACACTATAATTCCAAGTATAGGGTTGATTAGTGAGGCAGAGATACATGATGTTAGTATATTAATGCATTAATTTGACATCAGTGATTATTCATTACATGCTAGGTACTGCTTCAGGTAGTAGCAAGCAGAGTCCTTAATCTCACAGAGTTTATATTCTGCTGAGGCAAGGCTGGTAATAAATCAAAATAAAATACCAGGTGAAGGTAAGTGCTGTGGAAAAAATAAAACAAAGGAAGGGGGCTAGGGAATGCTGAGCTTCTCTCAGGGTGTTATTTTATACAGTGTAGTCAAAGAGCTTTCATAAGAAAGTGGCATTTTGAGCAAGTATTAGAAGGAAATTGGGATTCAGTGAGAGTTATTAAAAGTAAAATTTTCAAATAATCAAAAAGTGACTCTCGCATGATTAGGAACTGAGCATATGTCAAAGATTTATTCTATTCATTAAGTAATAAGGAAACAATAAGATACCAGGAGTGGTTCAGGTATTTCCTCAGCAGTCCAGTGGTTAGGACTCTGCGCTTCCAATGTAGGGGGTGAAAGTTTGATCCCTGATCAGGGAACTAAGATCCCTCATGCCATGGATGCAACCAAAAAAAAAAAAAAAAAGTGGTTCAAAAGGCATTCAAGTATCTGATATTTAAACAAAATTTAATAACAGAATGTTCAACTAAGAAAGACAAAACTGGTAAATGTCCCACAGGATAATAAACTATGTTCTTTGGAGTCATCTTTCCTGGTGGACAAAAATTGTTGGATCTCTCATTAAAAAAAAAAAATTCATAAAAAAAATTTAGTAACTTTGCTACATCTGGAACTTTTAATCAATAGTAAACAGTAAGTCAAATAAAGTACAAAAGTACATCCCTTAAGTAATGAATACTATCTTGAGCCTATTAGAAAATGTACCCATAAGACATTGAAAGGGCATGCTGATCACATAGTCCTCTTTTTTCAAGTTTTGCTTTTCTTTTTTCTGTTTAAAAGAGCCATGGAGAGATGATTGGGCAAAAAAACATTCTAGGCAGAGAGAAATGTAAAGGAGTCAGCCCATTTCCCTCCACTCATTCTTCATTCTTCCTACAGCCAAGGAAAGCTCTCCTGACACCCCTCTGTACCCACCCCACCCCCTGCCCCCTCTGCAGACTCACACACTCACCTGGACCATGTTATACAGTTTTATGTAAGTAAAGAGCTGGGGGAAATCTGGACAAACCAGAAAATTTATATTGGAAGGAGAATGAGAATTGAGGTTGGGAGTTAAGAGTAGGGGAGAGTTTTAAAAAATATTAGAGAGTGGTGACTATGCAAAGTATTGAAAGTAGGGAAGAATGGATTTTCATGTTTTGCTATTTTTCTATGGCATAAAAATGTCCTTCCCCTACCTCAGTCCCCACCTTTGACTGTGTCCTGAGAGACTGAGTGAAAATATGAATTTGTTCAGATTATATGTCCAGTGCTTGTCAGATTGTGTTCTACGTGAGGTGGGAATCAGGCTGCTTTCCCAGACTCATGTTTGTCTGGTACAACCTTGGTCTGTCTCTGAAATGATTCCATGTGTGATATGGAAACTGAGGAGGAAAGGAAATGGGAACTTTCTTTGAGTCTGGAGGGTTAGAGGAGCTATCTGCTCAAGGGAAGAAGTGTGCAACCTCCCTCCTCCCACTCATTAGAATTGGTGCTCCTTTTCCTCCTTCCACTGCCCTTCCCTAGCCCTGTAGCCTCCACACTAGCCGAGGTTTTCAGAAGTTACACTCAACCCTGTCTGCACAAAGCCCACACTTCAGTCCCTGTCTCCTGTCTTGCTTTGCATGCTGCAGGCTATAATCAACCTCTGACTTCCAAAATATCTCCTCTTCCCACTCTCTGTGTTCCATAAAAGCTCCCATGCCCTTATACTATTTTTAAATACCTCCTAGAGAATCAAGTATCTCCAAATTTTTCACTTGGCCAGCTAGGACCACTATCAGAGGTCCTTCCATGTAAGGGCTTCCCTTGTGGCTCAGCTGGTAAAGAATCCGCCCACAATGTGGGAGACCTGGGTTTGATCCCTGGATTGGGAAGATCCCCTGGAGAAGGGAAAGGCTACCCACTCCAGTAGTCTGGCCTAGAGAATTCCATGGACTGTATATGTCCATGGGGTTGGGAAGAGTCAGACACGACTGAGCAACTTTCACTTTCCAGGTAAGGAAAAGATACTGGGTATAGGGAGTGAATTTTTCAGACTTGTAATTTATAGTTCCTCTGAGACATTTAAGAAGAACTGCTCTCCTGTTACAGTCCATTACTAAAAGATGAAGTTAAGACAGAACAGTCTGAGCTTCAGACACTAGACTAGGATGTGATAGAAGAAGAATACAGCAGCGGCAATGGGCATCCCTTATCCCCAGCCAAGAAGGAGATGTGAAAGGAGGTGGGTGGTTCAGGGAGAGAAATGATAATAAATAAAGATATAAATAAATATATAATATAAATAAATATATAAAGAAATATAAATAAATATTTATTTATAATAAATAAATATAATACATATTATATATAATAAATAAATAATATAAATAAATAAATAAATATAAATAAATAAATAAATAAGAGAGAAAATTATAAATAAAAATGCGATCCTATCCTCTTTGTTTTAAGAAGAAATCCTTGCTCCCCAAACACTTTCTCCATACTGCTTAAAAGTCTACCAATTAAATTCATTTGGTTAATATTTAAATATCTCAAAATGAGACCATCATTCTTTCATCTCTCCCTGTAAATTGGTTTCATAAATGCTTCCTTCCTTGTTGCATCAAGGTTTCTAGGAGAGGAACAGAACCACGCTCTTGGAACACTAGATTATAAAATCAATGTAAAAATGGTGGACTGAACAGAAAAATATTCTGATAACTTTTTTCTGGTATCAATCCAGAGCCATGACACCAAATGAAGGCCAGGACACTGATGTGAACTTGCATCTGAGCCCTGTCTTCAGGCATTACCTCCAGGGTTTCCCAAGTTACAGATTTGTGATCTCTTACTGTAGAGGCTCCCTGGCTATCAGCTCCAAGTTAGTACTAGAAGTTGGCAGAAACAATAGAAATGCCTATATGTGTCCCTCTATTTATCCTGGGGGCTGTTTCAAGTTTCATTCAGCTTACTATGGCATCAGGAAGCATTCTGTTCTCTCTCCTGTTTTCAAGGTCAAGAATTTGATTCCTGATTGTTGAGAAAAGCCAGACTTCTCCTAGGAAGGAAGCATCTTTGTTAGAGAAGTCTGTGTCAGATTATTTCATCTGTTAACAGCAGAACCAGAAGATAAAGAGGACTATTTGAAAGGAACTAGCATTGACAAATGGTATACATTTTTGAACTCATTTCAAAGTACGAACTCTTGTTTCATTTCATTTTCTAAGGCTCTGAGTAACTTACAGACAATTTAATTGCCTGTATTTGGAATAGAGAATTCCTAAAATGCTGAGCATAATATTTGGATTTAAAGAAAAAGACACCATAATAGAGGCCATTGTTCAAATAAGTACAGACAGGTTCATGTATTTTGAACCCTGGATAAAATATAAAGAAGATCATTGAGCTCTAATTTGAAAGAATTCTATTGAAAGGCTTGGAAAACAATCCAGTACAAGAATATGAGACAGAATTATAATATTTACTGGACAATTGTTTGCTAAGAAGCATATATTTTATATCACTTTTTAACAAGACTGAACTGTCAAATTGTTTAAAATTCCATTGGAAAAATTTGGATTATCATAAAAGTGTTTACTTTTTTATCCTTCCATGTATATTGAATTACTCATGGAAGACAACCAAAAGAATCTGAGAAATTCTAGTTTTAGTAGCAACTCAGACTGCATTTCAGAAATATTACAGACTGTGTAAATGAATGCGACTTTTCAACATGTATTAACATAGCTGCAATACTATTTGGGTGCTTTGTAGGCACAAAGAAATGAAAAATTATAGCATTATCAGCAGGGATGATTATTTGGAAGATGATGGGACAGATTAAACATTCTTCTCATGTGTATAGTGACCATGATTATGTAGGAAAAGAAGGATCATCTTTATCTTGTTTTGCTAAATACCATTAACTCCAGCAGCTATGATTCATAACTGGTACAAAAATATGTCTTTTTAAACCGGGTCTAGAATTATGGAGTTATCATCTATGAAGGTATTGTAGTCATATATATCCTAGATCATTCACTGAACATATATCCATGTAAAAGCATATTTAGAACAATGCTGAACTTCTCTTGGTATTAAAATCACATTTGATTATTCATTATAATACCAAGCAGGCATTTCCACCTTCTTTTATATCTGAGTTAAAGAGACATAGATAACATATATTTTTTTAATTTAAACTTTTAATTTTCCACTGAGGTGTAGTTGATTAACAATATTGTAATAGTTTCAGGTGAACAGGAAAGGGACTCATCCATACATATACATGTATCCATTCTCCCCTAAACTCCGCCTCGCCCCATCTAGGCTGCCACATAACACTGAGCAGAATTCCATGTGCTGTACAGTCTGCCCATGCTGGTTATCCATTTTAAATATAGCAGTGTAGACATGTCAATCCTAAACTCCATAACTATCCCTTCTCCCCATTCTTGCCCTGGGCAACCGTTAGTTCATTCTCTAAGTCTGTGAGTCTCTTTCTGTTTTGTAAGTAAGTTCATTTGTATCATTTCTTTTAGATTCCACATATAAGGGATGTCATACAATATTTCTGAGTCAGTACAGCTGAGATGGGACAGAGAATGTGTTTTTAACAAACTCCACATGACAATGATGCTGCATTCCTAGAAACCACACTTTGAGAACTACAGCAATAAAGGAATCTGGGTTCGGTTCAGTTCAGTCGCTCAGTTGTGTCCGACTCTTTGCGACCCCATGAAATGCAGCACGCCAGGCCTCCCTGTCCATCATCAACTCCCGGAGTTCATGCAAACTCATGTCCATTGAGTTGGTGATGCCATCCAACCGTCTCATCCTCTGTCGTCCCCTTCTCCTCCTCAATCTTGCCCAGCATCAGGATCTTTTCCAATGAGTCAGCTCTTCACATCAGGTGGCCAAAGTATTGGAGTTTCAGCTTCAACATCAGTCCCTCCAATGAACACTCAGGACTGATCTCCTTTAGGATGGACTGGTTTGGTCTCCTTGCAGGCCAAGGGGCTCTCAAGAATCTTCTCCAACACCACAGTTCAAAAGCATGAATTCTTCAGTGCTCAGCTTTCTTTATAGTCCAACTCTCACATCCATACATTACCACTGGAAAAACCACAGCCTTGACTAGATGGACCTTTGCTGACAAAGTAATGTCTCTGCTTTTTAAAATGCTGTCTAGGTTGGTCATAACTTTCCTTCCAAGGAGCAAGCATCTTTTAATTTCATAGCTGCAATCACCATCTGCAGTGATTTTGGAACCCCCCAAAATAAAGTCAGCCACTGTTTCCACTGTTTCCCCATCTATTTGCCATGAAGTGATGGGACCAGATGTCATGATCTTAGTTTTCTGAGTGTTGAGCTTTAAGGCAACTTTGTCACTCTCCTCCTTCACTTTCATCAAGAAGCTGTTTAGTTCTTCTTCACTTTCTGCCGTAAGGATGGTGTCATCTGCATATCAGGTTATTGATATTTCTCCCGGCAATCTTGATTCCAGCTTGTGCTTCTTCCAGCCCAGCGTTTCTCATGATATACTCTGCATGTAAGTTAAATAAGCAGGGTGACAATATACAGCTCTTCCAACCACATAGGAAAAGACTCTACATATGGTCATCACCAGATGGCCAACACCAAAATCAGATTGATTATATTCTTTGCAGCCAAAGTGAAGAAGCTCTATACAGTCAACAAAAACAAGACTGGGAGCTGACTGTGGCTCAGATCATGAACTCTTTATTGCCAAATTCAGACTTAAATTGAAGAAAGTGGGGAAAACCACTAGACCATTCAGGTATGACCTAAATCAAATCCCTTATGATAATCAGTGGAAATGAGAAATAGATTTAAGGGACAAGATCTGATAGACAGAGTGCCTGATGAACTATGGACGGAGGTTCATGACATTGTACAGGAATCTGGGTATCAGGGGCTAAAAGCAATTTGAAGAAAAAATACATGTGGATCAGGTTGATATTGTGCAAAGTGAGAAGAATCTAAGCTTTCCCCTAAAGAACCAGCCTCCCTGTGGCCTAAAGTGTAAATTAAGCACAGTAGACATTCTTCTCAGAGAGCTTTCCATTTTGGATCAAAACTGTAACCTCAGGAAATGAAATTTGAACAATGAAAAGGCAGTAAAACTTTTTACCTTACTCTTGCCTTCATTACAACAGTGACTTAAAAGTCAAATCTCTTCATGGTAATTTCTTATTCAAAGTCTTCAGTAACTGTCCTTCTACAGGCAAATTTTAAATGCTTAGCCAGGCTTCCAGGCCTTTCATTTCAGTTATTGATTTATTCACCTCTGTTCTTTAAATTTTCTAGCTCTTTGGTATACATTTCTTGTATCCTCTCAGTCTCTTTCTGAGATCTTATCCTCCATTCTTTTTCTAAGATTTTTGATCTTCATTATCATTTCTCTGAATTCTCTTCACTATCTCCACTTCACTTAGTTGTTCTTCTTGGATTTTATCTTGTTCCTTTCTATAGTACATATTTATCTGCTGTCTCATTTTGTATTCCTGCATGCTAAATTGCTTCAGTCATGTCCAACTCTGTGAGGCCCTATGGACTGTAGCCTTCCAGGCTCCTCTGTCCACGGGATTCTCCAGACAAGAATACCGCAGTGGATTGCCATGCCCTCCTCCAGAGGAACTTACCTACCCAGGGATTGAACCCATGTCTCTTGCATTGGCAGGTGGATTCTTTACCACTAGTGCCACCTGGGAAACCCCCTCATTTTGTGTAACTTTCTGCATTGGTGGTTTCCATTCCATAGGCTGCAGGATTGTAGCTCCTCTTTCTTCTGGTGTCTGCCCCCTGGTTAGTGAGGTTGGTCCAAAAAGTTATGCAGTCTTCCTGGTGTATGGACTGGAGCCTGCCCACTGGTGGGGGGAGCTGGGTCTTACCTCTCTGGTGGGCAAGACTATGTCAAGAGCTGTGTCCAGAGTTGACTGTGAGCTCAGGATGACTTTAGGCAGCCTGTCTGTTGATGAGTGAGGCTGTGTTTCTGCCCTGTGGGTTGTTTGGTCTGACATGTCCCAGCAATGGAGCCTGCAGGCTGTTGAGTTGGGCCAAACACTCAGTACCAAAATGGTGGCCTCTAAGAGAGTTCAAAATGATAAATATCCCTGGGGACTTCTGCCACTAATGTCTTTGTCCCCACAGCCAGCCACAGCCAATCCTTGTCTCCCAGGAGACCCTCCAAGACCTGCACGTGGGTCTGGCCCAGGCTCCTATGAGGTCACTGCTCCGCCTTGGGCTCTAGTACACATGAAACCTTGGGTGAGCCCTCCAAGAGTGGAGTCGCTGTTTCCCCCAGCCTTGTAGACCTCCTTCCCTCAAGCACCACTGGCCCCCAAAACCAAATGCTCAGGGGTCTCCTCTTCCTGATGCCAGAGCTCCAGGCTGGGGAGCCTGATATGGGGGCCAGAACTCTCACTCCTGTGGAAGAGCTTCTGTGATAGAATGATTTTCTAGTTTGTGGGTCACCCACCCAGTGGTTATGAGATTTGATTATATTGTGAAAGCACCCCTCCTACCATCTCACTGTGGCTTCTTTTCTGTCTTTGGATGTCAGATAACATATTTGGTAGGTCCCAGTCTTTTTCATCAGTGGTTGTTTGGCAGTTAGTTGTGATTTTGGTGTCTTCATAAAAGGATATGGGCTTAAGCACTTCTGTTTTACCGTCTTGTCCTTTTCTCCTCCCAGGCCTTCCACGCTGTAACCTATCTGTGACTTCATCAGTCACTTCTCGCTCCTTCTACTTTGTATACAACAAAACCGAACTGTTTCAAATCCTGTGAAAATGTCCTATTCTCGGGATCAGCTACATAATTTCCAGGCCCCAGTGAAATATGAAAGTGCAGGACACTTTGAACAAAAAGCATTAAAGACTTTCAAGGCAGGAACAACAGAGCTTTTGTCAAGTGTAGAAGTCTGAACATGGGGTCCTGTCGACTGCAGGTCACATACCCATGGAGCATCCCTGACTACTCTAGAGATATAATCCCTAAGTCCCTGGGCACATGTGTTGAGGCATCACAAAGAAAGAGTGAAAAGTCTTTATTTCCTTTTGCTCTGAGTTAGTATCTTTAGACTTGCTGAACTTCAAATGTAAGAAAGCTAATAAGCATTGCCAAGCATTGTCTTATTTTCCAGGAAAACTCTTGTGCAGTCAGGGAATACCACCTCTTACTTTGATCATGGCACCACTGACTCTCCTTATACACTGTTGTGGTCTTCCCCTTTTGGGTATGTTTGGTACTAGTTCCTCATCCTGCAATGCCATTCACCTGCTTCTCATCTGATAATCCCCACTCACATATCAGCTGCTCAGCCCAGGCTGCTCCTGGGCTGTGAGGCTTCTCCCAAAGCTCAGGACACACCAGGCACTTGGGGCAGGCTTGACTTGAGAGGTGGGTTCTCTGGGTTTTGATCATGTTAACATGAATATCTTATTCACTGGACTCTAGGCCATTCAACAATGCCTTCCTCTTTGTACCTGAAAAATCTAGTACAATAGCTGGATTTTGAGAGGGACACAAAAATGCTTTTAAATGAAAGGATAGGTGATCATACATCCTAACATTTTCCACTAATTCAAAAATAGCTTCTTGGGAGACAAACATTTCTGAAGCTGAGTGACAGCTTAAATGTGATTCGGTCTTCTGGAACTAGTAGATGAGCTTGTCAATTTGCTGCTGGTTACCACAAAAGTAGGACACTCTGGGGCAAGAATGAAACTCCTTGGTCTCAAGCCTAATCTATGTGGGTGTGGCCCCCAAATCTGTGCTCAGTCTTGCTCAGCGGAGGAATCTATCACAAGAGAGAGTCTATGAGAATCATCAAGAATGCCTTTCCTAGACTGGTTTCATGTGGGGACTTTTAGTTTTAATTAAAATATCAGCACTTATCTGAGACCTACATTCAGCTTTCCAGGACTGATGATCTCATCTGCGGTTGACAAGTCATTTGCCTCTCTTTCTTCTTCATTATTTCTGACTATTCACTGTTGCTCTAGCATGAGTGGGTGGAGAAAAACCTTTATACACACTGAAATTCAAACCAATAAAGTCTGCTTTTTGTAAGTGTATGCTCATCTACAAATTTCAGGTACCCCAGGTCTTCATCCCTAGCTACATGTAAAATTTGAGTGTTGGCAGGATATCATACTTACTTAGGTATATTTCTCTGACTTGCATATATATATATTCTTCTAGGCATGTTTTGAAAGATAATTTGAAAAACTTTTTTTGTTTGTTTTTAATATAATAATTTTAGATATCTTTTAGTGACTGATATGTACTTTGTCCTTGGAAATAGTCTAGGATTGAAGGAGCATCTGGAGGGATTTTTCTGGCTGAGCCATAAGAAAGAGAACTGATTGTGCAGCTTCTCAGTCTTTCTCTTTTTACCACTGTTTCATCTCTTGAAGCTGATGGGCTTCCATCCCTCAAGGTGCCTCAGCCCTGTGGACATCACGGATGAGCTAGGTCAAATGGGTCTGGGCTTATATCTCAAAAGAAAAGGACATCACCAGGTTATATCCATCTTTAGGCAGGTGTATCTGCTACCTGCTCTGAGACCAAATCCTGGCTGCCTAAACTAAGCCACTAGTTATGGAGTGGCAGAGAATACATGTGCAAGTCTGCATTGAACCAGAAACTTATCTCAATAAAATGGGTTGGATGTGAATGGTTTTAATTTGATCCTGTTGGGGTGGACTTTTCAATCCTTTAAGCTTTATCACTGACACCATGCATTCCCAATCTGAGTCCTGTTTTCTCGGACACTTAATTTGTTTAAAAGCCTTGAAAGTTGCTTTTCTAGACTTAGAATTTGGACTCCAAGGTCGGGAGGGAGTTCAAAAGGTTC
The DNA here is from genome assembly GCF_023699985.2 of Odocoileus virginianus. NCBI lineage: Eukaryota > Metazoa > Chordata > Mammalia > Artiodactyla > Cervidae > Odocoileus > Odocoileus virginianus. Next base: position 33,542,240 of record NC_069696.1, on the reverse strand, counting down.
TATAGTCTATACTCATCTGACACTTGAACCTGCCCTGACATTGTCATACGCAGGGTGTGTATTACCTTTCCCTAAACACTTCCAAGCATGGAAAATTAACTGCTGCTTGAGGTCACCCACTTGATCCTGAGTAGCTCTTTTAGAAATATCTTCCCTTCATAAACCAGATGTCAGCTAAAGTCAACTTGCCCTTTTAGATTTAAATGAAATTGTTTTGAGTTCTCATGCCTTATGAGGTAAGCCATTTAGCAACTCTTTCAAACTCTGTTAATCTTTGGCATGTGGGCAGGAGGTTGTTTACAATTGTCCTGGCTGCCTCTGGTTAAAGCCAGACAACTCCATGTATGGCTCCTTGCTTGTCTATGCCTGGTCTCCCTTCTGTTTTCCCTGTCCCACCACACCAATCAGCCTCCTGGCTCCTGTTTTGACATTTCTTGTTTCATCTTAAACACAAAGTTGTGTAAGTGTGTGCACCACACTGTTATAGGAGAATAGGGGCAACTGTTCAGGTTTGTAGAGCAGCAACCAACTTATGATTAAATGACATTCCTGGGCTTCCAAACTTTTCAGCAAGCTCATCACCAGGGACCTTGTTCCCAAGTCACCTTTATCTGTAACTTTCACCTCCCACCACGCTTGGTCCCTTCTCTTAACTCTTCCTCTTTTCTGTCTAACATTTTGCTTATATCTCAGATTCCAGTTAACTTCCTCTGGAGAGGAACTTGATGTTGCTTTTGCTCTTCTTCTAGACCTTGCCCTTGGGACCTCCTGTCCCACACCCAGGTCAGTTTATCAATATGTTTTTCCAAAAAGAGCCTTCTCCCTAAAAGTCTTGTGTCAGATGTTACCCTGTCCCCATGTGATTGCATAAAGCCCAGGTCTGACTCCCTAAAATTACTTCTATCCAGTTCATTACAGCCTGCCCTGTCTTGGCTGACCCCTTTCTCTGAAGTCATTGCTATTGACGGAAAGAACACAGGCTTCAGAGTGAAATCGCTTTAAAACCTAAATGTACTCCTCATCAATTTTGGGACACCTTTTCTAGACCATGTTCCTTAGCTATGAAATTTTGATAATCATACCTTCTAAAGGATTTGTGTGAGAATTTGACTAGGTAATATACCACATCTGACAGATAGCAGACATTCCAAATTTTTATTTCCTTTTCTTAAAACAAAATAAAATGGAGAAAAGGCTTGAAAATCTCCCAAAGCAACAAAACCACTTAAGTTATGTAATCAAAATTAAATCTAGCTTGTTTTATGAACATAAACCCAGCTTAACTTTGGTTATTTCTTATAAATGCTGCAGATAATCATAAAAGAAATGTAATTCATCTTCCTTAAATGGTTTAAGATAATCACTTATAACCAATTTTCTGCCATCTGGAAATCACCACAGAAATAACCCATCACTGTGATGGGGAACACCTTCCTCATTTTCACATTATAAGCTTCTTGTAATGTCATGAATCTGCACCTTCAAACAAGTTTGGGGTTTGAAGTGCCCCTGATCGTGAACAATTTGTTCACTTAATAAAATATTCATATCAAGTAAATCTCTCTAGGTTTTCTTTCAACACTCCCCTCAGAAACCCCACCCTAAAATGGTATGGATGAAACTTCCTCAGCCTGGTTGGATACCTGTTTGTTTTGACCTCTGACCCCTACCTACTTGACATGTCACCTCCCTTGGATGTTGAAGCTGACCCCTGCTTTTGCCATTAGTCAGCCACTCCATTTCCATGCTCCAGATTTCTGGAACTACTCACTGTTTCCAAAATCACTCTGCCTCATCTCTGGAGCCCTGTGATACTATTCTCTGTCTTTTCACATGGGCCACTTCTATTCAAGTCTCACCTAAACATCATCCTCTCTTCCAGAAAGCCATCCTTGTTTCTTTAAGTCTGAGTTGGGTGTCACTACTACCTGTTCCTCTGGCACTCTGAAATCATCCTCTTGACATCCCAAGTCCAAGGTTTTAAAATCACTTGTTACTTAGCTACCCTATAGACTATAAGCTTCATGAGCTACACGTAGATTCTTATTAAAGTTTTATCCCAAGGCAGAGGAACATGGAAACCTTTCAAGAATGTTTGCATTTTCTTTGCCCTAGAGATCAGTCCAAAAAAGTATTGCTGTGATTTATGTCAAAGAGTGCTCTACCTATTTTCTCTTCTAGGAGTTTTATGGTTTCAGGTCTTACAATTCAGTCTTTAATCCATTTGGAGCTTTCTCTTTTTTTAATATGATGAAAGTGAAAGCCACTCAGTCATATCCAACTCTTTGCAACCCCATGGATTATACAGTCCATGGAATTCTCTGGGCCAGAATACTGGAGTGGGCAGCTTATCCCTTCTCCAGTGGATCTTCCTGACCCAGGAATTGAACCAGGGTTGAGCTCTCAGGGAAGCCCCTAAAGTTGTTCAGTCATGTCTGACTCTTTGTGACTCCATGGACTATACCATCCATGGAATTCTTCAGGCCAGAATGCTAGAGTGGGTAGCCTTTCCCTCCTCCAGGGGATCTTCCCAATCCAGGGATCAAACCCAGGTCTCCCACATTGCAGGTAGATTCTTTACCAGCTGAGCCACAAGGGAAGCCCAAGAATACTGGAGTGGGGAGCCTATCCCTTCTCTAGCAGATCTTCCTGACACAGGAATCGAATCCCAACCTAGGTTTCCTGCATTGTAGGTGGATTCTTTACCAACTGAGCTATCAGGGAAGCCCCATATGATTAAAGGACATGTTCTAACTTCATTCTTTTACATGTAGCTGGCTGACTTTCCCAGCACCACTTATTGAAGAGACTCTCTTTCCTCCACTGTATATTCTTGCCTTCTTTGTCATAGATTAATTGGCCATAAGTGTGTGGGTTTATTTCTGAGTTCTCTATTCTGTTTTATTGATTTATGCATTTGTTTTTATGCTAGTACTATGCTGCTTTGATTACTGTATCTTTGTAGTATAGTCTTCAGTCAGGGTGCATGACACCTCCGGTTTTGTTCTTTTTTTCTCAAGATTGCTTTGACAATTCAGGGTCTATTGCAGCAGCAGCAGTGGTTCCATAGAAATTTTAATGTTATTTGTTCTAGTCCTCTGAAAATTGTCATGGGTATTTTGATAGGGATTGCATTAAAATCTGCAGATTTCTTTGAGTAGTATGGAGAGTATTACACTTAGTGAAATAAGCCAGACAAAGAGATATAAATATTTTGTTATGTACATGCAAAATCTAAAAAATAAGAGAAGTGAATGTATATAACAAAACAGAAAAACAGACTCACAGATATAGAGAACAAGCTAGTGATTACCAGTGGGGAGGCGGGAGTGGGGAGGGGCAAAGTAGGGGCAAAAGATTAAGAAATACAAACTACTGTGTACAAAATAAATAGGCTATGAGGATACATTGTACATCACAGAAAAATATAGCTATTATTTTGTCATAACTTTAAGTGGAGTACAATTAAAAAATATCGTCACTATGTTATACACCTGAAGCTAATATTATAAATCAACTACACTTCAATTTTTTTTAAAAGAGAATATTTGTAGTTGAATAAATGTATCCTGTCTTGCTTCCAAGTTGTGTGACTGCTCACAGTCCTGATAAGACAGACAATAATCCTTACCTTTTAATCAGTTGAAAATAATTTTTATTCCCCCTTACTATCACTGCCCCTCAACCACAAATATGTTGCCATAAGAATATATTTCTCTGAGCAATGAAGAACTGTTGAAGAAAAAGAAATATAAGATCTATATTTCACTTACTGTTGATAAAGGAAGTTGTATAAAATGGGTGAGATCTCTAAATAGAGAAAAATAAACTTCAAAAAGTCTGGTGAATGAGAGCTCAGATGCTCTAATTAAGTGGCATTTGATAATTTATAGATAACACTGAGAGGAGTGAAAAATATTTAATGAGACATTTTTCAGTTCAGTCGCTCAGTCATGTCTGAATCTTTGCAACCCCATGGACTGTAGCACACCAGGCTTCCCTGTCCATCACCAACTCCTGGATCTTGCTCAAACTCATGTCTATCGAGTCGGTGATGCCATCCAACCATCTCATCCTCTGTCATCCTCCTATCCTCCTGCCTTTCCCAGCATCGGGGTCTTTTCTAATGAGTCAGTTCTTCACATCAGGTAACCAAAGTATTGGAGCTTCAGCTTCAGCATCAGTCTTTCTAATGAATATTCAGGTTTGATTTCCTTTAGGATTGACTGGTTTGATCTTGCTGTCCAAGGGACTCTCAAGAGTCTTCTCCAGCACCACAGTTCAAAAGCATCAATTATTCAGTGCTCAGAAATGGCAAAAGTAAAAGCATAAGTTTCTAAACACAGTGTCAATGCAAGGGTTTTTCCAGTAATACAGTCAACATAACACCTGACTTTTGTTGCATTCTATGGTTAACCAGTGCTTGCATATGCAGAAGCAAAGAAATTTCTCTCTCTGACTGTCAGTTTGTCTGCTTATATGATCCCGCCTAACTTGGAAATAGCTTCAGGAATGACTGACATTCAATTATGGCTCAAAGAGGTGTCCTGCAGCTCTGGACTTAGACCAAGTCCAGAAATTTCCCAGTGGCATTAGAAGCCCTGAGATCACGATGAAGGTGCAAGAAAGCTGGTCAGAGATAACAAAGGGAGTATTGTTTTAGCATCTCATAAGTAGCCTCTGAGGCCCCCTGGGAGGAAATATATTAGAGGTGCCACAAGAGGTCTCATAACCCACATCTCACTAACATGCAATGTTAGCATTTTTAACAAGTGAACAAATAAAATATCTTGGAATGAATTCTCTATTTTGGTGATAAACAATTTCATTTTAACTATATAAAATTCCAAACCAAAGCACTTAAATGTAAAGTGTTAGTAATTATGTTGGTACAAAGTAGAGATGATTAGGATTATGATGTATGGAACTACCATATGGATTATCTTCATTGCAAAACTAGCTCATCCTCTGATGTGATTGGAGTCCCAGGATAGAGGTTAACAGAGAGCACTGCTGCCCACTCACCCAGAGAGATGTTCCAGAACACATCTTTGCTTCAGACTATGACATTCCTCTTGGTGTAGGGAGAAAGCTGTATAATTGCATTGGCATTTCCATATCAGAGATGACATCTAAGAGAAAGCATCACATTTGAGTTGCTTGGAGGGACTGTTCTATAAGTGATTTTAGGGAAGTTATTTGCCTCTGAGGTTCAGATGATTATTTGCACAAAGGATATAAAAATGAACGCAAGCATTAGTTAGAAAACAGATCTGGCTACTGTGACAAAAGTTATAATAATTGTGGCTCAATGGAGGCAGGAGTTTCTCTCTCATGATACTGTTTGACCATAACCTGTCCAAACTGAGAGAGGAGCACCACTGTTTCAGGACCAGTCTCCTCTGATTCTGTTTCGCATCTTTAACACTCAACTTTCATCTCAGGACTAAATTGTCTGTTCCCATCTCTTACTTTCACGTTCATGCTACAGTCAGTGGGACAGGAGAGGGGGAAGTGAAGCATAATCCTTCCCTTTTCAAAGGCGCAAGTCGTTTACATCCCTTCTGCTCACATGCTATTGTCAATCACGAGGCCCCATCAGTCTGTAAACATGCTAGAAGATGGAGTCTTTAGCTGGGGTGCCATGTGCCCAGCTAAACTTCAGGACATTTTTAGTAAGGAAGAAAGGGACAACTCAAGGGCAGCTAGCAATTATCCTAAGCATTTCTTGTGACTTCTTCTAAAATACCACACATAAAACATTTGATACAAAGTCACTGTTAAGTAAAAATTTCAGTTCAGCTCAGTTCAGTTCAGTCACTGAGTCATGTCCAACTCTTTGCGAACCCATGGACTGTAGCACGCCAGGCTTCCCTGTCCATCGCCAACACCCAGAGGCTGCTCAAACTCAAGTCCATCGAGTCAGTGATGCCTTCTAACCATCTTATCCTCTGTCGTCCCCTTCTTCTCCTGCCTTTAATCTTTCCCAGCATCAGGGTCTTTTCCAATGAGTCAGCTCTTTGCATCAGGTGGCCAAAGTATTGGAGTTTCAGCCTCAGCATCAGTCCTTCCAATGAACACCCAGGACTGATCTCCTTTAGCATGGACTGGTTGGATCTCCTTGAAGTCCAAGGGACTCTCAAGAGTCTTCTCCAGCACCACAGTTCAAAAGCATCAATTCTTTGGTGCTAAGCTTTCTTTATAGTCCAACTCTCACATCCATACATGATTACTGGAAAAACTATAGCTTTAACTGGATGGACAAAGTAATGTTGGCAAAGTAATGTCTCTGCTTTTTAAACATGCTATCTAGGTTGGTCATAACTTTCCTTCCAAGGAGCAAGCGTCTTTTAGTTTCATGGCTTCAGTCACCATATGCAGTGATTTTGAAGCCTAATAAAATAAAATCTGTCACTGTTTCCCCATCTATTTGCCATGGAGTGATGGGGCAAGATGCCATGATCTTAGTTTTCTGAGTGTTGAGTTTTAAGCCAACTTTTTCACTCTCCTCTTTCACTTTCATCAGGAGGCTCTTTAGTTTTTCTTCCCTTTCTCCCATAAGGGAGGTGTCACCTGAGTATCTGAGGTTATTGACATTCCTCCTAGAAACTTTGATTCCAGCTTCTGCTTCATCCAGTCTGGCATTTTGCATGATGTACTCTGCATATAATTTGAATAAGTAGGGTACAATATGTAGCCTTGACATATCCTTTCCCAATTTGGAACCAGTCTGTTGTTCCATGTCAGTTCTAACTGTTGCTTTTTCACCCTGCAGACAGATTTCTCAGAAGGCAGGTAAGGTGATCTGGTATTCCCATCTCTTCAAGGATTTTCCACAGTTTGTTGTGATCCACACAGTCAATGTGGATTGATACACAGTTTTGGTGTAGTCAATGAAACAGATGTCTTTCTGGAACTCTCTTTCTTTTCAAATGATCCAGTGGCTGTTGGCAATTTGATCTCTGGTTCCTCTAACCTTTCTAAGTCCAGCTTGAAGATCTGGAAGTTCATGTTTCATGTACTGTTGAAGACTCACTTGGAGAATTTTGAGCATTACTTTTTTTTTTTTTTTCCATTTATTTTTATTAGTTGGAGGCTAATTACTTTACATCATTGCAGTGGTTTTTGTCATACATTGAAATGAATTAGCCATGGATTTACATGTATTCCCCATCCCGGTCCCCCCTCCCACCTGAGCATTACTTTGTTAGTGTGTGAGATGAGTGCAATTGTGTGGTAATTTGAACATTTTTTGTCCACTGCCTTTCTTTGGGATTAGAATGTAAACTGACGTTTTCCAGTCCTGTGGCCACTGCTGAGTTTTCCAAATTTGCTGGCATACTGAATTCAGCACTTTCACAGCAGCATCTTTCAGGATTTGAAACAGCTCAACTGGAATTCCATCACCTCCACTAGCTTTGTTCGTAGTGATGCTTCCTAAGGCCCACTTGGCTTCGCATTCCAGGATGTCTGGTTCTAGGTGAGCGATCACACCATTGCAGTTATCTGAGTTATGAAGATCTTTTTTGTATAATTCTTCTAAGCTATTTTAAGTTTTAAGTAAAAACTTAAATAAATTTGATTTTGTTCTTAATAAAGAGACATAAGGTATATGTACCTCCACACAGATACAATGTGGGTCAGATTAAGCACGACTGAACTTTGGAGATAAAATGACTTGTGCTGCCCTGAATTACTGGCCCTGCTCAGTTTTAGATAGGGAAGGCTTTATGGGCCCAGCCTTGCCAAGTTCCTCAACCAATCCTGATTAGGTTATCAGGTTATCAACCAATCCTGATCAAGTTTTCTAGCCAGTTTTATAGCTAGAGCTAGGTTCAGAATCAGGTGTGTCTTGGGTGAATCCAAATTGCAGCCCACCATTAGTGCCTGATTTGTCTTGTTATTTCCCGCATCTCAGCTCTTATGCCTCTTCTCCTCCATCTCCACTTGTCCAGACACACTCAATGATCAGACTGATCCAAAATACGACACAAAGGAACGTTACCAACAATGCTTATATACACTCTGCTATGATCATTACTTTTCATGCAGTGATTCTTTCTTCCCCGAGTTCTAAGAAAAGAAAAGGGATGAGATGATCAGAAGCACAGATGTCAGGAAACTATACCAGAGAGAGATGTAGCCAGAATAGAAACTCAGATGATAAAGATACACATGTGGTGGTGAGTGGTCACACGGCAGTCTTCCATAAACTCTAAATCGCAGGATAGAAGAACATATGACAAGTCCTACTACACTGGACAGGAGCACTGGGGGCGGAGAGAAGGGGGAAGAGAGTGACTCGTGCACCATTCCATGCTCAAAGGACCCTCAGTTCAGTGGGATGTCCAAGGAGGATACAGTCACAAACTGAAGGAAGAACTATTACTAGAGTGGGTTGCCATGTCCTGCTCCAGCGGACTTTCCTGACCCAGGGATCAAACCCACGTTTCTTATGTCTCCTGCATTAGCAGTCAGGTTCTTTACCGGTAGTGTCACCTGGGAAGCCCATGGCACCCTGTAGGTGTGTTAAAGAATTACATTTTACAGCAGGTGTCTTTGGGGCTTTCTCTGTCAAAAATACAACAGATCAATTAGAACAAGACTTGATGGGGGAGAGATCTCACATGGACACTTTGACTAACAGATGAAACAAGAATATAAGTAATTCCACATAAGAGCTTCAAACGATCTTGTGACCACTCACACACAGCATTTTATAGTTGAGAAGGCTATGTCCCTGCCCAGCCCATACCAACTGACAGGGTCAAAAGTAAAACCTAAGTATTGGAATCTCTTGACCCAACAAGCCTCATCATATACTTCCTGACATCAGAGGAATCTCTTATTCTGAAAATAAAATATCTCTTATGAGAAATCATGAAATTGTCCTTAAGAACATTTTTATCAAAAGGACAAGACCTGTGATGGTGAAACAAGTTCTAAGTGTATAAATAATGTGATCTGACTGTTGTAGGTTGACCACATTCCTGAGGAGTTTGCAGAGTGACCAACGACTTCAAATAAACATTTGAGTCTGGCTGCACATTGTGTAAATGGCTTTAGAGGAAATATTGCTTCAAGAGCACAGAAGAGGCTGGTGATCTCAATCGGCTGGGAATGAGGACCATCCTTGCTGAAAGAGCAGAGAACAAGGTCAGTGTTTATGAAAGAGCCTTTCGCACTGAGTGAGACAGGGCAGGCAGCCTCCACTGGGAGGATGCTCCCATGAGTGAAGGGCTACTCCTCGTTCATCAGGGCGACCTGAGCAGGGATCAGTGTCCATGGGGGAGGGCGGTAAGGAGCCGGCTTTTTAGGTCAGTAACTAAAGCTGTCGGTGCTGGCAGGCATGTGGGAGCCTGGAGGCAACAAGCCGAGGTGAGACGTGCATTGCAGAAGGATTCAGAAGTCTTGGGGTCCAGCCCTAGCTTTGCCCCTGGCCGTCCTGGTCCTGTCACTTCGAGCTGGTTACTCCACCTAAGAGATGAGTTCCAGCTTCCTTCTCTGTAAAAGGAGAGGGTAGCACACCACCTTTTGGGACACTTAAAGTTCTGTTGTCCAGCGAATCCTGCTCAAATACCGACAGTCGTGGTTCCCAATCAGAGGCAATGTGGCCCCCCCGGGGAACATTGGCAATATCACCACTGGTTGTCACACAGACACAAACATGCTACCACTACGGGCCCCTGGTGGGCACAGGCCTGGATAGCTAAACTCCACAGGACAGACCCCCACAAGCAAGAGTTATGCAGCCCCCAATCTCAACAGTGCCAGGGTTGGAAAACATGAACTGAAAGGACAATATAATGATGAACTTGTTTCAGCCACTGAATGCCATGATGCCAGAACTTTCGGCTTTTTAAGTGAATCTGAACATTTCATTTTTTATGTAAAATACTCCGAATTTAAAATATAACAACACAAAATTTTTTTTTTTTCTGAAACACTCGGGCAGCAACATAACACGGGCCTTCAGGGCAAATCCTGTCTGCAGGCTGTCAATTTGTGAGATCTCATTTAGCCACCTACTGTCCAAGTAATTAGAACGGCTTAGCTGAAAGCATGGATTCTTTCATCTGTATTTGGTTATTTGAGCCAGAGCCAATGTTAATGTTAATGTTAATGACCTGGCCAGAGCCAGGTCAATGTTGATCCACATATGTGCTCACACACGCACGTTGTGTGTGATACTGTGGCAAAAACACGAAGTGAAAGCATCCAGAGACGTGTACCACCTGTGAACCTGGTGGTGGGAATTATGAAATTCTTTGAATAGCAGGGTGTCCAGGGTGACTGCCTCTCCCGGTTGTCACAGTATCATAGTACCCTGGAGCTGGAAGGAGCTTTAGAAATCACCTGCTGAGCAGTCATACCCAGAGAAGTGGTGTGACTTTGCCTTTGAACTCACAGTTAATCAGTGGTGGGGAACGGGTCTTAAAGCCAGGGTGTCCGGACACCCTGCCCCGAGCTTTCTGAAGAAAGTGATAGGGAGGAAGGTGGGGAGAGGAGAGCACAGATGTGTCTCTCTACCCCGACTCTTACAGATGTGGTCCACCCGTGCCTGGCCTTCCAGATGTGCCTGAGCAACACCAGATGTGATCCGAGGATTAAGGGAGAGGGGATATGAAAGCACTTGGGAGCCTGTAAATGGTTACCATGTCTCTCAAATAAATGTAAGATTGGTGCCAGTATTAATTTGTCTCTGATGTGTGACTGCAGGCCAGTCTCTGGCCACCTGATGTCGAGCGCCTGATGTTTGTCCCAGGGCAGCCTCAACCCATCATGACACTCTACCCTTCCTAGAAAAACCATGCAGAAATGGATCAGCACCATGAGTGTGGTGCCAAGAGGCAGTGGTTTTGCTGTGCCCTTAGGATGGAAAATCCAGGTAAGTTGATGTAACTTATTAAGGGGAGCTAATGGCATTAGAAGAGAACTATCCACGGTCAACCCTGGTTTCAGACACTCAAAGCCGTTCCCAGGCCTTCTCCAAGCCACTGCCTGCTTTCCTGTCTGAGACCTTGTTCCCTTACCTTCCCATCTCCTGCTGGCACCTTTTCCCTCTCCTGCTTATCTAAGCCTCCACCTCTCACAATAGGACACCAGGGTTTTGTGACTGTGAGACTTTGCTCCAGTGCAGAATATGCCCTTCTGTCCCACAGCTGAATCTCCCGTCTCATGCCAGGTCAGGGTCCAACCACCCCTTCTGCTCTGACGCTGGCCAAGCCAACTGTGGTCCAGCTCTAAGTTCTTAGCATCTGTTCCATCTTTGCTGAGCACGCTCACTGCGATTCCATGGGAGAGGGGTCCAGGTTTGTTCGTCAACATTCAGAGTTCTTTCCCTCCTTACATATTGTGCTTATTTAGGGCTGAAATGTCTCCCAAGAGCATTGTGCATATGGCTCTTGGTTGTGCTGTCTGTGTGGGTGAGTCAGAACATGCTGGGGTGGCAGCTGCTGCTCCGCCAGGTTTTACGTTTTTAGTGTAATGATAGAGTTTCCAGTTACTTACCACTAAGGGAGCAGCATTAGAAAGTTTGCAGCTGAGTTAGCTCTCACTGTTTTTTTTTTTTTTTCTTTTAATAAAAGACTTCTTTTTTAAAAGACAGTTTTAAGTACACAGCAAAATTGAGAGGAAGGTAGAGTTTCCCATATACTGCCTGCGTCCACACACACATGGCCTCTCCTGTAATCAACATTCCCCACCAGAGTGTTCCATTTGTTACAGTTGATGAACCTATATTGATACATCAACACCCAAGTCCGCGGTTTACACTAAGTTTCACTCTGTATGTTGTACACTCTACAAATGTGGACAAAGGGATCCACCACAGTAGTATCATTCAGAATATTTCTACTGCCCTAAAAATCCTCTATGCTCCACTCATTTATCCCTCCTTCCACCCTAGATCCTGGTAACCACTATTATTTTTACTATATTCATAGTTTCACCTTTTCCAGAATGTAACTTAGTTGGAATCAAACTATATGTACCCAATTCAGCTTGGCTTTTTTCACTTATTAATATGATTGTAAGTTTCCTTCCTGTCTTTTCATGATCAGATAGTTTATCTCCTTTTAGTGTTAAATAATATTCCATTGTTTGGATGTACCACAGTTTATTTATCCACTCATCTATTGGAGGATATCTAGGTTGCTTCTAAGTTTGGGCAATTATAAATAAAGCTACCATAAACATCCATTTGCAAATTTTTGTGTGAATATAAGTTTTCAGCTTCTTTGGGTAAATACCAAGGAGTGGATTTGCTGAACCATATAATAAGGGTTTGTCTAGTTTTGTAAGAAACCACTAAATTGCCATTTTGAATTTCCACTATTTAATATTTCCACCAGGAATAACTGAGAATTCCTATTGTTCCACATCTTTACCAACATTTGGTATTGTCTATGTTTTACACTTTGGCTATTCTAAAAACGATGTAGTGGTATCTTCTTGTTTTGATATGCATCTTTCTAATGACGTATAAAGTGAAGCATCTTTTTATATGCTTATTTGTCATCTATATATGTTAAGGTGTTTAGATCATTTTTTTTTTTTACATTGGGTAGTTTGCTTCTGGTTAAGTTTTAAGAATTCTTTTTATATTTTGGATAAATGTCCTGTATCAGATGTTTCTTTTGTAAGTCCATGGCTTGTCTTCTCATTTTCTTGACATAATTTTGATTGGAATTACATAGAATCTATAGATCAAGTTGGGGAGAACTGATATCTTGACAATATTGAGTATTCCTATTTATGGGCATGGAATATCTATATTTATTTAGTTTTTTATTTTATTCATCAGAGTTTTACAGTTTGTTTATCTTAATATTTACACCTGAATATTTCATGTGGGGGGTGCTAATGTAGATGGTATTGTGCTTTTAACTTCAAATTCCATTTGTTCATTGCTGTTATATAGGAAAGCATTTGACTTTTGTATATTAACTTTGCATCCTGCAACTTTGCTATGATTGGTTATTAGTTTCAAGATTTCTTTGCTGATTATTTCAGATTATCTACATAAAATATCATATCATCTGTGAATGAGGATGCTTTTGTTCTTGTTCCCAATAAGTATACCTTTTATTCCCTTTTCTTGTCTTATTGCATTAGCAAGGACTTCCAGTATGATGTTGAAAAGGAGATGTTGAAAGATCTTATCTTACCTTATCCTAGTCAGAAAGATTTGAGTTTCTTGCTACTAAGTGTGATGTTAACTTTATGTTTATTATATACATTCTTTATCAAGTTGAATATCCTCTCTACTCCAAGTCTGCTAAAAGTTTTCATTAAAAATGGTTGTTGGATTTTATCAAAGGCTTATGCTATTGATATGATTAATGTTGATATCAACAACCTATTGACTAATTTTTAAAATATTAAACCTGTTTACATACTTGGGGTAAATCCCACCTAGTTGTTGTGTTTAATTCTCTTCATACCTTTTTGGATTTGATTTGCTAAATTTTTGAGGATTTTTTCATCTATGCCATGAAAGATGTATGTAGATTTCTCTTATTGTCTTTGGTTTTGGTATCAGGGTAATGTTGGCATTATGAATGAATTAGGAAGCATTCCTTCTATTTCTATTCTCTGAAAGAGATAGTAGAAAACTGGCATTATTTCTTCCTTGAA